>NC_064822.1:89234322-89859322 GCF_024166365.1 Elephas maximus indicus
TTTCCAAGGAGCACCTGGTGAATTCAAACTGCTGACCTTTTGGTTAACAGCCAAACTGTTAACCACTTCTCCACCAGGGTTTCCACTAATATTACACCAGCATTTAAAAAGAAGTTACATCATGGATAGCTCAGATATGTCCATACATATGTATATATATAATTTACATATCCTGTTCGAATGTGTGAGTAAGCAGGGGAGAACGCACCACAGATTATCAGCGTTTAAGGCCCTCACATGCGGTAATCTGGCCCTGCCCCTAGGATTTGGACTCCAGTTTTCTAAATCCCCTCCCCCATTGCCACACAAAGCAGATCAAGAGCATTTGTTAGAAATGCAGACACAACACACAGGTTTCATCTCAAGCTTACCGAACCAGGAACTACTTTTAAACAAAAAAGCCTCCAAATATTCTTATGCATAAATCAGTATGAAAAGCACCGCTCTACACCACACTTTTTCAACCCCTCTTCCAGTCCAGCAAAGCACAGACTGTAGAGACTAACCTTCTGAGTTCAAATCCTGACTCTTTCACTTATTAGCTGTAAACTTTCCATTTCCATTTGTGAAATCATCACAATGCATCATAACGTTCTCCTGAGTGTTAAGTAAATGTATGGCATGATGTCTAGCCATGAAGTAAATTCAACATCAGTTTTAGCAATCATTATTTTAATATTATTTCCATTTATGATGATCTTAAGAGAAACACAGGAGAAAAGTAAGTTGTCAACTATATACTTCTTTGTATATACGCCTCTGCTTAATAACATGGATTTTATAAGGTTTTTAAGGCTTCATATAGTGACTCCCCTATGTCTTCAGAGAACAACAGAAACTTCTTGGCTCAACAGAAATGGCCGTTTACTGTCTTGTCCCTGCTTTCTACTCCAGGCTCATCTCTTGAAACAACTCCCACAGAGTTCTGGATTACCCCGAAGGCCAACTAAATATGCTTTAGGATACCCACGAAGCAAGCCATACCTCCACCCTACTCCACACACACACAAAAAAAATTATAAAAATACAGTTCTATGAGTCTAATTGTAATTTTTACAGTCAGAAAAATCTAGGAAGAAGTTATATTAATTTTTTATACTGTAGTTTTGGGTTATTACAAAATATAAAATCTCCAATGTTTCTAGCTGCTATTTCTTTTTCTTGCCTAATTACACCAGCTAGAAAAAAGTAAAATTTCTGTTTAATTATATGCACAGGGGGCATGTTTACAGCCTCTAATAGACTTAGTACTCTGAACTACTTGAAATTCTGGCAAAATATCATATTCTTCCCGCTCTGTGTGTTTTTTACATGCTGCACTCTTAGCCTAAAATGTCCTTTCTCATCTTTAGCCAGCATTAATACTCTCCAGCCAAAGATGACCAAGAACACACTTGGGATTGAACAAGCTGAGCATATCACTAATTGACACAAGGAAGAAATGCATACTGTGGGGAACCATGGAGCATCTAAGTAAGAGAGTATTAGAAAGGACTTCTAGGACTTGGGCCAGTATTAGGTTGTGGGTAGGATTCAAGGGAGAAAGTATTTGCTCTGGATTGGGTGTTGTTAAGAAGTGGGTGCAAATCTATGATTGGGTGTCTCAAATTAATCCTATCAATAAGAAGAAAAGATGGATCAAGGCAAAATTTATAATTTGTAAACAGACAGCTGTCGCTCATATTATCCAGGATAGAAGGATGTTTGGTAATTTTTGTTGTTTGGACAATGTTCCTGCTTTTGTTGATGTTTAGACATACTTCTGGGGTGTTCTTGTTTTTGACTTGATCCATCTGGGCACAGATCTATCAGTACTGTCTGAAGCTGATGCCCTGTGAAATCATTTATGTACAACAGAATACCAAGGTCTAGCTATGAGTGCCAGGCCAATTTCTAGCTGTCAAGGACTAGTTTTCTTACTAGGAAAACTATTCATCACTCAAAAGTCAGGAATGGCTTATATAAGTCCCCCCAACCCCCCTTCCACTGAGTTAGGTTTCTGTCCTGAGTGCTCCAACTGTAGCTGTGTGTACCACTTCTGGAGCACGTGTCAATCCAGGCTGTCAATGTTGATTTACTCCTTTGTCTCGCTACTAGATTGGGAGCTCTTTCCGGCCAGATATTTTTTCTATATTTTCTGGATACCTTGTTTCCCCTCAAGATCTTTTATCCACCCTGTTCTACCTGGCTTTCCACCCAGAAGGCTTCCACATATGGCTACAACAATATGCTCCCATGTTCTTTGGCTTCCTGTTTGATTTCATTGGGAACCCTGACAAAAGATGGGAGGGTAGAAGTGAAGGCAAGGCAAGGTATTATTCCCCTGGCACCTTTCTTGCAAGGTTGCCTCAGGATGAATGCATCACTCCTTCCTCCTTCAAATGGAACATTTCTATAAGATTCTTTCTTGTTAGATTTGAATAAATATTCTCTATCCTCTTCCCTTCAGATCCAGGGATAATAACAGCAACTCTGCTCTTACTAGCCCAACCAAAAAACAAACCAAACCAAACCCATTGCTGTGGAGTTGATTCCGACTCATAGCAACCCTATAGGACAGAGTAGAACTGCCCCATAGAATTTCCAAGGAGCACCTGGTGGATCCGAACTGCTGACATTTTGGTTAGCAGCCACAGCACTTAACCACTATGCCACCAGGGTTTCCAAGATACTGCAATACCTCTTGGGGAACTCTATACCTGCCTTGTAAATAAGTCCTCTTCCAATTAACTTTGTTTCAGTGTGCCTTCTCTTTCCTGTCGTGATTGTGACCCATCCTCTGAGTCTCCATCTGGTTATGTGTCTACTCTGTGTCAGACATGATTCTAATTGCTGAGAATACAGCAGTAAAGAGACAAAGACCCTTACTTCATGAATTTGTATTCTGGACCTTGCCCCATGTCTAGTGCTCATTTGAACAAATAGATGTATTTACCCCTCATAGTAAATCTTTTCCCTGTATTCTGTATTAAGAGTGCTATCCAAGTGAATGGAAAAGAGACTGTTAGTTACATAGGGCAGATACTCCTGAGAGGACTAGGGATAGGGTGGGAAATAAGCCACCCAAGGGAAATATTCCTGGAACCAGTGGTTTGAGGTCCCCATGGAAGGGTGCTGTAAGTTGAAACAAAAAACTATAATTACTTCAATCAAAATCCACTTGTTATAGGTTGAATAGTGTCCTCCAAAAAGATATGTTGAATTCCTAAACCCTATACCCATGAATGTGACCTTGTCTAAGGAAATAGGGTTTTTTGCATTTGTTTTCCTATTGTTAGCAGTTAAATTAAATGAGGTCACAATGGGAGTAGAGTGGGTCCTAGTTCTAATCCCTCCTGAGTGGAGTATTATAAAAGGAGAGAACAGGCACTAGGATAGGTCACACACAAGGGAAGATTCCATATGAGGGTCTGTCTATAACCCAAGGAATGCCAAAAAAACCTCCAGCGCCTCCAGAAGCTAAAAGGGAAGTGGAATGATCTTCCTCTAGAGCCGACAGAGAGAGAGAGCACAGCCCGGAATTTGGACTTCAGGCCCTTTTGTTCTTTAAAGCCACCATGTTGTTGTGTTTTGTTACGCCAGCCCTAGGAAACTAAGACACTTATCTAATGAATTCAGAAAATATTTCACCTGAGTAAGATTTCTGAAATGAACACAGAAAGGTGGCTTTAGACCCAATGACTGCAGAGCACAACTCCCACCATCCTCCCAAGAATTATCCCCCATACAAATGTCCTAGTTCGCTTTTTCAAGACGCAATTTGTAGAAAGAAAGCAGTCACATTTCTTCACACAAGAGGCAGATGGATTAAGCTAAATGCATTATTAGTGACATAGATCACTTAAAATTCTGAACTCGAATGCCTTGCAAAACCATATTTCCACATCTGTCTACAATTTCAACAAAATACTACCCATACCTAGAAGCTAAGGAAGGCTATCACATCCTTTCTCCCACCTGTCCTTTAAAATAAAGTCAGATTTGCTGCAAGCAAGCAGAGATTCTACATTTGAAACCATCTATCGTTGGAGGAGGACAGCATAGCCATCTGCAGCAGAGGATGGTGGGTATTAGCAGAAATGATTTAATTATTTCTCAGTGCCAACAGAGGCTTCACCTGATCGTTCTCCAGCTGTTCCCTATTAAAATAAATTAAACACGTTTAAAAGAGCTGGTAAACAGGGTAATAATGATTTTCTAATGCTCTCACATCTTAATAGTCAACTTTGTACAGAGTTGTTTGGGGTATAAATAAAGCAGGAACCACTTTGAGATATTCCACGTTATATTGGTTCAATAATGGGGAAAAGCCTCTTTGAGAATGATAATGTTTAGCTCCCTGTTTTATGTAAGGTAATACAAAAGTGACACAAAATAGCTACATTCTGTCTTCTAAAAACATCTGAAAGCAACCTGAGAAGTAGTTTAAACATAGAAGAAAATATTCTTTGACAGTTACAAGACGGGGGAGGGAGAGAGGGAGACAGGTATTCACTAATCAGACAGCAGATAAGAACTACTTTAGGTGAAGGGAAAGACAACACACAAAACAGGCAAGGTCAGCACAACTGAACTCAACCAGAAACAAAGAAGTTTCCTGAATAAACTGAATGCTTCGAAGGACAGTGTAGCAAGGGTGGGGTTTTGGGGACATCTAAGTCAGTCAGCATAATAAAATCTATTTAGAAAGCATTCTGCATCCCACTTTGGAGAGTTGCATCTGGGGTCTTAAATGCTAGCAAGTGGCCATTTTAGATGCATCAATTGGTCTCAACTCACCTGGACCAAAGGAGAATGAAGAACACCAAAGACACAAGGTAATTATGAGCCCAAGAGACAGAAAGGGCCACATAAACCAGAGACTACATCCACCTGAGACCAGAAGAACTAGACGGTGCCCGGCTACAACCGATGACTGCCCTGGCAGGGAACACAACAGAGAACCCCTGAGGGAGCAGGAGAGCAGTGGAATGCAGACCCCAAATTCTGTAAAAAGACCAGACTTAATGGTCTGACTGAGACTAGAAGGACCCTGGTGGTCACGGCCCCCAGACCTTCTGTTAGCCCAAGACAGGAACCACTCCCCAAGCCAACTCTTCAGACAGTGATTGGACTAGACAATGGGATAGAAAAAGATGCTCGTGAAGAATGAGCTTCCTGGATCAAGTAGACACTGGAGACTACGTTGGCATCTCCTATCTGGAGGGGAGATGAGAGGGCAGAGGGGGTTAGAGGCTGGCAGAATGGACACAAAAAAAGAGAGTGGGGGGAAGGAGCAGACTGTCTCACTAGGGGGAGAGCAATTAGGAGTATATAGCAAGGTATATATAAATTTTTGTGTGAGAGACTGACTTGGATTTGTAAACTTTCATTTAAAGCACAATAAATTTTTTTTAAACAAAAGATTAAAAAAATATGAAAGCAAAATGAAAATATATTCAAAAAAGAAGAAAGTCTTGGGATATTTAGGGATCTCAGATTCTCTTCCAAATATCATCTCTGTGGTTAGTGTATGAAACAGAGGTGGATTCCACGTATTCCTAAGGAAGGTATAGAGGGAAAAGTAAGAAATAAAATAAAACTAATAAAAACCTGGGTGTTTTTTAAGTCTATCAGCAAACTATCCCCTTTGCCGTCAAGTCAATTCTGACTCATAGCGACCCTACAGGACAGAGTAGAACTGCCCCACAAAGTTTCCAAGGAGTGCCTGGTGGATTTGAACTGCTGGCCTTTTGGTTAATAGCCATAGCACTTAACCACTATACCACCAGGGTTTCCCAGTGAACTATAGTTTGTACTAAAAGATTTAGCTCAGCAAGCACAGAAGTGGATTGAACAGCAACCTAAATGTCCAGCAATGCAGACATTTAAAAAACAAAATATAATGGCAGAACATTAGAGAATAAATAATAAGTTTTTAAAACAAAAGGGTGGGCAAAAACTAGATAAATATTTAAACCTACATGATTATTCCGAACTTGCCTGCTCCTGTACGAACAATAGTGGAAAGAGACATGATAAAAGTCTCTAAAGCTAATTATATTTTAAAATTATCTTTCATTTACTTGAAGGAAGTCAGATAATCAAATAATACCATGCTGCATTAAAAATTTTGTTTAGGATCCCAGTGCCCAAAAGGCTACTAAGAAAACATGTAAGAGAAATAAAATGCTACTTTATAGCTATATATAGTATAGCATTTTCCTGTCACTTTAGCTGCTGTATTTTGTTTTACATTCAAGGATTTTTTGGCACACAGTTACCTTAAATTTTGCAAACTGGTATGTCAGCTCTCCAATATGACCCTGGTATATTCTTTCCATATTATGCCTTTGAGTTATAGTTTTTTCCCTTGGTTATGATTTTCTGCAATTTTTTTTTGTGTGTGTGTGTGTGATTTTCTGTGGCTCTGATTTTCAGATCTGAACTCTCTTTTCAGTGGGATAATCAAGATAATGAAGGCTTTTTATTCTAATATCCATAAGCTATGATTTGTGCTATAATTTTGTGATAGATTTGTTTTCTTTCCTGTTTTAAAATTATCTTTCTCAATCAGTATATTCTTTTCCTGAAATTAGTCAATTAATTGATACTTATTGAGTTAGACAATGTACAAGGTAAGTATTTCTGGGGGGTTAGAAAAAAGAAACAGACATCAAGGACTTGACAATCTATTTAAGAAAGGGCTCATGTACATGAAAGGCTCACCAAGAATACAAACTAGCAAATGGTAACTGCTGAGGAAATAAATCAATAATCAAGTGCTATGGATTCTCAGGTAAGTTGTAACCAAAATGAGCCGGCAGGTGGAGGGGGGTGGGGGTTAAAAAAAAAAGTATCAAATGGTTTCTTTTATGCAGAAAAAATATATGGGCAAGAAAGTTTGGAGTTGAGTGATGATACTGGAAAGCTATGTCAATCAGAAAGCATTTCATGGCAGTGAGGAGAGCTATTTGGCTATAGCGAACTACTTCAAGACAGCAGTGGGAAAGGAGGCCAGAAACATGGGCAGGAGGCCAGTCAGTCTGCAACTGCCAGAGAAAGACAGTACAATGAAGGTCAGAGGCTCTGAGACCAGACAGTTGTCCTTTACAGTTCTGGTTCTGCCACCCATTAGCCCGTTTCCTCATCTGAAAAATGGAGATGATATTAGTAACTGCCTCAGAGAATTCCTATTCATGCTAAATGGGAACACTCCTTTCAGCATGCTTAGCACTTATTGACGGATCAAAAAAAAAAATGAATTCTTATTATCAGCCATACTGAGGGGTCTAGGTCTTGTGTTGTCAGTGAAGTGGGGGTCTTAGCGTAGAGAGATGTGATGATTCACTGTCTGGAAAACAGCACTCATCACCCTGTCAGAGAGAGGAGGCCTCTTTTTCACGCCCCCTTTGTGGAGCCTTCTCAATGCACCTTAAAGTCAGTCCAACAACACGAATTTGAACTAGATTCCACTTACCCAGATACGTCATTCTGTTATACTCCAGTGTCTCTAGCACTGAGCCCCTCACCTCTGTACTCAGCTATCAATTCTCAATGATGCTACAGGACCAGCTCTCCTATCTGCTGAGCCTCACAGCACAGTGAATATGAACATAGGGCTGAGAAGGACCTGAACTCAAATCCTTACTATATGTATTACCCAGAAAAATGTATTCTCTCTTAGCCTCACTTTTCTCATTTGTACAAATGGAAATAATAAAACCAACTTGTATATGCTCTTATGAGGCTTGTATGAGATAACCAAAGTGAAAGTAACTCACATAGTAACTAACAGAGTTGGGCGCACAGCGGGCACACTACAAACACAACCACACTAGTGAGATGTTCACCACCTGCTTACGTGCCAGGCGCTGGGCACAATCTAGTTCAATCTTCATAACCACCCTATAAGAGAGGTGCTATTATTTTTCTCATTTTACATATAAGGAAACTGAGGTTTAGAAAGGTTAAGAGGGAGACATTATTTAGGAAACACTGAGCTTCTGTTAATGGTGATGGAAAACTTGGCAATGAGGTTGGTGATGGTTGCACTACATGATTAATGTAATTGATGTCATTAAATTGTACAGGTATTGGAAAATCTGGTGGTGTAGTGGTCAAGTGCTATGGCTGCTAACCAAAAGGTCGACAGTTCGAATCCACCAGGTGCTCCTTGGAAACTCTATTAAATTAGCAAATGTGTTATATATATTTTCACAATAATAAAAAAATAATAAATTTTTCAAAAAGTTAAGTTACCCAAAATCACAGATGTTGTGGTTGGCAGAGCTGGATCTCAACAAGGCAGCCGGACTTCAGAGACACTACACCATCCTCTTCTCCATCTTCTCAGAACCACAAGAGGGTGAATCAATTGGCCAGTGTCAGCTCTCCCAGTCCCAGGGCCTCACTGAATCACCCATGAGAACTTCTTTGGTTGACATAAGAAGGAAACTGTGTTCTCTAGGAAGTCACTTACTTATTATACTACATTTTCCCCTTGCTAGTGGAGAAGCCACAAGAGTAAGGATGAGGTTCCAGCTGTTCACAACTCAGGCCTCTTTTCCCTCCATTTTGGTCAAAATAAGCATCTTCTGAACACATTCTGCCTTCTCTGAGCTAGGACCTGACAAAATTTGCCATCAGTCTGGCTTAATTCCTAGGTGTGAGCCTGAATTTCTTATGAGCTACTTCTCCATTCAAACCCTCACTCTTTATCAGTCTTTCCTTCAGTTTCTGTGCCAACAGTCATTTTCTGTACTCAGTGCCTCCTGCTTTTCTTCTCCTGTTTCAATATTGCTCTGCTCTCAGTATTGTTTATCTTGACGAGCTTCTCATTTCTTTGCTTTAACAACACAAGCCCTATTTTTATGGCAGTTTCCACAGAACATTAATGTGCCTGAAACTTTCTTTCTTTTCTTTGAAAAGATATATCCAGGCCTTTACTGGGGAAAATAAACATAACTTACTTCTGAGAATAAGGCTCAAGTCTCTACCTTTTTATAGTATAGTGATCAACTATTCCCTTTCATTTTCTTAAGTATATATACAATACATCCTAAAATACATGTTGAAACATCTTGTCCCTCACCAAGCGGCCATCAGCTGTCTGTTTAAACTATGATGCATTCCCTTCTGATCCGGGGTGACATTCTGTCACTTTACTCTTCCACGTGCCTCATGTACTTTGGGAGAGAGAAAGTATGATGCCAATAGGGATGATTTATTTCTTCAGACACACCCAGCTGAGTCAGCCTCTCTCTAAAAAGGCCACATGCTATTACTGACCTAAAGAAGAGTTGGCATGATCTGAGTTTGGCACGTGGTTTAGGAGACACAGCATATTTTCATATACATGAACCTCTAGCCCGAACCTAGGGAGTTTCCCTGGCATTTTCCAAGTCTTCCTTTGTGCTGCCTTGTAAGCAGATGAGTGACATGCTGGAAGATCATAAGTTATTTTGAGAGTTCTACAAACCAACTGGGCATCCCTGGGTGGCACAGGTAAGCACTCATCTACTAACTGAAAGACTGGTGGTTCAAACCATCTGAGGCACCTCAGAAGAAAGGCCTGGCAATTTACTTCCAAAAAGGTCACAGCCATTGAAAGCCCTGTGGAGCGCAGTTCTATTCAGAAGAACATGGGGTCTCCATGAGTTGAAATCAACTCCACACCAATTGATTCTGATTAAAAATCAAATGGGTGGAAAAAAAAAGTATTTTATGACTCTCACAATGTAAATAGCTAAAGAATTAATCCTTGGGAATGTAACAAAAATTAATTCTACTTATGTTGGATTGCCACTAGCAATTTTTTTATGAATTGTTAATTTTTTTATGAAAAAGTTTATTTAACTTTATTTTGCTTTCATTTTAGTGGTTGGTAATTTAGGTTTCCATTTTGATTTGTTTTGCATTTTACAACTGAAACAGTTATAATAGATGTACCTAGCAGTCACAGATCCTTCTGCCTCAGGGCATTTAATGGTTTAGTTACAACCACTTTAAGCTGCACTGTGATTATGGAGATTACCTGGGACCTCTAGGGTTATTTCAATTCTGTATAAACATTTTCAGAACATAATTTGGTGGATCTGTTTATGTGAGTTTGGCTTCTGTCACAAGCATCAGCCTATTCTCGGCCAATTAAAAATGTATAATAGTTAAATAACCAATCATATCACAGCTTCAATGTCATCAAATGCACAACTAAGCTGAGCCTGGGTTAGCTGGGCAAAGGTAAAGTCCCTGACAGCCATCTAAGATACAACTATTGGTCTCTACTCATCAGGAGTGAAAAAAGAAAGAAGGAAACCAAAGTCTCAGAGAAGAAACTAGTTTACAGGGCTAATATCCTACAGGAGCCACAGCTTTGTCTACCCTGGTACCAGAAGAACTAGATGGTGCCCCGCTACCACTACCAACTGCCACAAAAGATGAACCCTGATAGAATGGGAGAAAAGTGTAAAACAGACCTCAAATTCTTAAAAAGTTCAGACCTATTGGACCAATTGAGACAGAACTCCCTGAGACTATTAGCCTGAGATATTCTTTAAAAACCTTGAACTGAAACTATCCCGATGTCACCACTTAGTGAAATAACAAATTGGCTCATAGAATAAAAAATATCACCCGTGAGTACTGTGCAACTTTAAAAAATCATCCATATAAGACCCAAAAATCTACAATTGCTCTAAAGCAAACATGAGAAGAAAAGGGACAGGGAAACAAGGGTATTGTAAACATAACAACCATAACAGAGTTAAAGAGAATGTTGAAATATTGTGAAAAGTGTAACTAATGACACTGAACAATTTGTATAGAAATTGTCAAGTCGGAACCTAATTTTCTAAGTAAGCTTTCATTGAAATTACAACAAAATATTATTTAACAAAAGAAGAAACCAAAGTTTAGAGACCTGAGAAACTCCAACATTTAGCAGTCAGGCTGAGGTGTGATAGCAGTCGGCCTCTAACATGGCCTCCAGTGATCTTCATCTCTCATTATCCATGCCTTTGGTGTATTCCCCTCCCACAATGAATCAGCATGTGTGACCAATCGAATACTGCAGAAGTGATGATGTGTGACTTCCAAGGCTGGGTCATAGAAGAAATTGCAAGATGCACCTAGCTGTATTTGTTCACTCAAGTGAAAGCCAGATGCCATGCTTTGAAGACACTCAAGCAGTACCAGACACCTAGTTAAGCCTCCAGATGACTGTAGCTCCAGCCGACATTTGACCTCAGTCTCATGAGTCTCCCAACTACTCCAAAATTCTAGGCGCAACTCTTTGCACTTGCAGTTCCCAGTGGCATGGTGGCCAAGAGATGAACAAAGGTCATCTGGTGATCAAGTGTTAGGAATCCCGACAAGGCAAAATCTAGGAAATTCTCCCATGCCATCCTTGGAAGAAGATGCTGAAAGAGATTAGAAGTTTAGGAATAAGTTTAAAGACTCTGAGACTCTTGTAATCTCAGTGCCACTTGGGAAATAACTTCCGACTCTGAGTCAATTATTAAGAATTAAGGGCTCCTCCAGGATAGATCTCTATGGGTAATCTGAGATCAAAGTAACTAGGTCTTATAATACCTTACAGATTTAAAAGAACAAGAAAGGGTAAAACTTGGGGAGTCCTAGATTGTATTTTCTTCTACCTCCAAACAATTCTCTATGATGAAACTGATTGCATGACCTGATTAGCCAGAGGTTTAAGCAAGTTTGCTGGATAATTTAGAAAAGACAGACATGGTCTCAGAAAAGCAGCCTACGAATGGATGTCCATAGACCAAACTCACCATAGCTATTGCCCCTGAGAAAAGAGGAAGGAAATAGGATTTTTTTTTTTTTTTTTAATGTAGTTAAGGGAAATTTTAGATGTACCTGCAATGTTTCATTTCCTGAGGGATCTGGAAGAATGTCCAAATGTTCAACGTTATTCTTTAGGGGTAGTTGGAATGCGGGTGTTTGTTTTATTTTTCTTCATACATTTTTCTAATTTTTTAAAACTTTTCAGAAAACAAAACAACAGGAAAAGCAGCCTGTGAAGGAATTACTTAACAAAAAAAAAAAAACTTGAAGGAATAGTGTGTTGTAGATAAGAAATTAAAAAGACACATAATAAGTAAGATTATAGGACATTTCAAATAAGAAGCATTTACTAGCCCACATTTAATGTTTTCTTTTATTTAAATTAACCGCTTTACTTTTTTCCCCCAAAAAACTAATGACTCACTAGTGCACAACCATGACCAAGTACAATGAAACATCACTTTTGCATGCCCACAGCAAATGCTTGCACAGACATACATTTACTTTGAAAAGTTCCAGCCAAAAGCCCGGAAAGCAATACAACCTCGCAAAGAAAATCCATCCCCCAGAAATGTTAGACACAAAGATATTTCACTGTGGAACACAGCCATCTAACATAAAACCCATCATATATAATAATCAGGGCCCAGGTTTTCATTCTATCAGTGAGCTGCCTGTCACTTTATACAGCCCTTCAAAACTATATGAGAGGGCTGCATAAAGATGGAGTGTGACACATTTCATATCTTGCTTCAAAGTGCCGAAGGTCCTTCTGAAAAGTGCTGAGCTGAAGGCTCTGGACAGTGAAATCTCACTTATCTCCAGTATGATGATGACGTGGCTAAGAGCAGAGCAAATTATCAGTGCCCAATAGGTATAAAATGGAGGCTAAAGCCACTAAGGACCCACAGGATATGAAGAAAAATAGATTAGAGCAATGCCCTCCATGTCTGCTGAATGTCTCCAACTGTCTAAGAAGAGGGGCTCAACCTCTAGAAGCTGGAGAAGCCTACATAGTGGAATCAGACGGATCTGGGTTTAAATTTTGTTCTTCTACTTTCTAATTGTGTATTGCTATGCAAAATATGCAACCTTCCTGAGCCTTCCCTTTCATATGTGTAAGTGTGGCAGGAAAATCTACTTTATGGGACACAATGATGGCTAAAGGTACTAATCTCCTGGTTAGTAGTAGGCACTCCATGGAATTTCCCTTTGCCCTCCCAATGGCAGCAAGGTCATTAAAAATTGATCCAAAACTCTGAAGAAACTGAAAAATATCAATGATTGATGCATTAAACAGGAAGCTCATCTGATACTCTATCCCCTATGCCCAACTTACAGAGAAACTAGTCAACTCCATGAGGATTATAATAATAAAAACATTATCAATGAATATTTATTGAATGCTTATGCTAAACTATTTCTATACTTTGTCTCATTTAAACCTTACAACTACCTTATGAGGTTGGTATTACCATTATTCCCATTTTGGGGGTGAAGAAATGACCCAAGTTCATACTACCACTAATTGATAAAGCTGAGATTTGAACCCAGTCCTTCAGACTACAGAGGGAGGCCCTGAGTCTAATCATTAGGATATACTGCCATTCATTCCATTATTATTAAAAAATAAGCAAGGAAGGAAATTTCAGAGCCACTTTTCAGGAAAAATACACCAGTACAGCCCTTCAAGTCATTACGTAATTTTCCTTATGTGAAAATGAAACTGTTTCCTACTATGCAAACCTTCATTCTAAGAGCTTTGATACTATAGGCTTTGTCATACATAATCTTGATCAAAATGAATTCTTGTCAGTTAATAGCTGCAGTCAGACGTTGAGTACACTTGCGACATCGCTTAAGAAAACACAGTTAACATTAGGTTGCAGAGTTTCCTTATGATCAAGCCAGAAAAATATATTTATCTTGTGTCTGTTTATTTTCTTTGCCAAATAAATAAGCAATCATCTCCTCTAGTGCAAAGTTTACCAGTTGCCTGGATGCAACAAGCATGAATTAAATTCCATGAAAAAACACATAATTAGTTAAGTTTTGTGTATCAGCCAGGTACACAGGAATAAACCAGATGAAAGTGTATTTAATAAATGGCCTTTATTTTTAATTTTCACTGACACAACCACTAATGAAACTTACTTTCTCTTCTGTCCCCTATTCTCCAAGGGAATTCAGATGTATCTTTATCAACAAAAACTAGCTGCTGTTTTCACTATTATAAGAACATTATCAAATTGGATATAACAAACTTTGAAAATGAGGTTATGAATTTTTAATGCATTATAATAACAAGACAACAAGAGATTAATTCCAATATATTCATTTTATTTCCCATTACCAATTTTGTGGGAACACATTTCACTTCTTCCCACCAAAGTTCAAAATCTCACTGGCTAGTAGACAGCTCTCATTTTAGCCAACTAAACTCAACTGTTAGAAATGGTGGCATAGTGGTTAAGAGGTACAGCTGCTAACCAAAAGATTGGCAGTTCATATCCACCAGGTGCTCCTTGGAAACCCTATGGAGCAGTTCTACTTTGTCCTATAGGGTCACTATGAGTTGGAATCGACTCAACAGCAATGGGTAACAGGTAGGAATAAAATTACAAACTTAGCATATTGAATAACTAATAAGAAAGTTTCCATTAATTTTTATGGTTTCTTGGAGGAAAATAATCTGTTATGGATTGAATTGTGTCCCCAAAAAATGTGTATCAACTTGGTTAAGCCATGATTCCCAGTATTGTGTGGCTGTCCACCACTTTGTGATCTGATGTGATTATCCTATGTGTTGTAAATCCTAACCTCTATGATGTTAATGAGTAGAATTAGAGGAAGTTATGTTAATGAGGCAGAACTCAATCTACAGGATTAGGTTGTATCTTGAGTCAATCTCTTTTGAGATACAAAAGAGAGAATGCAACGGAGAGGAGGGGGACCTCATGCCACCAAGAATGAAGAACCAGGAAGGGTGTGCATCCTTTGGACCCAGGGTTCCTGTGCTGAGAAGTTGCTAGACTAGGGGAAGATTGATCACAAAGACCGTCCCCCAGTGCTGACAGAGAGAAAAAGCCTTCAACTAGTCCTGGCATCCTGAATTTGGACTTCAAGCCTTCTAGATGGAAACCCTGGTGGCAAAATGGTTAAGAGCTACAGCTGCTAATCAAAAGGTCAGCAGTTCGAATCCACCAGGTGCTCCTTAGAAACCATATGGGGCTGTTCTACCCTGTCCTACAGGGTCACTATGAGTCAGAATGGACTCAACCGCAATGAATTTGGTTCTTTGGTTTAGCCTTCTGGACTGCGAGACAGTAAATTTCTCTTTGTTAAAACCATTCACTTGTGGTATTTCTATTATAGCAACACTAGATAAAAAAAGACAATTTAAATCAAAGATGAACATGCGACTATATTTGTTGCTCTTCTGGATGTAATGTTAATCATTACACTGTTGTGAAGCTGGGATGGAGCTCCCCTGGCATTTCCCTCAACTTCCTCTATTACAGGGCTCCTGCCTACCATCTTCATCTCTACTACTCATATCCTGACCTGTTTGTAGTTACATACACATACATTTTGCAGTATCTCTGTGCTGCTGCTCATGTTGTGCTTTCTGCCTTTTACCATCTTTCCTATCTTTCCCAACCCTCCAGCTGAACTTCCCAAGTTGGGCAAGATATTCATTATCTTTTATTTTTTTGACTCCCCTACTAGAGTATACCATTTCATTTTGCTTGGATCCACAATCAATGCCCATGGAAACAGCAGTCAAGAAATCAAACGATGCATTGCATTGGGCAAATCTGCTGCAAAAGACCTCTTTAAAGTGTTGAAAAGCAAAGATGTCACCTTGAAGACTAAGGTGCACCTGACCCAAGCCATGGTGTTTTCTATCACCTCATATTCATACAAAAGCTGGACAATGAATAAGGAAGACTGAAGAACTGATGCCTTTGAATCATGGTGTTGGTGAAGAATATTGAATATACCATGGACTGCCAAAACAGTGAACAAATCCATCTTGGAAGAAGTACAGCCAGAGTGCTCCTTAAAAGCACAGATGGTGAGACTATGTTTCACATACCTTGGGCATGTTATCAAAAGGGATCAGTCCCTAGAGAAGGACATCACGCTTGGTAGAGTGTCACTGGAAAAGAGGGAGACCCTCAATGAAATAAATTGACACAGCAGCTGCAAGAAGGGACTCAAGCGTAACAATGACTGTGAAGATGGCACAGGACCAGGCATTTCATTCTGTTGTACATAGGGTCACTATGAGTTGGAACCGACTCGATGGCACCTAACAACAACAACAACAACACTAGAGTATAAGCAGACATCTAACCCATTCTGTTGTAATCAGTTACTAGAAAAGGACATTATGTTTTGTAAAGTAGAGTACCGATGAAAACAAGGGAAACCCTCAGTGAAATGGATTGACACAACAGCCGCAGCAATGGATTCAAACATACCAATGATTATGAAGATGCAGTAGGACCAGGCAATGTTTCCTTCTATTATACATGAAGTCACTATGAGTCAGAGCCAACTGGCAACTAACAACAACAACCCATGCTAGGCCAATCAGTCTCTTTTATGAGAACCTGGAATCAAGACACAATAATTCTGGTTCATCTCTTTTAGAGACTGAAACTGAAAGGCTATGTGAAGCTGGGATGGAGGCAACCCTGCGCTCATGAAATTAGGAAAAGCCAGTCTTTGAAGAGAGGCAAAAAGAAAGATAACATGGATACAAGCACAGAAAAGAAGCCACAATGCCCTGAAGAGCCAAAAAATAAATCAGTTTTGACCTTACCATTTCCTGTGTTCTGAAAACAGGCTTCTGTGAGATTCTCGTGTATTCTCCCTATAAAGTCTCCATTTGCTTAAACAATTGTGAAAGCATTCCTGTTTCTAAAAATAATCCTTTAGGCATACGTATACGGTAAGTAATGTATATATGTATATAAACTAAACTAATCAATGGACTGTCTTTTAATGGCAGTGCAAGATTCCCTCTCGGTCCCCAGTGCCCAGCAGAGCCTCCAACTTTGCACCACCCACTGAAAGAGTAAACCAAACCAAACCCATTGCTGTCGAGTCAATGCCGACTCATAACACTCCAATAGGACAGAATAGAACTGCCCCATAGGGTTTGTAAGGAGCGGCTGGTGGAGTCAAACTGCCAACCTTTTGGTTTGTAGCCAAGCTCTAGACCAGTGCACCACCACGGCTCCAATGAAAGAATACTAAGTTTTAAAAGAAAAATGTCAGTAGTTTGATGGTATTGTAGAGATAGAAGGACCTTACAGGGTATTCAATAACTTCAACCTCTCCCAATTTCCACCATTTTAAAGATGAGAAAATGGAGCCCCAGAAAGGTGAATAACTGGCCCAAGGTCATATAACACATCAGACTCAGAATAGAGCCCAGATTTCCTATCAGATAAGCCATTTCTCCTCTCCTACCTAACATGTTTTCCTATGTCTTTGACTCGAGCACAACCAGAGAAATATCTGCGCTGCGACATTAGTTTTCAGAAGACCAAAACCAATAAGTGGTTCTACAGCCTTCAGGTTTTTCAAAAGTAGCAATGAGCATCAACGATAAAAGTTCAGATCTTAAGACATACTGTTCTCTTAATCATCAACCATGATCACTCATTTATCTTTATTTTAAAGAAAGACCGGGGGGGCTCTCAATTTCAGCTTTGTTGGGTGTTTGTACATCATTTAGAGCTATAAATTATGTGACTTGATAAAGAATCATCAGAGGAAAGCAAACTGCATTGAGACAATCTCTCATTCTTTGCATAAAAACCAAACATATAGCTATGAAATTAAATAAAATATTTTTAACCAAAAACATATTTATTCCCCATATTTGTAGTAAAGATCATACTTCCTTTCACAGTCAGTCACAAATAAAAAATTACTTAAAACTAAATGCAAAGTATAAGAAAAATCTGATAAAAACTGTTACATAAAGCTATATTAATCAATTACTAAAATATATTGATTATTCATTAGAGGGAAAGGGATGTCCAGTCCTTAACCTCAAACACAAGCATTATCCTTCCATTCATTCAACTCTGCATGGCTGTTCAGGGAGTTTTTACTTTCATTTTCAAAATATGATAAATTAGTTGCCTCCATCTCCAAGAAATCCAGATTTATGTTCTCTTTAAATACTTACCAATACTTCTGGAGGTTAAATCCATAAGCGCAACTCATTAATGTCAGTCCTCTCATGGAAACTGCTGCTTAGGGTGATTTCAAAATCAATATATATTTTCTAGCTTATATGTAAATAATGATGACCATGGTTTGCAAAATACAAACAGTATTAATATTTTTTAACTCTACATGCAGAAAACACATTTTTATATGAAAATAAAGTTTGTCTATCTAAAAATCAGTAAACTGTATTTCTTATACTTCAACCTAATGATTTGTTTATTTAACTAATGCTGCTTTATTCAGTAGAGACTCTTAAAACGTCAAAAGGATATTTTTTGAAAGCTGCTAGTTGCAGAAAAATAAAGAAAAAACACACGCATTTTTTCCCAATCAATTTATAATGAGTGTAACACTCATCAGTTAAATAAATATATCCTCCCGTTAGGAATTTAGCATTAACTCAGGCATTCTATGAACATTCTGAATGCTGATGGACTTCACAACATTACTCCAAAATACTTTTTATTGTTTTTGTTTTTATTTTTGTTCCTTTCAAAATATTATAAGCTCAAAAACAGAGATCAAATAACTTATACTGTGAACCTGTCAAACCAAGGCTATATCATTTTCCCTAATTAATCCAAAAGAAAAAGAGGGGACATTGTATAAAAAAAAAAAAAAAAGGTTCTCAACAATAACTGAACATTAAGGTTGGCATAAAATAGACATGGGGAATTGCTACAGTGCCACTTATTAGCTGCCTTTATGTATCAGGCTTTTTTAAGCCTTTACATGTATTATCTCATTTATTCTTCACAACAACCCAATAGGGTAGGTATTAGTATTTTTATCATTTTACACATGAAGAACCTGAGGCACAGAGAGTTTAAAAAATTTGCCAAAGATTATACAGCTGAAAAATGGACAGATTAAGAATCCAGGCACTCTGAAATGAGTGCATGCACTTAAGCACTCTGTATATTGCCTACTTCATAGGCTTTTTATATGAAGTAAAGTCTTAAAATATATATAAAACAATTAGCATAGGTCACAACTTTCAGTAAGTACCCAATCCACAGTAACAACGGTGGTCTCCATATAGTTATCATATTGATAATCATGATCATGAATTATGATGCTTATTACTGGATTATAAAATAATTTTTTATATTTATAATTCTATTTTCTTTCTGCTGAAAAAAACTGGCCCTCTAAACTCTTCATTACATATCTTATGTTTCAAGCATGTGTATTTCTGGGATTCTGTCACAAGCATTCTACAAAACATAGTATCACTCAGTGTTCAAAGTATGTGACATACAATTCTCAGAAAGAAATTGGAATTTTTATTATGTACTTTGGCACCACGAGAAGTTGCTGCCTAGGCTAGAATTGGCTTCTCATAAAAGAACTATCGATATATCCTCTGAGTTTTTACAACATGAAAATAAACTGAGATAGCTTTTATTACAATCACAACCTTTCAGCAGACTACTTTAAAAAGAAGAAGAGATGGAGGGAGGGAGAGAAGGAGAGGGAGAGAGAGCTAGAGAGAGAGAGAGAAGCCTGGACACTAGCAGAGGAAACGACATAGCACAAAGACTTGTGTTTTGCAGAAGAATGGATAGATGTTTAGTCATCCCGAAATCAGAGCTCATACCCAGAGATTGAGAATTCTATATGGTGACTGTTTATAGCTCATGGAAAAGCTTGAGACCTGGGATACTCTGCCAAGAAGCTGTTATGACAATGACTGAATTGCATGTCAACCAGAAATGCGTACATTCCAATGTATTTCCCTGATGCCTAAATTTGATTATTTTTCATGGAGAGGAAAAAAATTATCTTCCACTGACTAAAATTCACATGGATGATCAAAAATTGCCAAGCGCTAGCACCCAATGAGCACTAAGCAAAATGAACCAAGGATAAGCCGTAGCTAGACACCCTACCAAATGCTATCCACAAATTAAAAAAAAAAATTGTCTCCTTAGTATGTGATTTATTCGGAAGAAGCTTTTAGTGCTAATTTCTGAATGAAGCCAAGAAGTATTTTATTGAAATGAACCATTTTAGTGTTGAGCTCAGTTCAAGTACCAACACAGCTTGCAATAAGCTTTCAGACGAACACATCAACATTAATTCTTGTTTTACCACATAGTCCGGAACCTCAATTAGAAGGAATAACAACATTCTCTATGAGAAGTTAGGAATACTGATTAAAAAAAAAAATTATAAGAAAGCCTCTCTCAAGCCCTCTGTATTTCATTAAAAAATGAACTTGAGAGTTTTGCTTGGATAAATAAACCACCCAGATAATAATAAAGTAGAAGTCTTTAGGACAAGACCCTCTTCCCGAACAATACTCCCCCAAGGAAGATGGTTCCTAATTAAGAAAACTAGCAGTACCAGTTATGCAGTTTTTTTTTTAATAAATTTCCAAATGGTCCCCGTCATTTCTGTTCCTCTTGTCACAAAGTGAGGTCATCCTGACATGTTCTTTAGTTAAATATTTCCTTCCCTAGTTAAGGACATTTGCCTGGAGATCAGTAATTACCCAGCTTCCTCTCTAATGCCTTAACATGCACCAAGAATGTCTGTAACTTGTTGTTGTTACTAGGTGCTGTCGAGTCAGTTCTGACTCATAACAACCCTATGTACCACATAAAGAAACTCTGCCCTGTCCTGTGCCATGCTCACAATCGTTGTTATGCTTGAGCCCATTGTTGCAGCCACTGTGTCAGTCCATCTCATTGAGGGTCTTCCTCTTTTCCGCTGACCCTGTGCTTTACCAAGCATGATGTCCTTCTCCAGGGAATGATTCCTCCCGACAACATGTCCAAAGTATGTAAGACGCAGTCTTGCCGTCTTTGATTCTAAGGAGTATTCTGGTTGCACTTCTTCTAAGACAGATTCGTTCGTTCCTTTGGCAGTCCGTGGTATATTCAGTATTCTTCACCAACACCACAATTCAAAGGTGTCAATTCTTCTTCAGTCTTCCTTATGTATTGAAAATACCATGGCTTAGGTCAAGCACACCTTAGTCTTCAAGGTGACGTTTTTTGCTTTTTAACACTTTAAAGAGATCTTTTGCAGCTGATTTGCCCAATGCAATGCGTCTTTTGATTTCTTGATTGCTGCTTTCATGGGTGTTGATTGTGGATCCAAGTAAAATGAAATCCTTGATAGCTTCGATCTTTTCTCCATTTATTATGATGTGGCTTATTGATCCATTTGTGAGGATTTTTGTTTTCTTTATGTTGAGGTGTAATCCATACTGAAGGCTGTGGTCTTTGATCTTCATCAGTAAGTGCTTCAAGTTCTCTTCACTTTCAGCAAGCAAGGTCGTGTCATCTGCATGTCACAGGTTGTTAATGAGTCTTCTTCCAATCCTGATACCCCATTCTCTTCATATAGTCCAGCTTCTTGGATTATTTGCTCAGCATGCAGAATGAATAGGTATGATGAAAGGAAACAACCCTGGCACACACCTTTCCTGTACCTTAGGGTACTACAATATAACACAATCTATGAATAGTTCATTATATTTAAAAAACATGTTGTAGACAATATAACAGTTTTTTATGCAATTAGGATAATGATTGGAAAAGGCCATAGAGATACTGAAGCAGTTAATTCATATCATAGGATATGTTATAAAGGGTTTTTTCCCCAATAATAAATTATTTTAAAGTAGCCAGGTTAACTGAATTCCAAACAGTGAGAAGCTTTTTTTGAGGAGAAATGGGACACCAAACTCCTTCACGATTAGCATAGTACGGGGGAAAGAAACTACTACTGTAAAAGTAAAACTTTTCCTAGAAGTCAGCTTTGAACCAAACGACGGTTTAGCCTAATTAGTAAAGTATGTCTGCCTTGAGAATTATGCTCTCGCAAAGATTTATCTATGTGGGATCGAACTGACAATAGCATTTCGAAAGATCAGACAACAAGCTTGGGGGGGGGCGGTGACTTTATGGTAATTGTGGTGGAATGATTTGGAAAAGGATACACAACTTTTTTAATTGTGCTTTAAGTGAAAGTTTACAGCTTCAGTCAGTTTCTCATACAAAAATTTATACATGCATTGTTATGTGACCCTAGTTGCTACCCCTATAATACGTCAGTACACTCCTCCTTTCCACCCGGGATTTCTCGTCTCCATTCAATCAGCTCCAGTCCCTTTCTGCCTTCTCATCTCACCTCTGGACAGGAGCTGCCCATTTAGTGCCATATATCCACTTGAACTAAGAAGCATACACTTCACGAGTATCATTTTATGTCTTATAGTTCAGTCTAATCTTTCTCTGGAGAGTTGGCTTCGGGAATGGCTTAGAAGTGTTACACAACTTTAAGAATGTAGACAATGTCATTGAATTATACATGTGTATTTGTTAAAATGGTGTATCCTTTGCTATGTATATTTTCACAAAAAATAACATTTTTTAAACAGTGAGAAAAAAAAGTAAGTAAGAAAGTCCAAGGTGAAATTTTAACAAATTCTTAAATGCTGAGTGTGGACTAGCCTGTCAGTTTAGAAAGTTTGTGAGCCTCAGACTAAAGGGGAGTCTGTCACTCACTAGCTTTTGTCCAGGGGTCTCTGAAAAAATTAACCAAAAATTGAGAATTCTGTATAGTGACTGTTCGGCTAATGTCCTACAGTGGTTAATGTCCTAAAGGCAGAGAAAGGAACTTGGAATAATCCTCTACAGTGGAACACAGGCACTAAACCACATCTCCTATGAACCAAAACCTAAAAGACACTGTAGGTACTACATGAAACCCTCCTGCCCCTGGTCTCAGGCAAAGGTATATGGAGGCAGGCGGAGGGGTAGCAACAAACACATTTGCAACTGAGGGAGGGATAGGAAAGCTGCTTGAGCCAAGGATCCTAAACCAAAGCAAAGCAAAGGTCTTCTACCACTGAGACAGGCAGGACACTTAACCCTGCTCAAGAGATCACTGATACAGGGCACACTATGCCTGTGAGGAGGAGGTTGTCATGGGGGCAGAAGTCTAACCCGAAGAAAGTTGCACTTGCAAATGCAGTTGCATTCTGGATAGTATACTCTGAATAGTATATTCAACACTCTTCGCCAACACCATTATTCAAAGGCGTCAACTCTTCTTCGGTCTTCCTTATTCATTGCCCAGCTTTCACACGCATATGATGGGATTGAAAATACCATGGCTTGGGTCAGACACACCTTAGTCTCCAAGGTGACATCTTTGTTTTTTGACACTTTGAAGAGGTCCTTTGCAGTAGATTTACCCCATGCAATGCTTCTTTTGATTTTTTGACTGCTGCTTTCATGGGTGTTGATTGTGGATCCAAGTAAAATGAAATCCTTGACAACTTCGATCTTTTTTCCATTTATCATGATGTGGCTTATTGATCCAGTTGTGAGGATTTTTGTTTTCTTTATGTTGAGGTGTAATCCATACCAAAGGCTGTGGTCTTTGATCTTCATTAGTAAGTGCTTCAAGTCCTCTTCACTTTCAGCAAGCAAGGCTGTGTCATCTGCATATCACAGGTTGTTAATGAGTCTTCCTCCAATCTTGATGCCTGTTTTTCTTCATATAGTCCAGCTTCTTGGATTATTTGCTCAGCATACAGATTGAATAAATATGGTGAAAGGATACAACCCTGACACACACCTTTCCTGACTTTAAAACAGTCAGTATCCCCTTGTTCTGTCCAACAATTGCCTCTTGACCCATGTAAAGGTTCCTCATGAACACAATTAAGTGTTCTGGAATTCCCATTCTTTGCACCATTATCCATAATTTGTTCTGATCCACACAGTCAAATGCCTTTGCACAGTCAATAAAACACAGGTAAGCATCCTTCTGGTATTCTCTGCTTTCAGCCAGGATCCATCAGACATCAGCAATGATATCCCTGGTTCCACGTCCTCTTCTGAAACCGGCCTGAATTTCTGGCAGTTCCCTGTCGATATACTGCTGCAGCCGTTTTTGAATGATCTTCAGCAAAATTTTGCTTGCGTGTGATATTAATGATATTGTTCTATAATTCCACATTTGGTTGGATCACCTTTCTTGGGAATAGGCATAAATGTGGATCTCTTCCAGTCAGTTGGCTAGGTAGCTGTCTTCCAAATTTTTTGGCAGAGATAAGTGAGCACTTCCAGCACTGCACCCATTTGTTAAAACATCTCAACTGACATTCCGTCAATTCCTGAAGCCTTGTTTTTTGCCAATGCCTTCAGTGCAGCTTGGACTTCTTCCTTCAGTACCACTGGTTCCTGATTGAATGCTACCTCTTGAAATGGTTGAACGTCGACTAATTCTCTTTGGTATAATAACTCCATGTATTCCTTCCATCTTCTTTTGATGCTTCCTGCGTGATTAAATATTTTCACCATAGAATCCTTCACTATTGCTACTTGAGGCTTCAATTTTTTCTTCAGTTCTTTCAGCTTCAGAAATGCCAAGAGTGTTCCTCTCTTTTGGTTTTCTATCTCCTGCTCTTTGCACATGTCATTATAATACTTCACTTTGTCTTCTCAAGCCACCCTTTGAAATCTTCTGTTCAGCTCTCTTACTTCATCAATTCTTCCTTTTGCTTTAGCAGCTCGACAGAAAGCAAGTTTCAGAGTCTCCTCTGACATCCATCTTGGTCTTTTCTTTCTTTCCTGTCTTTTCAGTGACCTCTTGCTTTCTTCACGTATGATGTTCTTGATGTCATTTCACAACTCATCTGGTCTTCAGTCATTAGTGTTCAACGCATCAAATCTTTTCTTGAGATGGTCTCTAAATTCAGGTAAGATATACTCAAGGTTGTACTTTGGCTCTCATGGACTTGCTCTGATTTTCTTGTTTCAGCTTGAACTTGCATACGAGCAATTGATGGTCTGCTCCACAGATGGCCCTTGGCCTTGTTCTGACTGATTATATTGGGCTTTTCCATCCTCTCTTTCCACAGATGTAGTCAGTTTGATTCCTGTGTGTTCCATCTAGCAAGGTTTATGTATATAGTCACCATTTATGTTGGTGAAAGAAGGTATTTGCAATGAAGAAGTCATTGGTCTCACAAAATTTTATCATTCAATCTCTGGCATTGTTTCTATCACCAAGACCATATTTTCTGACTACCAATCCTTCTTCGTTTCCAACTTTCACATTCCAATCACCAGTAATTATCATTGCATCCCAATGTTCAATCAATTTCATACTGCAGAAGCTGATAAAAAATCTTCAATTTCTTCATCTTTGGCCTTAGTGGTTGGTGCATAAATTTGAATAACAGTCATATTAACTGGTCTTCCTTGTAGGCATACGGATATTATCCTATCACTGATAGTGTTGTACTTCAGGATAGATCTCAAAATGTTATTTTTGACGATGAATGCAACACCATTCCTCTTCAAGCTGTCATTCCCAGCATAGTAGACTATACGATTGTCCAATTCAAAATGGCCAATACCAGTCCATTTCAGCTCACTAACGCCTAGGATATCAATGTTTATGCATTCTATTTCATTTTTGACAATTTCCCATTTTCCTAAAATCACACTTCATACATTCCAGGTTCCAATTATTAATGGATGTTTGCAGCTGTTTCTTCTTATTTTGAGTCATGCCACATTCAGCAAATGAAGGTCCCAAAAGCTTTACCCCATCCACATCATTAAGGTCTACTCTACTTTGAGGAGGCAGCTTTTACTCAGTTGCCTTTCGAGTGTCTTCCAACCTGGGGTGCTTATCCTCCGGCACTGTATCAGACAATGTTCTGCTGCTATTCATAAGGTTTTCACCAGCTAATGCTTTTCAGAAGTAGGCTAATGGGTCCTTCTTCCTAGTCTGTCTTAGTCTGGAAGCTCAGCTGAAACCTGCCCTTCATGGGTGACCCTGCTGGTATCTGAATACTGGTGGCACAGGTTCCAGCATCACAGCAACATGCAAGCCCCCACAGACAAACTGACAGACACATGAGGTGACTGAAAATACCATGCTTGGGTCAGGCGCATCTTGGTCCTCAAATTGACATCTTTGATTTTTAGCTCTTTTAAAGAGGCCTTTTGAAGCAGATTTGCTCAATGCGATATGTTGTTTATTTCTTGACTGCTGCTTCCATGGGCATTGATTGCGAATCCAAGTAACATAAAATCCTTGATAACTTCAATATTTTCTCCATTTATCATGATGTTGCTTATTGGTATAGTAGTGAGGATTTTTGTTTTCTTTACGTTGAGGTGCGATCCATACTGAAGGCTGTAGTCTTTGATTTTCATCAACAAATGCTTGAAGTCCTCTTTGCTCTCAGCAAGCAAGGTTGTGTCACCTGCACATCACAGGTTGTTAATGAGTCTTCCTCTACTCCTGATGCCATGTTCTTCTTCATATAGTCCAGCTCCTTGGATTATTTGCTCGGCATACATATTGAATAAGTATGGTGCAAGGTTGCAACACTGACACACACCTTTCCTGATTTTGAACCATGCAGTAACCCCTTGTTCTGTTCAAACAACTGTCTGTTGATCTATGTACAGGTTCCGCACGAGCACGATTAAGTGTTCTGAAATTCCCATTCTTCACAATGTTATCCATAATTTGTTATGATCCACAGTTGAATGTCTTTGCACAGTCAATAAAACACAGGTAGACATCTTTCTGATATTCTCTGCTTTCTGCCAAGACTCATCTGACATCAGCAGTGATATCCCTCATTCCATGTTCTCTTCTGAACCCAGCTTAAATTTTTGGCAGTTTGCTGTCCATGTTCTGCTGAAACCATTTTTCAATTATCTTCAGCAAAATTTTACTTGTGTGTGATATTAACGATATTGTTCAATAATTTCTGCATTCTGTTGCATCACCTTTCCTTGGAATGGGCATAAATATGGATCTTCTCTAGTTGATTGGCCAGGAAGCTGTCTTCCAAATTTCTTCACATAGATGAGTGAGCACCTCCAGTGCTGCATCTGTTTGTTGAAACATCTCAACTGGTATTCCATCAATTCCTGGAGCCTTGTTTTTTTGCCAATATTTTCAGCGCATCTTGGACTTCTTCCTTCAGTACTATCACTTCCTGAGCATATGCTATCTCCTGAAATGGTTGACTGTCGAACAATTCTTTTTGGTACAGCAACTCTGCATGTCCCACCTGTCTTCTTTTGATGCTTCCTGCATCGTTCGGTATTTTGCCTGCAGAATCCTTCCATATGGCAACTCGAGGCTTCAATTTTTTCTTTAGTTCTTTCAGCTTGAGAAACGCTGAGTGTGTTCTTCCCTTTTGGTTTTCTAACTCCAGATCTTTGCACATTTCATTATAATACTTTACTTTGTCTTCTCAAGTCACCCTTTGCAATCTTCTGTTCAGCTCTTTTACTTCATTTCTTCCATTTGCTTTAGCTGCTCTACGTTCAAGAGCAAGTTTCAGAGCCTCTTCTGACATCCATTTTCGTCTTTTCTTTCTTGTCGTTTTACCTTTTACTTTCCTCATGTATGACGGCCTTGATGTCATCTCACAACTTCTGTGGTCTTCAGTCATTATTGTTCAGCACGGCAAATCTATTCTTGAGATGGACTCTAAATTCAGGTGAGGTAACTCAGGTCATATTTTGGCTCTCGTGGATTTGTTTTAATTTTCTTCAGCTTCAACTTGAAAGTTCATATGAGCAATTATGGCCTGTTCTGCAGTTGGCCCCTGGCCTTGTTCTGACTGGTGATACGGAGCTTCTCCATTGTCTTTTTCCACACATGTAGTTGATAGAGAGACAGACACATAGACAGATAGCTAGACAGATAGATATAATCATTGTATACACTTATGAAGTAACAGTATAAAAACAAGCATAGAAGTAATACACACCAAATTCAGGACCATGGTTTTCTCCAGGGAGTGAAGGTATTAGGATCAGAGTGTAATATATAAGAGGTTTTAACTTTAAAATTTTCTTTCTTAAAAAACAATGAAGAACAATAGTTTTTTGTTTTTTTTTTTAAATAAGCAAGTATGTCTATGGTTTCATAGAGTGGGGTCACATGTATGCAGTCGTTCTGTATGTTATTTTCCCTACTTTTATATAAACTAAAAATTATACAATAATTTCTTAAGGGAAAAAAAAGAAAAGAAAAGAAGGAGCTAATCATCTATTAAAACTGTTTCTTCCTGAAAAGCCATATCCGGTGAAGAAATATCTTACCATTTGTACAGCCTGACCTTAATTTAAGAATAAATTTCTCTTTGCTCAAGAGAGTGCATCCAAGATTTGGTTTCTACTTTTGTTGTTTTTCCTGCCAGCTGAATCATAAAACTGGAGGTCTTAAGATCATTCAGTACCCAAATGCTGAGTCTAAACTCAGCAGAGGAACTCAGAGGTAGCAGGGAGAGCAGGCTTCTAAGTATGTCTGCAAAATTGTTATGTTCCTGTGAATGTATTTTTTCTAGGAATAGGTTTTACTTATTTCTCCAAGTGTCTGATCCAGCTAATCATTGTTATATAACAAACCACCCCAAAATTTAATGGGGTAAAAATACCAACCATTTTATTATACTCGTGGTTTCATGGGTAAGAAATTCGGGGACAGCACAGTGGGGATGTGTCATTTCTACATCAATAGTGGCCTCATCTGTGGTGGCACAAACAACTAGAGATGGCTGGGACAACTACACTGTTGCCATATATCTTGGGCTTTGGTTCAGATAGTCGACTGGGTTCTCCACCATGTCTGCTGCAGCTGAAGGTCCATGATGACTTGACTCACCTATCTGGTACCTAGGTTGGGATGGCTGGAACAGGTGGGGTTGGTCAAGCATCTCTCTCTCCATGTGGCTAGTTGGGGTTTCATTAGAGCACAGCTATCTCAAGGTAGATGAATGTCTTCCTTGGCGACTAGCTTCCTTCACTTCAAGAGTTCCAAGAGAGGAGAAGGAGAAAGAGAAGTTGTTAGGCTCTTAAGGCCCAGGCTTGAAAATGTACACAGTGAAAATTCCTCCCTGTTCTACTGAATACAGCCACAGAAGCCACTGGTTGTAAGGAGAGAGACAAAGAACACATCATTCAAGGAGGAGAGTATCAAAGAATCTGTGGCCATCTTAACTGACCACAATATCATGATCCCAAGACACTCAGAGCCACTGAGCTGG
Source organism: Elephas maximus indicus (assembly GCF_024166365.1). Classification (NCBI taxonomy): domain Eukaryota; kingdom Metazoa; phylum Chordata; class Mammalia; order Proboscidea; family Elephantidae; genus Elephas; species Elephas maximus. The sequence goes on from NC_064822.1 coordinate 89,263,421, forward strand.
TGTAAATGTCTCATAATATAAACATGATCCCTAGCCCTCAGCAGCAGATATGCTGGGAGGCTTCCCAAGTCCTTGTCCTACATCTCTTCAATGGAAGCAGTGGTGCCCAGTGCTAATTGTGTGGCCTTGAAGTCACACAGACATGGGGCCAAATCTCTGCTCCACCCCTCATTGGATGTTCTCCTCTAAACCTCAGTTTCCTCCTCTATAAAAGAAGAATAATAACATCCCCTACCTCATAGGATTGTTGTAAGCACTAAATGACTTAATTCTTGTAAATGCCAAGGCACTAGGCCTGGCACAGGGCCAGCCCTCAAGAAGTGTTAACCATTATTGGCGAGGTCTCTCTATTACATGCTCTCATCCTACACTCTTCCTTTATAGCATTTATCTCAATTGTAATCAAGTATTCATGTACTTACTATGTGAATATAAGCTTTTCAAGGACAAGAACCCTTCCTATTTTATTCTCAGCAATACCCTTAATTCTAGCAAAATGCCGTGCATGCAATAACCATATGTTGAATGAATGGACTAGGGAAGAATGAGTGAATGAATGTCACCAGTTATGCAGAGATGCTGGATGCGAGGGCTGAAAGTTTCTAAAAGGAAAAAAAAGTACGGAATTGGAAGCTATGAGCCATGAGGTTTCTAAATCACGTATCAGCAGTGTAATTTCTTCCACAGACCTGGAAGTTTGTTGTGATGAAGGTCAAAGATTGTTCATAGAACAAAAGGAAGAATTATTCCGTTTAGGGTGTGAGAGCCTTGCCCTATAAAAATGAGAAAGAAGTATACTGGAGAGTCAGTGGGCTGGAAAGTCACAAGACCATGGGAGATGCTAATTCACAGGTAAAAATAATAGCTCTGGACTGGACCAAATGAAAGTGAGTTTGTAGTGAGTTGTCACCGCCATGTGCTGTCGGGGAAGCAAAGGAAAAGTAAGGAGGCAGCGGAAAGGTGCATTTGAGAAGAAAGAGGAAAGCAAGGGAGACTGGCTACTTGGTCTCTGATAAATAAGGCTGGCCACCAATCACATACTTTAGCTAGGTTATCAGCGGGGATCAGTCCCTGGAGAAGGACATCATGTTTGTAAAGTAGAGGGTCAACAAAACTGAGGAAGACCCTCAACGAGATGCATTGACACAGTGGCTGCAACAATGGGCTCAAGCATAACAACGTGATCATGAGGAAGGAGCATGCAGCGTAATAGATGGCATTTGTGTGGCCTTTCTCACCACGGTCTTGTAACTCCCACCCAGGTTATCGGACAGGACTGTGTGGTTAGAGTTATTGTAGCCCACAAAGGGGATCGGTCAGTTTTGCCATCCCACTAGGATTGAAATAAGCCACCCCAGAGGCAGGAAAGAGAAGGAGTCACCACCACCATGGCAGGAGAAACCAGCAGGAGACAGTGCAGGGGGCTCCCTGGCCCTCAGAAAGATAAAGCTGAGTGCTTCAGGCAGAGACTAAGGGCCAGAGAGACGCGTGCCTGCCAAGCACGGCTGGGGAGAGGCTGTCCTGATGGAAGAGCTATATCCTGAGCCTGAATTGTAACTGGTACTTCCCTAATAAACGCATAATCGTAAGTATTCTGTGAGTTCTGTGTGGCCATTGCAATGAATTATTGAACCGAGCAGAGAGTGCTGTGGAAGGGATGGCAGGCGAAGAGGGGAGGCATATCTGACCTCTCCTTCACAGGAATCAGCCTTGTTGATCCTGGTTCTCCTTCACCCTCGTGAAGTTAGAGAAGGTCAGACACCGCCCCCACACGGTTTTTACAGCACAGGACCAGGCAGTGTTTTCATTCTGTTGTACAGAGTCGGAACTGACTCGACGGCACCTAACAACAACAACAATCATCCAATTGCTATATTTTAATTGTTACATTAATTAAAAACAAAGAAAAGGAAAAGAACCTAATATAAGCTTGTGGGAGGTCTTCAGGCTTATGGCACTTAGCTACTGGGGCATGTGGCATAAAATCTAGGCTAGAAATGAGCTCGGGTTATAGTGATAGCAGGTTCTTTGCCTTTTTACATGCACTGGATTTATAGAGAGCCAAAAGAACACCAAACTCCATTTAAGGATTTCCAATTATCACTTCACAGGCAGGAAGGTGATTAAAATTTAATGACCTACCCCAGCTTGTTGCCATTCAATAGAGTTGCTGTCATCTTCTTGTCAAGGAGAATAAAGAAGTGGTAAGTGTTCAAAAGAAAGGAGAAAAAAAGTAAGAATATTTTAAGGCAAAATGTTTCATCTGACAAGGTAGGAGAATAAATCAGCTACGTAAGAAGAAATTCAAAAGTGATTTTGCATTATAATTACTAACATACAGTCTGCATGTCAAATGGTTACTATTTATAGATCTAATAAGGAAAGAAATTTTCAGTATGTGCTTAAACTTCTAATATGCTTAGCCATGACATTCTTACCAATACTCTACACATTAAAATGCCTAGGATTTAACTTTTTTTTTTTTAATTAAATTGGCAGCTAAATAAAGTTGTGCCTTAGTCTGAATATGCTGCATAAAAATAAAGTAAAAATTTTCTTATATGATTCAAACTGGCTCTCTGTGGAATTCCAATTGGCAACTCCCAAAACTCCTTTGGGAAGCTTTTTCCAGCAGCATCACTGGAGGAAATGAACAGGTTCCAAGATAGGCAGCTTCCAAGGCCAGTTAGAGAAAGGTGCATTGCAGGCAGAGGACACAAGAGGAGAAAAGGAATAGGGGTCTAAAACAAGTGATGACAGCATGGAGTGAATGAAAGGTGGGAGGTGAGGAGAGGAGAGACAAAGCTGGGAGGGAAATTGGGGCCACATCATGAAAAACCTTGAATGTCATGCTAAGACAGGGACTTAATTCTATGATAATGAAGTGCTAAATCTCGAGGTGCTGGGAAGTACAAGAAGATCAACTCAAGATAAAAGAAAAATGCATGCAAATGGATGAAAAAAAAAATTTCTACCTCATATGCAGGCTGCCATCAACAGGTATGCATTTGAGCTGGGAGAGCCTCATAGGCCTTCAACACTGAGTGGAAACCACGCATCCCCAGGAGGGCAGGGACTGGATCCAGCAAAGTCACTATGTCCCAGCACCTCTCATAGTGTTGTCGCATAAGGAGCACATTAATAATTGTGAAAAGGAGTAAATGAATGAACTCTTTCCTGTAGTCCCAAATTGAATATGGTTGCTCTTGTTTGTATCACAACATACTGCTTGCTCTTGCAGCCATTTATATGCTTCTGTGCTTTTCTTCGAGATTTTAAGCAACTCGTGGACAGGAACCAGCTGAGTCTATGCACATATCCCCCTGGTACCTAGCAGAGTGCCTTGCAAACAGTAGTTACTCATCACTTGTTGTGTGTATAAATAATATGGAAGACGAAATAGTATGTCACATTAACATGCTCATCTAAGACAAAAAGAAAACTACTTAAATTTGCCAGCATAGATACTTTCCATTATTCCCTTTTCCGTGTGTGTGTATGTGTGTGCATTTTTCCATTCCTTTGTCATCACAAAATGCATCCTTTTTTTCCCTATTTTCACATCCCCCTCCTTAGAAATTAGAACAGAGGTCTACTTAAATGAATCTTTTATTATTCATTTTCTATCATAATTTGGTTCCTCAAATTCCTTCACCTCCTGCCTACAACTCTTGCATCTCCTTGTGCATGCAAATAGCCTTCTCTAACATCCTTCCCTAAATAAATGTCCAACTCTCAGACTACTTTGCTCTTTGATCTTGTTTCCATGGATTCTTTTCAATTAGTGCCAAAATCTGCTGAAATCCTTTTTAAAGGTCATTTTAGTAATAGGATATTCATCTTTTCTTAGTCTCCATTCTAAACTCTATCAGTTTGTGATCACATTGCCCAAGCTCCTCTATGGCTTCATGTACTCCCTCTCTGCAAGCTTTGAACTGATTTTCTCATTTGTTCTTTCTTCCAATAATTGTCCCAAATAACTATTAGCGAAGACTTTTAATTGGACTAAAAAAAAAATCACTCACTAGAGGTATAATACTGCCTATGGTCTGCATCTTAATAAAAGGAACACACTACCTATGACCTGTCATCAGATATTCTATAAATTTTAGAATTCCTCACATATTTCCTAAAATAATTTTGAAAAACTATGTACTCAATTTCACCTTTTAAAAGTGATACCTAAAATTTTTCACCAAAATTGTAATTAGTTGAAAGTCTCTCAACTCCCGTGCATCTTAAGTGCTGGCATTAGAAAATAGGACAGTGATATCACTGTTTTTTATGAACCCAATGAATGGTATGTAAATGCAACAGTGATTTGAAGTCCATGATCTTCTATTTACACAAATGTGAACAAGATCATTTTGTATCCTTCCTTTTTCTCCTGAAATTCATATTTCCAACCAATTTCCCTCTCAGCATTTTATCTTAATGTAACACATTTTTATACTTGAAATTCTTTTGTTGGTTGTCCTATTTCTCTGCAACAAAAATACATACATAAATTTACATTTTTTCCCTTCGACCACAGGGCTTTGTAAGTGTAAAATTATTTTAGATTAAGCTGTCATTTACATTTATTACAACCAGTACTATATTAATATATTAAAATTGTTGATAAATAATTATTAATTCTAAAATAAGAGGTGTCTCTTAATAAGGTGGATATGGCTGTTCTGAGGGATTTTTTGTTAATTCATGTATTAATTCATGTTATTTCCTGTTAATTCACTATTATTAGTTGCCAGAAATGAGACAGCATACAGCATCAACTTTATTTGTAGTTTTTGTCTTCACAGATTGCTCATATGAACTAGTGAAAATGAGAGGAGCTATGTTACGGTAATGACTAAACTCTAAATTCCTTCAATGTTACATGCTAAAAAGTATACAGTGATTTATATCAAACATACATTTCTTAAAGTACTGGCTGACAACTCAATAGATGCCCCTTCCATTCTATTGAAAGCAAATAACTGCAGTATAACATACTTGCAAAATCATTTGTTACCCTGTTCTTAGAGTCAAGAATCCCTGGGTGGTGCAAATGGTTAATGTGCTAAGCTACAAACTAAAAGGTTGGAGGTTTGAGTCCACCCAGAGACACCTTGAAAGAAAGGCCTAGTGATCTTCCAAAAAAAAATCAGCCATTGAAAACCCTATGCTGGGGCAGAGCAATATGGCAAAGTGAGTGGATGCACCCATTTACTCCCCCAGCAAATAACCCATTAAACAATTAATAAAAGCAAGCACAGACTGAGATCTCAGAACTCCGAATGGCAGCTGAGGTGTTGGAGAGTTGGGGTGAGTACAAAACCAGGGGAGAGTAGAAGCAGAACAGCACAGAAGCTGAGAGAACCTACCCACTAACATCAGAAGCATGCGTTCATCACAGTCATTTTGGGACAGGGCTGGGAAACAACCCAAGAGGGAACACAGAAAGGGAGCTAATCAGAGAAAGCTGTAGCCTGATTTTTAAGGCAGCGTAAATTGGCTCTGGGATTTGCGAACTGCTCTTTTGAGGTCGGGGATGGGGAGAAGAAGGGAGACTGTGGCACTATGAGACAGTGCTACTGAATCTTGCTGAGGCCCAAGATGGACAGGCACTAGGACCAGGAGGAACTGCAAGGGTAGCAGGGTGAGGGGAATACTTCACACTGACGGGAAACACAGAGAAAAATGGCTGGCTCCATTCCCACAGTGGGACACCATGGGAGAGCCTATGCAGGGCATCCAAGAAGGAAAGACAGAGAACCTTCTCCCTGCACACATGCATACTGAATTCCAGACATCAAGGATCCAGAACTCCTTAATCGGCACTGAAAAAAACCTAAGGATAAGGGTGCCCTCTACTAGTTCTCGGGAGAAGATACCAAACTCACTGCTGCTGGGTTGATTCTGACTCATAGAGACCTCATGGGGCAAAGTGGAACTGCCGCATAGGGTTTCCAGGTTTGTGAGTCTTTGCATGGGTGGGCTGTTGCATCTTTCTCTTGCGGAGCAGCTGGTGGGTGTGGACCTTGGCCTTTTGTGTGACAGCCGGGTGCTTGGCTGTTGTGCCACCAGGGCACCTAATCAGAAAATTTTCCCACAAAAACCAGAATACAAAATTTAAAGTTAAAAAAAAAAAGATAAGATGGCCCAAGTTCAACAAAAAATAGTAAAACACACAAAATCATAAGAGAAAAGGACCAATAAAAAGCAAAATATGAAGAAGAGGAAATTTCTTCTATGGATGCCAGACTAATGCAAAGAATTGATAATTTTCAGACTATGGTGCTAAATATGTTTAAAGAAAACAAAAAGCACACAAAAACCAAACCATTGGAGATCAGGAAACACATGAAATAACAAAAAGAGATACCCAACAAGGAAATTGAAAACATCAAAAAAAAACAGAGAGATAACTACTGGGACTGAAGGATAAAGCAATTGAAATAGAAAAATCAAGAGGACCACTCAACAATAGAGTTGGACAGAAGACAAAATAAATGAACTAGAAGATAAAATAACCGAATTTATCAATTCTCAAGAGAAACAAAAGAATGAAGAAAAGTGAACAAACCCAAAAGGAAATATGGGATCTAATTAAGAAATCTAACATTAGAATTACTGGAATCCCTGAACATCAAGACAGCAATGAAGGCATAGAAACAATTTTCCAGGAGATAATCAGAGAGAATTTCTCAGACCTGAACAGAGAACCAAGCCTGCAAATACAGGAAGTTACATGAACCCCAATCAGAACAGACACAGAAAGATCAACCCTGCTCCACATCCTAATAAAATTCTTGAAAACCAAAAACAAGGAGAGAATTCTGAAAGCAGCAAGAGAAAAATGCAATATAACATACCTGGGGTATTCATAAGAATCACCGTGGATTTCTCTTCAGAAATTCTAGAGGCCAGAAGACAATGGAGTGACATATATAAAATACTGAACAAAAACAATTGTCACCCAAGAATTCTGTACCCAGCAAAACTGTCATTCAAAAACGAGGAGGAAATTGAAATACTCCCAGACACACAGAAGGTCTGGGAATTTGCCACTATCAGACCAGCTTTGCAAGTATTACTGAAGGGACTACTCCAAATGGGAAGGCAAGAGCATTAAATAAATACTCATATCTATACATGGGGAAAAAATAAATAAGACAGAAATAGAGATCTCAAAAAAAAAAAAACCACAACAACAGTTATCATTAAGGACCGAGTAAATGAGATTTTCAGGGAATAAACCCAATAATTAAATCCCACAAACAATACAACATCAAGTTTGTAAGAAACAAGCACAAAGTAAACTTATCAAAAACAGGTTGTATACTGATGTTAATGGAAACACACCAACAGAAATACGGGAGTGAGGCGCACTCAAAAGCAAACAGCAAAATGAATGAGGTAGACACTTCATTTTCAGTAATCACCTTAAATGTAAATAGTCTAAGCGACCCATGCAAAAGGCAGGGAGTAGCAGGATGGATTAAAAAAAAACATGAAACTACAAGAAACACACCTTAGACATAACGACACAAAAGGGCTGAAAATAAAAGGAGAAAAATGTTCCATGCAACGAGTAATCAAAAAAGAGCAAGGGTGGCCATACCAATATCAGATAAAATAGATTTTAAATCGAAATATATTACAAAGATAAAGGACATTACATAATAATATAAGGGTCAATTTAGCTAGAAAACATAATAATTATGAATACATACATGTACCTAACAGCAATGCTGAGCCCTGGTGGCACAATGGTTAAGAGGTATGGCTGCTAACCAAAAGGGTCAGCAGTTTGAATCCACTAGTCACTCCTTGGAAACACTATGGGGCAGTTCTACTGTCCTATAGGGTCATTATAAGTCAGAATTGACTCAATGGCAACGGGTTTGGGTTTTTTCAGTTTAACAGCAAGGCACTACAATACATGAAACAAATACTGGCTAATGTAAAAAGGGAAATAGACAAATCCACAATAATAGTAGAAGACTTCAACACACCACTTTCAATTATAGACAGAGCATATAAAAAGATCACTAAGACTTGAGAACTTAAATAAAACCATAAGCCAATTGGACTTAACGGACATACATAGAACACTCCACCCAGCATCAGAACAATACACATTCTTTCCAGCATACATGGATCATTTTCCAGAATAGATCATATGCTAGGACCCAAAACAAGTCTCAACAAATTTAAAAAGATTGAAATCAAAGAAAGAATACTCTCTGACCATAAAGGTATGAAGCTAGAGATCAACAAAATGAAAAGTAAGGAAAAATAAATAAATATATAGAAAATAAATAAAGCATTACTAAAAAACTGTTGGGTCATAGAAGAAATCAAAAGTGAAATTTAAAAATTCTTAGAATCAAACAAAAAAGAAAACACAACATACCAAAACATCTGGGACACAGCAAAAGCAGTACTCCGAATGAAATTTACAGCAATAAATGCCTACATTAAAAAAAGAGGATCCAAAATCATTAACTTCAGCTGACAACTGGAACAAATGGAAAAGGAAGAGCAAAAGAACCCAAAAGCTACCAAAAAAATCCAAATAATAACAATAAGGGCAGAAAAAAAATGAAACAGAAAAACTACAGAAAGAATCGAAAAAACCAGAAGTTAGTTCTTTGAAAGGATAAATAACATAGACAAGCCACTAGCTAGATTGAAAAAAGAAACAAAAAAAAAAAACAGAAGAGGCAAACAACCAAATTAAGAAAGGAAACTGGTGACATTACAACTGATCCAACAGAGATAAAGAAGACCATAACGGATTACATCTTCTCCTCACTTATCAACTATCTCATTGTCCAACATTTCGCATTTACGACAAGAATAAGAAATATAAAACTATCTGAATATTTTGTGCATTAACAATGGACATCTGGCAGTAATGAATGCAAGGTGTGAGGCGAGAGTAACACTGGCTTTCATAGTTAAGGCTATGTGTCAACTTGGCTAGGCCATGATACTCAGTGGTTTGGCAATTATGTAATGATGTAATTTAGCAGTTATGTAATGATATAACGGAAACCCTGGTGGTGTAGTGGTTAAGTGCTACGACTGCTAACCAAAGGGTTGGCAGATCAAATCCGCCAGGCGCTCCTTGGAAACTCTATGGAGCAGTTCTACTCTGTCCTATAGGGTCGCTATGAGTCAGAATCGACTCGATGGCACTGGGTTTGGTTTGGTTTGGAATGATGTAACTTGGCAGTTAAGGAATGATGTAACTTGGCAGTTAAGTAATGATGTAACTTGGCAGTTACGTAAGATGTAGCTCGGCAGCTATGTAATGATGTAGTCATGTTGATCTAAATCTAAAGTGGTCAATCTTCATTTTTGCATAACCAACTTTGCATAATGACCTGGTCTTGGAACTTAACCATGTCAATAAGTGAGGAGAGGGTATACTATGAAAAACTGTGCTCCAACAAATTTGAAAACCTAGATGAAATGGACAAATTCCTAGAAACCCACTACCTACCAAACTAATACAAACAAAGGTAGAAAACTTAAACAGACCCATTACAAAAGAAGAGATTGAAAATGCCATCAAAAAACTGCCAGCAACAACAACAACAAAAAAGCCCAGTACCAGATGGCTATACTGGAGAATTCTACCAAACGTTCAGAGAAGAGTTGACACCAGTCCTACTCAATCTCTTCAAAAACACAGAAGAGGAAGGAACATTACTGAATACTTTCTATGAAGCCAGCAAAACTCCGATACTTAAACCAGGCAAAGACAGCACAAAAAAAGAAAATTACAGGCCAATATTCCTTATGCATATTCCTCATGCAGGACCGGGCAGTGTTTTGTTCTGTTGTACACAGGTGTGCTATGAGTTGGAACCGATTCAATGGCACCTAACAACAACATTCCTTATGAATATAGATGGAAAATTTTTCAACAAAATTCTAGCCAACAGACCTCAGCAATGTATCAAAAAAATTATACACAACAATCAAGCGGGATCCATACCGGGATTATAAGAGTGGTTCAAAATTAGAAAATCAGTTGATGTAATTCACCACATTAATAAAACAAAGGAAAACAACCTTATGATCATATGAATTGATCCAGAAAAGACATTCAATAAAATTCAACACCCTTCCCTGATAAAAACTCTTAGCAAAATAGGAATAGGAGAGAAATTTCTGGTGGCGCAGGGATTAAGTGTTCATCTGCTAACCAGAAGTTAGGCAGTTCAAATCCACCAGCTTTTCCTTGGAAATCCTATGTGGCAGTTCTACTCTGTCCTATAGGGTCGCTATGAGTTGGAATCTACTTGACGGCAAGAGGTTTGGTTTGGTGTTTTTATGCAAAACCAACAGCTAACATTATACTCAACGGAGAAAGGCTAAGAGCATTCCCTTTGAGGATGGGAATGAAGCAAGCATGCCCACTATCACCACTCTTATTCAACACTGTACTGGAAGTCCTAGCCGGAGCAATAAGACAAGAAAGAGAAATAAGTAAAAGTATCCAGATTGGGAAAGAAGAAGAAAAACTATCTCTGTTTGCAGATGACATGATCCTATGCATAGAAGTTCCTAATGATTCCACAAGAAAATGGCTGGAACTAACAGAAGAATTTAGCAACAGTGCAGGGTACAAAATCAACACACAAGAATCAGTTTGGGTTCCTCTACACTAACAAAGAGTATCATATTTTTACACAAACAGTATATGCCTTCTACATTTGTTTTCCAACTATGCCCTCCCCCTGCAAGGTATTTTCATAGGTGCTGCTACACCAATCTTTTTACATGTTGTGGGAAAAAAAAAAAAAATTAGCATAGCATGCTTATGAAAATACCTCATGGGGGGAGGGCACAGTTGGCAAACAAACACAGAAGGTGAGCATTATTTGTGTAAAAATAGGTACTCTGAAAAAGAAATCAAGAAAACAATACTATTTACAATAGCGCCCAAATCAATAAAATATGTAGGAATTAACCTAACCAGGGAAATAAAAGACTTATATAATGAAAATTATAAAACACCACTACAAGAGACAAAAAGAAGCCTACAAAAGTGGAAAGCTATCCCGTGCTCATAGATTAGAAGACTTAACCTAGTGAAAATGTCAATTCTACCTAAAGTGATCTACAGATACAACGCAATCCCAATACAAATCCCAACAATATTCTTTATTGAAATGGAAAAACTAATGACCAACTTCATATGCAAAGGAAAGAAACCATGAATAGCCAAAGCAATATTAAAGAAAAAGAGTAAAGCAGGAGGCCTCACCTCCCTGATATAAAAACATATTATATAGCCACTGTAATCAAAACAACCTGGTATTGGTTCAATGACAGACACACAGACCAGTGGAGCAGAATTGAGAACTCAGAATTAAAGACAGCCATCTATGGACAACTGATTTTTGGCGAGGGGTTAAAGCCCATTCAGTAGGTGCAGAAACAGACTCTTTAATAAATGATGCTGGCAAAATTGGATGTCCACCTGCAGAAAAATGAAACAGGACCCATACCTCATATCATATTACAAAAACAACAAAACTCAAAATAGATCAAAGACCTAAATGTTAAACCTAAAACCATAAAGTTCCTGGAAGAAAACTGAGACCTGATCTTTTGTAAAAACAGGATAACAAACACTGTAACAAAAGCATGAATAGAAGACAAAATAGATAAATGGGACCTCACAAAAATTAAAAATTCATTCCCATCAAAAGACTTTATTAAAAGAGTAAATACAACCTACAGACTGGGAAAAAAATCTTCGGAAACAACTTATCTGAAAAGGGTCTAATATCTAAAATCTATAGAAAACTATAAGACCTCAACAACAAAAAGAAAAACAACCCAATTACAAAATGGGCAAAGGACACGAACAGAACCTTCACTAATGAGGACATCCAAATAGCCAACAAACATATGAAAAGATATTCACCATCATTAGCCATTAGAGAGAAGCAAATTAAAACTACAATGGCACTGATTAAAAAAAGCACATAACAACAAATGTTGGTGAGGATGTGGGGAGATTGGAACCCTTATCCATTGCTAGTGGCACTGTGAAATAGTACAACCATTATGGAAAACGGTACGGCACTTTCTCAAAAAACTAGAAATAGAACCACCCCATGATTCAGCAATTCCACTCTTAGGTATATACCTTAGAGACCTGAATGTAATGACACAAACATACATATGCACACCTATGTCATATCTGCTTTATTCCCAATAGCAAATAAATAGAAACAACCAAAGTGAGCAACAACGGATGAATAAATAAGCACATTGAGGTACATACATACATACAATGGAATATTATACAACCATAAAGAACAATGATGTGTCTGTGAAACATATTATAACATGGATGGAGCTAGAAGCCATAGTACTAAGTGAAATAAGTCAAGTATATAAGGACAAAAGTATGATCCCTCTTTTATAAGAAAATAAGAATAGATGCATATAGAGAGACCCATGTTCATTGGTGGTTATGGTGGCGGAGGGGATAGTACGCTTTAGATCATACCAAAACCCACTGCCGTCAAGTCGATTCCGACTCATGGTGACCCTATAGGACAGGGTAGAACTGCTCCATAGAGTTTCCAAGGAGTGCCTGGAGGATTTGAACTGCTGACCTTTAGGTTAGCAGCTGTAGCACTTAACCACTATACCACCAGGATCATAGAGACTTGTATTTTTTTTTTTTTTTTTTGTGATGGGAAAAGTGGCATTGGATGTGGGTGTAGTGAGCACAGCACAATCAAAGTAAAAATGAGCGTTTGAGCACATATGGATGGGTATAGGCATATTGGTATATGGATAGGTACAAGTATGTACATATGTGAGAAGAGACAGAAGTATCTATAGGTACATGTAAGTACAAATACGTGGGTGCAGGCACATATATTCATTGGAGACACAAATACAGATACTCCAGAGACATAAGCAAACACCTTCCAAGATTGATTTTCTAGGTTTGAAAGCTTAGGACCATAGTCTGTTGGGAAAGCTCAATCAACTGGCATAACACGGTTCACAAAAATCAAGATCTGCGTCCTAGAGGAGTAGCATCTGGGGTCTTAAAGCTTATGAGTTTCTACTCACTAGGAGCCAAACAGGAAGAAGGTAACGAAAACCTCAGAGGAGAAGCAAGTCTACAAGAGCCACAACCTCACCTATTCTGTGACCAGAAGAATTAGATGGTGCCCAGTCACCACCACTGACCATTTTGACCAGATACAATAGATGGTCCATGACAGAATGGGAGAAAAATGTGGAGCAGCACTCAAATTCTTATTTAAAAAAAAAAAAGCTAGGCAAACTGGAACAGTAGAAAACAGAGAACTCCCTGAGACTATCGCCCTGAGACACTCTTTAAACCTAGATCAGAGCTTATCCTCTGAGATTACCTTTTAGCAAAATAGCAGAGTGACACACAAAATAAAGGATATTACCTGTAAGATTGGTGCTCTGCTTAAAAACCATCAGTGTGAGAAGAAAAGGTCAACGATTACTCAAAAGCAAAGATGATAAGGGGGTGGGAAACTAGAGTACTGGAAACAGAACAAAACACAATAAAAGAGAGTGTTGACACATTGTGATAAATGTAACTAATGTCACTGAACAATTTGTGTGGAAACTGTCAAATGAGAATCTCACTTGCGGTGTAAACTTTCACCAAAAACTCAATAAAATATTATTAAAAAAAAAAAAAAACCTATGGAGCATGGTTCTACTCTGATGCACATGGTGTCACTATGAACTAGAATCGACTAGATGGCAACTAGTTTGGTTTTTTGGTCTTGGAGTCATTTGCCTTCTCGGTTTCTGGGAAGTACATCAAAAAGAACTTACCAAGACTTAACAAAGTATTGCTTACACCTGTTACTCTTACTTAAAAGCATCTTATTTAGCCAACATATTCAGAAAAGAGAGGTATATCACTAAATCTCTCATGAGGGACATACTATCTGTGGCTTCCAAGGCTGCTTTCTAGTTAAACATGTCCTTTGCTCAGAGGGCTCATGCTGCGCAGGAACACAAGATATCCAGGAGAAATTATTTTCCAACATATATGCTTTGATAGTATTGTACTGGGTACTTATTAGAAGAGTTTGTTGTTGTTGTTAACTGCTGTCGTGTTGGCCCCTGACTCATAGTGACCCCATGTGTTACACAGTAGAACTGCTCCACAGGGTTTTCGTAGCTGTAATCTTTGTGGAAGCAGATCACCAGGACTTTTTTCCATGGAGCAGCTGGCTGAATTCGAACCACCAGCCTTTCAGTTAGCAGCAGCTCTCAAACCACTTGTGCCACACAGGCTCCTCCAATATATGTGCTTTGAATATATTTTCATCAAAATCTTGGAGCTGTGGATTAGCTCATCAACTAATGGAAAGCATCATACAGTCTAACTGAAAAAGCCACCCTTCATTATCAAATTAATTGACCAAATAAGGCCAACTTCTTTCTGTTTGAAAAAGGCTGCCTTCATTTTTTAAATTCAAATAAACATATAATGACCAGCTCCCTTCTGAATTCTATTCATGCCAACACTAACAAAGGTCAAAATATCCTGTTTCTAACACCATACTTGGCCCTTTAGAGATATAAGGACATGACAAGGAAAACACAAAGCTCTAATCTTGGGTTGTTGGCGCCTTGGTTAAAGGAGGCTTTGGGGACACCAATATTTCAGACTGTATGCTTGTTTGGAGCCTCAACTCCTTTTACACTGTGGCACAATAACATTCCAGAAGGGTGGGAGGCATTACTTGTATTTGTAAATTAAGAGAAAGGCAAAGGGAAAAAGAAGAAAAAGGAGAGTTTAGTTTGATGCCATGATCACATGTACATTTTCAGGCAATTCTAGGAAAATTTTAAGTTGAGGCACTGGAAATACATTCTTTTACAACTGCTGTGCCCGTATGTCCCTTGTAAGGTCTTTGTGTACCCCCAGCAATACATGTACCTCAGATGGCTTAGTGTAAATCAGCTGTGGGTGCTGCAGTGAGAATGAAAGCAGTCTTTTAACGCCATCTCAGCACATGGTCAAAGGAGAGTCAAAGAGCCAGACATCTATACTTTCTAGACAAACAGCTGTGTCATTACTGACAACATAACTGTACTTAAATTTAAATAAGTTCAAGTATAATGTATAAGTCACATACATCTGTCTTTCCAATTTGAAGAATGCCATGCTAACTTTTCTTGGTATCCCTCAGAACATTCACAGTTCTACATCAAAAATACTATGACTATAAAAGAAAAGTGAGGAAAAATATATATGTAAATTTAGAACAGGAATAATAACTCAGCAAGACAGGCAACTCAAAAGATGTTTGCTGCTCAAAACACCTTAAGTCTTAAAATTTCTACATTATAAACTATGGCCCTTTATTCTTATAATGATAATGATGGTTAATTAGAAAAGCAATTGGTCCTGGAGGTACAATAAAAGCAATTTTGAATACTGATAAAGGGAAGTTGTCAAGCAGACCCAGGTAATGATTTATAAAGATAAAGAAACTACTTTAGTGAAGCTTTCCCCACTGTCCTGCTCATCACATTATTTCAATTCAAGCAGAACATTTGACTTTAAGAGGAAAAAAAAGATCAATTTAGCTTTTACTTTATTCTTGATCCATTATTCCATGTTCCAATTATATTTAGCACCTCAGTGTGAACAGGGAACACAGCAAAAAGCAAAATCATAAAAAAGCAAGTCCATGGTTTTTTGAAGATAGCCTTGACACAGTGTAAATCAGTAAAGAGTCACTCCCAACCCAAATCCAAACCCACTGCCATGGAGTTGATTCTGACTCATAGTAACGCTATAGAACAGAGTAGCACTGCCCCATAGAGTTTCCAAGGCTGTAAATCTTTAGGGAAGCAGACCCGCCACATCTTTCTTCCGCTGAGCGGTTGGTGGGTTCAAACGGCTGAGCTTTTGGTTAGCAGCTGAGAGCTTTAAACGCTGCACCACCAGGGCTCCATACAGAGTCACTAGGCAGTGTAAAATTATATTTACTTCATGGAAATACACTTGCATGAGATACTTGCATTTAAAGGATACCGATAAATACCAAGGAAAGCGACAAAATCCATTATTTATAAAGATAAACTATTCAATTAATGGAAACCCTGGTGGCATAGTGGTTAAGTGCTAAACAAAGGGTCAGCAATTCAAATCTGCCAGGCGCTCCTTGGAAACTCTATGAGGCAGTCCTACTCTGTCCTATAGGGTTGCTATAAGTCGGAATCAACTCGATGGTACTGGGTTTGGTTTTCTGGTTTATTCAATTAATAAGTGAAAAATTACTCCCTACATCTGTTATTCTATATATTTGAGTAAATATCACCTTTAGCCTAAGCCAGGTTGTGGGAAAGAATTGCAAACTCAGTACAATACTATCTCAGGAAACTTAGATCTCACATAAACAGTAAGTCAGCAGATGCTGGCATAGTTTCTCCTCTCACTCTACACACAAAGCAATTAGAGCCCTCTGAGGCCTAAGCTCACACCGCCAGCCTCTTCCTAAGCTGCCAGATATTCAAAGGCAAGTCCTGCACAGCTGTGGGTCAGAGTCACAGCGACCAGAGATGAAGGTGAAACCACTGAGCCTGTTCTCTTGTGATCATACCTGAAACTGGGACAAACCAGGCATGAACGAGTCCCCTCACCCATGATGCCACCAAGAATCAACTGTCCAGATTATGAATCTGTAAACATCATCTAATTATCACCCCACAATGGAATCTTCAGAGCATCAAAAGGCTTATTGATAGCTGCAGCTGAGATTTAAAAAAAAAAAAAAAAGATGGACAAAACCATACCATTTGAAATTTTTATTAAAAGACTTCTAATATAAATTGTCACTGATCTGAGTAGCTGAATTCTGATATTTCAAATAAGCTGAAAGAAAAAGGGAAAAAATAAAGAAACCTAGTGTTCACTCTCTTAAAAAAAAATTACCTGAGGTAAAAATGTAGAACAAATAGGCGTCTAAGTATTTCTTTAGATTTTTTAACAATAATTAATACCCCTAACTAGGAAACATCCCTGTAGTTGGTGAGGAGTGAGCATATACACTCACTGAAGTTGCCTAGACTGTCTACACTACAAACCATTTTATCAAAACACTAGTCCATGTCTTTGTTCTCATGCCCTTGGCTTGCTTTTCTTATGTAAACACTTTCTCTTTGTCAAATCAGTTGAGAATGTGAAGGTCTGGAGTTTACAGATGGCATATGCTCATTCTAAATACTTGATACATACATGACTTAAAACCTACAGAACTTTGAACATCCTAAATTACAGTCTGACAGATCAAGAGAAAAGAAATCTTGTCCATTCTATTTCCATTCCCACTGGAATAAATTCAAGCAATCATGTTCCCACCAACAGCCAGAAAAATGAAATTCTATAATGTGTCATAAGACTTTAGAGAACATTACTTTTTCTGATCACAAAAAAATGAAAGCCCAATAAGGCAGATTTGTAGGATTCTTGAAGAATGGTAAGTGATGAGTCCCCGTCATCTTGAATGGAAGCCTCTACTATGTGGGCATATGCTTATATGTATGTGTGACTGTATGGAGGTGGGGGTATGTGTGTTTGCATCAGTGAGTGAGAGGGGGTGCTTAGACCCCCACAGGTTATTGTGATGTAACTGTTGAAAAACTCTAGTTTAGACATTGTGCTTCATGGAGAGCCACTACAATTGCTCCACTACCCATCTGTCCATTTGTCATACTGTGGTCACTTGCATGTTTCAATAATGGTGGGAAATATGCCACCAGTATTTCAAATACCAGCAGGGTCATCCAGGCTAGACAGGTATAAATGCAGCTTCCAGACTAAGACAGACTAGGAAGAAAGGCCTAACAAGCTACTTTCGAAAACTCGCCAATGAAAACACTATGGATCACAACTGGATATTGTCTGATATAGTGCTGGAAGATCAGCCCCCAAGGTTGGGAGGCACTCGAAATACACAGTGGCTGCAACAATGGTCTCAAGCACAGCAACAGTCATGAAGATAGTATACGACCAGGCAATGTTTCATTCTGTTGTACATGGGTCGCCATGAGTCAGAGCCAGCTTGATGAGAACTAACAACAATTACACTACCACTACTATTATATACACACACAGGCACATATATGCATTGCATTGCCAATTTTCCTCAAGTCTTCTCTTTTCTGTACCCCCTACATTTTGGATCCTTTTAACTTGTCCTCCAAAGCAGGTACTCAATTTTTCGACTTCTCATCATCCCCATTACTAACACCTGGTCCAATCCACCAGCACCCAGACCACTGCAAATGCCTCCTACCCTGTTGTCTATTTTGAATCTCAACCCCTACAATCCATTTTCCATACCAAAGCCAGAATGAGCTTTTAAAACTTAAATTAGATCACCCAGCTCTCCTGTTTAAAACCTCAGTTTCTCAGAAGCAAATCTAACTCTCTATTGTGACCTACAGAGCTCTATGTCTGGCCACTGCCCACCTCGCCCCCACATCTATACACTCCCATTTACCCCTGTGTTTCTGCACTTCACCTTATGGCCTTTCTGCTAGCTGCACCCTTTGCCTGAATTGTCCTTCCCATGGCTCCTTCTGTCTTTGAGATGTTACCTCTGCACAGAGGCCTTTTCCGGCCAGCAAATTTTAAGTAGCCATCCCTCACATCACCCTACTTTAATTCTCTGTATGGCATTCTATCGGCCAGGGCCCAATCAGGTGACAGAAACCACACCAGGTATTTTAAGAGGGAACTTAATATAAAGAATTGTTAACTAGCTATAAAGTTATTAACTAGGAACTGAAAAGACAAATGGAGAACACTAAGGTATCACAGAGGCAGCAGCCACTGGCAGCAGTGTCTACACCCAGGGGTAGAGAAACAAATGGAAGAAGTCGGGATTATTCAAAAGAAGTGTTTAAGAGGGACCTGGCAGAGCTGAAATTAGTACCGCAAGGAAGAGGTTCTGCTCAGAAGCAGCTCATATTCCTGACCGGGACGAAATGAAGGTGATTCTGTACGTACCAGAAAAAAAAAATGCAAGTTAGTTCCAGCTTCTGCTACAGGGAAGCCATGCTGCTCTGAGTGAAGAAGCCTGATTGGGTAATGTTTACAAGAACTACCTGCAGACCCCGGAAGGCACTAGAAGCAGACAGGAAGGAGCAAGTCACTTCTTCAGCCCCCGAGCCTCGGAGGCGCTCTCTCCCGCCCTCTAATGGAAGATTTAGCAAAAACTGGGTTTGCAGAGTCCCAGCCTCAACATCACGAAGCTGAGTATTTTTGTTTGCCTCTCCCTGATATTAAGTTGAACCATATGAAATGAACATTTTTGAAATTAAAAAAAATCTTAGTTATTAGCAATTTCATATGGCTCAACCTAATAGGTCATTAGTTTCTTGTTGGCAGCAACCGCAACTATCTTGCTCAATATTTTATGCAAAATACAGAGAGCAGTGCCTAGTACCTAATATGTGCTCATGTTTGTGAATTAATAAATTATTAAATTCCTAATGAAGACTTTAATATTAAAACCTAAAGAACATAATTTCATCTTTCCATGATAATCTAAAAAAATACTTCAAAATCTTACCTTGTTATACTATGATATACAGTGTGAAAGTTAAAAAATGGATGGAATTGATGACCAACAGGATGCCAAACGATATAAAGTTGATAATATAAGATTCACAATTTAAAGGATTGTTTTTAGTTGCCATCAAGTCAACTCCAACTCATGGCAACTCCAGTACAACAGAGCAAAAACGTTCCCTGGTCCTACGCCGTTTTCATGATCAATAGTATTCTTGAGTCTATTTTGGTGGCCACTGTGTATTTTGAGCGCCGTCCAAATTAAGGCTTATCTTTCAGCACGATATCGGATAATATCCTGTTGTGATCCATAGGGCTTTCATTGGCTAATTTTTGGAAGTAGATTGCCAGGCCTTTCTTCCTTGCCTTAGTCTGGAAGCTCTGCTGAAATCTGTCCACTATGAGTCCTGGTGGTATTTGAAATACCAGTGGCAAAGCTTCCGGCATCACAGCAACACACAGATCACTACAGTACAACAAACTGACACACGGGTGGTGGCTTTAAACAGTACCAACCTGGGAAAAAAAAAATGTTTTTAAATGCTTCCTTGAGGTCCAGTCTGTTAAGCTTGGAATTGAACTCTCTTGCAGGCAGGCAATCTCAAGCAATTCAAAAAGTAAAATAAAAACTCTTATGAAAGCTTCTCCCCTTTTCAACTGAAGAAGCAACTTTTCAAAATTCAATCTCCCTCAGCATGTAACTGTCAAATAGGCAGAAACCCCATGACCAAGTTATCACATGACAAATCCAGGGTTTTCAGTTCAGAGTGGATTCACCACATGCTCACGCAGAGCACATGCACACACATGTCATACACACACACAGAGGGCCTTAAACCACTCACCCACCTGTTAAAAAACAAGAAAAGATGACTTCACCTTGGACAAAAGAACTTATAAACCGTTTCTCCTATTTGTTCCATTCATGAGACCAATAGGATTTCAAAGCTACCTGTCCTCAAAGAGGCTGCCTGATGTGGAGGTTAAGAGCATGGACTTAGTGAGCCCTGACTGCCAGGTGAGGGGACGATTCCAGCTCTGATGCTTCTCAGTTATGTCAGTTGAGCAAGCCACTTAACCAGTCTGTGCCTCAGTTTCCCCATCTGTATACTTTGAATAATAATAGAACATAATTCATAAGGTAGATATGAGGACTAAGCTAATATAAGTAAAATGCTTAGAGCCATAAGTGCTACATATACTTCCTGGTTCCTAAGCTTTGAGGACCTAAAAATCCCCTGGTGTGCTTTCTACAACCACAGGTTCCCTGGCGCCAACCCCACAAAATCTAATTCACTACCTCTGGGGCAGAGAGCCAGAAATCTGCCTATTTACCAAGCATCTCAGGTAACCAAAGTCAGGTGGTCCTGAGACACTTAGAAACACAGGTCTATAAACCTAAGGGGGCAAGGTGCAGAGGAATGACTGCCACATTCTCCAGCCAAACCCTGCTCTGTCTCTGGTGACAACATACATTTACTTCCAATATGAACCTCAAACCAGGGAAGAGAAAATATTAAATGAACCCCTTTATCATCTGTATCTGGTGCCTCAAATGATGGGCTCTCCATCACTTTCCTGGTGGGAATCTATGTCGTTAGGTTGTTGTTAGGTGCTGTCGAGTCAGTTTCAACTCATAGTAACCCTATGTACAACAGAACGAAACACTGCCCAGGCCCACACCATTCTCAGAATCGTTGCTATATTTGAGCCCATTGTTGCAGCCCCTATGTCAATCTTCCTCATTGAGTGTCTTCCTCTTTTTCACTGATCCTCTACTTTACCAACTATGATGTCCTTCTCCAGGGAATGGTCTGATAACATGTCCTTCTGATAACCCGTCCAAAGTATGTGAGATGAAGTCTCGCCATCCATGCTTCTAACTAGCATTCTGGCTGTACTTCTTCCAAAAAAGATTTGTTTGTTCTTCTGTCAGTCCATGGTATATTCAATATTCTTCACCACCATTATAATGCAAAGCCATCGATTCTTCTTCAGTCTTCCTTACTCATCGTCCAGCTTTCACATGCATATGGGGTGACTGAAAATATTACAGCTTGGGTCAGGCATACCTTAGTCCTCAAAGTGACCTCTTTGCTTTTTTTTTTAACACCTTAAAGAGGTCTTTTGAAGCAATTTACCCAATGCAATACGTCATTTGATTTCTTGACTGCTGCTTCCATGTGGATCCAAGCAAAATGAAATCCCTGACAACTTCAAAACTGTCATAAAAAGACAACTTACTTTCAAGTTGTCAGGAGAATCCATAGGCCAATACTAAACACAAAGCATATTCTCTCTTCTTCCTCTTTAGATGTTGGTCTCTCTTCTTCCCCCTCTCTTGCCATCATTGCAACGCTCATGTGTTTATAAGTGGTTTCTATAATCTTAGATCATTTGGCCAATAAAAAATATCTAATTATGCTGAAGGTGAATCCCTTCAGCCCTTAATCATTTTGTTTGCTTTTCTGCATTCCTTTCAATACCAAGAACAATTCAATGTATCATCACCCCTTAATGAATCGGAAGTACCAGGCTCCAGTGCAAACACACAGGTGCCCTGGAGGCAAAAAACGAAATAGTTATTATCTACATTAAGTACTCAGAATAACTGCACCAAATAAAGGGTGAAGAAAAGAACGAGAAAGATCACTAACTGCATGTAGAAGGCCGCAAGCCCCAGAAAAAAATCTTCAGACAATGAAGTCAGCAAATAACAAAATTTAGATTGAAAAATGCTAAATATCTCCTATAAAACAGATTGCTGAGTTGTTTTTTAGCAATGATTTTCTTTTCTTTTAAAGGCATGTGATGGATGGAGTGCAAAAGGGAACACAGACTCATGTAAATTGCTTTAAGAAGATATTTTTCAGCTCCTTGTACTCTAGTTAGTCCAAAAGGAAATAAAATGTCATCCTTGTTGATTGGGAGGAA
The DNA here is from genome assembly GCF_024166365.1 of Elephas maximus indicus. Classification (NCBI taxonomy): domain Eukaryota; kingdom Metazoa; phylum Chordata; class Mammalia; order Proboscidea; family Elephantidae; genus Elephas; species Elephas maximus. The sequence continues at coordinate 89,285,973 of NC_064822.1, forward strand.
GAATTTTAAAAAATATCCTCCTCAAGGAAAGTAGGTTACCAGCGTGACAGGAATTTAGTTCTGACTTATCAGGGTGTGAAAATAACCCCCTGTAGTTCTGGGCTACCCTCAGGAATCTATCAACAATGAAGCGTCAATGTGCTGCTCAAGAGAAAGTATTAAATAACTTCATCCCCCACAGATGGTCAAAGTCACAGCAGGTTCCAGCTGAGAGGTACCAGAGCCCGCTGGAGAATCAGAGCTGCTTCCTTCCCCTCAGAAAGCGGATGGATGTCTGGGTATGTCTAGGGACCTTCTAGTCGGCCTCCACTTTTCTACAGACGGTGGAAGAAAAGTATCATGAAATTAGGCATTAAGACCAAGGAGACTTTATACCTCCATTAAAAAAAGAAATCAAGACAACCTTAATAATTATCTGGACAAGTAACTAAGCAGTCATAAAAATCATTCATTCATTAACATTTATTGAGCACCTTTGTGTGCAGGGATCTGTTCAGAGGTTAGGGATGGGGCTATTTTGTCGCAGGAGTGATGGGCGCGCCGCTCAGCCCTTCCCCAAGCTCCAGCTGCCTTCGAGGCCCGCCCCAGCCCCGCGCCAAGGGAAGGCCTCCTGAGAGCGCACGCACCACGGAAGGTTCAAGCCCGACTCCCCACTCGCGCCTCACAAATTGCTCCAGATAGGGTTACTAGATTAGCAAATGAAATACAGGACGCCATGTTTTATCTGACAAATCTTGCCGAAGCCCAGAGAAGCCAGTTCCGAGGACCAGAGAGGACAATGATGTGGGCGGCCTGGAATAGAAGGAAGTGTGGCGGAAGGGGCAGCTAAAAAAAAAAAAAAGACGAGCCAACTGCGCAACTTCTCTCGGCCTGGACTGGGGCGAGCGGGAGGCGAGGGACACGCTGAGGGGTGAGGACGCAGAGCGGCCGGTAGGACTTGTGGCTGGCATTCTCTTCCATGCCCTTGCCTCAGAAGTCGTTGGCGAAGATACCCTAGCGGAGCGGGCCATCGGGCCACACGTCGTCTTGCACTAACTCGCCCTACAGGGAGCTGCTATAGCACAGGCCGCCGCTGCTGCTCGGTAGAGGTTGTCACCACCGTTTCACCGCCACCGCCGCCACCGCCCCGACTTCTCCCGGGCGTCCGGCATCCTCCGGTCCCGGGGCCCCGGAGGTGGGCTCGGCCATGTAGCGGCGGCCGCTGGCTTCCCCGCTGGCGCCCGGCACTCGGCCGCGGAGTTGGCCCGGCTGCCAGTCTACAACAGCTTCCCATTTCGCGGCGCCACCTCGGCCTCCTCCGCCCCATGCACGTGCTTCCTCTACGCTCCGCGCCCCGGCCCCTGTCCCCCCAAAAACCCGTACCTACACGGGTCTGCCACCACGGGCGCACGCGTCCCCAGGCCTCTGCAGTGCGCACGGAGGTCGCGGCCGCCGACCTGTCCCAGCAGGGGAGGGAAGAGGCACCCCGGGATACCTCCTGATGGACTGGGCTATGCCCGCCACCCCGCATTCCACCTCCTAAAAGGGGCTTGGGAGGGGAAGATCTGGCGGGCGTCTCTGGGCCCGGGGCCAAGGCAGCCTCAGCGAGTGCACACCATGAAACCCCCTCAGTCGCACCCCTCGTAAAGGGAAAAGTGGCTGGTGTTTCCCGGGAAGTTCCCGGCTTTTCGGCACTCCGGACAACAGCAGCCGCAGCGCCCGGGGAAACGCTCTCTGGCCCCGCACGCCCCCTCGCGCCCGTTCCCCATCTCCTGCGATGGGGTTTCTCTCACCCGCCCCGGGCTGCGTGGGACAGTTCCAGTCTGGGGGCAGGGGGTAGGGCGGGGACGGGCGCTGCGGCCGATGACAGCTGGAAGAAACCGTGGGGAATGGAGCTTCCAAAAGCACTTTTCCGAAAGCCAAATGAAAGGCCAAGGACTTCTTGTCAGCCCTTCCGGTATTTGTTCAGAGCCGCCACCCTACATGTTTTCCTTAACTGCCCTTTCCTCTGCTGGCGCTTACAAAAAGCTCAGGTTCAATTTTTGGTTTGGATATGGAGGCTCAATCAGTTTCTGAAACATTTCTCCCCATTTTACTTTTTAGTTAAATTCTTGAGGCAATCCAGGAGATTCTGAGCAAGTTGCTTTTTTCTTCCGATCTAAGTGGATCACTTGGGTCAGACATTATTTTGTGGGCTTTGGTTGTTGTCATGGATTGAATCATGTCCCCCCAAAATACCTGTAAACTTGGCTAGGCCATGATTCCCAGTATTGTGTGATTGTCCACCATTTTGTCATCTGATGTGATTTTCCTATGTGTTGTAAATCCTGCCTGTACAATGTTAATGAGGTGGGATTCAATAGACAAGATTAGGTTGTGTCTTAATCTCTTTTGAGGTACAAAAGAGAGAGGTGAGCAGAGAGGTAACCTCTTACTGCCAAGAAAGTTGTGCCAGGAGCAGAGCATGTCCTTTGGACCTGGAGTCCCTGTGCTCAGAAGCTTGTAGTCCAGGAGAAGATTGATGAAGACCTTCCTCCAGAGCTGACAGAGAGAGAAAGCCTTTTCCTGGAGCTAATGCCCTGAACTTGGACTTCTAGCCTAATAAACTTCTGTTTGTTGAAGCCATCCGCTTGTAATATTTCTATTATAGCAGCACTAGATAACCAAGGCAGATGTGTTTGAACTTTTCCAGCTAAATCAACAGGCAACGATATGCATAAGACTTCTGGCTTTGGCTCCTAAGCTCCCTTGTGTTTCTGAGAGATTGTTTTTCTTGTTAAAATACTAGTTATAATCTATCAGTAATTAAATATTCCAGAGTGCAGCTCTCTACATTTGAAAGTGAATTAAGAGGCCTAGAGAAGCGGGCATGCTAGATTGGCTGTATTGACTGGAGGGCAATGGTTTTGTTTTGTTTTGTTTTGTTTTAGATTGGATGTACTATGTATGACCAGAAAACCCAACAGGTGATTAGATTTCATGAGAGGGCATGGACGATACAGATTTACAAGAACAACAAGGAACGCACTGAAAAAGGAAACCAGTATCGCTAAGAAGTACCCTGGTGGCTCACATCTTCTGCAGGTCAGGGTTGACAATACAAGAGGCCATCCCTGGGCTCACTAGTAGCAATGGGGATGTTAAGATCTTGAAAAAGTAGGTGACGTTCTGTTAGAATAGATGCAATTATTGCACTGAATGTAAGGGTCAGATGGGTATCCAGGGCACCTAAGCCACAGAGCTATTGAAAATTAGTAGAATTTGGCATTTGTAGGGACAAAACAGATGGGCAGCCAACAAGGATACTATTCAGCCTATTCAGTCAAAAGTAATCAAGCATGAATATTAGAATCTAAGGAATCTAAGTTTTCACATACTTTGGACATGTTATCAGGAGGGACTAGTCCCTGGAGAAGGACATCATGCTTGGTAAAGTAGAGGGTCGGTGAAAAAGAGGAAGACCCTCAACAAGATGGAATGACACAATGACTGCAACAATGGGCTCGAGCAAAACAACATTTTTTTGATTATGAGGATGGTGCAGAACCGGGCAGTGTTTCATTCTGTTGTGCATAGGGTCACTATGAGTCAGAACTGACTCAACAGCACCTAACAACACCAAGGACTCTGGTCTCTATAAAAAGTCACTATTCCTTGTTGAGTATCCAACCTAAGCCAGTTTTCAGACCCAGAAGTCACTGACTGGAGAAGTAGCCAACTGCCCAGGAAGAAGGACCCTATAACACCTTAGCAAATGTATGGTAGTAACACTCCCCGTGGCAAAAATTACTCCTATAATTAAATGGAAGTAAATTGTCCAGCTAGTAACATAACTATGCACTAGGAAAATTGGAACACCAAGTATTTTAAAGACTATTAGACAAGGTCTCTGTGATATGCTGGGACTTGAAGCATCAATATGGGACCCTATTAGAATAACGGCATGTGGTGTCCAAATAATAAATGGATTCTTGGTTCAGGGCAGTGGATCCACTGGATCTAAAGATCATGCTGGAAGTTTATACCATGTGTTACGGATTGAATTTTTTCCCCAAAAAAGATATGATGAAGTCTTAACTCCTGGTACCTGTGGACCTAACCTTATTTGGAAAATGTTCCAGGACAGGAGGCCAAAAGAGTGCAATAAATTAGAAGATAACTTACATGATGATGAGTCACCTATTATCAGCAGGTGGAATTCACCCTGGAATATACTGATTTGCAAATACAGTGAAGTTACATCCTATATAGACTTTAGATTTGAGTTTAGTTAAAATTGCCTTTGAAAATCCCACAGGATGTACCCACAACAGAGAATAGTGTATGGCCCAATAACAAATCCAGCACAGTCCGTCTGTCCCCCAGCAGTGGCAGGGTTGGCTCTTTCTTCAGCTGGCATCATATGCAGTAGGCAGCTGGTGTTTGGGGGCAGTGTTGAAGGAGAATGTCTTAGACTCCAGAATCACAGCACTTCAGGGTCCTCACACCACTAGAGGAGCATGGGCAACAGCAGCTAGCTGAGGAAAACAATTCACAACTCCCAAGCATACAGAACTAGCCACATGATTTAGAAAGTTTTCTCTCTCCATGTGGTGAAACTCTAAGAAGGTAAAAGCACCTTGATGCTATATAAGACTCCAACGCATTGAGCATGAATTGGTAGTAATAATAACAATACAATAGCGTCAGTCATTGTTTCAAGTGCTTTACATGTATTTTCTCTTTTAACTCTCACATCAACCTCATTGTTAGAGATGAAGAAACTAATTCTCAAATGTTAAGTAGCTTGCACAAAGGCCCACTCCTAATAAGAAAGAGTAGAGCCAGGATTTCAACCCAGGCAGTATCGTTCCTGTAAGGGTAAAACTCTGTGTGTCAGAGTAGAACTGTGCTCCACAGGCTTTTCAATGGCTGATTTTCCAGAAGTATATCGCCAGGCCTTTCTTCTGAGGTGCCTCTGGGTGAACTCAAGTCTCCAGTCTTTCAGTTGGCAGCCAAGCGCGTTAAACGTTTGCACCACCCGGGGACTCCGCTTTGCTATATGAATTACGTGAATATCCGCCCAGACTTAGTAGTCGTTGGCATGCCATCTTGGATGCATCTAAATCTGATAATGCTTGCCCGATAATAAACTGTGTTCGTTCTCTTCCATTTTGGTTCAGCTGTTTTCTGTTGTTGGCAGGGTTGTTTTATTTCCCTCAATACGGTACTCCAAAACTCATGTGTTTAGCTACCTCCCTACATTGCCTCTTGTGGACATTTACCTCACATAGATACAAACTGATGTTTGTCACAACCTGAACCATTGAAAAAGCCTCAAAAAATGAATAATGTATGCGATACCTTATTCTTCTAAAGGTATGTAAGTACTTGATGAGTTTTAAAAAGATTTACAAGATCAAAATTGAAATTAAAAGTCTACTAATTGTGTTACTCCAAATTGTAACTGTCAAACTCTAGAGGCTCTTCCAATTCTAAAATTTTATGATTCTATCAAATGAGTATTCTAGGAGTTAGGTATTGTGAGAACACGATGAACATCTTTAGCTGTTATAGTTGTTATTGTTTTGGGGAAAATTAGGGAAGTTGTTAACAACAAAGTTTATTCTGAAAAACTAGGTGATGAAAAGTAAAAGAAGACTGAAACTAAAAACATAAAAACTCAGAATATGAAATCTGGGGAGTAAGAAAAAGAAAACACAGGTAATATATATTTAAAAAAATTTTTACAGTGAGCTGAGATTTACAAGTTTTCTAAGACAGCAACTGTGAATAAATTTATTTCCCTGTGGAAAGTTTCAAAGCCTTTGCTTCAGTGTGTCTGAGTCCTAGGTAACTAAGCTAGCAAATTTAATCCCTCTCACTATGGCCAGAGAGACAGTAAACATGCTACTGATCCCAATCAAGCCACTTAAAAGGAATGCTTCGTTTTATATGATCACAAAAAGCAAAGGGGGGGGGCCAAGATGGCTGACTAGGTAGACGCTACCTCCGATCCCTCTTGCAACAAAGACACGGAAAACAAGTGAATTGATCACATACATGACAATCTACGAACCCTGAACAACAAACACAGATTTAAAGAGTTGACCTGAGTGACAGAGATGGAGAACGAACAACTACGGGGAATCAGAGACTGTTTTTGGAGCCTGGAGCCAGTGTCCCAGTCAGGTAACCTTGGCGCCGGGCTTAGGACTGGGCTCAGGGGGGCTGAACACAACATCCTGTGGCAGTGCAGACATGGGGCACAGCCCTACCCCCCTGAACTGACCATGGGAGGGGGCCTGGCCTGTCCTCGCGGGTGGCGCTGCGACGCGGCTGGCGGGAGAAGTCCCCGGGAGGCAGCGACTGGTTTTGGAGCAGGGAGTGCAGCGTCCCAGCTGGGGAACCTTGGCACAGGGATTTGGACTGGGCGCAGGGGAGCTGAGCAGGACATCCTGTGAAAATGCAAACATGGGGCGCAGCCCTACCCCCCAGAACTGATCCCGGGAGGGGGCCCAGCCGGTCGGCGCGGGTGGCGCGGCGATGCAGCTGGCAGGAGGAGAAGTCCCCGGGAGGCAGCGACTGTTTTTGGAGCTGGGAGTGCAGTGTCCCAGCAGGGGAACCTTGACACTAGGCTTTGGACTGGCAGCGGAGGAACTAACCGTGGCTTCTACGGGCCTGACCCTCGGGGGCAATCTCTACCCAGCCAGCACACATAGGCGACACGCCCCTCAGGAATCTCAGATAAAATAGTCATCCCAAGCAAGACAAGTAACTTTGTCTGAATTCCGGAGTGCTACTCTCTCCTGTTTTTCTGAACCCTCCCCTCCCCTTCCCAGGCGGCTTCATTAACATTGGAATTTCCTGAGCCAGAGGGGGAACTGCTCCACGGCTTTTCTTTTCCCTTTTTTTTTTTTTTTTTTGGTCTTTTCCTAACCCATTTTTCCACCACAAAAAACCCAGGGACCAAAAATCCTTCCCTAATTGGACTAAAAGCACAGTACCAGCTCCACCCAAGCATATGTGATCCATATCTCAGGCTTTCATCCCTACAGGGAACAAGGTGGCTATTCTACTGCAAAGGCATCTCTGATAGGGATCTGACTGCATTTTTTTTGTGTGTGGATTTACTGGAAAAACAAGTTTCCCAGGTCTGATATCTCTGCATATTCAACAGAGCCCTCACTGACCCAAAACAGGGAACTGAGGGCTGAAGCTCCCCCCAGACCACCTAGCCTCCTGCCTTAGGGGTCTAAGGAGGGTGACACCTACCAATCTGTAGAGGTACGTGCATTGGGGACCTAAGGTACAGCTGCAGAGCCCTCCCACCAAGGTGCTTTAGGAATAGAGACACACCTACCTCACTGACACATGGGGGAAGCCTGTCAGCATCCTGCCCCCCCTGGAGTGTGAACCCCAGCTGCTAATAGAATCTGGTGCACTCAACTATCACCACTACTTCTCAAGGTGGATAGGTGAGAGGGTGCAGCACACACTTGATGACCCAAAATCAGATTCTACTCAAGAATAGTGGATGGACTCAGGCATATATATCTGGTAACAGCCCAAACCAGCTGGTAATAGGTCATAAGTAAGTCAAGGGCTACAGCAATCAAGACAGCACAATCTAGTAGCCCATCCACGTATATTGAAAGAAAACAAAACAAGATAAGACTCAGTGAGCAAATATAGAATAAATCACTACAATATCTTAGTGATGGCTCAGAGACAGCAGTCGATATGGAACCACATAAAGAAGCAGACATGATAGCTTCTACAACCCCCCAAACAAAAGAATCAAAATCTTTCCCAAATGAAGATACAATCCTGGAATTATCAGATACAGAGTATAAAAAACTAATTTACAGAATGCTTCAAGACATCAGAAACGAAATAAGGCAAACTGCAGAAAAAGCCAAGGAACACAATGATAAAAGAGTTGAAGAACTCAAAAAGATTATTCAAGAACATATTGGAAAAATTAGTAAGTTGCAAGAATCCATAGAGAGACAGCATTCAGAAATCCAAAAGATTAACAATAAAATTACAGAATTAGACAATGCAATAGGAAGTCAGAAGAGCAGACTCGAGCAATTAGAATGCAGAGTGGGAATCTGGAGGACCAGGGAATTTACACCAACATAGCTGAAAAAAAAATCAGATAAAATAATTTAAAAAAATGAAGAAACCCTAAGAATCATGTGGGACTCTATCAAGAAGGATAACTTGCATGTGATTGGAGTCCCAGAACGGGGAGGGAGGATAGAAAACACAGAGAGAATAGTTGAAGATCTGCTGACAGAAAACTTCCCTGACATCATGAAAGATGAAAGGATATCTATCCAAGATGCTCATCGAACCCCATTTAAGACTGATCCAAAAAGAAAAACACCAAGACATATTATCATCAAACTTGCCAAAACCAAAGATAAAGAGAAATTTTAAAAGCAGCCAGGGAGAAAAGAAAGGTCTCCTACAAGGGAGAATCAATAAAAATAAGTTCAGACTACTCAGCAGAAACCATGCAGGCAAGAAGGCAATGGGATGACATATACAGAGCACTGAAGGAGAAAAACTGCCAGCCAAGGATCATATACCCAGCAAAACTCTCTCTCAAATATGAAGGCGAAATTAAGATATTTACAGATAAACACAAGTTTAGAGAATTTGCAAAAACCAAACCAAAGCTACAAGAAATACTAAAGGAAATTGTTTGGTCAGAAAACCAATAATATCAGATACCAGCACAACACAAGGTCACAGAACAGAACATCCTGATATCAACTCAAATAGGGAAATTACAGAAACAAATTAAGATTAATTAAAAAAAAAAATGCTCAAAACAGTGAATCATTGAAGTCAATATATAAAAGATCACAATAATCAAAAAGAGGGACTAAATACAGGTGGCATAGAACTGCCATCTGGAGAGGGATACAAGGCGATATAGGACAATACAAGTTAGGTTTTTACTTAGAAAAATAGGGGTAAATATTAAGGTAACCACAAAAAGGTATAACAACTTCATAACTCAAAATAAAAACCAAGAAAAACGTAATGACTCAGCAAACATAAAGTCAAATACTATGAAAATGAGGATCACACACTTTACAAAGAAAAACGTCTCAGCACAAAAAAGTAAGAGGAAAAATGAAACTGTCAACAACACACATAAAAAGGCATCAAAATGACAACACTAAACACTTACTTATCTATAATTACGCTGAATGTATATGGACTAAATGCACCAATAAAGAGACAGAGAGTCTCAGACTGGATAAAGAAACACGATCGGTCTATATGCTGCCTACAAGAGACACACCTTAGACTTAGAGAGACAAACAAACTAAAACTCAAAGGATGGAAAAAAATATATCAAGCAAACAATAACCAAAAAAGAAGAGGAGTAGCAATATTAATTTCCGACAAAATAGACTTTAGCCTTAAATCCACCACAAAGGATAAAGAAGGACACTACATAATGATAAAAGGGACAATTGACCAGGAAGATATAACCATATTAAATAGTTATGCACCCAATGACAGGCTGCAAGATACATAAATCAAATTTTAACAGAACTGAAAAGCGAGATAGACACCTCCACAATTATAGTAGGAGACTTCAACACACCACTTTCAGAGAAGGACAGGACATCCAGTAAGAAGCTCAATAGAGACACGGAAGACCTAATTACAACAATCAACCAACTTGACCTCATTGACTTATACAGAACTCTCCGCCCAACTGCTGCAAAGTATACTTTTTTTTCTAGTGCACATGGAACATTCTCTAGAATAGACCACATATTAGGTCATAAAACAAACCTTTGCACAATCCAAAACATCGAAATATTACAAAGCATCTTCTCAGACCACAAGGCCATAAGTGGAAATCAATAACAGAAAAACTAGGGAAAAGAAATCAAATACTTGGAAAATGAACAATACCCTGCTGAAAAAAGACTGGGTTATAGAAGAAGTTAAGGAGGGAATAAGGAAATTCATAGAATGCAACGAGAATGAAAATACTTCCTATCAAAACCTCTGGGACACAGCAAAAGCAGTGCTCAGAGGCCAATTTATATCGATAAATGCACACATACAAAAAGAAGAAAGAGCCAAAATCAGAGAACTGTCCCGACAACTTGAACAAATAGAAAGTGAGCAACAAAAGAATCCATCAGGCACCAGAAGAAAACAAATAATAAAAATTAGAGCTGAACTAAATGAATTAGAGAACAGAAAAACAATTGAAAGAATTAACAAAGCCAAAAGCTGGTTCTTTGAAAAAATTAACAAAATTGATAAACCACTGGCTAGACTGACTAAAGAAATACAGGAAAGGAAACAAATAACCCGAATAAGAAACGAGATGGGCCACATCACAACAGACCTAACTGAAATTAAAAGAATCATATCAGATTATTACGAAAAATTGTACTCTAAGAAATTTGCAAACCTAGAAGAAATGGATGAAGTCCTGGAAGAACACGACCTACCTAAACTAACACAATCAGAAGTAGAACAACTAAATAGACGCATAACAAAAAAAGAGATTGAAACGGTAACTCCCAACAAAAAAAGAAGCCCTGACCCGGATGGCTTTACTGCAGAGTTCTACAAAACTTTCAGAGAAGAGTTAACACCACTACTACTAAAGGTATTTCAAAGCATAGAAAATGACAGAATACTACCTAACTCATTCTATGAAGCCACCATCTCCCTGATACCAAAACCAGGTAAAGACATCACAAAAAAAGAAAATTACAGACCTATAACATGAGCATAGATGCAAAAATCCTCAACAAAATTCTAGCCCATAGAATTCAACAACATATCAAAAAATTAATCCATCATGACCACGTGGGGTTTATACCAGATATGCAAGGCTGGTTTAATATTAGAAAAACCATTAATGTAATCTACCATATAAATAAAACAAAAGACAAAAACCACATGATCTTATCAATTGATGCAGAAAAGGCATTTGACAAAGTCCAACATCCATTTATGATAAAAACTCTCACCAAAATAGGAATTGAAGGAAAATTCCTCAACATAATAAAAGGCATCTATACAAAGCCAACAGCCAACATCACTCTAAATGGAGAGAGCCTGAAAGCATTTCTCTTGAGAACAGGAACCAGACAAGGATGCCCTTTATCACCACTCTTATTCAACATCGTGCTAGAGGTCCTAGCCAGAGCAATTAGGCTAGACAAAGAAATAAAGGGCATCTGGATTGGCAAGGAGGAAGTAAAATTATCTCTATTTGCAGATGGCATGATCTTATACACAGAAAACCCTAAGGAATCCTCCAGAAAACTACTGAAACTGATAGAAGAGTTTGGCAGAGTCTCAGGTTATAAGATAAACATACAAAAATCACTTGGATTCCTCTACATCAACAAACAGAACATCGAAGAGGAAATAACCAAATCAATTCCATTCACAGTAGCCCCCAAGAAGATAAAATACTTAGGAATAAATCTTACCAAAGATGTAAAAGACCTGTACAAAGAAAACTACAAAGCTCTACTACAAGAAATTAAAAAGGACATACTTAAGTGGAAAAACATACCTTGCTCATGGATAGGAAGACTTAACATAGTAAAAATGTCTATTCTACCAAAAGCCATCTATACATACAATGCACTTCTGATCCAAATCCCAATGTCACTTTTTAATGTGATAGAGAAACAAATCACCAACTTCATATGGAAGGGAAAGAAGCCTCGGATAAGCAAAGCATTACTGAAAAAGAAGAAGAAAGTGGGAGGCCTCACTCTACCTGATTTCTGAACCTATTATACAGTCACAGTAGTCCAAACAGCCTGGTACTGATACAACAACAGACACATAGACAAATGGAACAGAATTGAGAACCCAGATATAAATTCATCCACATATGAGCAGCTGATATTTGACAAAGGCCCAGTGTCAGTTAATTGGGGAAAAGATAGTCTTTTTAACAAATGGTGCTGGCATAACTGGATAACCATTTGCAAAAAAATGAAACAGGACCCATACCTCACACCAAGCACAAAAACTAACTCCAAGTGGATCAAAGACCTAAACATAAAGACCAAAACGATAAAGATTGTGGAAGAAAAAATAGGGACAACCTTAGGAGCCCTAATACAAGGCATAAACAGAAAATAAAACATTACCGAAAATGATGAAGAGAAACCAGATAACTGGGAGCTCCTAAAAATCAAACACCTATGCTCATCTAAAGACTTCACCAAAAGAGTAAAGAGACCACCTACAGACTGGGAAAGAATTTTCGGCTATGACATCTCTGACCAGCGCCTGATCTCTAAAATCTATATGATTCTGTCAAAACTCAACCACAAAAAGACAAACAACCCAATCAAGAAGTGGACAAAGGATATGAACACGCACTTCACTAAAGAAGATATTCAGGCAGCTAACAGATACCTGAGAAAATGCTCTCGATCATTAGCCATTAGAGAAATGCAAATTAAAACTACGATGAGATTCCATCTCACACCAACAAGGCTGGCATTAATCCAAAAAACACAAAATAATCAATGTTGGAGAGGCTGTGGAGAGATTGGAACTCTTATACACTGCTGGTGGGAATGTAAAATGGTACAACCACTTTAGAAATCTATCTGCGTTATCTTAAACAGTTAGAAATAGAACTACCATACGAGCCAGAAATCCCACTCCTCAGAATATACCCTAGAGAAATAAGAGCCTTCACACAAACAGATATATGCACACCCATGTTTATTGCAGCTCTGTTTACAATAGCAAAAAGCTGGAAGCAACCAAGGTGTCCATCAACGAATGAATGGATAAATAAATTGTGGTATATTCACACAATGGAATACTACGCATAGATAAAGAACAGTGACGAATCAGTGGAACATTTCATAACATGGAGGAACCTGGAAGGCATTATGCTGAGCGAAATCAGTCAGAGGCAAAAGGACAAATATTGTATAAGACCACTATTATAAGATCTTGAGAAATAATATAAACTGAGAAGAACACATACTTTTGTGGTTACGAGGCGGGGAGGGAGGGAGGGTGGGAGAGGGTTTTTTACTGATTAGTTAGTAGATAAGAACTGCTTTAGGTGAAGGGAAGGACAATACTCAATACATGGAAGGTCAGCTCATCTGGACTGGACCAAAAGCAAAGAAGTTTCCGGGATAAACTGAATGCTTCAAAGGTCAGCGGAGCAAGGGCGGGGGTTTGGGGACCATGGTTTAACGGGACTTCTAAGTCAATTGGCAAAATAATTCTATTATGAAAACATTCTGCATCCCACTTTGAAATGTGGCATCTGGGGTCTTAAATGCTAACAAGCGGCCATCTAAGATGCATCAATTGGTCTCAACCCACCTGGATCAAAGGAGAATGAAGAACACCAAGGTCACATGATAACTAAGAGCCCAAGAGACAGAAAGGGCCACATGAACCAGAGACCTACATCATCCTGAGACCAGAAGAACTAGTTGGTGCCCGGCCACAACCGATGACTGCCCTGACAGGGAGCACAACAGAGAACCCCCGAGGGAGCAGGAGATCAGTGGGATGCAGACCCCAAATTCTCACAAAAAGACCAGACTTAATGGTCTGACAGAGACTAGAGGAATCCCGATGGTCATGGTCCCCAAGCCTTCTGTAGGCCCAGGACAGGAACCATTCCCGAAGACTACACATCAGACATGGAACGGACTGGACAATGGGTAGGAGAGAGATGCTGATGAAGAGTGAGCTAATTATATCAGGTGGATGCTTGAGACTGTGTTAGCATCTCCTGTCTGGAGGGGGGATGGGAGGATAGAGAGAGTTGGAAGCTGGCAAAACTGTCACGAAAGGAGAGACTGGAAGGGCTGACTCATTAGGGGGAGAGCAAGTGAGAGTACGGAGTAAGGTGTATATAAACTTATATGTGACAATTTGACTTGAATTGTAAACGTTCACTTGAAGCTAAATAAAAGTTAATAAAAAAAAAAAAGCAAAGAGAACATATCATGTAAGTTTTTGTTTGTTTGTTTGCTTGTTTAATATAGGGATCCAGAGAAATAAATGAGCCTCCCTCTCTCTCCCTTGGGGGGAAAAATATGTTTTATTGGGGGTGAGTGGGGATACATCACTGATTTGTTGAAGGACGCTAAACCGTTAAACCCATTAGTGGGCAGTCTCTCCACCTGTGCAATGGAAAGCCCGGGTCTGTGTTTTCTAACTGCTGGTACAGGTTTCACAGGGAAGCTGTGGGGAAGAAGGAGAAAACAAACAGGATTTCCCCTTGAGGCCCCAGGAAGAGCGTATTTGCTGATGCTCACCGGAGTACACTCGGAGGTACCCTAACAACATTCTCACAGCCCTGGAAGTGCCCCATTTCCTCCCAAAGAATAGTTTAAACCCAGAAGTCTTAGATCATTATTAGAAACATGCCTAGTAAGATGGTAATTTAATAAAGTATTAATCTTTTCATTGCTTCAATCTCTCCTGTTATGTGGCAAGTAGAACTGAAGGTGGTTTCACCCTATCCATTTAATCTAATTTGTAACACAAAGCACTAGTTTTCATTTCCATATGAGCAGTGTGGCAGCAGGCATTTTGATGCAAGACTTCCTACTGAGCACAGGGCCAGTCACCAAGCCCTCAAATTGTTTAAATTTTACTTGAGATTAAACGTCAACGTCCTGGAAAAAAGCCCATGGCCTAGAACAGAAAGGAGCTCACCTGGGAGACTGGACCCAGCTCTGTCCTGGAAGTAGCACCTATGAACTGCTTGACCACCCTGAAAATGTCACCAACCCCGCTTCTGTGCCGACATTTCTGAATCCGTAAATGAGAGAAGCAGATGGAACAGTTTCTAAGATTTCTTCTGCTGTAGGTTAACCAGGAAAGCAATTCTGATGTTAAGTGCTGGCAAGTCGGTCCCAACTCACAGGGACCCTCTAGGACAGAGTAGAACTGTCCTATGGAGTTTCCAAGGAGCGATTTGTGAATTCCAATGGCGGACCTTTTGGTTAGCAGCTGAGCTCTTAACCACTGCACCACCAGGGCTCCCTAGCAATTCTAGCAGCTTTTATTGAGTTCTTACTACGTGCTAGGCATTAAGCTAAAATCCTTGCAAGATTTGAAACTTTAAGCCTTAAAACAATTATTTATTATGTTCATTTTATATATAACAAAAGCCAAATTAAAAAAAAAAAAAAAAACTTTCCAAGATCACACAACTAGAATGATGGATCACATAGGTAGAAGAGGTGGCTATTCAAGTGAGATTTGAAGGTAAAAGTACTACTGGAAACTTTGAGGAAGATGTGTTTCTGGTAGGTGTGGGGCATACACGCCCCCTAAATAGGTTGAGGTGAGGCATTGGAGATTCACTAATAGAATTCTTGCCTTCCATGAGGGAGACTGGGGTTTGTTTCCCAGCCAATGCACCTCGGGGTAGCTACCACCTGTCTGTCCACCTGTCTGTCAGTTGTATGTTGCTGTGACACTCAACAGGTTTCAGTGGAACTTCTAGACTAAAATGGACTAGGAAGAAAGGCCTGGCAACCTACGTCCAAAAATCAGCCAGTGAAAACCCTATGGATCACAATGGCCAGATCCACAACTTATCATATGAATGTCACAGAACCAGGAACCATTTCTTTCCACTATATATGGGATCACCATGAGTTGGGGGCAACCCAACGTCAGCTAACAACAACAGATAGGTTGCCAAACCATTTATTTCACTCCATCTCCACTGCCATGACCCTGCTCCAAGCCGACATCATCTCCTGCCTTGGCTTCTGCATTAGCCCCCCGTGGACAACCCCACGGCTTCTCTTGCCACACCCAGCCTCCCATCCAGAGTGATCTCTCCAAAACACTAATCTGATGTTGTCTTTTCCACAATAAATATTTGCTGAATAAACACATGAAACATATAGCTCACTCATGTTAGAGAATTAGAAGAACTGTTGTTGGTGAAAAGAGGCGAGAAAGAGATAAGAGAGTGATGGCGGTCCCCAAAGGTAGAAGAGTTTAGATTTATGTAGTAAAACAAAGGGAGCCTCTATAGGTTCTGGAACCAGGAAATCTGTAATAAAAACCATTCAAGGAAATTAGTTCTAGCAGTGTATACAGAACACACTAACAAAGTGAGAGAACAGAGGAGAGACTGGCCAAGGCACTGTGGCTGGCTTCCAGCCTGAACATGAGGACAGCACCTGGGTTGCGGGCTGTGTAGCCCAATAGGGGGGCTAGAGCTGGGAAACACTTCCTGAAAGACTGTTGGCAAGGAAAAGGGGGAAGAGAAAGTTTAAAGATAATTTTGTGGCCCTTAGGTAGCATCAAAAGGACCCTGGTGATGCAAATTTTGCACTAGCATGGACGCCTGGTGGTACAGTGGTTAGGAGTTCAGCTGCTAATCAAAAGATCGGCAGTTCGAACCCACCAGGTGTTCCTTGGAAACCCTATGCGGCAGTTCTACTCTGTCCTATAGGGTTGCTATGAGTAGGAATAGACTCAACAGCAGTGGGTTTGTTTGTTTGTTTTTTGGTTTACTAACCTAAGGGTTGGCAGTCCGAATCCACCCAGTGACATTGCAGAAGAAAGGCCCAGAGATCTGTTTCTGTAAAGATTACAGCCAAGAAAGCCCTGTGGAACTCAGCTTCTACTCTGTAACACATGGGGTCACCACGAATTGGAATCGACTTGAGCGCAACGGATTCGGTGTTTTTGTTTGATTTTGTTTGTGTTTTTAGAGAACAGCAAAAATGAGAGTAAAGGGAAATAAAGTCTTTTGGGGCTACTCTCTTGTCTCTTAAACACTTGGAATCTCAAAGGAATTTTTGTATTTGTGGCAACTTCGATTTTATGCAGTTCTGTATTTACGATGTTTCTAACAATTAATCTAAGCTTAGAAAATCATTTCTGGCAACAAAAAGAAATTTTAAAGATAATTTTTTATTAAACTGACAGCTGAGCATTTTTTAATAATCGATTTCTCTAATATTTTGTCATTCCAATAATGCCAGGTCACACACCATTTTATTTTTATATTATATACACTCTCATGGTAAACATTTTATTGTAATTAAGTCAAAGACCCAATTCTTAGTCTTTGCCTATATTTTAATCCTCAAAAAACAATATTCATGCCAATGTGAATAATGACTTCATCTTGACTTGAAAAGTAATTCCAATATATGAAATCTATTCCTTTCATTCCTAACCTATTGATCCCAAGAAAAAGTTATAATGTTTTCTTAATCATTAGTATATAATCTAGATTAGGACGCAGTTCAGACACATATACGTTACTTGAATCTCATATATGACCAGGCAATATGTATGCTTTCCAGTATGTGTTATTATGGTTCAGTGAGTTTCATTCCAATTCTTTTTCTGCTGTCTCTAGTTTCACAATATGATTAATGACCCAGCTTGTCTTGGTCTCACTGCAATTGTCTTGGCAATTTGCAATACTAGATTTATTCACTTACTATAAATGCAAAACAGGGTTGCAATTTCCAATGTAAATATTGCCCTTAAAATACATAGATATTTATCACTGGCTGTTTTTTAATCAGTTTCTGGGATTTTGCACATAGAATTTTAAGGGCAACATGACTATCTAACTTTAAAAGTAAAATACTGTCTGCGAAAAGTATTAGATTAACAACATTGCAAACTAAACTCTTTTTAGCTAGAGCAAAGGCAACATAATGGTGCTCACACTACACGTTGGCTGAATTCCACCTCCAAGTGTCCACCTATAAGACTGAGAATTATTTTCTCAGAGGATAAAATATATCAACTAGAATTTCAATCATAAAGTAATTTAGCAGTGAATGTATACCTTGATAATGTCATGTTATTCCAGATGATTGCCCTGAGGAGTGGGCAGATTTTTCCCCATTGAATTCTCTTCCCAATCCATTGGAATTCAGTTCTCGGAACCGTATTGCCCAGGTGCCTGTGGAACATCACTGCTCCAAAGGCAGCAATATTTAAAGACCCATTTTTACTATCCGAAACTACAGCCCTCCACAGTGGTTCTAATCTCAGTTTAGGCACAGCTTGGCTCAGTTGGCCCCCTCTGCCTCCAACTCTGGATTCCAAACACACAAAAAGTTTTCTCGGTTCCTCCTACTTGCCAGGGCATATCTCATCTCCAAGCCTGTGTATATGTGGTTTACTTTAGAACACTCTCCAAATCCTTTTCTGACTTGACTGGCCCTACTTGTCCTTCAAGTCCCGGCTTTAAGGCCATCGTGGTCTTAGCTGCCCCTAGATTACATTAGGTCCCCCGATATATGTTCCCATAGCTTTTATTCCTAGGATAATAAGCATCAGGTTGTTGTTGTCGTTGTTAGCTGTCCTTGAGTAGATTCTGACTCAGGGAGACCCCATGTGTGCAGAGTAGAACTGTGCTCCACAGGGTTTTCAAGACTGACCTTTCAGAAGCAGACCATGAGGCCTGTCTCCCGAGATGCCTCTGGGTAAATTCAAACCGTCAACCTTTCACCTAGTAGTCAGGGACTTAGCCATTTGTACCACCCAGCGACTCAGACACTCTTTTAGTGTTTGATTTCTCCTTTAGACCATAAGCTTCATGAGAGCCGATGGACAGTAGGTGCTCAGTAAGTCTTGATTTACAGGGTTATAATAAAAATTAAATGAAATAAGACATAGAGTGCTTAGCCACACAGAGTAAGGGCTTAATAGATGAAACTTATTCTGATTACAGTAGTTCATTCATTTGATGCCAAAATGCTAATATAATAGCAATTATATAAAGTCATTGGGGGCCAAACAGGGGCCATCTCAAAGTGCCCCAGCTGATAAAGACTGCAGCAGTCACAGCCCCAGAGAATCATCAAGATATATGAATGGCCAACAAACACATGAAAAGATGCTCAACATCTCCATTCATCAGGAAATTCAAATTTTGAGTCCCATGAGAAGCCACTGCACAGCCACTACATTGGCTAAAATTAAAACAACTGAAGGTATCAAGTGGTGAGAATGTGGAATACTTGGAGCTCTCATACACTGCTGGTGGACGTGTAAAATGATTGAGCCACTTGGGGGAACAACTTGGCAGTCTCTAAACGACTCGATGGCAATGGTTTCTTTCTTTTTTTTTTTTTTTGATGGAGTACTTGAAACCCTGGTGGCATAGTGTATTTGCTCAGGAGAAAGGAAAGCAGGTATATACACCAAGTTGTGTTCAAGAACATCTATAGCGACTTTATCCATATTAGCCCAACACTGGAAACAACCCAAATGTTCGTCAGCAGCTAATGTATAGCATATTGACAAAACACTTTTCAGCAATGAAGTGGAATCAACTACTAATAAACACAACAGAATGGACGAATCTCAAAAACATTTTGCTGAGCAAAAGAAGATAGACAGAAATAAATGCATAATACATGATTCCATTTGCATGAACTTCTAGATGAGACAAAACAAGTGTATCATGACAGAAAGCAACAGATTAGTGGCTGGTATAAAGCAAAGGGAGTGAAATTGAATGCAAACAGGCCTGAGGGAGTATTTTGCTGTCATTAGGTGCTATAGAGACTCATAGTGACCCCATGTGACAGAGTAGAACTGCCCTGTAAAGTTTTCTTGGCTTTTATCTTTATAAGAGATCAGGGTAGGTTCAAATCGCTAACCTTTAGGTTAGCAGTTGACTACTTCACTGTTGAACCAGCAGGGTTCCCTGAGGGAACATTTTAAAGCAATGAAAATATTCTATATCTTGATTGGAGCTGAGGTTACATAGAAGTATAATTTATGAAAATTCATTGAACTGTACAGTATATTCAAAATGTGCATTTTATCATATGTGAATTATACATGGATAAAGTTGAAAAATTGTATTTACAAAAGAGACCCTCTGTGGTGTTAAAGGAATTGAAAGATACAGTCACTTGTTTTTCTAGGAACATAGAATACTAATCTGTAACTTTTAAATGTTTAAATTAACCATTGTTACAAGTTTCTTTTTAAAGCCTGTGCATATTTTTTAGTTTGCTATTATTCCTGAACTGTAGAAAAAAAAAAAATAACCCACATCTCATTAGTTATTAAAAATGTATTACCTTAGTGGGAAGAAGAGCCTTGGTGAGACAATGGTTAAGTGCCACAGCTGCAAACCGAAAGGTTGGCAGTTTGAATCCACCAGCCTCTTTGGAAACACTATGGGGCAGTTCTACTCTGTCCTGTAGGGTTGCTGTGAATTGGAATCTAGTGGGTTTGGTCTGGTTTGGGTTTACCTTAGTAGGAAGCAGATGGATTATCTGGCAGGTTTAGTATCTACTTGGCTATTGGGTTCAAACTATATTTCAAATTACTAAGCAGGGGTTTTCCTTGTTCTACTCTCATCAGCTATATGAATCTGTATGTGGCATTTGCAATCAGTGTCATTATTTTATATTCACAACGGATAAATGTAATAAATCTAACTTTATCTACATTATCATATGTGTGAGGTCAATTTAAATGTGCACATGTGTGTTACGATTCAAAAGATACTTTTCCTTTGAGACAAAAATTTCAGTTTTTACTTTTGGTGGATGATCGGTTTGAGCAAAAAGATATGTTGATTTGTTTATCCAACAAATACTAAGAACCTACTCAATGGTAGGCTCTGGAGAACCAAAAGTTAAAGAAGTGAGGTTTAGGTCCTCCTGTAATAATAGATTGCAATGACAAAAGAAAAATAACTTCTAAATTTGGAATGCAAAGTGAAGATTTTTTGCCCTTTGTTTCAGTAGGATTTTAATTTAGTGGATGAGAGAATTAATGAGAAACAAAAGTGAACGAGGAGAAACATTTCTCCAATTTTTCATCTAGAGAAATTTGACTGTTTTTTTTTTTTTGAGACCTCATTATTTATGTTGCAATTCAAAAAGCAGGACTGCACATCTGGCCCTGATATACTGCATCCTTCCCTCCCTCCCTCCTCTCCTGCTGCTGTGGTCCAGGCTACCTAGTTCTCAGTGGGATATAGCACTATTGTTGTTGTTGTTAGCTGCCGTCCAGTTGGCTACTGAATCATGGCAACCCCACGTGTTACAGAGTAGAACTGCCCCATAGGGGTTTCTTGGCAGTAATCTTTCTGGAAGCAGATCACCAGACCTTTGTTCCTCTGAGCCTCTGGGTGGATTCAAACAGCCAACTTTTTGGTTAGCAGCAGATCAAAACCCGCTTGCAGTACCCAGGCTCCTAGGATATAGAATACAGTGTTCTAACTGGAACACCAGCAGAGACATAAGGCTTTGCTAGTGCTCTCAAATGTAACTGGTTTGCTTAGAAATCCAAAACCATTTGAATCTCTGTAACCTCTTCCTCCCACCCGACCCCGCCCCTTTTTTTAAACACTAGAAAACTTGATCTGTTAAGAGGGTGCATTTGAAGCTTAGTTAAAATGTGACTACAGGAAAATTATTCAACATAAGAGAAAAAGTTTCTAAAATACTCGAAGCTTCCTTAGTGTGCACATCTGTTAAATCGTAAAATATATTTTCCTGTCCTTACTGGAATCGACTCGATGGCAGTGGGTTTTTTTTTTTTTTTTTTTTTTTAGTGGGTATGGAAGCTATATTCATCAAAATTGGAGTCAAAATAGGTTATTTTTCAAGGTCTTGAGTTCTTAGTATTTCCAATGCAATTTGTTAAATACTCTGCTCAAAATAATTCCAGCAGAAATTCTACATATGGGAGTACATGGCTTAATAAACTTGAGCAGGTCACTTAACCTCTCCAAATTTAGTAGCTTTTATGAGTGTTTAGCTCTAACCAAGGGCTGCTAACCAAAAGGTCGGCAGTTCAAATCCACCAGGCGCTCCTTGGAAACTCTATGGGGCAGTTCTACTCTGTCCTATACGATCGCTATGAGTCGGAATCGACTCGACAGCACTGGGTTTACTGGGGCAGCTCTAACCAAAAGGTTGTCAGTTCCAACCCATCCAACAGCTCCACAGTAAAAAAAAAAAAAAAACAAAAACCTGGTGATACGCTTCTGTGAAAATCATAGCCAATAAACCCTATAAAAAAATAGGACAGTTCTAATCTGTCACATGGGGTGGCTATGAGTTGGGATCTACTTGACAGCACCCAGCAACATGATTAAGACAAAGGCTTGACGTTCAGAGGTATGAGGACATGGTTTAAACACTGCAAATAAAATATATCTGTGACTTCACATACAGTATCTCTCTTGATGGAACCCTGGTGGCTCCGTGGTTAAGTGACAGGGCTGCTAACCAAAAGGCCTGCAGTTTGAATCCACCAGCCAATCCTTGGAAACCCTATGGGGCAGTTCTACTCTGTCTTATAGGGTTGCTATGGGTCAGAATCAACTCGATAGCAATGGGATCTCTCTTAATGAATAGTCCTTATTAACCCCATTTTTACATATGAGGAAACTGGGTCTGAGAAAGGCTAAATGCCTTTCTTATGGCCAAAGGGCTAGTGACAAGAGAGGCAGGGTTGATATTAAACACAGGCCTTTGTGATTTTCAAGCCCTTATTCTTTCTGCTGTCCCCACAATGCCTCTCTCCTTTTCTTTTTCATGATAACTATGACGCTAACATGCAGCATTTTTCTTTTTCAAAGTAGTTTAACTTACATGTACTTATTTGATAATCAAGGAAGCCCTGGTGGCATAGTGGTGCTACAGCTGTTAGCCAAAAGTTTGGCAGTTCAAATCCACCAGGCGCTCCATGGAAACTCTATGGGGCAGTTCTACTCTGTCCTACAGGGTCGCTATGAGTTTTTTTTTTTTAATTTGATAATCACAACTCTGTTGGAGGATGCGAAAGGGTAATATTATTTTCTTTATTATTCAGGTATAGAAACAGTAACTTAGAAAATTTCCCGAGGTCACAACACTAGGAAATGTTAATTAGGTGTTGAATTCAGGCTTCTAATCCCCATTTCATTGCATCTTATTTTTAAAAATTTAATTGACACTGAATTTATAACACCTACATTTTCTCTTTTATTTTCAGTGTCTATATTCTGGAGCCATGAGAGTTACTTTTGCCTTTATTGTGGTTAGATGCTGTCTAGTGGATTCTGACTCATAGTGACTATAACGCAAGGTAGAACTGCCCCATAGGGTGTCCTAGGCTATAATCTTTACAGGAGCAGACCTCTAGATCTTTTTGCCTGAGGAGCCACTGGTGAGTTTAAACTGCCAACCTTTAGGTTAGTGGCTGAGCGCTTAACCATTGCACCATCAAGGCTCCTTGAGTGTTTTTTTAGAGATGTTTTTCTCTTCCTTGGGTCATAGGGATTCTTGTGTATAAGAATACAAATGACCTTACCATACCACAAATTTCTAAATTCAAGCAACATCTGAGCCAACCAGGGATAAGATTATTATTTGTTGTCAAGTTGGAAAGAAATTTGAGTCGAATTTACTTTTATACACTTTAACGTCTTGAATATTTGATACCCACAGGATTTTTCCAGTGCACTTTCCTTTTTCTTCTATTTCTGTCCATCCCCTACATTCACCACCCTGAGGAGCAAATCTTTTAGCACATGTGGATCTTTTCTTTCTGAGTGTTGTGGAAGAGAAAACCACAAAATAAAACTTACATACTTGTTTATGGTGTTAGCACTGCTTTTCCCCAGATAGAGGAGTCTGCAGCATTTATTGAATCACCCTAAAGCTCTTCTCTCCTGTGCTGTTTTCATCAGTTGTGCCAGGATTTAATAGCTACATGTCCTTCCAGGATCATCTCCTATCTTTGTGAAATACAGTAACTGATTGGCAGGTTTACTTAGGACTCTAGTCTTAAGAAGTAAATATGCAACTACTCAACGACTCTTATGAGTCATGTCCTAGCCAATCCTTAGGAGATGCTTTTAACAAAGCACTTTTCTAAAAGCGAGCAACTCTATCACTCATCCTACTGCCAGTGACATACATAAAAAAGGACTTATTAACTGTCAGGGCTTACTCCCTACATACATTAGCTTCGTGGTCCTCAAAACAACTTAATCCTCACAATACACGGGAAGTGTTTTTAATCTTCATTTCTAAGATGATGAGACTGGAGCTCAAAGAGATTGAGAAATATGATCAAGACACACTAATGGTGTGACATTCAGTGGTGGATTTCCCAGGAAGCGAAGTAAGCACAGGCTGTGTTTCACGTGATGTGGTAAAACCCATGTGAAATTGACCATTACAGATTAGCAAGTAAGCACAAGTAAGCCCATGCTTACCTTGCTTCCTGTGTACTTCGTCTCTGCCAGGGATTGTAAATTTGAAAAGAGGCTTTGATTCTGTAGGAAGGTGTTGTGGGTTTGGGAAAGAGACAGATGCCAGCCATACCTAGAAGCAGAATCTTTGATGTGGTAAAAAAAAAAAAAAGTGAAATTGTTCATTACAGATGATCTGGTAAGCAAGGTAAGCACTGTGCTTACCTAGCCTACTGGATAATGTGCCCCTGGTGACATTAGTATATGTCAGGACCAGGATTTGAAACTAGGCCTGTGATTCCAAAATCAGTGCTCAAACTACTATGCTATGTAGATTCCATGCAGCTCTGCGCTATGTCATACTATACTATACCATACCTGGAAGCCCTGGTGGCGTAGCGGTTAAGTGCTACGGTTGCTAACCAAAGGGGCGGCAGTTTGAATCCACCAGGTGCTCCTTGGACACTCTATGGGGCAGTTGTACTCTGTCCTGTAGGGTATCTATGAGTCGGAATCGACTTGATGGCACTGGGTTTGTTTTTTTTTTTTTTATATATATATACCATACCCTGCCACACTATGCTATATTTTATTACATTATACTTAATACACCACTTTACAATATACCACACTACACTACACTGGAGCCCTGGAGGTATAGTGGTTAAGAGCTCAGCTGCTAACAAAAAGGTCAGCAGTTCAAATTTACCAGCCACCCCTCGAAAATCCTATGGGGCAGTTCTTTCTCCTAGAGGGTCACTATGAGTTAGAACCAACTCAACAGTAATGGTTCATACTATACTGTAGTAACCTAAGTATATCTATAGTATAGTATATCAACTGTGTATATCTATAGTATAACATATCTATAGTATATCTACTATGTACAGCTATATCTACTATGATGTAACCTATAGTATATATATTATACTGTGCTATACTATGCTATATTATACTACACTATATCATTCTATACTACACTACACTACATTATACTACACCATACCATATTATACTATACTATACCACAGTATGTTTTATACCACAGTATGTTATACTACAATATAGTATATCATAGTAAAACATACTGTGCTATAATATAATAAACTATACAACAATGAATCGTCTATATAAACTGTGCTATACTACGCTACACTATACAATTTAGCAGTTTAAATAAGAGTCACTAAAACTAGAACATGAATACGAAGGTCATCATGGAAAAGGCACTAACATTCTGGAATTGTTTACTGATCACCTGGTACAACCCACATGATTTTCAGAATGGCATGGTGAAGCAGTAGCATCAGAGATCCTGTTGCCTGGAAAATCTCTGTTAGCAGTGCTCAGGAAATGACACAGCACTTGGCTAATGAGAGGTCCATTTTCAGTTTGGACTCCATTCAAAAGGAAACTCTTTCCCCATAGAGGTTTTAAATACCCCTGATCTTCATAGTTTTGGAAGAAAATATCCTTACCTGGAGTATAAGAGTACACGGCATAAACGACTTTTTAAACACGTCAAAGGAAATTTTCCTAAAATAAAGTTTACTCAGAATTCTGTGACCTCAACAAGTCAAGTTTTTCTTTTTCTGTTTTATTTCAGTTTGTGTCCTCACGTATATTTTCACATTAAAATGATAGCACAGATATAATTTCATATTCAGCTTTCATTATACCAAGCTTTTTATAAAAAATTATTTTAATAGAGGGAAGAAAGGTGCTAACAATGATCATATCAAGGGAAACTGAGGGGCAAAGATGAAAAAGTTAATGATGAGGCTTGATTGAAACTGGACTACTTTCTGTACCTAACTACCTAAAAATACAAAGAAAAAAATCAGTTTCATCTAATGGACTATTTTCTTTGATTGAAGCCACAAAATTAGAACCATACTTATACAGAGAGTGAGCGAAAGCAAGCAAGTAAAGCCCAGGGAAAAATACTTGCTCCTCTGTTCATGAAAACTTTGGTTTGTCCAAAGTTAAATGTTAGCCGCCTGTATAAGCTTCACAGCCACTCAATAAACTGCGCATATTTATAGAATATTCTGGAAGTTACCCAAGCAGATAGACTGACATCCAAAGCTTCTATCAAGAAGAAAAGGCAAATCAATAGAAAATTGTGAGTGCTGGAAGGGCATAAGAAGAGAGGATTGTAGTAGGACTTAATCCTTTTTCTGTTGTTCAATAGACAAAATTGAATGAATAAATGAGTCTGCACGCTATGGTTAATGGGAACTGGGATTTCATCGTTGTATACATTGTGCTGTGCATCATGTCCCTCCCCCCTCCCCAAAGTAGGAGCTTCTTGAGAAAACATAAACATCTACTACATCCCAAAAAGTATTTAAAAGTGAGTTAAAACCGGTTTGGGTTAATGGAAGAACTTGGTAGACAGTGAAAGATGCATCCAGCCATAGGAATTGGTGTTAGGTTGGGTCAGAATTTGACATCTTAACTAACGCTGCATCTTGGTTCGTTCCAACTTTGCCTCAGAAAACTTGTAATCTTCACTAACAATATGGAAGAGGGAGTCAATGACTCATTAATGAAATCCACAGATGAAGTGGAATGATTGATTAGATGCAAGAAAGCAGAGAAATTAGTGATGTTAGTAAAATGAGATGTAACTTAGGGAAATGTTCACTTATCTGTTTAGACAGAAAATCACCGTCTGAAACTCATTTAATGGAGAAATCAGTCCAGCAATCACCACTGCCAACAGAAGCCCAGAGATGATGCTGGGAAGAAGGTTGGACAGGAGATGGAAGGCTGAGCCAGCACCATCAGGGCTGCTCTCCAGAAAGACCTCACTACATTTGGCCAGTATTCACATGCTTCCCACAGCTCCTGACACGGAGCCAGATCCTCTGAAATCCATTGTGCATCTGCCTGGTGGTCAGCCTGTCCTCTGACTTCCAGCTCTGGCTGGGAGAGATGGCTCCAGATGGGGCTCCCATTATTGCTCTCAACAAGGCCAAGCTGACAGTATTCAACACTCTTCTCCTTTGAGGCCAGTAAAAAGCCAAGTCCAGAGGTGTGGGCCCAGGATCACTATGGAAGATTAGGTAGTGTTCCAGTTTGAGTCAGGAAATTTTGTCTTAATCTCTGGCCTATAAATGCTTACCAGATTTCTGAGGTAAAGTTGGAACCAACCAAAACTCAAACCACTTTTCATACCAGCATAGAAAGTGAATCACAGACTACCTGCTATTGCAATTGTGTATCTCATCCATCAGTTTATAGGCACAACCTAATTATTCTGAATAAAATTTATATTGGGGCATACATTTGCCTTACAAATTTATGCTGATCTTGCTGTCTTTAGTTCCTTTATTAATGGTCCCTCCTGCCAGGTTCCTGCAGTGACTGCTGCTTGTTAGTTAAGAAACAGCCAATTTAGCTATGGGTGGGAAAGTTGGGAGCAAATCCATTAGCTCTTCACTAATATGTCTTCAGCCTATCTGCCTGGGTAGGCAGGATATTCAGTGTCTTGACTTACAAGAAGATTGGGAGACATAATCAATCCAGAAAAATTGGAGGAGGTTTCTGGTCTTGAGCCCATCACGACTGCCACCCAAAGGATCACTTGATGTGCAAGCTCATGTCTTTCTCAAAGGCAGGTGTTATTGCTCTTCACGGCTCTGGGGCCCATAGCATCCACTGCTTCTGTGACCATGTGACTTGTACACTAGACTTGCTGAGGCTTCAAGCCTGCAGCACTGTGGGTTCTTGCCCCAGGATTCAGGGACCACTTTATTAAACCCCTAGATCTCCCAGGATTGGGTCATTGTGAGGTGATGAAATAACTTTACCTAAGGAATTTGGCCTTTGCCCAGCTCCTGGAAAGTAACCTCAAAACTTTTGAAATTTCTTGAGTGATTGGGGGGCTTTTGTTATTCATGGAGGGCTCCAGACTACACCTGATAATTTATGTTAATGAAGTAAGTCATAGCAGGGGCCAACCATACCAGAAAGACCCACCACATGATATCAGCCTAACCTTTGGGAAAGGATGGGTTTTGGACCTTGAGTTCAATCATGTCGACAATGATTAAATCAATCATGCCTACATAATGAAACCCTAATAAAAACTCTGGACACAAAATCTCAGGTGAGCTTCCCAGATTGAGAATACGTTTATGTGCTGGCAGGGTGACACAATCTGATTCCAAGGGGAGAAGACTCAGAAGCTTCGTGTTTGGGAACCTCCCAGACCTCACCTTATGTGTCTCTTTATTTGGCTAATCCTAACTTGTATCCTTTAAAAGAAACTGTAATCATAAGCATAGTACTTTCCTGAGTTCTATGAGTCACCCTACCCACAACACCCTAGCAAATTATTAACCTTCAAGAGGTAGTAGGAGCCCTCACATTTATATAGCCAGTCGGTCAGAGGTACAGGTGACCTGGGAACCGCTGAACTTGCAGCTCATGTCTGAAGTGAGGGCAGTCCTGTAGAGGGTTCTACCCTTAAACTTTGGAACTTGTCCTAACTTCAAGTAATTAAGGTCAGAAAAACTGATTTTGCAGGCATATAGGTCTCCACCAGTCAAAAATCTATGATTAAAGAAAAGGAAAGAAACTTATTTCCGCTAATGTTTCTTCCAGTGTCAGGGAAACCCAACACTCTCTTCAGAGGCAGACGGTATCCATCTCTCTCATACCCTCTCTCTTTTACCTTCTTGAGGGAGCCTTAGTGGTGCAGTGGTTAAGCACTCGGCTGCTAACCAAGAGGTCAGCAGTTCAAATTCACCAGCCACTCCTCCGGAGAAAGACGTGGCAATCTGCTCCCAGAAACATCACAGCCTCGGAAATTCTATGGGGCAGTTCTACTCTGTCCTATAGGGTTGGTGTGAATTGGAATCTACTCCATGGCAGTGGGTTTTACTTTCTTGAGCCTGAGCTTAACAGAGGCTCTTAACAGTGCTCCGAGGTAAGGGGACTTCATGCTTCCTTGGCCAATGGCCTGCTCACCATTTTGAGCTGGGAAAAGGAAAGGTTTCTCTTTCATTGTTTAGTGATGTCTTATCCCCCAAAGGGAATTTCTTCATTATGTTACCCTGCTACATAGCCAAAAAGTTTGACCTTGATTTTAGAACTTAAAATTCTTAAACTCTGAAAAATAGGTTGTTTCAAGGTGAGATCTGGCCCATTATTTAAAGCCAAAATTCCATTGAATGAAATTGCCTCATTATTTTCGTAAGTCATTCAGATAGCTTATTCTGAGTTTACGGTTATTTAACATTTGGAAGGAGTAAGGATTACTGTGTGAGCATGAAAATAAAACACTACATGCCAAAGTTTAGATTGCCAGAAATGAAATGGCAATGGTGGGCAGAATTGACAAAGTTCTGTGCATTTTAAATCTGAAAATATTTGATGGGCTGTGGCCTTGGATGGGCATCCTGAATTCGGGCTCTTTTAGGGCTAAGATAAGGATGGCCTCAGTGGCGCAAACAGTTAAGCACTAGCAGAAAGATTGGTGGTTCAAACCCACCCACAGGAGCTCAGAAGAAAGGCCTGACAGTCTGCTTCCAAAAGGTCACAGTCTTGAAAACTCTGTGGAGTGCAGTTCTGCTCTGCACACGTAGGAGTCGACTCAACAGCAACTAACAACAACCACAGGGCTAACGTTAATCGATTATCGCTACTTATCTGACTCGGGGAACCAAGATCCCACTGGTAGCCCCCTCTTATCTCTTCAGTCCAGACCTCCACACCTTGAAGCTCTCTTTAAAGCAGAATCCCTTCTTGCCCTGTGACATAAAAAGACCCAGTTTCAAGGCACAGCCCCCGAGAATGCAGTGTTGTAGACTATGACCAATGTGAATTCCGGACCTTCTGGCCCAGCTTTGATGGACTTAACGGGGAGAAGCCTTGCTTGTTTCATAGCCGCTACTGGAGCCATTGCTTGTCAAGTCACGACTGGATGTCTCAGTGTAGCATTCAAGGGAAAAGAGCTGACATTTCCTAACCCCTGCAGCCCTTGCTTCTGTTGCTCCTGACATGAGGTCTGGCCAGGCTAGAGCCCAGCCAGTGGTCGTTCCCTTAGAACCATCACAGCGGCTGCTGCTGGGATTACATTTAATGTCACCCTCAATTAACCTGACAGGGTACAGTCCTCCCAAGCCCCTCCCAGGACTAAGGGAAAAGAAGAGGCTTAGGGTGGGACACTGAAAAAGGCTTTCATGTTCCTGGCTTTTCCTGCAGGTAAATCTCTCAGAAAATTACTGTTTTATTGCTTCCAGGCACTGGGCTCATATTACACTAACTAAAACCTGGATGGCTCTGTCTGCCAATCCATCAACTTTTACAGGGTGAGAACCTCTGGGAAACATGGAAACCACTCAACAAACTGGAACTGTTAATGACAGAGTCCAAGTAAACACCAAATCATGTCTGAACACTTCCTTCCTGTCTCTTCCCCAGATAAAAATGGACTGAAGCACTATTGAGAAGGCAACTTTAAAAAGTGTATGTGTGTGTGTGTGTGTGTGTGTGCGCCCACGTGCATGCTTGTGTATATACATGCTCCTGTGCTCAAAAAGGGAGGATCAAGCCAAAATCATAGAGGATCTCAAAAGGAAATTAGCCTTTCTCAGAGGAGCCATTCTTTTCTCTCTGGAAATTAGACTACATATAACTCAGAATGACTGCAATCTTCACTGAAGTCATGAGGTGTCTGATATTTCTCCCCGTATAAATGAGTCCAATTATTTAATCACTTAACTAGTTTTTATCCACACAACATCTGAATGAGTTGTCCAGAAAACAACATTGACAATTTAGCCGAAAGATAAGCAGGTAACCTCTAGAGTGCTACCTGGTCTAGTCCCCTTCTAATGCTGAAATATGTTGAGCATATCTAACGGATATGAGCATATTTAATGGATAATGGACTACTGTTTCTCTGAATTATATCAACCATTACAAGGCTGAGAGACCAACTTCACCTGAAATGCGGCTGATGTAAGTTGCACATAAGCACTCACCAAATGCCCTGGATTGCCATTCAGAAATTATACTGCTCCCTTATGATTGATCCAATACCTTGGGTTCCATCAAGGAACATGGCAGAAAAAAAATTGGTGAAAAAAGACTGAAGGATAACTGTGCTGTCATTGTTCTTCCAGGTTGTCATAGTCACTTTTGCTGCTTTTAATTCAATAAATACAAACTTTATTCTAATTTGATAATAATGTGCCTAAGTATGGTTTGTTCCTGTAAGACTCTCTGTCCACAGCAGCCACACTGAACCTCGTAATCACTCCAAAGCAACCACAAGGAGCACATGGCAGAACACTGTCAGAAACAAGTTTCATGCTGACACCTGGAATCAACTGCAGCTGTTGTAATAGTGACTAAACTCTAGTTGTTTTTCTTTTAAAATAAGTTGTCTAAATTAAGTAAGTGACATTACTATTTCATACATTGTTAAGAAGGGCATCTTGAATGTGATTTTGAAGTGCATATTCACACTGTTCTTGTGAAGTTTTCGGTAGATTGTGTCTAGATCTGAAGATATTTTCGTTTTTATTTCCATTAAAAAGGAAAAAAAGTATTTTTGATTTGTAGAATTATTATTACTATTAAAATCAGGTTCTAAGAAGCTTCTGAGAACATTTTATTTATCGTGGGACATATGCGGTAGGAATCGAAAACTAAAACCTCTTACGGAAATGGCGTGGATTTTTTCCAGTTCCAATTACCCATCAGTTTAAGGGACGGCACCTAACAACAACAGCAAGAGCAATTTTTAAGGGAAGAAGGAACAGTATTCTCTTCCCATTAAGATACAAAATTTACTGAAGGTATTGGTAAATAATCTCTTTCAAAAATGGATTGAAGTAATTATAGACAATATCTTCACTCATTAGTTATTAAGTTAAACCGTATGAAATTTCCATTTTCATAGATCAAAATTAGTCAAATGTAACAGTTTTCATTACCCCGATAATTCATTCTATTCATTTTTCATTATGTATGTTGTTGTTGTTAGGTGCCATAGAGTCAATTCCAACTCATAGCAATCCTATGTACATCTTTCTCGTCCTGCACCATCCTCGTGGTCATTGCTATGTTTGAGCCCATTATTGCAGTCACTGTGTCATCCATCTCCTTGAAGGTCTTCCTCTTTTTCCCTGGCCCTCTACTTTACCAAGCATGATGTCCTTCTCCAGTGACTAGTCCCTCCTGATAATATGTCCAAAGTATGTGAGACATAATCTTGCCATCCTTGTTTCTAAGGAGAATTCTGGCTGTACTTCTGAGACAAATTTGTTCACTTTTTCGGCAGTCCATGGTATATTCAATATTGTGTCCGCCAATGCTGTAATTCAAAGGTGCCAATTCTTCTTCAGTCTTCTTTATTAATTGCCCAGCTTTCACATGCATATGTTATTGCTGTTGTTAGATGCCATTGAGCCAGTTCTGACTCACAGCAACCCTATGTACAAAAGAACGAGACACTGCCAGGTCCCGCACCATCCTTACAATCGTTGTTGTGTTTCAGCCCACCATTGCAGCCATTGTGTCAACGTGTCTCATGGACAGTCTTCCTCTTTTTCGATGACCCTCTACCAAGCATGATGTCCTTCTCCGGGGACTGGCCCCTCCTGATAACATATCCAAAGTATGTGAGACACAGTCTTGCCATCCTTAGCTCTAAGGAGCATTCTGGTCATAGTTCTTCCAAGCCAGGTTTGTTTTTTCTTTTGGCAGTCCACGGTATATTCAATATTATTGTCCAACACTACAGTTTAAAAGCATAAATTCTTTGATCTTCTTTATTCATTGTCCAGCTTTCACATGCATAGGGGCAATTGAAAGCACCATGGCTTGAGTTAGGCGCACCTTAGTCCTTAAAGTGATATCTTTGCTTTTTAACACATTAAAGAGATGTTTTGTAACAGATTTGCTCAATGCAATGCCTCTTTTGATTTCTTGACTGCTGCTTCCATAGGCATTGATTGTGGGCCCAAGTAAAATGAAATCCTTGACAACTTCAATCTTTTCTCCATTTATCATGCTGCTGTTCATTGATCCAGTTATAAGGAATTTTTTTTCTTTATGTTGAGGTGTAATCCATACTGAAGGCTGTAGTCTTTAATCTTCATCAGTAAATGGTTCAAGTCCTTTTCACTTTCAGCAAGCAAGGCCGTGTCATCTGCATAACGTAGGTTGTTAATGAGACTTCCTCCAATCTTGATATCCCATTCTTCATATAGTCCAGCTTCTCAGATTATTTGCTCAGCATACAGATTGAATAAGTATGGTGAAAGGGTACAACCCTGACACACAGCTTTCCCGACATTAAACCATGCAGCATTCCCTTATTCTGTTCGAATGACTACCTCTTGATCTATTACAGGTTCCTCATGAGCACAATCAAGTGTTCTGAAACTCCTGTTCTTTGCAATGTTCTCCATAATTTGTTATGAGTCACACAGTGGAATGCCTTTGCATAGTTGATAAAATACAGGTAAACATCTTTCTGGTATTGTCTACTTTCAGCCAGGATCCATCTGACATCAGCAATGATACACCTGGTTTCACATCCTCTTTCGAATCTGGCTTGAATTTCTGGCAGTTCCCTTTAGATGTACAGCTATAGCTGCTTTTGAATGATCTTCAGCAAAATTTTACTTCCCTGCAATATTAATGATATTGTCTGATAATTTCTGCATTCGTTTGGATCACCTTTCTTTGGAATAGGCATAAATAAGGATCTCTTCCAGTCAGTTGGCCAGGTAGCTGTCTTCCAAATTTCTTGGCATAGACAAGTGAGCACTTCCAGTGCTGCTTCTGTTCGTTGAAACATCTCAGTTGGTATTCCGTCAATTCCTGGAAACTTGTTTTTCACCAATGCCTTCAGTGCAGCTTGGACCTCTTCTTTCAGTAGGGTTCTTGATCATAACAGTACCACCCGAAATGGTTGGAGGTAGATTGATTCTTTTTTGTGTAGTGACTTTGTGTATTCCTTCCATCTTCTTTTGATGTTTCCTGTGTTGTTTAATATTCTCCTTGTAGAATCCTTCAACATTTCAACTCGAGGCTTGAATTTTTTCTTCAGTTCTTTCAGCTTGAGAAATGCTAAATATGTTCTTCCCTTTTCATTTTCTATCTCCAGATCTTTGCACATTTCATTATAATACTTTATTTATCTTCTTTGGACACCCTTTGAAATCTTCTGTTCAGCTATTTCAGTTCATCATTTCTTCCTTTTGCTTTAGCTTCTCTACATTCAAGAGCAACATTCAGAGTCTCTTCGGACATCCAAGAAAAGGTTTACACCCAGGGGGGAAAAAAAAGCAATCTTTGGTGGTCATGAGTGAAAGGAGGGTTGGGGAGGGGAAATTACTAACTAGATAGTAGACAAGTGGTAACTTTGGTGAAGGGAAAGATGATACACAATATAAGAGAATTCAGCACAGCTTGACAAAGGCAAAGTCATAGAAGCTTCCTAGAGATATCCAAACACCTTGAGGAATGGAGCTACTGGGAGGGTTGGGGCCCATGGTCTTGGAGGACATCCAGGTCAACTGGCATAACATAGTTCATAAATAAAATGTTCTACATCCTACTTCAGTGAGTATTATCTTAGGTTCTTAAAAGCTTGTGAGTAGCCATCTAAAATATATTTATTGGTCCCATCACATTTGGCGCAAAGGAGAATGAAGAAAAATCAAAGATGCAAGGACATATTAGTCCGAAGGACTAATGGACCACATGAACCACAGGCTCTACCACCCTGAGCCCAGAAGAACTAGATAGTGCCAGGCTACTACCACCACTGACTGCTCTGACAGGGATCACAATAGAGGGTTCCAGACAGAGTGGGAGAAAAATGGAGAACAAAATTCAAATTCACAAAAAAAGACCAGACTTATTGGTTTGACAGAGACAGGAGGAATCCCCAGACTATGGCCGTGGACATCCTGCTGATAACTGAAGACACTCCCAACGTTCATCTTTCAGCCCAAGATTAGACAGGCCTATAAAACAATAATAACACACGTGAGGAAAATGCTTCGTAGTTCAATCAAGTATGTGAAACCAAATGGACAACACCTGCCCAAAAGCAAAGATGAGAAGGCAGGAAGGGACAGGAAACCTGAACAAATGGACAAGGGAAACCCGAGGTGTAAAGGGAGAAAGGGAGAGTGTCAACACATTGCAGGAATTGCAGCTGATGTCACACGACAATTTGTGTATAAATTTTTTAATGAGAAACTAATTTGTGCTGTAAACTTTCACCTAAAACACAATAAAAAAATTTTTTTTAATTTTTTCCTGGAAGCCAAGACAAAACTGGAACAAAAGTTACATAGTTCTTAACTAACAGATACATACATATTCAAAGAAGAAAGTAATTTTTTTCTAGCTATTAGAGAAATATATCAATTGAGCTTTCATATGAGAAGACCCATTGCCGTAGAGTCAATTCCAACTTCCAGCAACACTATAGGACAGAGCAGAACCGCCCCCATAGAATTTCCAAAGAGCGCCTGGTGGATTCAAACTTCTGACCTTTTGGTTAGCAGCCATAGTTCTTAACCACTACGCCACCGGAGTTTCTTTTCATATGAGAGACATATCTAAAGTTAATGCCTAATATTTATGGAATGTTATATAGTTTATAAATCTTTCTCTGAGGAATGATTTAATTTAAGTTAATGTATCAGTTGGAATGCCGAAAAGAGGCACTTGGAGAGAAACTGGAAGCAGTACATCGCTAGTATTGGGGGTGGGGGGGGCTTTTCCTCTGGGCACATTCTGATTTTGTGTACTGAACGAACTGACATCAAATTTCCACATTTGCTGAGCTGGGAGAGCAAACTTGGGAATGCAGGAAGGTGATAGCAACTTTGGGAACTTTTCTGGATAAATTTTCTTCTTTCTCCAGAAATTCTCCCCTTTACAATTTCAACATGGCTTAAAGAGAAGGCTTTCTGATATTAATGAAAGACTTTCTCTGCTAACCAACACATATTTTTCAGTGTGCTTAGATACTCCTTTAAAAAAAAAAAAAAGTTGCCTTGGAGTCAATTCTGACTCACAGAGAACCCATGTATGTCAGAGGACAACTGTGTCCATAGGGCTTTCAAAGGCTGATTTTTTAAGAAGCAGATCACCAGGCCTTTCTTCCAAGGGGCCTTTGGGTAAACTCAAACCTCCAACCTTTTGGTTAGCAGTCAAGCGCTTTAACCGTTTATACCACTCAGAGACCCTAGATAAGCCATTATGCCTCTATAAATATTTAGATGGAAAGTAAAAAACACACACAGTTCTTACATTACAATCCCTTTAGTTTATAAACTCAATGACACTAGGCTATTTTGATGTTTAAATAGGAAATGTTGAAGGAATAGCCAGGCATTGGACAAAGTGTGGTGGGTGACTCGTTAGCTAGCTTACTTCCCTTTAAGCCAAAAAGAGACCATATGTGTTCTAACATGATGAAGAGTCTATAAAGTCTAAAGTAGCAAAGGCTTTAGCCTTTAACACTAGAAACAATTCTTTATAATCATAGTCAAAAATATTACCAAAACATTCTTCCTATAAGTCACTGATGAAAATCTATCCAAACCCTTAACTCTCCCAGTAATCAAAATGTTAAAAAAAAAAAAAGTCCAAGGGAGAATCTGAAGAAGAGACACATTGATAAACAATCATGAATGGTGAAATGAATTTACAAATATATGTAATACAAACATAAAACTAGTAAATATCCACAAGGCAATCATCATTTTCACTCCATCTAACAAAAATCATTTGCTCTACTGTCAGTTTTGTACAACTTATAAGAAGTGCAAAATAGCTAAACCACAATAAAACATACAAACCCCTATAGAATCAGATAGCCCCAGAAGGGAGCCCTAGAAAATGCCCAGCATTCCGCTGAAAGGACACCCAATAATTATTTTTCTATTTCAAAGTCTTTTGCACTTTTTCCTGAGAATTTAAATTCTCAACTTAGAAGATTTAACAAATACACCTTCATGAGATATTTCTTGAAAAATTGATTATAACAAAAATATTACTGCCTCCATATTACCTATTTCTCTTTCTCATCAATATCACTAAATTTAGGTTAAGTTGCAGAGTTTTGTTTATTTAAATTTTAAATTGGAGGTAACAATTTATGAGTTAGTTAAAAATAATTCTGAACAAATCACTATTAAAACTTAAAACTTTTAATCTGATCTGCATGTCATGTGGATGTCAACAATTTCAGTGAAGTATGATGTATGGGATTCCTTTTCCTCAAAGTTGCTAGTTAACACGGACCTGATAAGATCATTTCCATCAAGGTTCACAAGTTCTCCTTCTCTGATAGCTCTCCCAGAAGACCAAGTCTCCGTGTTTTAGGATGTGCAATAATTGCCTAGAAGGATGCTGAGGAAAGGGTACCTACACTTGACGATAATAAGACTGAGTATGTGAATGAGCTCCTTACAGATTTGGCCATATATGCTTATATCAGGGCCAAATCTAGGATTGGAGGTAAAAATTCTAGACTCGTGGGTTAGCCTGTTACCTACTCATGAGAAGACAATTGGTGCATCCTTCAAGGAGTTGAAGAGCTAATATCAGTTTGCAAAATGCCTGTTCATGTTTGGATTCCCAGGAAGGCGTTCTGTCACTAAGAATGAAGACAAGTCTCAAAGAGAAGCCACTGTTCTCAATAGCTTGTGAGACCTAGAATTCCTGAGGTTTTGTTTTGTTTTAAATTGGCCAAGGAAGCTTTAGCTGGCATGTAGTCAGTCAGAGACTTATCTCTCTCAGTCAGACAAATCATACCCAAAAATGATGAACATTTTGCAGACAAACTCACAGTTTTTCCTTTGACATCTTGTGTTCTTTTTGGCTTACAACAGTCAGATGGAACAGAAAATCCACTTTAGAGCATTCCTTATCTTTGATGCTTAGCCACAGATTAACTACAGATAGGATGAGAGTAGAATTTAGGGGAACATGAGGCCTTTGAAATCCTGATTAAAAATTTGTGGAAAGTAATTCGAAGTCCTAGTGAATCCTGGCACATGGTAGTCAATTTAACTATTGGTTGTCCCATGTACAAACCTAAAAGGACACTAAGAAAGGCAGGACATACACACACAATTGTAAAAGGAGTGGCCTTGGGTGGTGTTATGGATTGAATTGTGTCCTCCCAAAATATACATTGTAAATCCTAACCTCCACAGCTGTGGTTATAATCCCACTTGGGAATGGGTTGTCTTTGGTATGTTAAGGAGACAGGATTAGTTTAGGGTGTGTCTTAAGTCGATCTATCTTGAAATATAAAAGAGATTAAATAAGCAAGCTAGCAAGCAGGATGTGGGAAGATAGATGACAAGTCACATGAAGATCACCCAGGAGCAGAAGCTTAGAAAAGATGAGGGCATTCTTCCAGAGCTGACAGATAGAAAGCCTTCCCCTAGAATCAGCATGCTGTAATCAAACTTCTAGCCTCCTAAGTTGTGACAAAATAAATTTCTGTTTGTTAAAGCCACCCACTTGTGGTATTTCTGTTATGTTCGCACTAGATAATTAAGACAGGTGGATGAAGGAAAGAATCATATTTGGATTTGGCATCATCGGGAGGCATTTTATAACTATCCTATTGATAGTCTAAGATCTTGAACAAATCTATATCTCCTCCTGTTGTGTTTGCAACAGGCAGAATAGAAATATTCCAAGGACTAGTGTAATGTATAGTGAGCCTTTTCTATTAATTCTTTGCTTATAGGCCTTTCTCCAACCTTAGCTTCTAGTATCAAAGGATATTTTGAAGGATTGGATAAATTTCAGCCCCAATAATCCTGACAATATTGGTAGGATTTTTGTCCCATAAGGAATCTGGTTTGTCACAGAGTTCTTCAAACTGCATGTGACTTAAGCATAAGACACTCATAAGTCAGTATCTAAGTTAGCTCAAATCTGATTATGAATAGAGGAATCTTTGGAGATTTCAAAGATCACATTTCCATTATAAAATAAATCCCTTCTGATGAATTTGGCTGGTATAATATCACAGAGGAAGAAA
This sequence comes from Elephas maximus indicus, assembly GCF_024166365.1. Lineage (NCBI taxonomy): Eukaryota > Metazoa > Chordata > Mammalia > Proboscidea > Elephantidae > Elephas > Elephas maximus. The sequence continues at coordinate 89,325,209 of NC_064822.1, forward strand.
GCATGTTTCATAGTCAAAAGGCCAACACACCAGTTGTAGGCTATTGGAAACACTTACCATTTGGTTTGTTTGTTGACTCTGAAGGAAAGGCATGGACAGTAGAGTTTACTGTCAAAAGTGTAGCACCTATATCTGTAAGAAAACTGTAATTTTGGCACTTAATATTACTGAATCACCATGAAATGGGGTTTCAGAAGGCAAAGGTAATTGGGAAGAATGGAAGGATGGTTCTGGATGATAAAAACAAGGAAGCATGGGAATAAGAATTAAGGAGTAGACCTATTGTTATCTTGAATCTTAGGGGCTTATACCTTGGATGAAGAGCAAAGATGAGGGGGAGAAGTGAGATGTGGCAAGATTTAGAACTTCTTGGTAATCAGTGGATAATAAACAAAGGGATTTGGGCTTGCTCAGGTTCAGGACAAACCAAGCCTTGTCAGCAGTGGACCCGTATAAAATAGATATAAAAATTAAAACTCAAGACTATAGTGTTTTCTTGGGCAGTAATTCCTGGGGAACAATTCATAACAGGTACATTTCCATCAAAATATATGACAAACGTATGCTATTACTGTAAAAATAATTAAAGTAGTAAAATTTCTTGAGGTTAATATTTTATATAACAAAGAAATTAAGTAAATTAATAATAAAATTAATTAAAGGAAATTCAAGTAGTCAAGAAATATGTGATTGGTTAGTTTAATTACGATTCATCTATATGATGGAACACTACACAACTATTAGATATTACGTTATAGCCAAATATTTAATTAAATGGAAAAATGGATCCATTACGTTTTTGTTTTAAAACTTTTTACAAAATAGTAGCTATAGTATAATTTCAATTTATATTAAAGAAAATGAACTTATGTGCATAAACAATTAGAATAAATATGCCTAAATATTTACAGTGATTATTTCTGGATGGTAGGATGGGGATAAATTTGTTTTCTTCAAGAACAAGTAATGTTTTAATAAATAAAAGTGCTTTTATAAATTGTATATTGTACGTTCAGCCCTTCTGCCTTTATGACATTGTTGTTTTTAGATGCCGCCAAGCTGGTTCTGACTCATGGCAACCCTATGTACAACAGATCAAAATGCTGCCTGGTCCTGTGCCATCCCCACAATTGTTGCTATGTTTGAGCCCATTGTTGCAGCCACTGTATCACTCCATCAGCTCAAGGATCTTCCTCTTTTTCTCCGACCCTCTACTTTACCAAGCATTATGTCCTTCTCCAGGGACTAGTCCCTCCTGATAACACGTCCAAAGTGAGACAAAGTCTTGCCATCCTTGCTTCTAAGGAGCATTCTGGCTGCACTTTTCAAGACAGATTTGCTTGTTCTTCTGGCAGTCCATAGTATATTCAATATCCTTTGCCAACACCATAATTCAAAGGCATCTATTCTTCTTTGGCCTTCTTTATTCATTGTCCAGCTTTCTCATGCATACGAGGCAATTGAAAACACCATGGTTTATGACATTAGGCTGATATATTTACCAGTGACATATGGCATACCTAAACTGTGTGTTTAATTACGCTGAAAAAGCACGAAAGTCAGTAATTTAATAAAATGTTAATAAAATAAATTTCATAAAACCTTCTTGCCCTTAATTTATTTTAGCTCCATTCTAATTTCTTTCAGGAATATGGTCCACTCTCATTTCCATGAGTGATTTAATCAGTATGAGCCTCAGAGAGGCACTTCAGTAATAATTTGTTTTAAATTGGTGTGCTTGGACAAAAGGTGTCTCAGAAGATATCAGTACTCTAATGATAAATGCTTTAAATATAAGCAGAAAACTAAATAAAACACTTAAATATAATTCCTTTGGAGCCCCTTTATTATCTTGTGCTTCGAGAGAAGCAGACAGCATAATGGGCTGACATGTCGGTGTAAACCTCTCTCTTACACCATCACTTTTACACTGGTTCAGGGAATGATGAAGATGCAAAATTTAAAAAAAAAAAAAAGTTTAATTTTGTAAAATATTTATTTATTGCTTTGTCACTGAGAATCTGTATGATACCTTAATATTTTAAATTAATCCCAAATGCATCATCTGAACCAGGTAGGAAATAGATGCCCCTGTAGGTGGAAGAAAGCTTAATGAAACACTAGGGGCTCAGAAACCTGGAATCATATTTTGAAGTTTCTTTGATCATCTCTCTGGAACCCTAATTTTCTGCCCTTGAGCATCTTTCTTCACTTCTCTCCATTGTTATGGAAAATTTAGATAGAAAGGGAATGGGCAGTGCCGGTTCTGAGAGTGATTTGAGAGGAAAATAAAAGGTCTGCTATCTATAAAAATCTATTATTAAAGTCATTCTTTTGAATTAAGACTTTGTCTCTAGGGAGTTCCTGTAAAAATATGAGCATATCCCAACCTACCTACCGGGAGAATATCTTCAGAAACCATACAATGGTTAAGGTTGTATGTCAGCTTGGCTGGGCCACGATTCTCAGTTATTTAACAGTTATGATGTAGTTTGGCAGTCTTTAATGATGTAATCACCTTCATGATGAGATTTGATATATGTGATCACCTCCATGATGGGATCTGCTATTAGTAGCCAATCAGTTGAAAGGGAGTTTCCGTGGGAGTGTGGCCTGCATGCAGTATAGGTTGACTTTCTGGCAAGGACCATGGGCTTTTTCTCCCTCTGGATCCTGCAGCTGGCTCCTGTTCATCTGATCTCCAGTTCTTGGGACTTGAACTAGTAGCTTACCTGCTGATCCTGGGATTCATTAGTCTCCACATTCTGTGAGCCAGCGACCTCCAGCTTACCTGCTGATCTTAGTATTTGTCAGCTTCCACAGCCTGTGAGCCAGAGGCCTGTTGCTTAATCTGCTGATCTTTGGTTCACCAGCCCCTAGAGTTATGTAAGTCAAGAGAAGCCTTCCAGCCTCTATAATCTTGAAAGCCATTTCCTTGATATAAATTCTCTCTCTCTTTCAAGATATGTATATATTTATCTTGTCAGATGGAATCAAAGTGGCTGTCTCAAAGTGACAATGGAAAAGCTCAGTATCATCAGTAGAACAACGCCAGGGGCTGACTGCAGAACAGACCATCAGTTGCTCATATGCAAGTTCAATGAAGCTGAAGAAAATTAGAACAAGTCCACAAAAGCCAAATTACCACCTTGAGTATATCCCATCTGAATTTAGAGACCATCTCAAGAATAGATTTGACGTGTTGCACACTAATGATCGAAGACCAGGCCAGTTGTGGAATGATGTCAAGGACATCAAACATGAAGAAAGCAAGAGGTCATTAAAAAGACAGGAAAGAAAGAAAATAACAAAATGGGTGCCAGAAGAGACTCTGAAACTTGCTCTTAAATGTTGAGTAGCTGAAGCAAATGAAAGTAATGATGACATAAAACAGCTGAATAGAAGATTTCAAAGGTGGCTCAAGAAGACTAAGTATTATAACGACATGTTCAAAGACCTAGAGATAGAAAACCAAAAGAGAAGAACATACTCGGCATTTCTCAAGCTGAAAGAACTGAAGAAAAAACTCAAGCCCCAAGTTCCAATACTGAAGGATTCTACAAGGAAAATATTAAATGATGCAGGAAGCGTCAAAAGAAGATGGAAGGAATACACAGAGTCACTATACCAAAAAGAATTGGTCGACATTCAACCATTTCAAGAGGTAGCATATGATCACAAACCAATGGTACCAAAGGAAGAAGTCTAACCTGCACTGAGGGCACTGACAAAAAACAAGTCTCGAGAAACTGATGGAATACTGATTGAGATGTTTCAGCAAATGGATGCAGTGCTGAAGTGCTCACTTGCCTATGCCAAGAAATTTGGAAGACAGCTACCAGGCCAACCTACTGGAAGAGATCCATATTTATACCTATTCCCAAGAAAGGTGATCCAACCATATGTGAAAATTATCAAGCAATATCATTAATATCACATGAAAGATCATTCAAAATCGGCTGAGAACTGCCAGAAATTCAAGCTGGATTTAGAAGAGGACGTGGAACAAGGGATATCACTGCTGATGTCAGATGGGTGCTGGCTGAAAGCAGAGAATAACAGAAAGATGTTTAACTGCATTTTATTGAATATGCAAAAGCATTCAACTGTGTGGATCATAACAAATTATGGATAACATTTAGAAGAATGGGATTTCCAGAACACTTAATTGTGCTCATGAGGAAACTGTACATAGATCAAGAGGCAGTCATTAGAACAGAACAAGGGGATACTGAATGGTTTAAAGTCAGGAAAGGTGTGTGCTGAGGTTGTGTATTTTCACCATACCTACTCATTCTGTATGCTCAGCAAATAATCCAATAAGCTGGACTATATTCGTGGAAGACTCATTAAGAACCTGCATTATGCAGATGATACAAACTTGTTTGCTGAAAGTGAAGAGGACTTGAAGCACTCGATGATGAACACAAAGAAAATAAAAATCCTCACAAATGGACCAATAAAAAACAGCATGATAAATGGAGAAAAGACTGAGGTTGTCAAGGATTTCATTCTGCTTGGATCCATAATCAACAGCCATGGAAGCAGCAGTCAAGAAATCAAAACACGCATTCCATTGGGTAAATCTGCTGCAAAGGGCCTCTTTAAAGTGTTGAAGAGCAAAGATGTCACCTTGAAGACTAAGGTGTGCCTGACCCAGGCCATGGTATTTTCAATCACATTATATGCATTGTGAAAGCTGGACAATGAATAAGGGAGACCAAAGAAGAATTGACGCCTTTGAATTGTGGTGCTGGCGAAGAATATTGAATATACCATGGACTGCCAAAAGAATGAACCAACCTGTCTTAGAAGAAGTACAACCATAATGCTCCTTAGAAGCAAGGATGGCAAGACCTTGTCTTACATACTTTGGGCATGCTGTCAGGAGGGATCAGTCCCTGGAGAAGGACATTATGCTTGGCAAAGTACAGGGTCATCAGAAAAGAGGAGGACCCTCAACGAGGTGGATTAACACAGTGACTGCAACAATGAGCTCAAACGTAACAACGATTGTAAGGATGGTGCAGGACCGGGCAGTGTTTTGTTCTGTTGTGCATTGGATGGCTATGAGTCGGAACTGACTCTACAGCACCTATCAACAACAACAACATGGCACATCAGAAGAATAAACAAATTTGTCTTGGAAGAAGTACAACCAAAATGCTTCTTAGAGGCAAGAATGGAGAGACTGCGTCTCACATACTTTAGACATGTTGTCAAGAGGGATCAGTCCCTGGAGAAGGACATCATGCTTGGGAAAGTAGAGGGTCAGCGAGGAAGAGGAAGACAGTCAACGAGATAGAGTGACACAGTGGCTGCAACAATGGGCTTAAGCATAGCAGCGATTGTGAGGACGGCGCAGGAGTGGGCAATGTTTCATTTTGTTGTACATAGTGTCACTATGAGTTAGAACCAACTTGACAGCACCTAACAACAACAAATACATACATATATATATATATATATACATATACATATACATATACATATATACACACACACATACATGGAACCCCTGGTGGTCTAGTGGTTAAGTACTACGGCTGCTAACCAAAAGGTCTGCAGTTCAAATCCACCAGGCACTCCTTGGAAACTCTATGGGGCAGTTCTACCCTGTCTTTTAGGGCCACTATGAGTCGGAATCGACTCGATGGCAATGGGTATGGTATGGTATACACACACATATAGATGCTTCACTGGTTTTGCTTCTCTAGAGAAACCAGCCTAAGTTGGTTTATATCTTACAGAATCTAATACATATATCTGACAAGAATCTAATAACTATATATATAAATAAATATATATAAAACTTTGATAACTTAACAACAAACAGACAAATAACCCAATTATAAAATGGGCAAAAGACTTGAATAGACAATCCACCAAAGAGGACATTCATATGGCCACCAAACTCATGAAAAGATGCTCAACATCATTAGCCATCAGAGAGATGCAAATCAAAACCACAATGAGACACCATTTCACTCCCACTAAGATGGCTAATATTAAAAAAAAAAAAACAGAAAATAACAAACGTTGGCAAGGATGTGGGTAAATTGGAGCCCTTATCCATTTCTGGTGGGAATGCAAAATGGGACAGTTGATGTGGAAAACAGTGTGGTGGTTCCTCAAAAAACTAAAAATAGAACTACAATAAGAAAAAAAAAAAAGGCCATTGCCACCGAGTTGATTTCAACTCATAGTGACCCTACAGGACAGAGCGGAACTGCCCCATGAGTTTCCAAGGAGCACCTGGTGGATTTGAACTGCTGACCTTTTGGTTAGCAGCCATAGCACTTAACTACTACACCACCAGGGTTTCCTAGAACTACAACATGACCTAGCAATTCCACTCCTAGGTATACACGCAGTGCTCAGGTTACAAGCCTCCAACTTATAGACAACTCTTACTTAAGAATGGCCTACCATAAAACCTATTATATTAAAAATTTGAGTTAAATACATTGTAGTTGTTAGGTGCCGTCAAGTCATTTCCGACTCATAGCGACCCTATGTACAACAGAACAAAACACTGCCTGGTCCTGCACCATCCTCACAATGGTTGCTATGCTTGAGCCCATTGTGGCAGCAACTGTGTCAATCATTCGTGTTGAAGGTCTTCCTTTTTTTCACTGACCCTGTATTTACCAAGCATGATGTCCTTCTCCAGGGACTGATCCCTACTGACTACATGTCCAAGTATGTAAGATACAGTCTTGCCATCCTTGCTTCTGAGGAGCATTCTGGTTGTACTTCTTCCAAGACAGATTTGTTCGTTCTTTTGGCAGTCCATGGTATATTCAATATTCTTCACCAACACCACAATTCAAAGGCGTCAATTCTTCTTTGGTCTTCCCTATTCATCGTCCAGCTTTCACATGCATAAGATGCGATTTCAAAACTTTAAAGAGGCCCTTTGCAGCAGATTTTCCCAATGCAATTCATCTTTTGATTTCTTGATACTGTTGCTTCCATGGGTATTGATTGTGGATCTAAGCAAAATGAAATCCTTGACAACCTCAATCTTTTCTCCGTTTATCATGCTGTTGTTTATTGGTTCAGTTGTGAGGATTTCTGTTTTCTTTATGTTGAGGTGTAATCCATACTGAAGGCTGTGGTCTTCGATCTTCTTCAGTAAGTGCATAGCTTCCAGCATCACAACACACGTGCCCCCACAGTATGACAATCTGACAGTCGTGTGTGGGGAGTTAAATATAATGGTCCGTAATAACGAATGCACGTACTACTTTGTGACACTCATGAAAACACAGTGTGGTTGGGAAATATTTTTCAAGTGTTTTATATGCATAGAAAGGTAAAATACATACCATGTAGTAAGACAAACATTTGACTAACTGACATTAAATAAGGACCATATATACCTGTTCCAACTTACCTACAAATGCGACTTAAAGACAGACTTAGGAACAGATCTTGTTCATAATCTGGAGACTGCCTATATACCAAAAGACTGAAAGCAGAGATTGAAACAGATAGTTGTACATCAATGTTCATTGCAGCACCATTCACAATAGCCAAAAGATGGAAACAACCTAAATGCCTATCAATGGATGAACTGATGAACAAAATGTGATATATACATACAATGAAATACTACTCACCCAGGAAGAGAAATAAACTCTTGATGCATGCTACAATATGGATGGAGCTTGAAGACATTATGCTGTGTGAAATAAGTCTATCAAAAAAGGACAAACACTGTCCAGTCTTGTGCCATCCTCATAAGCATTGCTACGTTTGAATCCACTGTTTCAGTCACTGTGTCAATCCATCAGCTCAAGGGTCTTCCTCTCTTTCACTGACCCTCTACCTTACCAAGCATGATGTCCTTCTCCAGGGCCTGGTCCCTCCTGACAACTTGCCCACGCATCCACCCATCCACTCTGCAAGAGAAAAGCTTAATGATCTGCTTCCATAAAGACTAGAGCCTAGAAAATCCTGTGGGGCAGTTTTACTCTGCCATATGGGGTAGCTATGAGTTGGGATACACTTGATAGCACCTGACAACAACAACAGTTAGCTGTTACCTTAGAAATTCAGAATTTTATGAAATTAATTTCATACACACACACACCGAAATTTGGCCAGTTTTAGTCACCCAGCCCTGTCCATTGCTAATTGTAGCACAAATTATGCCCATATTAGAAGTGTGTTAGTCTCAAGGCAGCCAAGAGGAGAAGCTACAGCATGGGTTGCCAGGGACGAGACAGGGTCCTGTGTGTGGACACCGACCCCACACCCAAGGAAGAACTAAAGCTACCATGGCGAAAATTCATTCTCTGAATTTTCAGTCTCATTTCTCAGTTACCAATTTTCAAGTCACCAAAAATGGGACATTTTTGTCTCCATGCAGTGAGTATTCAACTACTCAGATATTTTGACTCAGATTCTTTTTTCAGAATTAATTTGGGTAGTAAAAAGCCAAACAAGTGGTGGGTTTGGCCATTAAGTTTTTTCTCTTTGGATGTGTCAGATTCTGGGTAATTACAATACAATAATAACATATAAAACATATAGCAATGGTAATTTACAAGAGGTCTGAAATAGTTAACAGATTTCCAAACCTCAAACACATTATCTAGCAGCTAGCACTCCGGGATATCGATTTTGTTCACATACAATAGTATTTTAAAATGCGAAACCACCTTTCAGATAGGGAAGTGTAGGAGCCAAAGCCAGAGGCCAAGTGCAGCTCTTTGCGTCTAGATTTAGCAACAACATTTCAAATACTTTGGGCAAAGCCCAAAAAACAATCACCAGAAGTAAGTGATCCACTCGAATGAAAAGAAAAAGTTTGCTCGACATCTCCCGGATTGTCTCAGAGTTTAAATAAAAAATAAAATGGGGACAAATGTTTCCAAAACCAATTTAGTCCGCCCCGCAGGAAAAAAAAAAAAAAATTTTTTTTTTCTTACGACACCAAAAATCGAACCTGAACTTCACTTAAGTGCGGGCAAAGAAAAGGGTGGTTAAGGAAAACAGGCCTGGTGACGGCTCTGAACAAACCCGGGAAGGGCGGGCAGAAGTTCTTGGCCAGGGAGACCTATTCGTGGCTTTAGGAAAGGTGCTTTCGGAAGCTCCATTCCCTGAGGTCTCCTGCAGGAGTCAGAGGCCGCGCTCCTCCCCCGGAGGCTGGAACTGCCCGACGCAGAGCCGGGAGGGATGACTGAAACCTCAGGTTAGGTTAGCGACGGGGCTACCGGCGCGACTTCGAGCGCGAGTGCGGGGCGGGAAAGCGTTTCCTCGGGTCCTGCCCGTGATGTTGTCCGGGGTGCTGAAAAGCCGGGAACTTCCTGGGAAGCAGCAGCTACTTTCCTCTCTGGAAGGGTGGGGAGTGGGGGTTTCAGGCTGCGCACCCTGAAGTGCCTGTCAGAAGTGAAGGAAGTGGCCTGGCGGGGTGAGCACAGCCAGCACACCAGGTGGTATCTGGAGATGTCGCTTCCCCAGGCTCCAATCGAACACCCGAAGCCCCTGGACTCGTGCGCTCTGGGACTGAGCGCTGCGGCGAGCCGGGGGAGAGGCTCAAGGTGCCAGGGAGTGCGGAGAAACCCTCGCTGGTCCTGGGATTGGGAAGGGGGTGGATGGAGGCGACAGCGCGCGGGACGGAGGAGGTAGAGATGGCCCGGGAGGCCGGGGGACTGCTGTTTATTTGCAGCTGGGCCAACTCGGCGGTGCAGACAGCGGGAGAGCGCGGGGAGCCACCCGCCAGCCTAGCAGGCGCCGCAGCGTGCCCGAGACCACCTCCGGGGCTCCGGGACCAGAGGTTGCCAGATGCCCGGGAGAGGCCAGGACAGCGATGGTGGTGACAGCCTTTGCCCGAGGCGGCAGCTGCGGGGCTGCGGGCTCGCGCTGGCCAGGGCGAGCTGCCTGTGCCATGGCAACTCCCTGCAGGGCGAGTTTGTGCTCGACATCATGTGGCCCGATATCTCGCTCGGCTAGGGCATCTTCGCCAACGACTTCTGGGGCAAGGGCATGGCGGAGAACACCAGCCACGACTTCTACCCGCCACTCTGCGTCCTCACCCCGCGGGTAGACCTTTCGGGCCCTGCCTGGGGGGCGTTTCTATTTCTTAACACTCCTTCGCTGCCCAGCCTGCCCCCTCTCCCGGCTGCTTACTCCACCCTCCTCTCTAGTCCCATGTGGGTCTTCTCTGCGCTGCTGGGGCTGCTTGGGAGGCGCCGGCTGGGAGTTGAGAGGAGTTTCCCCTAGTCCACGCTCTTGTCCGCCCTTTTGATGTGTTTCCGAGATAACAATAAGTGTAAGGGCGAAGCAAAAGGTTTTTTCAGGTGGGACAGTGAATTTAAATGAAGACTAGCTCCGTACTTTTATTTTACACTGTTTAACAAAAACAAATTCGAAGTTAGGGAAAAACTTTATCTTAAAAAATCTGTTGCAATAGGCAGATACGACAGTTTCAGAGGCCTGTGAGCGTCTCAAAATTAAAGGCTTTTATAAGATAGGATTGGTGAACAGTTAAGGGACAGTTGGACGGATGAAAGGAGATTTACCAAACTGCACGATCAGGGTGGTTTGACAAGAAAAACGACTGGTGATCAGTCTGTCGCCGGCATGCTCCGCACTTTAGAGCTTGCTCAGACTTGGGGGCAAACAAAGTTCAGGGGCCTGTGGAGAGGAGAGAAGCCTGACGAAGGTTTGGTTCAACCAAAGCAGAGGGTTAGAAATAGGCAATTATGTAACACTTCTGTCAGCAGGGAACATGAAAAAATGGTCTTTGAAAATTGTGTGCAAAATTTTGTTTTCCAGAGAAGAGGAAGCTTGCAGTGAAGGGAGCCTGATAAATTATGCTGTAAACCAGAGTCTGAGAGTGTGGGAGGGATGACAAAGAAAGGATTGTATTCCTGGATCTTCGGGATTCATACATAACAGGTAGATGAACCTGTGAACGAAGTCTTGGGATACGTCTTCTGCAGTCTGTTTTAATTAATAAATTTCTTCTTCCTTTGGAACTACTTGTGTATTTTTCTTACCTTTGAGGACTCAGACAGCTTTTAAAAAAAGAAATGCTTTATCATGCTAAAGTAATGGCATTGATTTCCTAATGACGACAGATATGTTTTGTTCCACAAGACTCTATATGATCTGACCCTTGGCTACCTCTCCAATTTCATTTTCCATCGATCTGCACCTTACTCAAACCAACACCCTAAATCCCTTGTTTCTTGTGCAAGCCAATCCCACTGCCACTACAAGGCTTTTCACTAGTTCTTCTTCCTGGAAATCTGTTCCTATTGATCTTCAGGCTTGCTCCCCTCACCACTTCAGGCTCTGTTCAAAAGTCCCCTCATCAAAGAGGCCTTCCCTGTTTAAAAAATTTAGGCCACCTCAAATAGTAAGCCCTCCTGCCTGACCTTGTGATGCTCTTGCCTTGCTTTTTCCTTAATAGCACTCATCACTCTCTAGTGTTAGATATTCATTTATTGGTTTCTTCTCTCCCTTCCTAGCTACACTACAAGCTCCATGAGGGGTAATCCTCATGCAAATGTCATGCAAAGTAGACCCTCACTGAGTGAATAATTTTGGAGAATGTTTAGCAACTTTTCTAGATAATTCTTAAGACAGGGATATCTTCTTTTTTTTGTAAGAATAAAGTCTCCTTGGTCTTATTTCTTGACTTCTTTACTTTTTTCTCCCTTGCTTCAAAAAAAAGTGGCGGCAATACAGACATTTGTTCCTGCCTCTGGTCTCATAGCAAGTCTTTGGCAGGTAGAGCTAGAATCTGAACCTGGGCACTCTGGATCTAGCTCCTGGGTTGTTAAAAGCTATTCTATACTATTTTTTAATTCTGATATTATGCACTTTTTCATTTTGGGGTGTTAAGATATCTTTTAAAATGATTGTGATAGTAAATAGCAGTTTTGCGTTAAGGTTTCATTCGGGAAAAAAATTTAATAAAATGACAATGTTGTTATCACATTTTTTGCTTTTGGAATTTTATTGATCTGGGTTGGAATCTATTGGTCTTCTCTCCTAGACCGTGAAGAAAATGGAGAGCATCCTAGAAGAACATCAAAAGAAAGGAGCACACAGAGTGTGTTTCTTGAAATGAATAAGTGAAGGATATAATGTAGGGTAGCATAACAACATCAGGAAAACATTAAGCAATGTTCCTGTCTCTGGAGAATGCCCCCTGAAGTGCTCCTTTCCTCGTGTCTTTTATCACAGCTTTTTAAAAAAAAAATTTTTTTTTTTTTTCCAGGAACACTCCAACCCTGTTTCTGGTTGAGGCCTTCTCGATTCCCTGGGCTGTTTTCTCTCCCTCAGCCTCGCCAGAGATGCTCTAATTAGCCACAAAAGCATTAAAACCCAACCGAGTTTATATTTATGGGCTCCTCCTGGGATGAAAAGCAGACTTCCCTGTTTGTTGGGATCTCTAGAGATTCCCCAGGGAGACGTGGACAGGTTAGGCTGTCCCTGCATGTTAATATGTGTTTACCAGAAGCCCCCAGGGAAGCCACGTGTTTATATGCAGAGTTCCTGCTGTAGAAGGGTAACTACCTGCAATGTTTACAGTGTATAGGCCCTTCTGAAGTAGTCTGTAAATGGTTATAAATAAATAGAAGTGAGGTAGGTGCAGTGTTACCGACGCATCGTATTTATTCTGAGTTAACTCCCTGGGGAAGGCTGAATGATGCTATACTAGGAAGCCCCCCTAACAAGTAGAAAGTCTTCCGGGGAGCCCTGCTGAGGAGTAGGGGAGAGGATAAAGAGTTGGGGACCAAAAGGGCTTCCTTGGCCAGTGGGTGTTTGTTACTTTCATTAATGCAGGTGGGGACTGGGGTGGGCTTTCATACGCCCTCCAAGGCCTGGAGTTAAAATCTAGGGATTTTGTCAGAATCGACTCAAAAGCAGCAGGTTTGGTTTTGGTTTTTTGCTTACCCTAAAAAGGAACCCAGGTAGCACATTGGTTAAAGCACTCAGCTGCTAACTGAAAGGTGGGTGGCCACTGTTTGAGAGAAAGCAGTCTGCTTCCATAAAGTTTACAGCCTTGGGAATGCTATGGGGCAGTTCTATTCTGTCCTACAGGGTCGCCATGAGTCACAACCAAAGGACTGGCAATAGGTTTTGTTCTTTTTTTGGTACCCTTAGGTACCTTGAGATGGTGGGGAACATTAATGTGGAAGGATATTTGGAGAATTTCAAACAGGGCTTCTTAATTGGGGTTTTAGGTTTGGCCTGTGGTGGTGGAGGCGGGCATAAATTCATTTAAAATGTAGGTGAACTGTTGTTTAAGTGAGCATGTGTCAATTTAACAGAAGGATGTAAGAAACCACCTTGCTCTTCTCTCATCCCCTTGGGAGCAGCTCCTTTTATACTACCTAGTATGGGTCTTTCTTCAGGGCTGGAATCTTTTTTTTTTTTTTTTCAGCCTGACAGCTATTTTTCAAAGGAAAGAATTAAAAGGAGAGGTATACTTTATCTAATGCACCAGACTTGTGAGAGTATGCAGAGGGCAATGCGTGTCTCTTTCTTCTCTCCACCCCTTTTTGCACTGTCTCTGTGACTTTCGTTGCCAGATTGCATGACCCCGCAACCTTCCCTGGGAATGGTGCCCTCTGGCAGCTGTGTGCTCATTACTGCCCTGTCTTTCTGGGCTGTTTTCCAAGGAGGCAGAGGAGAGTTACACAGAGCATGGGCAATTTGTGTTCATATTTGCCACTCTGGAAGGTTCCCAGTCTGTAAGAGGCTGCTATTAAGATTACTTTAGGGGGAAAAAAATGTTTTCTCTTCCTACTACCTGGCCTATTTTTTAATGAGGCATGCAGACTACACCAAAAAGAATTAGAGACTTCTAGAACAAAGAGAATGTGTTTTCCAACTCTCAACTCGATCCAATAATTATTCATTCATCCAATAACTTTCATTTAGAGCTGAATATGGAGGATATAATGATGAACAAGACAAAGTAAGAAAAATATCATGAAGGAGACAGTTAAGGAGTTTTAAAAATGGCTAGGTGCTCTAATGGAGGTATATCCAGGGTGATGTGGGACCTGAGATACTGTTCTTTTTGGATGGTATTTGGGCGGATTGTCATCAAGAGCTTGTCATCAAGTCTTTTGCCTGGACATTCTGGTTATCCATGTACATATTCCACTTTTTAAAATATCAGTTCTTTATTTGAGCTGAAATTACTCTTGGTATTTTAATGGTATTTAAAATATCTTTTTAGACAATGCAGGTTCATTATTTTTACATTTAAAAATATTTAAAATTTTCTTCCCCATCCTCCACCCCCCACTAGACTCCTCTCTAATTTTTGTTTTTCCTTCTCTCTAGCTAAACTTATTTTTGACAGGCATGAACCCATTTTATTTCTGTTCAGTAAATATAATTTTACAGTGCCTAGTGACTCTTGTGCTGATATACACCTGTGACAAAGCTGTCTTCAAGAATCGTGGACTTGCTTTTATTATGGAGTTGCTTTTTGCTGTACACCCTGTTCACACTGAGGTGGTGTGTATAATTGGAACTCAGTGAAATAATGGACTAAAAAATAAGCACAAGCTAAATAGATTTTTTTTTTCTCTTTACTTGAATTCAGATAATTGCTGGTGAACAGGAATGAAAAGATTCACCAACATATTTTGTTTTGATCATATACCAAATATATCTGCTTGACAACTTTCTTTTGTGATTGATCACGATCACCTTTATGGAACCTCCAGGACAAACCGTTTAAAAAAAAAATTATTAAAGAAGTAGATATAAAGACCCATGGTCTTTCATTGCAGAAAATTCATACCCCAAGGTGTTTTAAGCAGCAAGCATCATTTGAGGTGCCTATCACTTTATCACACTGAGTCATTATTCTTTTTCTAAATTTATAGTTTACCTTTTTTTCACCCTACCTTTTTATTCATGGTATTTATGAAGCAGAACTGTGAAAGCTCTGAGAGGACCATAAATAAGTTAACATCGCATTCTTCAAGTTAAAATGGCAGACTGTGAGCCCTGGCAGTACAGTGGTTAAAAGCTCAGGCTGCTAACCAAAAGGCTGGCAATTCAAATCCCACTACCCACTCCTTGGAAGCCCTATCGGGCAATTCTACTCTGTCTTATAGGGTTGCTATCAGTCAGAATTGACTTGATAGCAAAAGGACGAAGGGACGATGTGACCTGTAAATTATATTCCAAGTTTTTTAATAAGAACTACAGCTATTTTGTGAGAGCAGCAACAATAAAAAAAAAAAAAAAAGTTATTTGTTTATAAAGTAGAGAGATCTTGGTTCTGCAACCCCCTTGTGGTGATGTGCTAACTTCGCATTATCAGGCCACCTTGTTTCCAATTTCAGTACCCATAGGCAGTCTACTCTAAGCCAGCTGGGGTAGGTGTGTGTATCTCTGGAGCAATTCAAAGACTCCCCAAAGGGCACATGGGCATGATGTTTTAGGGAGTCACTTCCTAGAGCCCTAACTTCCATCTGTACACTTTCCCAAAATGAATTTGTGTGAGAATGGACTTAGAGTCACGCCACCATGATAATTCTCCTTTCTCTCTTTCCCACTCACAGGAGATTTTTCTCCTTTATAAACGTAAGTCATGATTCTCACTGAGAATCCTAATGCCCAGGTGTAAAAATTTGAGGCATCAAGCACATGAATGATTTGAAGTATTGAAGTCACAACAAAATCTCGTTAGTCAAAGTTCTATAAACCCAAAGTAAACCCCATGTCTTTACCCTGTCTCTTTCTCTTAAAGGCAATGCTTGACATTAGAAATGGGGTTTTTGTTCTGTGTTAGGAATGTACTGAATTCAGAAGAGAGATGGTTCCCATGGAAATGGTATGATAGGTTTATTTGAATTAAAAGCATGAAAAACTTCCTGACAGAAAGTAAGTCTGATTTGCAACTGATCTGGTAATGAAAATTGGCTTTGCCAATTAAGTTAAATGGTAGATGTTTTGGAAACCCTGGTGGCATGGTGGTTAACTGCTATGGCTACTAACCTAAAGGTCAGCAGTTCAAATCTGCCAGGCGCTCCTTGGAAACTCTGTGGGGCAGTTCTACTCTGTCCTATAGGGTCACTATGAGTTGGAATCAACTCGATGGCAATGGGTTTTTTGTTGGGGTAGATGTTTTCCATAAAGTAAATGAGTTAATTCTCCATGTAATTTAAAATATCCATATATCTTTAAATTATGTAATAGTTATATTTAAAAAAATTATATATATATATATATATATATATATATATATACCAAAAACCAAACCAAACTCACTGCTGTCGAGTCGATTTCGACTCATAGTAACCCTACAGAACAGAGTAGAACTGCCCCATAGGGTTTCCAAAGCTATAAATCTTTACGGAAGCAAACTGCCACATCTTTCTCTCCCTGAGTGGCTGGTGGGTTTGAACCGCCAACCTTTTGGTTAGCAGCCAACCACTTTAACCGCTGACCCACCAGTGCTATATATATATACATATAATATATATAATATTATATATATAATATATATAAAATAAAACTTTGTATTTAAAAATCATTTTATTTTTCAAGTAATATTTTGGTAAAGTTATCTTAAAATTAACAGTATTTCCAATGCCCAACCCTTTCTAGGTTTATTGGGTTAAACAAGATGCATCTAAGTGAGAGAATAACAGACATGAGTAAAAACTCTCCTTTGATAAACCACAGTAAAGCCTTTTTGATATATTTCCAAGGAACTGGGGAAATGAATGACTCTAATGACAGGATTATCAATCATTTTGTGTCAGGTGGGTTATTTGACTTCGACAAAGTAAAGAAATTGAGTTGTCAGCTACTATATCATTAAAAGCAATGTTTGATGATAAATGACTATGTGAATTTTGGCATTCTGGAAGAACTTTAAAGAATTGAGTCATTTCAGTAACATGACTCCTCCTATTCTCATATGTGTGAACAATTTATAAAGATAAAAATTGGGAACATTATTGATGTTCTCCACTGTTTTATTCTAGAAATAGATAACATTCAGCCACAAATAACAAGAGCAACAGTCTCAAAAGTACATTTTTTACATTCAATGCTTAATTATCAAATATTGTTGTGTGTATGTGTGTGTGTGTGTGTGTGTGGTTTTATGGGGCTCACGATTAACTTTACCTATAGAATTTGGTCTTTGTCCTTGGTTCCTGAGAGACAACCTCTAACACATTGAAATTTCCCCAGTAATTTGAGTCTTTGTTGCCCCTGAGGTTCCAGATCACACCTCAGGTTTATGCTAAGGAGGCAACTCTTGGGTGGGAGCTGGTCAGGCAAAAAAAGGCCCACTGAGTATTATCAGCTTGACCTCAGGGGATGGGGGCTAGAGGTTGAGCTCAACCATGTGAGCAATGATTTGATCAGTCATGCCTATGTAGTGAGACCCTCAATAAACCCTGGACACTTGTCTTAGTTATCTAGTGCTGCCATAACAGAAATACTACAAGTGGATGGCTTTAACAAAGAGAAATTTATTTTCTCACGGTCTAGTATGTTACAAATCCAAACTCAGGGTGTCGGCTGCTCTGTCAGCTCTTGAGGAAGGTCTTTTTCCTCAATCTTCCCCTGGTCAAGGAGCTTTTCAGGCACAGGGACCCCGTGTCCAAAGGATAAGCTCTGCTCCTGGTGCTGCTTTCTTGGTGGTATGAGGTCCCCCACTCTCTGCTTGCTTCCCTTTCATCTCTTGAAAGATAAAAGGTGGTGCGGGCCACACCCCAAGGAAATTCTCCTTACCTTGGATCAGGGAGGTGACTTGGGTAAGGGGGGAATTACAATCCCACCCTAATCCTCTTTAACATAAAATTACAAAATTACACAAAATGGAAGACAACTAAAGAACACTGGGAATCATGGCTTAACCAAGTTAATACACACATTTTTGGGGGGAACATAATTCAATCCATGACAACACTGAAGCTCCATGGACTTCCTCATTGGTAAAAGACACTAATGTATATGTGAGTGTAGCACATCCCTTTAAGGACATGGAAGCTCTGCTTTGGGAACCCTCTCAGACTTTGCTGTATGCATCTCTTCATTTGTATTCTTTTTATTATAATTAAACTGTAATCATAGTATAGCATTTTCCTGAGTTCTGTGTGTTGTTCTAGCAAATTGTTGAATGCAATAGGATAGTGGGAACCCCCAGTTTGTAGCCAGCAGGTCAGAAGTGGGGGCCTTGGGGAACACCAAGCCTACAGAGTACATTCTAAGGGGGTAGAGAAAACCTCCAAATTTGTAACCATCAGGTCAGAAGTGAAGATGTTGTGGGAACGCCCAAGCTTTCAACTGGCATCTGAAGCCATGGGCAGACTTGGCAGTCTGGAGGTCTGTGACCTTTAACTTGTGAGGTCTGACCTAGCTCTGGTGGTTAGAGACAGAGGAAGAAGCACCGCATTTGCAATTGGTATCAGAACAGAATTGAATTGATTTAGTTGTTCAGGTTTGCTCATTCTATATTAATGACAAAGGTAATAACAACTTAAATACAAATTAAAATATTTAACCCCTTAAGACAGTACACAATACTGGAGAAACCAGCACAACTTGTACAAGGCAAGGTCATGGAAGCTCCATAGACATATCCAAACTCCCTAAAGGACCGAATTGCTGAGCTAAGGGCTGTGGGGACCATGGTCTAGGGGAACATCTAGCTCAATTGGCATAACATAGTTGATAAAGAAAATATTCTACAGTCTACTTTGGTGAGTAGCATCTGAGGTCTTAAAAGCCTGTAAGTGGCCATCTAGGATACTCCACTGGTCTCGCCCCTTTGGGAGCATGGGAGAATGCAGAAAACTAAAGATGCAAGGAAAAGATTAGTCCAAAGGACTACTGGACCACATCTACCATGGCCTCTACTAGACTGAGTCCAGTACAGCTAGATGGTGTCCAGCTACCACCACTGACTGCTCTGACAGGGATCACAATAGAAGATCCCAACAGAGCTGGAGAAAAATGTAGAACAAAATTCTAACTCACAGAAAAAGACCAGACTTACTGGCCTGACAGAGACTGGAGAAACCTCGAGAGTATGACCCCCAGACACTCTTTTAGCTCAGTAATGAAGTCACTCTGGAGGTTCATCCTTCAGCCAAAGATTAGACAGGCCCATAAAACAAAACGAGACTAAAGGGGCACACCAGCCCAGGGGCAAGGACTAGAAGGCAGGAGGGGACAGGAAAGCTGTAATAGGGAACCTAAGGTTGAGAAGGCAGAGTGTTGACATGTCGTGGCATTGTTAGCCAGTGTCACAAAAACAATATGTGTACTAAGTGCTTAATGAGAAACTAGTTCTGTAAACCTTCATCTAAAGTAGAAAAAAGAAAAAAAATTTTTTGACCCTTAAAGCCTAAGGTTATAGGAAATTTAAAAATTTAAATACTTATTTATGATGTTGAAAGATGGAGCAATTAATAAGACATCTGTAAGCATAAATTAATATTATAGTAAGCTAAACTGCTCTGGGGAAATGGAACAGAAATATTTGCTTCAGGAGACAAGAAAGGATATAAAATACCCCAGCTGCTAAAGAAGAGTTTCTTCAAGCTCCTTTACATCCTCGTATAAATGAAAGATAATGGAGTTTCACATTGCTATGGCATTAGGCTCCATCCACTAAAAACTAGGTACTTTTAAAGCAGTGGTATTAAGGTTTTATTTTTAAATGTCAGTATATACAATGAACTGAAAATCCTTTCTATTCAAAAGTATGATGCAAATTTAAACATCGACCTAAAAGATGAGAAGGAATGCATAGTTTTTCAAAATTCTTCTAGGAAGTACATGAGGCCTCAGCAATGAACAGGGTTACCAGAGGAGGGGTAGAGTTCGGCGAAAAAAGAATGAGCGGTAGAGTGTCTTATATTTTCATTCTGCAGAAAAAGAAGGCTCTGCTCTTTATTTTTTACATGGTCTTTTATATCATAAGCTTACAAAAGCATAACATCGCATGATCAATAAAGGGGCAGTACAAGATATAATCATAAACATTATTTCCCAGAGACATAATTTTCCAAGTGACACATAGTACAGTTCCGCATACATACACAAGTACAATGAGTTTTTTGTTTAATTGAAGAGAATATTTTGTTGATATATTTTTACACAAAATAATAATTGACTTCATATTGCTTTACACTTATGCTTAATCTTGCAATACCTTCCACAGTTTTTATAACAATTAATCTTTTTGCAAAATCATTGTTACATAGGCTTTGTCCATCTTGTCCAGGGTGGTCAAGTTCCTGAAGTCCAGCCACTTTGGGTTACGTCATATTGTCCACGATTATGCCAAGGACAATTAGCCCAATCTCTATACCCAAAGACCAGTCAAGCGCAGCAGTGAGCGGGGTGGACGAGAAAGTTGACCTGTAATTGGCTGAGAGATTGGCTGAGAGAACTCACTGCCTTTTGTTTTTCCACTTTTATGGGGTCATGTGTGGGTGGTGGTTTAATCACAAAAAAGGGCCTTGGTAAATACCAGGATTTCACCATCCTATTCTTGTTTTCCATAGTCGAGCTATTTGTTTTTCCCCTAAGACAACTTCATGTTGATCCCCAAGTAACACACGGGCTGTCCCTACCCGGGATTTCACCAGGGGATTATGAGTAGGACGCCCCCCGTCCAAAGGTCTCTAAATCTATAATGGAATTTTATGCTTATACATTCTGCTATACACAGGCTGAAAATGAAATAGAAACATAACACAGATGACAGAGATATTCCTGACTTTTCAGGAATTCTTCGATGTTTATGCTGGGGGCAGTGGGTGCAGAGAGGCTGCCCTTGCAGCCTGGCTCTTCCTGACTTTTCAGGAATTCTTCAATGTTTATGCTGGGGGCAGTGGGTGCAGAGGGGCCGCCCTTGCAGCCTGGCTCCCAGCATCTCCCCCTTTTTTATTTTTTAATTTCGCTAGATGAAGATCTGAAGCCACCTTTTGGATAGCTTGATTTAAGATTCGGAAGATGATTGGAAGAAAGAACAACAAAATCAAGAATAAACATAAAGAAATACCCGTGTTTAACAGAATGTTTTTAAGACTATGTTTTTGAATAAAGGAATTTAAGGAATCAATAAATTGTTTGGCTGTTTGAGAAGAGGAAAAATCTTTTTTGCATTTGTAATATCTTGTATTTCCATATGTAATTTGTCAATATTAAAACTCAAATCGGAATGATTCCATATGCCCTGGATATGATTTTTGATTTTTTCCCAATTATGTATGGTAGTATTTACAGGCAGTGGAGTAACACAAATCCATTTGAAACTTACATGGCATCTCAAAGTAAGTCGCACTTTGAGATTAGTGATTTCTTGTCCTATATATAGAATTGCTTCTTCAAGGGCATTAACTTCTTGTTGTAATTTTCTATCAATGGCTTCTTGTGTGGCTAAGGCTAAAGTAATATTTTTACTTAAATTATTTACATAGTTTGCAGTATGAATCTGTTGTGTTAACGCCATAGCAGAAAGTGAAAGAGAAGTTGTTAAAGCTATGAGAGCAGAAATCCCCAGTATTAAAGCTGCTACAAACCGTTTGGCTCGAGATAAAATAGCAGAAGCTTGTTTTAAGGCTTCTAGGCCTGAATCATCATACCAATCTTCTTGTAAATGTACAGGAATCATAATATATTTTGGCTGTTGTAAAATCATCATACTTTCGACAGGAATTGCAGGATTTATACAACTGGTCAGTATACAATTTTCACAAGAACTAACATAATGTGTTTTCTTGTTTTCTATAACAATACTAGAGTGATTGCTGCGGCTAATTAATAACACATATGAAGCAGGTACACAAGCTTGAATATCAAAACTCTCATTATTAAAAGGACGGGACAAAGTGACATTGCCAGCAGCAGTTGCCAGTCTCCACAAAGATGGATGTATGTTACCCGTGAAGGTAGAAAGAATAGGGGGAACCCATCCATTTATATGCCAACGATTAACTTTTTGTGGGAGAGGGACTAAGGTATCTTGCCAATTAAAACGATATCGAGCTGATTGTAAAAATAGACGATAATCATCTTCAGGATTTAAAATACTACAATCAATAAGACGTGCAGACATTTTAGGCAAAGCATATACAACTTGTGAATTATACATACAATTTCTCCAAATAGGAAATCCTTTTGAAGGGTCAATCATAGCCCAATCTTGATTGCTCTTAGAATCCTCAGGAGGCGACTTATCACAGGTAGGAAAAAGAGGAGTGTGTACTTTTGGGATACCTTTAAGAAAGTCAGTTTTTTCTGGAAGGATGAGGCGTAGAGCCCATAATAATCTGTAAGGCTATTGGTTTTGATTTCCATTAGGTGAGTCAGTAATCACTGATTTGAAGCCAAAAGGAATACAGCCAGGGATAGTTTTTCGCAAATTTCTTAATTGAATACAAATAGGAGGATTATCTAACATACCAGAATAGGAATAATTAGAATTAAAGCCCTGAGGGTTCCAAAATATGGTTTCGCCCCCCAGTAATGCAGAATTATTAGTAAATACAGAGGGGGAAGGATCTTCCCAGGTGACGGGATGAAATATAGGAGGTTTTGGGACATAAGCCCAATATATATCAGCCGTAACAACACATACCTGGCAGGAAATGATAGCGAGCATAGCCACAAAAAGAGTACCCGCATTTACGGGAATATGTTGATCCACGGTTAAGGTGTGAGCCAGATGAGTAAGTTTTTTGAGTTGGCCCCAAGTTGGGGGCTCAGCCGCAATGGTTTGATGGGTTCTTGAATAGGGAGTATGTCTCCGGCTTCTCCACCGCACTTTGTCTCGAGATGAAGAGTTGTTGAGGTTTGTAGAGGGTTGTATAAAGTCGGTGAGAGGGGGTGGAGTAGAAGATGAAGAGGAGGAACTAGAGACAGGCGAAAGTGGGGGTGCAGATGGAGCATTTTCAAGAGACAGATTTCTCAGAAGAGTCGTGGGAGGTGTTAGGTTTGTGAGCAGTGAGGGAGGAAGTGTTGGAGGATTTTTGGTGGTTTTTGGGTCTTGCATGTCTGATGAGTCTGTCGGGTATCCACAAAGGGGAAGTTTTGTCCTGTAGGAAAACACAAGCATAGCCTCTTCCACAAGAGATTAATGGGTCAGGTCTTTTCCATTTTCCATAACAAGAAACTACCCCCTGGTAAGCAGGTTTTTGCCAGCTGATACCAATCATAAGGAGTCATCCAGCTGGTTGACAGAATATCTATTAACGACAATGTGTATGGAGACAGGGGTCCATATTCTTTGCAGGCATTTTTAACCTCCTTGAGGAATTTATAAGAAAGAGGAGTCCATTTTGCATCCTCATCAAATTCCCCGCTATAATGTACTGGAAAGCACAAAGGGAGGGTAACGTCTCCCTCAGACAAGCCTTGTTTTAAGGCTGCTTTGATTTTTGATTTTCCTGCCAGAGAAGGAGGTGGGGGAGGTAAAGGTACTCTATTTCGAGGAGTAAAGGTCAATGATTTAACCTCATACTTTGGAGGCTGTGACTCAATTTGCAACTTTCGTAAAGGAAGAACAATATCCTCATCTTGATGATATCTAGCAGCCTCCTCCTCTAGATCGACTTGCTCCTCCGGGCTCAGAGTGTCATTCGTGACTGGATTAGATAGACCAACAAAGGGAGGGGCTGAAGGGGTAGACGCTACAGAAGGATGTTTCTGAAGCAGAGGTGTTTCTTCCTCCTCTAAAGTGGAGTCAGAGTCAGGATTGTCTAGTACTTGGAATGCTTTAACAGAATCGGGAGTTGGGTCAAGAGTATCTCTGATAAGCATCCATAATGCAAAAGCATCAACAGGCACCCCCTCAGGACCACATCTAGTATAATATTTTTGTAGCTGTTCTCCCACAGCTTTCCATATGTCCAAATTAACCGAGCCTCCCTCTGGGAACCAGGGGCATTGTTCCTGAACAAAATGTAAAAACCGAGCTACTTGGCTTCTAGTCACTGCGGTTCCCCTTTTTTTGAGCATACACGTGATGATATCAATAAACAGTTTCCTTTCTGCAGAGGATGTTTGTCCCATAGTGTTTTTCTAGTATTCTCCTGCTTATACAGGGGTCTAACAACTTCTCATATGTTTTGCCTATCTTTCCTTTCCTATCCCCGTCCTCTCTAACGACGGGGTGGCTAAAGGGAGCTTTTCTCCTTTCTTATTTAGCTCTAGGCAACAGCCCTATCTACCCTGAGACGACAATGCTTACCTTCAGGTCCCTGTTCGGGCGCCAGTCTCCGGGGGCCTGCCTCAGCAATGAACAGGGTTACCAGAGGAGGGGTAGAGTTCGGCGAAAAAAGAATGAGCGGTAGAGTGTCTTATATTTTCATTCTGCAGAAAAAGAAGGCTCTGCTCTTTATTTTTTACATGGTCTTTTATATCATAAGCTTACAAAAGCATAACATCGCATGATCAATAAAGGGGCAGTACAAGATATAATCATAAACATTATTTCCCAGAGACATAATTTTCCAAGTGACACATAGTACAGTTCCGCATACATACACAAGTACAATGAGTTTTTTGTTTAATTGAAGAGAATATTTTGTTGATATATTTTTACACAAAATAATAATTGACTTCATATTGCTTTACACTTATGCTTAATCTTGCAATACCTTCCACAGTTTTTATAACAATTAATCTTTTTGCAAAATCATTGTTACATAGGCTTTGTCCATCTTGTCCAGGGTGGTCAAGTTCCTGAAGTCCAGCCACTTTGGGTTACGTCATATTGTCCACGATTATGCCAAGGACAATTAGCCCAATCTCTATACCCAAAGACCAGTCAAGCGCAGCAGTGAGCGGGGTGGACGAGAAAGTTGACCTGTAATTGGCTGAGAGATTGGCTGAGAGAACTCACTGCCTTTTGTTTTTCCACTTTTATGGGGTCATGTGTGGGTGGTGGTTTAATCACAAAAAAGGGCCTTGGTAAATACCAGGATTTCACCATCCTATTCTTGTTTTCCATAGTCGAGCTATTTGTTTTTCCCCTAAGACAACTTCATGTTGATCCCCAAGTAACACACGGGCTGTCCCTACCCGGGATTTCACCAGGGGATTATGAGTAGGACGCCCCCCGTCCAAAGGTCTCTAAATCTATAATGGAATTTTATGCTTATACATTCTGCTATACACAGGCTGAAAATGAAATAGAAACATAACACAGATGACAGAGATATTCCTGACTTTTCAGGAATTCTTCGATGTTTATGCTGGGGGCAGTGGGTGCAGAGAGGCTGCCCTTGCAGCCTGGCTCTTCCTGACTTTTCAGGAATTCTTCAATGTTTATGCTGGGGGCAGTGGGTGCAGAGGGGCCGCCCTTGCAGCCTGGCTCCCAGCAATGTCAGTATATACAATGAACTGAAAATCCTTTCTATTCAAAAGTATGATGCAAATTTAAACATCGACCTAAAAGATGAGAAGGAATGCATAGTTTTTCAAAATTCTTCTAGGAAGTACATGAGGCAGAAAGGTAAAACTCTTTGACTGTAAGCTCTCTATAGAATTGCTGACAGTAGGTCATTGACCACATATTATGAGTTACAAAACCAGTTGGCATTGAGTTGATTTTGACTCATGGCAACCCCATGTGTGTCAGAGTAGACCTGTGCTCCGCAGGGTTTTCAATGGCCGATTTTTCAGAAGTAGATGGCCAGGTCTTCCTTTTGAGGTGTCTGTGGGTGAAATTTAACCTCCAGCCTTTCAGTTTAGCAGCAGAGCATGTTAACTGTTTGCACCACCCAGGAACTCCTGCAGGAATTTCTTACAGTGAGGTTCTCCCAGCTCAAATCCATAGCCCCTGGTGATGGCAGCCTGCAAATCCATAGCCCCTGGTGATGGCAGCCTGCAGAGGAGGCAGAATCTCCCCCACCCCCCATTTGCAAGCATTTTTCTTTTATCTTGAGTTGATGTTTTTGTACTTCAGAGCATCTCAAGATTTAGCACTTCATTATAATAGAATTAAGTGCACCTGTCTTAGCATGACATTCCAGGCTTTTTATAGTGTGACCTCAGCTGCCTACCCAGCTTTGCCTCACCTCACCCTCCAGCCTTTAATTCACTCCATGCTCTCATCATTTTATGCCTCCCCTCCCAGAAATACCCCATCTTGTTTTAGACCCCTGTTCCACTTCTCCCCTTGTTTCCTCTGCCTGCCTATCTGGCCTTCAGTGAATAGCTGACTTCTGTGTCCCAAAACCCTCCTCTTCTGTCCTTAGGTCAGAGTTCACAGGCCAGCTCTTCCACAAAGACTTCCAAGATCCTTTAGGCAAAATCAATTCCTTTCTTCTGTTTACCCGTACGCTTGTTCTCTATACAGTGTGTGCAGTTTCCTGGTATCGTATTCAATACTCTCTTTTGACTCCCCACCAGATGCTAAACCCCTTGGAGCAGATTGTATCCCTCCTGCTGGCACAGTCTCTAATAAAGTGGAGGCATTTGGAAAATGTTACCTGGAAAAAAATCACAATTATTGAATCTGGTGATGTTCATTAGTTGTATAAACATACATTGGTTGATTACAAGCATCTTATTTTTCAGACCTCAGATGTCCCCAGAATTCCCAGCACAAGTGGTGAGTGTACAGTATCTGAATGCCCAGGTGCGGCTGAAGAGGCCAGGAAAACAGCTTGTTCTTAGCACATTCACTCACATGGTAATCAGTTTGGCTACAGGATTAGCGCTAACACTTTCTCTCTGAGTCTCTGCTCCAGGGGATGCTACATTGTTTAGACCAAGCACACCAGCCACCACATTCTGCTGCTGCTGGGGCTTCCCAGCAGTCTAACTGGATGGCGAGGTGAGAAGCAAGGATTAGTTATGTTTGCCCAGTCTGTGAGTCTTCATTCCAATTCTACCCCGGCAGCAGCTTGTGGGTCCTGGTGTTGTCTGTGTTTGTACATGTCCAACTGTGCTGTAGTGAGTATTGGTGTGGGCCAGGAGCCTGGCTCTGCTCCAGGGCCCAGTTCTGTAATCAACCATCAGAGGCCTTGCAGGCGTCGCTGGGCTAAGTGCTCAAGGACTCAGGTGTGTAGACTGAGCAGACCTGGGCCTCACAGCTGTACTGTTCATCATCACAGCTTCTCAGACTATGAGCCTGAGCTGGGTTTTGACACTGCAATCCCCTGGCCTCCTCCTTTAAATCATGCTGGGCTTCCTGGTTTCCCAGTTCCTCAGAGATTCCTGGATCAATGGACAGAGTGGCCAGCAGCAGCAAATGGTCATTGTTTTCAGCTCTCTGCTCCCAGTGAAAATATATGCCTGTGTTCAGGGTTTTCTTGGTGGAGGTCAGTAGAGAATATTTTTTCATAGGTGACTTGCTATCAGTCTATATGTGTACGTATAATTGAATTTTCATCTAGATTTATAGTGAATAGATTTATTATATTATACAATAAATTGAATTTAAAATAATATCCACGGGAGCTTTAAATTAATAAAATGATTTCCCCCAAATACTCAAGGAAACCAGGTTCAATACTCTATGACCCCACCCTATTTCTCTGAACTAGAAAGGAAGAGAGAGCCCTCAGTATTTATGGAGTATCTAAGTATCTTCTCTCATTAAATATAGCCATAATGTGAGCTAGGAGATGTCCTGCTTATTTCAAAGATGAAAAGTGGAGGTTTAGAAAGTTTAAAGAAGCAACTAGTCCATGGATAGACAACTAGACAATTGGGTGTACAAACTTTGGGTTATCTAGCTCCATAGCCCATATTAGTTAAACTGTTCCTTAAACTGCTTTTCCATTATTACTGCAAAGTAGGTTTATCCCATATGAGGATAATTACCAATATATTTCCCAGGAAATTATTATCTGCAGTTAATTTATAATTGTTCCCCCATTGCTCCTCTTTCCTTTGCTTAAAACGTCATGTCTGCTCCCTCCTGGTTGTGAACTCTAGCTCAACCTTTAAGAGTTAGCTCAAGGCAGGGGCAAGGTGGTGGAATAGACAGATGCTTCTGGCAGCCGTCTTACAACAAAGACCTGAAAAAACAAGTGAAATGAGTATATTTATGACAAGCTAGGAGCCCTGAACATCAAAGGCAAAGTTAGAAAATGAACTGAGCAGCAGGGGAAGGAACAGATGGTTCAGAAGCAGAGAGGAGTTACAGGACCTGATTTGCCGGGAGCCCTCAGGCACCATTACCGGGAACGGCTGCGATGGGCTGGTGGTACCGTTCAGCCAGTTTCCCCAGGAAGAAGCAGCAAGCCACACAGCCCACTCACACCTCCAGAACCAGAGAAGAACGGAGCTCTTGGGAAAAGCTAAGTACTTGCGTATATTTTACCATGCCCTACCCCTCACCCCCAAGCCGACTTCAGTGGCTGTTGATTTTCTTGGGCCTGAGATATGCCCTGTTGAGTGCCTAGAGCCATCCTCCCAGCCTTGGAGAAGTAATAAATTCACAGTAGGAGGAAAAGATAATTTGCCAGCTCCGCTAACCTGGGGAGCTCAGGACAGAAGCATCTCCTGTCCAGGCATAAACGGTCCATGGACTTTGAGTATCTTTCCTCCCCACATGAACTTGTGTGAGCCTATTTCAGGAGAATAGACCCTTGTTGGCAGACTACGACTGTTTCAGCTGTGCCGTGGAGAGGTGGGTGTTTGATGTTTGACATTGCTTTGCCTCTGAAACAGCGTCCTCACCTACCCACATCAGGGGCCTGAGGACTGGTGGCTCCACTCAGATCACCCAGCCACCTGCGACAGAGGTCCAAAGATAACGAGTACTTCTCAGTTCCTACAACCAAAAACTTTCAGTGCCCATGGTCCATCTGCAGCACCCACCCACCTGTACGCTCTAGGAAACAGGGATGCGCTTTCCTCAGAGACAACTGGGGGACGATTCTCAGCCCCTGCCTTGTTCACAGTGTGACCCCCTGCTGCAACCAGATACTGGTACCTATGCTGATTACCCCTGCCCCTCTAAGACTGTTGGACAGAGCCTGTACCACACACTTCATGACCAGCTACCTGGACACCTGAGTTGAATCCATACAAGAAAAGGGAACAGACTCCCAGACTGATATACCTGATAACACCTCTAGCCATCTGGTGACAGGACATCAGACCTTCAAAGGTGAAAATAATCAAACTAGCTCACTCAAGCAACCCATTGGGGCATATCAAAACAAAACAAAGCAAGAAGCTATGATACAGTAAGCAAAAATAAAATAAACTAATACAATAGCTTACATGGCTCAGAGAAAACAGTCGATATCAAATCACTTAAAGAAACAGACCATGATCAATTCAACAAGCTCCCAAAACAATGAATTAAGGGATCTTCCAGATAAAAGTGCATTCCTGGAATTACCAGAGGCAGAATACAAAAGATTAATATACAGAACCCTTCAAGACATCAGGAAGGAAATGAGGCAACACACATAACAAGCCAAGGAACACACAGATAAAGTAGTTGAAGAAATTAAAAAGGTTATTCAGGAATATAATGCAAAATTTAGTAAGCTGGAAAAATCAATAGACAGCAATCAGAAATTCAGAAGATTAACAATAAAATTACAGAATTAGATAACTCAATAGAAAGTCAGGGGAGCAGAATTGAGCAAGTGGAAGGCAGAATTGGGGAACTTGAAGATAAAGCACTTGGCACCAATATATTTGAAAAAAAAATCAGATAAAAGAATTTAAAAAAATGAAGAAATCTTAAGAATCATGTGGGACTCTATCAAGAGAAATAATCTACGAGTAATTGGAGCATCAGAACAGGGAGGGATAATAGGAAATACAGAGAGAATTGTAGAAGACTTGATGGCAGAAAACTTCCCTGATACTGTGAAAGATGAGAAGATATCTATCCGAGATGCTCATCGAACTCCACATAAGGTAGATTTTAAAAGAAAGTCACCAAGACATATTGTAATCAAACTTGCCAAAACCAAACATAAGGAGATAATTTTAAGAGGAGCTAGGGATAAACGAAAAGTTACCTATGAAGGAGAGTCAATAAGAATAAGCCCATACTACTCCGCAGAAACCATGCAGGCAAGAAGGCATTGGGATGACTTATATAAAGCATTGAAGGAAAAAACTGCCAGCCAAAAATCATATATCCAGCAAAACTGTCTCTCAAATAATAATAAAAAAAGTCTCTCAAATATGAAGGTGAAATTAAAGCATTTCCAGATAAACAGAAGTTTAGGGAATTTGTAAAAATCAAACCAAAACTACAAGAAATACAACAGGCAGTTCTTTGGTTAGAAAATCAATAATATCAGGTATCAACCCAAGGCTAGAATACTGGACAGAGCAATCAGACATCTCAACCCAGATAGGGAAATCACAAAAATAAATCAAGAGTAAAAAAAAAGCTCAAAACAGGGAACAGCAATGTTATTATGTGAAAGAAGACAACATTAAAACAATAAAGAGGGACTAAGAAATGTAGTCATAGATCTTTCAAATGGAGAGGAAGACAAGGCAATACAAAGAAATAAAAGTTAGGTTTAAGTTTAGAAAAATAGGGGTAAATATTAAGGTAACCACGAAGGAGACAAACTATTCTACACATCAAAATAAAATACGAGAAAAAACAGAGATTCAGCAGGAAAAAAACAACAACAACTAATAAAAGCAAAAGACAATATATGAAGATAAACTACCCAGCACAAAAACTTAAGTGGGAAAAAGAAACTGTCAACAACATACAAAAAAAGACATCGAAATGATAGCACTAAATTCATACCTATCCATAATTACGCTGAATGTAAACAAAATAAATGTAGCAATAAAGAGAAAGAGAGTGGCAGAATGGATTAAGAAACACAATCCATCTATATGCTGTCTGCAAGAGACACATCTTAGACTTACAGAGAAAAACAAACTAAAACTCAAAGGATGGAAAAAAATATATCAAGCAAACAACGATCAAAAAAGAACAGGAGTGGCAACATTAATTTCTGACAAAATAGACTTTAAAGTTAAATCCACTGCAAAGGGTAAGGAAGGACACTATATAATGATTAAAGGGACAATATGACATGAGGATATAACCATATTAAATATGACAGTGCTGCAAGATACATAAAACAAACTCTAATAGCATTGAAAAAAGTGAGATGGACAGCTCCACAATTATAGTAGGAGACTTCAACACACCACTTTCAGTGAAGGACAGGACATCCAGGAAGAAGCTCAGTAAAGACACAGAAGATCTAAATGCTACAATCAACCAACTTGACCTTGTAGACATAAATAGAACACTCCACCCAACAGCAATTCAGTATACTTTCTTTTCTAGGGCACATGGAACATCCTCTAGAATAGACCACATATTAGGTCATAAAGCAAGCCTTAGCAGAATTGAAAACACTGAAACCTTACAAAGCATCTTCTCTGACCACAAGGCCATAAAAGTAGAAATCGATAATGGAAAAAGCAGGGAAAAGAAATCAAACTCTTGGAAACTGAACAATACCCTACTCAAAAAAGACTGGGTTATAGAAGACATGAAGGATGAAATAAAGAAATTCATAGAATCCAACGAGAATGAAAACACTTCCTATCAGAACCTTTGGGGCACAGCAGGAGCAGTGTTCAGATGTCAATTTATATCAATAAATGCACACATACAAAAAAAAGAAAGAGCCAAAATCAAAGAATTATCCCTTTACCTTGAACAAATAGAAACAGAGCGACAAAAGAAACCCACAGGCACCAGAAGAAAACAAATAATAAAAATTAGAGCAAAACTAAATGAAATAGAAAACAGAAAAACAATTGAAAGAATTAACAACCAAAAGCTGGTTCTTTGAAAAAATCAACAAAATTGATACAGCATTGGCCAAACTGACAAAAGAAAAACAGGGAGGAAGAAAATATCCCAAATAAGAAATGAGACGGGCAATATTACAACAGATCCAACTGACATTAAAAGAATCATATCAGATTACTATGAAAAATTGGACTCTAACAAATTTGAAAACCTAGAAGAAATGGATGAATTCCTGGAAACACACTACCTACCTAAACTAACACAAACAGACATAGAACAACTAAATAGACCCATAACAAAAGAAGAGATTAAAAAGGTAATCAAAAACCTCCCCCCCCCCCAAAAAAAAGCCCTGGCCCGGACGGCTTCACTGCAGAGTTCTACCAAACTTTCAGAGAAGAGTTAACACCATTACTACTAAAGGTATTTCAGAGTATAGAAAAGGATAGAATACTACCAAACTCATTCTGTGAGGCTACCATATCCCTGATACCAAAACCAGGTAAAGATACCACAAAAAAAGAAAATTACAGGCCTATATCCGTCATGAACTTAGATGCAAAAATCCTCAACAAAATTCTAGCCAATAGAATTCAACAACGTATCAAAAAAATAATTCATCATGACATAGTGGGATTCACACCAGGTATGCAGGGATGGTTCAACATTAGAAAAACAATTAATGTAATCTCTCACATAAATAAAACAAAAGACAAGAATCACATGATTTTATCAATTGGTGTAGAAAAGGCACCTGACAACGCCTATTCATGATAAAAACTCTCAGCAAAATAGGAATAGAAGGAAAATTCCTCAACATAATAAAGGGCATTTATACAAAGCCAACAGCCAACATCACCCTAAATGGAGAGAGCCTGAAAGGATTCCGCCTTGAGATCAGGAACCGGACAAGGGTGCCCTTTATCACCACTCTTATTCAACATTGTGGTGGAGGTCCCAGTCAGAGCAATTAGGCTAGATAAAGATATAAAGGGCATCCAGATTGTCAAGGAAGAAATCAAATTATCTCTATTTGCAGACGACATGATCTGATACACAGAAAACCCTAAGGAATCCTCAAGAAAACTACTGAAACTAATGGAAGAGTTCAGCAAAGTGTTGGGATACAAGATAAACATAGAAAAATCAGTTGGATTCCCCTACACCAACAAAAAGAACATTGAAGAGGAAATCACCAAATCAGCACCATTTACACTAGCCCCCAAGAAGATAAAATACTTAGGAATAAATCTTACCAGAGATGTAAAAAACTTATACAAAGAAAACTACAAGACACTACTGCAAGAAACCAAAAGGGACCTACATAAGTGGGAAAACATACCTTGCTCACAGATAGGAAGACTTAACATTGTAAAAATGTCTATTCTACCAAAAGCAATCTATAGATACAATGCAATTCCGATCCAAATTCCAACGGCATTTTTTAATGAAATGGAGAAACAAATCACCAACTCCATATGGAAGGGAAAGAGGCCTCTGATAAGTAAAACATTAATGAAAAAGAAGAACAAAGTGGGAGGCCTCACTCTACCTGATTTTAGAACCTATTATACTACCACAGTAGTCAAAACAGCCTGGTACTCATACAAAAACAGATACATAGACCAATGGAATGGAATTGAGAATCCAGATATAAATCCATCCACACATGAGCAGTTGATATTTGACAAAGGCCCAAAGTCAGTTAAATGGGGAAAAGACAGTGTTTTTTACAAATGGTGCTGGCATAACTGGATATCCATCTGCAAAAAAAATGAAACAAGAACCATACCTCACACCATGCACAAAAACTAACTCAAAATGGATCAAAGACCTAAATATAAATTCTAAAACAATAAAGATCTGGAAGGAAAAATAGGGACAACTTTAGGATCCCTAATACATGGCATAAACTGTATACAAAACATTACTAAGAAGAGAAACTAGATAACTGGGAGCTCCTAAAAATCAAAC
Source organism: Elephas maximus indicus (assembly GCF_024166365.1). NCBI lineage: Eukaryota > Metazoa > Chordata > Mammalia > Proboscidea > Elephantidae > Elephas > Elephas maximus. The sequence continues at coordinate 89,358,933 of NC_064822.1, forward strand.
ACCTATGCTCTTCCAAGGACTTCATCAAAGAGTAAAAAGATTACCTACAGACTGGGAAAAAGTTTTTAGCAATGACATTTCCAATCAGCAGCTGATCTCTAAAATCTCCACAACGCTGCAAAAACTCAACTACAAAATGATAAATAACCCAATTAAAAAATGGGCAAAAGATAAGAACAGGCACTTCAGTAAAGAAGACATTCAGGTAGCTAACAGATACATGAGGAAATGTTCACAATGATTAGCCATTAGAGATATGCAAATCAAAACCACAATGAAATTCCCTCTCACTCCAACAAGGTTAGTATTAATCCAAAAAACACAAAATAATACATGTTGGAGAGGTTGTGGTGAGACTGGAACACTTTTACACTGCTGGTGGGACTTAAAATGGTACAGCCACTTTGGAAATCGATTTGGCGCTTCCTTCAAAAGCTAGAAATAGAACTACCGTACTATCCAACAATCCCACTCCTTGGAATATATCCTAGAGTTATCAGAGCCTTTAAATGAAGAGACTTATGCACACCCGTGTTCATGGCAGCACTGTTTACAATAGCAAAAAGATAGAAGCAACCAAGATGCCCATCAATGGATGAATGGATAAATAAATTATGGTATATTCACACAATGGAATACTACACATCGATAAAGAACAGTAGTGCTAAACCATGTCCCACCCCAACTATTGACAGAATTATTTTGTTCTTCAAATGCGCAGTTCTTTGTAAAGGTGCCTTACCTTTAGCCTTGTATTATGGTTAGTCATTTGTGTCTCTTCTCAAACACTTGTTTTAATCACTCAGACACCCCTCCCCCCACCACCATTACAACTCAGTGACTGTATTCAGTGTTTGTTAAAAAAATAATTTTGAAAAGACAATTGAATAGGTTTTAATGGTGTAAATTGACTCTCCATAAAGGGAGGTTAAAAATTAAAAGTGAAAACCCTGTCCCTTTTTCCCTATGTAAAGTCATTGTTCAAGTTGTGTGACTCTGAACAGATGTCCAGGAAGGGGTATAGCTCCTTGGCCATGCTGGCTCTTTGAGCTTCCTGGGTGCCAGGAACAGGAAACTGGAGCTAATGATGTCTGCATGCTCCTGGAGGGAAGCCCGATTAAGGATTTGCGAACCTTGATCTTTGGCTCGGTTCATTGACCTGCATCCCCACAATATAATCCCACAAATGCTCCAGTGTCTCTGAGAAACACTGTTCTAAACCAATCTAGATCTTGGGCTAAGAGTGAACTGGATTAAGTCTCTTGATGGGTTGGGTTGTTTTTGTTTTTTTTTTTAAAAGAAAGGAGGTATTTATTTTGGTCTTTATGACATCTCATTATGTTCCTAATTATGTGACATAAAAGTAAAAAACCAGACCCATTGCCATCAAGTCAATTTCAACTGCGTAGTTGATAGTAACTCTGTAGGACAGAGTAGAACTGCCCCGTAGGGTTTCCAAGGCTGCAAATCTTTCTAGAAGCAGACTGCCAGATCTTTCTCCCATGGAGTGGCTGGTGAGTTCGAACCTCTGACCTTTCAGTTAGCAGCCAAACACTTAACCACTCTGCCACCAGGGCTCCTTCATTATGTTACATAGTAGTGTGAAAATCTTAAATCGAAATAAATCTAAAGTCACTGACTATTAAGGACGATCAATACACACTTTTTAGTTTAGCCTGTTCCATCAGGCTTCCCCAGTGGGAGATTGTTAGACTCCACAGGAGTGATTATGGCCTGCAAACAGTCCAGATCTGCACAATAACGAGCCATGTTAATACAGGTCTCTACTGTGTAAAGCCGAGGTGCCTGGATGACACAAATGGTTTGCACTCAACTAACTTGAACGTTGGCAGTTTGAATCCACCCAGTGGAACCATGTAAGAAAGGCCTGGTTATCTGCTTCCTGAAAAATTACAGCCAAGAAAACCTATGCGGCAGTTCTACTCTGTAAAACATTGGGTCACTATGAGTTGTATTGACTCATGGCAAGAGGTGTGGTTGTTTTGTTTTTTATTGTGTATATCATTCTCACATTTAGAAGGGAAGTCATTTCTAAATGAGCTGTTCTTTAACTTTTTGATTGAAGTTATGAAACATCTCTTTACAAAAATGCATACCTCCCAATATCATGCATGTAATTTTAGAGGTTTATGGAACGGTACTGAGGTAAAAAGAACAAGGGTAAGATGTCACAACTACAGAACTACTGGCCTTTACTTCAAAACAGGAGGAGCGGATGAGTGTGGCCCCCGCCAAAGGGAGCAGCAGCATTTCTTCACATGGAAACACCTTTATTTTATAAAGTAAAAGAAAGTTTTCACAGCCCTGAAGAGCTTTTAAAAAATACACTTAGAGAAAATATATTTTCCTAAACTGATAAATGTTCAAGGAAGAAAAATTAGAAAATACAGATAAGCCCCTCAAATTAAAACAATCTATATTCTTAAAATCAAAGAGAACTGTTGTTAATATTTTGTCTTCACTGCCTTTTTCTAAGTGCATACATGTTTTTACAAGAATAATTATTATACCATTGCTAATAATTATTGAGCATTTCATATGGTCTAATCATGTTAGATGCTCCGTTAAACCCCAAATAACTTTATGAGGTAGTTTCTATTATTAGATCCACACATTCTTCAGGCCATAATCAATCCAGCAGAACATAACAGTCACCCACTGAGAAAGCCCGATGGAACAGGTTAAACTAAAAATTGTGTATTGATCTTCTTTGATAATCAGTGACTTTAGGTTTATTTTGATTTAAGATTTTCACAACACATTTTTAATGTGTAAAATAGTTTCTGTTTTACACATGATGGGATTGAGGCACGGTGAAGTAAAATAACTTGCCTAGAATATTGTGTAGAATACACAGCTAGTAAATACCAGAGCTGTGATTCAAACCGGGCAACCCGGCATCAGAGCCATGCTCTCATGCTGTGAATACTATTTTGAAATCAGACTTATTCACTTAAAAATTTACTGTGAATACCTTCCCTAAGAAAAATATAATCTACATCGTATTTGAGTGGCTGTATAGTATTTACTTGCAAGCAGGTACCATAATTTATTTGTCTTATTATTGCAGGGTATCCAACTGTTTCAACTTGGAAATTTTAAATAATTCTATAATGTACGCCCTTAAAGCTAAATGTTTGCTCATCTAATTAATGATTAGGTTAGAACAGAGTTTGATGGTTCATAGACCTTATATTTACAAAGTGTTAGTTCTTAGTGACCCACGTCTTCTTAGAAGAAAAGACTCTCCAACTTGTTTTACGGAAGTTTGGATTCCTGTTGTGTTGGGGATTGTTTTCCTCCTCCTCTTTCTTCTCCCTTCTTCTTGCTGCTCAGTTTGGTTCTGGGGACCTGAGCTATGCTGCTGAAAGAGACAGGCATCACGGTGTTTGGAGAGTGCTTGGTTTATGATTCCTCTTCCCTATCCCACAAGCAAGATAAACCCTATATGACATTAATGTTTTGATATTAAGTAGCAGGAAGAATGTACAAAGAAATTTTATTAAAATGCTGGTTTTAAACTTTCATTAAAAAAAAGTAATAGAAAAATTTTTAATGTGATCTCACATGAGACCCCAGTATAATAAATACTATTTATTTTGTTAGTATACATTTATTTTATAAGCTCAAACTCTCAACACTTACTTATTATAAAATTAATCAGTAAGAACTACCAAGCTTTCTGACTGAACAAAAATTTGGAATTGAAAAAGCTGAAAACTTGTATCTGCATCTAGTTTTTTTTTTTATTTTATTTTGTTTGCACAGCATTGAGAAAAATCTTGATTGATGCAGCTAAGAATTTGCAAATGGTAATAGTTTTCAATAACTTACCATGAATTCGTGAATATTCTTCAATTAGATCCAGACATTTTAAAAAAGGATTAAATAAGAAACTTTCCGAGTTGTGTTCTTAAACATAAATAGCAACAGGTTGCATTACTTATTACAAAAATAATAAACAGCCCTGAACATTTATAATAATACCTCTAATTATTTATAATAAAATATTATCAGAATGTACTATGTTCATTTTGTTGTTGTTGTTAGTTAAAATCTAACTAGGCTTCCCTGCAATACCAGCATTCATTGAGCAGATGAGCCTAATTCTTGTCTGTCTCTTTTTTTAGTCCAGCGCACATGTGTCGTGGGAGTACACTTGCCCAAACAATGTTACATGCACTGGCGTGAACAGACTCATGAGCTGGAATCGACTCAATGGCAGTGGGTCTGGTTTGGGTTGGCATGAAAAGGCCTGAGGTTTTAAAAAATGAAGCCAGAACTCTACCTTCCTCTTCAATGACATATTTCCATTTACAATGAGGACGCTGAGCCTCACTGAGGTTAAGTAGCCGGGAGTTACAGCAACCAGACAGGAGGGGACCTCGTCATTAGACTTGCAGTCTCGAGTTCATTAACCTCTTTATGGTTCCTCCATGTTAATCCTGCTGCATCTGATTGCTTTATTCTCCTGGACATATAGATGATGGCAATGCTACTGAGTGGCAATAAGCTGGGAGGAGTCATTCCATTCTGATCACCTTTCTGCCTGAGTATGTAATCCCTGGGTGGCTTAATGGGGCTTTCTGTAAATCCCAGCATGCAAAACAAAGGCAAGGGTTACCAGTTGACCCAAACTCATGCCAAGCATGCATTTTATCCCAAAAGATCCAAAAATGCCCTGAAAGCTGTGAGCCAGCAGACCTCCTCTTGGGTTATATGCAAATGCCTTTCCTCCCTTTCCTCTCAACCAGAAGGCAACTAAACTGACTGCCTTATTTTTTAGAGAGCGAGATATAAACCTCTCTTGCTTTATACTTTCTTCTTGCATCCACCTTGTTTCGCCTTCTAACTTCTTTCTGCTTTGCCTCACTGGCAGCAAAAAGATGTGACAACTGACTGCAAAAGCTCTCTTGTTTGGTCTATTCCAGAGCTATTTTAACGTCATCCTTGAGGTCATATCTCCAGTGGTCTTGTGACTTTCTGGCCCACTATTGCCTATAATCCTTTCTCTCCTCTTCATTCTGTCACTGTTGAGCAGGGTTCTTTCAAAAGAGTTAATTGTCTCTTTTGTTCTCTTGAATAATCCCCTCTTGACCTTCTACATAATAGCTGGCAGAAGTTCTACGGAAGGAATAATACTGCGGATATGTGGCTTAGAAGCCCATAACTCATAATTTCAAATTCTGTGCTTTTTTGAAATGTTTAACGCTCATACCCAGTAGCTCTGCATAAATGGAAGCATTTATTCATTCATACATTTATATGTATTTTGTGTTTCACACTTTTCTGGGTATTAAGGAAAAAATCAAAAGCAAGACAGAAGTAATACTGTGTTATATTCTGAACTAAGGCCTTAAGAGACTGGCAGCTTCCAATTCTTGTTTCTTGGAATGCTTATTCTGAGGGAAGCCAATCACCATGTAAGAAGTCTGACCACCCTGAGACTGCCGTCCTGTGGAGAAGTTCAAGCTAGCCATGAGGAGAGGTTATGGAGAGAGAGAGAGATGCTTGGCCTGCTTAAGCTGTTGTAGTCATCACAGCCCAGGCACCAGGCATGAGAGAAGAAACCGTCTTGGACATCATAGGCCCAGCTGACTTGACAAGGAGAAAAATTGAAACCAGTGAACAGCCAGAACAAAGGCCCCACACATGCACAGCATGTACAGCCATTTGAACCATTCCAGCTGAAACCCAGTCATTGTGGAGTAAAGACAAGTCATCCCCATACTGCCACACCCTGTGCCCTGCCTGAATTCCTGACGTAATGTTTGAGCCTAGTAAAATATTTGGTGGTTTGTGCCACTAGGTTTTGGAGTGGTTTGTTATGCAGCAAGTCTTTTGAGAATCTGATGGAAGCAATGGACCCTCTTCCCAGGACAATGCACACACACACACACACACACACACACACAATTTTACACTAAATCTTAGACTCCATTCCTCCCCTCCACCCCACCCCAACAGAATTCATCTGCTGATTTTAGACAAAGTGACTGGCCACTGGAAAATTCCAGAGACCTCTAGTTTTATGATTCAAGCCACAAGAAAATAAAATAGAAGCGAAAACAAACGCTAGATGCACTTCCATGAGCGAAAAGAAATTTATACTTAAATTCAGGCTACAAGTGGGATTTCTTTACCAGACAGCTTCACTGGGGAGGGGACATTTTTAATGAAAGTTTTTCTTTTTTTTCTTCCTTTTTATAAAAAAAAAAAAAATTATAATATGTCTAGCATAAAGTAAAGAGAATAACATAATGAACATCTGTGTTCCCACTACGAAGCCCTATGAAATCTTGACACTGTGCCATATTTACCTCGTTAAGAAAAAAAATGATAGATACATTTGAGATTTCTTATACCACTTCACATTCCAGTCTCCTCCCTCCCTCCCTCAAAGTATGCCATGATCCTGAATTTGTGTTTATCATTCACATGCACATTTCGTTACTATTACTTTGTAAGTATATAACCATAAATAACAAATGACAGGTTTGGTTTACTTTCAGACTTTTGAATAAATATTAGCACTGTATTTATCATTTCATAAATTAGGTTTTTTCCTCCCACTCATCATTAGGTTTTTGATACTTACGCCTGTTGATATGTAGCCAAAGTTTATTCATTTATAATGTTTCATCTCCACAATTTATTTATCCATTCTCCTGTGAAGAGACTTTAGGTTATTTCCATATTTTTGCTATTACAAACTATGCTACAATAAAATTTTTTGTGCATGGTCAATGGGTCTATAGAGGAGAGTGTCAAATCTGTATCACATCCAGAGAAATTAACTCTTCAGAATGGGTGTGGTAAGTTAGACTCACCCCAGCAGTAAGTCTCCTCTGTTCCATACCCTCACCGAAACTTGGTAGCATCAGACCGTTTAACTTTTCCTGATCTGATGGGTATAATGTTGATTTTCAGACTGGTTCAAGAAAGAAAATACCCATAGTTCAATGCATGATTCAGTTGTAAACAAGTTGTTGTTAGTTGCCATGGAGTTGGCTCCAACTCAGGGCCACCTTGTGTATAACAAACAACAGGCTGTCCAGGTCCTACTCTATCTTCATGATCACTGGTAAGTTTGAATCAACTGTTGTGGCTATTACTTCAATCTATCTCATGGGGATTTTCACTGACCTCGTTTTCACTGACCTTCTACTTTACCAAACATGATGTCCTTTTCTAGTGATTGGTCTTTCCTGATGAAGTGTCTAAAACAATGGGTCATAATAATTGAATACTAAATAGTTATTTAATTAAAAAAAAAAAAAGGCTTAAAGCTACTTTGTTCTGGTCTGACTCCCAGCTGAGAATTTGCCTTTTTATCCCAGATATACTGAATCCGATTCTGATTCAGTATATCTGGGGTGAAAAGGCGAAGACTCAGCAGAAGATCAAACTGAAATGAACCTGTTGGAAGTCCTGAAAAATTGGTAAGAGAATTTAGGTGCACCCCTGCATAGTCACCCAAACTCCACATGCCGGTATCACTCAGCCACCTCACGGTGCCCACTGGTGTCTCCAGGCCATCCTAAGCGTCTCCTACGAAATTTAGCTGGGCCCTTCAACCTAAGTTCTTAAGACCTAAGAGCTCTATGTTGCTGAGGAGCGGGAAGAGCCCTCAAAATTGCCCTGGAAATGCTTTCAGTACAGAAACATGGCTGCACCCATTGACTCTCTGAAAAAGAAGTCTTTTTCCCGTTGCCTTGAAAGGGGCATCTTTCGTAATCACTACTTAGATGGGTTCTGTCCTTATGACGGGAGTCTGGGAAGGCAGCGTGCATTTTTCTGACAGGGGAAGCAGGCACTTTCACCTTTTAAAGATTCAATGACTTGCTGACTTGGAGATTGTATACTCAGTGGCTAGACCCAGGGACTTAACCAGGAGGGTGTGGAGGGCCCAGGAAGAGAGGAGGACCAAACTGGATTTACAGAAATAAAATCAGGTTTTAACTATCTTTGGCCAAATCGGCTGATAATTTTAAATGATCAACTCTGACATTAAAAGAAGTTTGTATCAAGAAGCTGTAATTTTCCTTAGAACTACTACATGAATGCTAAATGTGAGAAGTTTATATACTGGCATATCAAACACGTCTGATTGTATGAAGTATATTTTTACTGAAATACGTAATATTTAAAGACTTGATCTTGAAAGTTGAGTTTTACTTCTAGTCTCTAATTCCTAGAGGTGCTTTTTATGGAAGAGAATGTCTGTGGACCTGAGTGGTTACTGGATCATCTTTCTTTCATCAGCAAGATAAACTATCAGCTTCACCAGTGCCACAAGCCTTGTTACAGTAAAAATGAGTCTACTTCAAATGGATTCCATGTCTTCTTTTGGACCCTCTCTTACCTTTATTGCTTCTGATTTGACCACCAAGCCTGAGAACGATGATAGAGGAAATAGTGACATGCTCATACAAAAAATATGCTTTTCGATCCAAATTATTTGATGTCACCAAACTATATATGATTTCAGCTGGTCATGAAGAATGCCAACGAAGTGATGAAAAGGAAGATCTAATGGATGGTGTTGAAAAAGAAATCTCCACATTTATCACTGGAAAGAAGCACCGAAGATGTGTGGTTTATATAATCAAGTGGATTGGATGCTGTGGAAATACCATACAAAGATCAGGAGGCAGAGTTTGGGAAGGATCTTCACAGTTAGTCCAAGAAGGTCTAAAAAGTAGTTTTCTTTATCTACTTTCTGAAAAATGGGACAAGTGTAGTAAGCACATTACTTTACCACTTGATGTTGCAATTTGTCAGAATTATGTGAAATGGCAAAGCATTTGCCTTCTCTGTATGAAATGGAACTTCAGACGTTACAGTTGATGGAAGATGATATGTCTGTTACAGAGCAGGATTTATTTTCACAGGTTGCTAAAAACAACTCTAGCTTCTCACAAAAATGATTACTTTAATGGGACAGAAATACTTGTTGCCACCAAAAAGTGGTTTTCTTTTGTCTGACATTTTTTGTATACAACTGCTTCTGAATTGTAGGAAAAAATATGACGAAATTGTGATAGACCCACCATGGCAGAACAAATCAGTGTAAAGAAGTAACAGGAACAGTAACTTACCACCTACGCCAATAAAGCAAATACCTTTCCCTAAAATGGCTGCTCCAAACTGTCTTATGATGACTTGGGTGACCAATAGACAGAAGCACCTGCATTTTGTAAAGTAGGACCTTTATCCCTCTTGGTCTGTGGAGATAGTTGCTGAATGGCACGGGGTAAAAAATCACTAATTCAGGAGAGCTTGTGTTTTCATTTTTGTGTGTGTGTGTGTGTGTGTTTTCATTAGATTCTCTACACAAAAAGCCTTATAAAGGTCTTATTCTGGGGAGAGTTTGAGGGAAAAAAAAGCTGCTTTACCATTAAGGAATGCCAGTGAGAGACTGCTCCTCATTCCAGATCATAAATTAATTGTCGGCCTGCCCTGTACTTTTCACTCCCATAAGCCACCTCTTGATGAGGTTCTAAAAGACCACATCAAGCCTCATGGGAAGTATTTGGAGCTGTTTGCTTGGAAATTTACAGCCAGGTTGGATTAGTTGGGGCAATGAAGTTCTCGAATTCCAGCACATGGATTACTTTATTGCTTAAAGTCTGGAAGCTGACTGTGATCTTGGTCAAAGTAGTGGTTTTCCTCACTTTTTCCTCCCTTCTTCTCCCTTCATTCTCACTCAGTACCTTTTATTACTAACCAGAATGCTTAGAAATGTAAATAGGATTTGGTATTTCAGCAAAATGACCAGAATTGACTAGACTTCATGTAATTTTGAGATGAATTTTATTTCAGTTGCCCTGGTATTTCATTTTATTCTAGTCTCTCTACAAATAAAATGATAAACAGAAAGGTGCAAGACTATATGCTATTCAAAAAGGTCGGGAAGTATACGCTGTGACGCAAAGGTCATAATCCTGCCTATCGATATGTTTTGTTTGGCCTACATAGTATCGTAAAAAAAGAAAAGTGAGCCATTACTGTAAAAAATCAGGACGTTTCACATAAAAGTCCAGATTTCTGCTTCCGTTTAAACACCAGGAGTGCTGCCTGTGAGGCCTGAACTCTCTCATGGTATTAATTGCTTTCTTCGGAGGGGCCTGTGCTCTCTAGCTTACCAAAGTGCCACCAACTCTGTTCCATTCATTTATATTATCTACTTGGCCCATGGATGACCTGAATTTGCAAATTCTTCTGAAAAAAGTGTCCTAAAAGCTGCCAAGTATGACATTAGTGTACTGAGTTTATGCAACATTTTTGGAGGCTTTAAAACTTTTCAACTTCTCACTTTTCAAACACGTCTTAGTTTCGCTTGTTTTTCCAGAAGAAAATTAAAAAATATCAGAAAGTAAACATTGTTATGATTGTGAAAAAGTATTTGTGTTATTTACAGATTTTCTACAAATAAATATTTGCTGAGTCAAAAAAATTGTAAGAGAATTTACAGTATGGGAGAGGCACTGTGTGTGTGAGAGAGAGAGGGAGAGAAGGGGTGGTGCTGCTGCTACGGCCACTGCCCATGTAAAAGGGATTAAGTCCTGTTTTTATAGTAGGAACTTAATGTGATAACATCTATATCTTGGTCATCTAGTGCTGCTATAACAGAACTACCACAATAGCATGGTTTTAACATCGAGAAGTTTATTCTCTCATAATCTAGTAAGCTAGAAGTCCCAATTCAGGGCACCAGCTCCAGGGGAAGGCTTTATCCTTCTGTCGGCTCTGGAAGAATGTCCTTGTCATCGATCTTCCCTTGGTCTAGGAGTTTCTCCATGCAGGAACCTTGGGTGCAAAGGACACACTCTGCTCCCTGCACTTCTTTCTTGGTGGTATGAGGTCCTGGTGTCTCTCCGTTTGCTTAACCCTTTTGTATCTCAAAAGAGATTGGCTTAAAACACTATCTAACCTTGTAGATCTCATCAGTATAACTGTCACTAATCCATCTCATTACATCATAGTGATAGAATTTACAAGACACAGGGAAATCACATCAGATGACAAAATGGTGGACGATCATACAATACTGGGAATTACGACCTAGCCAAGTTGACAGATATATGGGCGCGGGGGGAGGGGGGATACAGTTCAATCCATGACAGCCTAAAACTAAAAAAAAGAAAATTGTACCATAATCATATTTAGAACATGGAGGAAAATGCCCCCCACCAAAAAAAAAAAAGCGAAAATCTTGAGAATCGTTGCTTAAGAAGAGCAAACATTGTACTGCTTCATTGGTGGAAGAGCCCTGGTCATCAGAGAACAGGTACCCTCAGTTTTCTGCGAGAGAAGACCTTCCCCTTGCTCTGTTTCTCTCTGTCCTTTACCTTTGATATAAATTTATTACAGCACAACACATGGGAGTAAGCCCATGGGGCTCTTTCTCTCAGAAATATTTTGAAGAGGCAGGAAAATGCTTTCAGAGCATGCCATTTTTAGCCATTCTTTCCCCTTATTCTGACCCAATCATGAACATTAACATAGATTTACCAGCACAGGTACTCAGTAAATTAGGTTACCTCTAAAACGACTCAAGCTACTGGGTGAATAAGACTCTTATTGCTACCCATGGAAATTCTACACATAGCTTTACCACTCTAACTATTCAAATTATTTCTGTGCAGTCCCATAAAACTCCCCTTTTTCAGAATCTTTGTTCCTAATTGTTATGGATTTAATGACGTCCCTGAAAAAGCTATGTTGAAGTCCTAACCCTTGGTACCTGTAAATATAATCTTGTTTGGAAATCAAACCAAATCCCTTGCTGTCCAGGCAATTCTGACTCATAGCGACTCCATGTGTCACAGGTAGGACTACACCACAGGGTTTTCTTGGCTATAAACTTTACAGAAGCAGATCACCAGACCTTTCTTTTTTGGTGCCACTGGGTGAGTTCAAACTGCCCACCCTTAGGTTAGTAACCCAGTGCAAACTGTGTGCCACCCAGGAACCTCTATTTGGGACATACTTATACTTAAAAGTGTTCGTTGTTTATCTGAAATTCAAATTTAAGTAGATCTCCGGTATTTTTATGTAGTAAAACTGACAACTCTACTTTGGGTAGATTATACAACTGCCAGTTTACCTGAAAGAACCTAAGGATCTGAGAGATTAAAAATCAATGTCCACGTTCACCAAATTATTCCTAAGTGGTAAAGTCAAGATTGGAACCCAGTCTGCTGAACTTCTGAACTTGTGCTTTTCCCATTTGCCATGCCATCGAGAGTGGAGTTCAGAGCCCTGGACAAGGCTTAGCTTCTGTAAGTAGGCCCTTTTCTCATCTGTATGTCTGACTGGTCTCCTTGTTGAAATCTCAGAGGTGAGGAGCTTCTTAGGGTCACTTCTTTGTCCACCAAAAGAGCCATTTGTTAAATAGTTCTTGACACACTTCTAGGAAGGACATTTTTGCTAATATATTGAGATAAATGACATCTTTGTAGGTTAATTTTTTTTTTTTTTTTTTTGGTTCTCAAGAACTGGGCTAATTTAGAGAGTGAGTCTGGCTGGACAGCATGCCACAGCGCTGCTGAAATGCTGACGTGGGTCAGATATTTACCAAGTTGACATGCTTGTGAGCAAGGAGGGCAACATTTTCTTTTTTGGAAAAAAAAAATACATATTATCATTATTGCATATAGAAATGTGCTAAGTATTAAAATCATTTTGGGTAATTATGCTTGTACTTTTGTAGCAGGACATGGGTTAGGTGAGCTTAATAAAAGTTCTAACAAACAATGTAGTCTAGGACTCAAGAACTCCAACTCTGTAGTCAGAGGGACCAGGGTATGAATCCTAGCTTCACCACATATTTGGTCTTGGGCAAGTTATTTCACCTCTTAGCTTCTTGTCAAAAGTAGGGATGACAATAATGATATCTTCCCTACAGAGTAGGTGTGAGCAACAGTAAAATAAACACTGAACTCCGTGCCAGTATTCAGTAACCATTTGATAAAAGTAGCTATTATCAACATCATCATCATCACAGTTACTATTCTTGAGTGTGTTTCTGTTTGTGAATAATGATGGATCTGTTTTACAAGTTGGGAATGAAGTTGTGTGGGCATTTTTTCATTGTTCAGCTTTGAGAGCCATTTGTGACAAAGAACCTAGCGTGAATTTGTATTGGAGGCACTGGTACAAAGCTGAAATGAATCTGGCTAAACTCTATTGGGGAAAATGTTCTTACATATGTCACCAAACATAAGGAAAAAATATTTTCCTACTGAATACAAATTATTCAGTTGCCTGAATTTATGTGCCACTTGGTGATTGTCTTAAATGAGAAGCCCTAATATGTGATGGTAACATTGAACTGAAGATATACAGCTACCCTGTCCTGCAATCCCATGAAATTTTAGCCAATACTGTGTTTTCACTGATTACTTCACACACTCCTCCCACACCCACAGCCTTTTCCTATCATATTAGACATCTCAGTGAATTCCACATGAAATCTTATCTTCCTTCCTTATATAGTCTTTTGGTTGATTTCACTTTTCTTTGGTAGTAACCTGAATATGCGCTGAGGACTGTTTTTGTCCTCAGGGAATTTATGGACATCTTCTCTCTTCTCTGCAGTTGCCCACCCTGTAGGGCCTCTCATTGTTCAGTCATTTATTTAATAATAGATTTATTGAACATCTACTATAGGCCAAGCACTATTCTGGGTGCTGAGGGGCACAGCACACTACAAAACAAAATCCCACCCTCATGGAACTTAGCTGGTGATCATGACGTTTTGGTTAAATTTTTTTACATTTTGTGGATGAGACACAGGTTAGATTTTCACTTCATGGGTCTTAAGTCTTTCTTGTAATTGTCCTTACAATGGCAAATAATCAAGAAGTTGAGACAGGTTTAGGATTAGAGAACAGTTTCATGTTGGGCACTAAATTTTAAGGATTCAAAATTCAGGGAATTTAAGGAAGCATACAAATATTATGGAGCTCTGGTGACACAGTGGTTAAGAGCTACACTGAGCTATGGCTGTTAACCCAAAGGCTGGCACTTCGAATTCACCAGCTGCTCCTTGGAAACCCTGTGGGGCAGCTCTACCCTACAGGGTCGCTATGAGTCGGAACCGGCTCAACAGCAACAGGTTAATAAATATCACGACCTTCACTTTTGGAATAGTTAACCAATATTTTAAGTGTCATTTTTAATGTTTCATTTCATAGACCTTGCTTTTGTCTCCCTTCCCCTAAACTAAGAATTACTACATTTTCCTAGTCTTGCTTAAACCCCTAAGCTTAGTGTTAACACACACATAGAGCCATGAGTAGACCAAGTCATTACTAATAGATATAGACGGGTTTTGAGAGAAACTCTCTGAGCTTTTTACATGCTTTCTCTGTTGACTGATCTCAGATAAGCCATTCTCAATCTCATTCAACTGCTGCCTTTGAAGAAATGACCAAATGAACCAAGTACAGACAAAACAGAACCATCAGTTACAAATGAAGTTTGTGGGTTCCTGTTTGTTTAATAAATCCTCTTCTACCCCTCCGCCCCATTTTAATCATACGTTGCTAAGTAGCAAACCTTCCAGAACTTAGTCCTATAAAGCAACAACCACTTTATTATGCCCATGGGTTCTCCAGGTCAGGAACTTAGAAAGAGCATAGTGGAACAGCTCTTCTCTGCTCCACTGTTTGGGTCTCAGCTGGTGTGACATGAATGACTGGAGCTGACCCAAGGGGCTGGGGCTGGAGGATCCACTTCCGAGATGGGTTCTTCACTCCTATGTTCAGCACTGTGGCTAGGTTGCTGAAGGATGGGGCTTAGCTGGACTGGCTTAATGAACTGCCCTCATCGTGGTATTCTAGGATAGTATTCTAGGATAGTCTAGCATGGTATTCTAGGACAGTCAGACTTCTTTCAAGGTAGCTCAGGCCTCCAAGTTCTCAGTGTCAAGGTGGAAACTACAGCCTCAGAAGTTACATAGTGTCACTTCAGCTGTACTGCACTGGTTGAAGCAGCCAGAAGCCCAAAAAGAGTCAAGGGAAGGGGTCAAATACCCCACTTCTCAACTGAAAGTCAGTGAAAGAATTTGTGACCATGTTTTAAAACCTCCACACCCAATCAGTTTAGATATCTTGATAATTTGATCCCAGCCAATGCACCTTATGTGCAGCCACCATCCATTCTGCAATGGAGGCTTTCGTATTGCTGTGATACTGAGCAGGTTTTAGTGGAGCTTCTAGGCTAAGATAGACTAGGAAGAAAGACTTGGTGATCTACTTCCCAAAATCAGTTAATTAAAACCCTATGAATCACAGTGGTCTGATCCACACTAGTCATGGCAATGATGTAGGACTAGGCAGTGTTTCGTTCCATCGTGCATGGGGTCCCAGTGAATGAGTCGGGGCCAACTTGCAGCATCTAACAAAACAATTAATGAATAAATGTCAAAAAAGAGGTTTATTGGTTATTTACATACTTTTCTCGACTCAGGGAGCCCTGGTGGTGAAGTGGTTAAGGGCTGGGCTGCTAACCAAACAGTTGGCAGAATCCACCAGCCAGTCCTTGGAAACCCTATGGGGGCAGTTCTGCCCTGTCCTATATGGTTACTATGAGTTGGAATTGACTCAACAGCAATGGATTTGGTTTGGGGTTTTTTTTGTTGTTGTTTTTTTTTTTTCTTCTTAGAACACACTTCATGAGAGAGAACATAATTAACATTTTAATTTAAACGTTGTTTCTAACTTCTCTAAGGTTTCCTCCACACTTCCTTTGGTTCTTCCTCATACGAATTTTCTTCGTTTAATGATGTGTTAGGCCACATATTGTTATGGAATTCTTTGTCTTCTGGGGTGACAGAAATACTTGAATCTTAAGTTGTAGACTTCATGATGGCTACAAGGCTACTGCAACTTGATTTGGTAGGGTCAGGAGAGTGAAATGCTGACCCTGGGGGAGCACTAATTTCCAACCAGCATTTGGCCCCGAGTCAACTATCACAATTCTTGTAAAACCATTTATTAGTATTGTAAAAACCATTTTTTTATTAACTTTTATTGAGCTTCAAGTGAACGTTTACAAATCAAGTCAGTCTGTCACACATAAGTTAATATACATCTTACTCCTTACTCCCACTTGCTCTCCCCCTAATGAGTCAGCCCTTCCAGTCTCTCCTTTCCTGACAATTTTGCCAGCCTCCAACTCTCTCTATCCTCCCATCCCCCCTCCAGACAGGAGATGCCAACACAGTCTCAAGTGTCCACCTGATATCATTAGCTCGCTCTTCATCAGCATCTCTCTCCTACCCACTGTCCAGTCCCTTTCATGTCTGATGAATTGTCTTCAGGGATGGCTCCCGTCCTGTGCCAACAGAAGGTTTGGGGACCATGACAGCCGGGATTCCTCTAGTCCATCCAGACCATTAAGTATGGTCTTTTTACGAGAATTTGGGGTCTGCATCCCACTGATCTCCTGCTCCCTCAGAAGTTCTCTATTGTACTCCGTGAGGGCAGTCATCGATTGTGGCCGGGCACCAACTAGTTCTTCTGGTCTCAGGATAATGTAGGTCTCTGGTTCATGTGGCCCTCTCTGTCTCTTGGGCTCTTAGTTGTCGTGTGACCTTGGTGTTCTTCATTCTCCTTTGGTCCAGGGGGGTTGAGACCAATTGATGCATCTTAGATGGCCACTTGTTAGCTTTTAAGACCCCAGACGCCACATTTCAAAGTGTGATGCAGAATGTTTTCATAATAGAATTATTTTGCCAATTGACTTAGAAGTCCCTTTAAACCATGGTTCCCAAACCCCCGCCCTTGCTCCACTGACCTTTGAAGTATTCAGTTTATCCCGGAAACTTCTTTGCTTTTGGTCCAGTGCAGTCCAGTTGAGCTGACCTTCCATGTATTGAGTGTTGTCCTTCCCTTCATGTAAAGAAGTTCTTATCAGCTAATTAATCAGTAAAAAACCCTCTCCCTCCCTTCCTCCCTCCCCCCCTCGTAACCACAAAAGTATGTGTTCTTCTCAGTTTATACTATTTCTCAAGATCTTATAATAGTGGTCTTATACAATATTTGTCCTTTTGCCTCTGACTAATTTCACTCAGCATAATGCCTTCCAGGTTCCTCCATGTTATGAAATGTTTCACAGATTTATCACTGTTCTTTATCGATGCCTAGTATTCCATTGTGTGAATATACCATAACTTATTTAACCATTCATCTGTTGATGGACACCTTGGTTGCTTCCAGCTTTTTGCTATTGTAAACAGTGCTGCAATAAATATGGGTGTGCATGTATCTGTTCATGTAAAGGCTCTTATTTCTCTCGGGTATATTCTGAGGAGTGGGATTTCTGGGTTGTATGGTAGTTCTATTTCTAACTTTTTAAGAAAACGCCAGATAGCTTTCCAAAGTGGTTGTACCATTTTACATTCCCACCAGCAGTGTATAAGAGTTCCAATCTCTCCACAGCCTCTCCAACATTTGTTATTTTGTGTTTTTTGGATTAATGCCAGCCTTGTTGGTGTGAGATGGAATCTCATCGTAGTTTTAATTTGCATTTCTCTAATGGCTAATGATCGAGAGCATTTTCTCATGTATCTGTTAGCTGCCTGAATATCTTCTTTAGTGAAGTGTGTGTTCATATCCTTTGCCCACTTCTTGACTGGGTTGTTTGTCTTTTTGTGGTTGAGTTTTGACAGAATCATGTAGATTTTAGAGATCAGGTGCTGGTCTCAGATGTCATAGCTGAAAATTCTTTCCCAGTCTGTAGGTGGTCTTTTTACTCTTTTGGTGAAGTCTTTAGATGAGCATAGGTGTTTGATTTTTAGGAGCTCCCAGTTATCTGGTTTCTCTTTGTCGTTTTTGGTAATGTTTTGTATTCTGTTTATGCCTTGTATTAGGGCTCCTAGGGTTGTCCCTATTTTTTCTTCCATGATCTTTATCGTTTTGGTCTTTATGTTTAGGTCTTTGATCCACTTGGAGTTAGTTTTTGTGCATGGTGTGAGGTATGGGTCCTGTTTCATTTTTTTGCAAATGGATATCCAGTTATGCCAGCACCATTTGTTAAAAAGACTATCTTTTCCCCAATTAACTGACACTGGGCCTTTGTCAAATATCAGCTGCTCATATGTGGATGGATTTATATCTGCGTTCTCAATTCTGTTCCATTGGTCTATGTGCCTGTTGTTGTACCAGTACCAGGCTGTTTTGACTACTGTGGCTGTATAATAGCTTCTGAAATCAGGTAGAGTGAAGCCTCCCACTTTCTTCTTCTTTTTCAGTAATGGTTTTCTTATCCGAGGCTTCTTTCCCTTCCATATGAAATTGGTGATTTGTTTCTCTATCACCTTAAAAAATGACATTGGAATTTGGATCGGAAGTGCATTGTATATATAGATGGCTTTTGGTAGAATAGACATTTTTACTATGTTAAGTCTTCCTATCCATGAGCAAGGTATGTTTTTCCACTTAAGTATGTCCTTTTTAATTTCTTGTAGTAGAGCTTTGTAGTTTTCTTTGTATAGGCCTTTTACATCCTTGGTAAGATTTATTCCTAAGTATTTTATCTTCTTGGGGGCTACTGTGAATGGTATTGATTTGGTGATTTCCTCTTCGGTGTTCTTTTTGTTGATGTAGAGGAATCCAAGTGATTTTTGTATGTTTATTTTATAACCTGAGACTCTGCCAAACTCTTCTATTAGTTTCAGTAGTTTTCTGGAGGATTCCTTAGGGTTTTCTGTGTATAAGATCACGTCATCTGCAAATAGAGATAATTTTACTTTCTCCTTGCCAATCCGTATGCCTTTTATTTCTTTGTCTAGCCTAATTGCCCTGGCTAGGACTTCTAGCACAATGTTGAATGAGAGCGGTGATAAAGGGCATCCTTGTCTGGTTCCCGTTCTCAAGGGAAATGCTTTCAGGCTCTCTCCATTTAGAGTGATGTTGGCTGTTGGCTTTCCATAAAAAAAAAAAAAAAAATAGATGCCCTTTATTATGTTGAGGAATTTTCCTTCAATTCCTATTTTGGTAAGAGTTTTTATCATAAATGGGTGTTGAACTTTGTCAAATGCCTTTTCTGCATCAATTGATAAGATCATGTGGTTTTTGTCTTTTGTTTTATTTATGTGATGGATTACATTAATGGTTTTTCTGATATTAAACCAGCCTTGCATACCTGGTATAAATCCCACTTGATCAGGGTGAATTATTTTTTTGATGTGTTGTTGGATTCTATTGGCTAGAATTTTGTTGAGGATTTTTACATCTATGTTCATGAGGGATATAGGTCTATAATTTTCTTTTTTTGTAATGTCTTTACCTGGTTTTGGTATCAGGGAGATGGTAGCTTCAAAGAATGAGTTGGGTAGTATTCCGTCTTTTTCTATGCTTTGAAATACCTTCAGTAGTAGTGGTGTTAAGTCTTCTCTGAAGGTTTGGTAGAACTCTGCAGTGAAGCCGTCCGGGCCAGGACTTTTTTTTGTTGAAGTTTTTTGATTACCGTTTCAATCTCTTTTTTTTGTTATGGGTCTATTTAGTTGTTCTACTTCTGAATGTGTTAGTTTAGGTAGGTAGTATTTTTCCAAGAATTCATCCATTTCTTCTAGGTTTTCAAATTTGTTAGAGTACAATTTTTCGTAGTAATCTGAAATGATTCTTTTAATTTCATTTAGTTCTGTTGTGATGTGGTCCTTCTCGTTTCTTATTCGGGTTATTTGTTTCCTTTCCTGTTTTTCTTTAGTCAGTCTAGCCAGTGGTTTATCAATTTTGTTAATTTTTTCAAAGAACCAGCTTTTGGCTTTGTTAATTCTTTCAATTGTTTTTCTGTTTTCTAATTCATTTAGTTCAGCTCTAATTTTTATTATTTGTTTTCTTCTGGTGCCTGATGGGTTCTTTTGTTGCTCACTTTCTATTTGTTCAAGTTGTCGGGACAGTTCTCTGATTTTGGCTCTTTCTTCTTTTTGTATGTGTGCATTTATCGATATAAATTGGCCTCTGAGCACTGCTTTTGCTGTGTCCCAGAGGTTTTGATAGGAAGTATTTTCATTCTCATTGCATTCTATGAATTTCCTTATTCCCTCCTTGATGTCTTCTATAACCCAGTCTAAAAACCATTTTTATACCAGTTTACACTCATGATGCTCTCATTTAACTACACTTCAGATTTCTGCATGCATCTTCTGGTCTTTATTCCCATATGCATCCAAAGTTCCAACACTGTTTACATTTTTTTTTTTTGATACAGTGAAATAATGATAACTTCTGCTAATACCCAGTACCGTCTGATGTTACTGCAGTGCAGACACCCTCAGTTCCTGTTAAAGCACTGGAGAGGGAAGTGAGTGGAGGAAATATCTTACCGGGAAATGGCCTTATTCTGTGACAGGAGAGACAGAAATGGTGAGAATGATTGTGAAACTGGTTTTATCAGGCGGTATTGCTGGTTGCCTTAATTATGGTTTGCATTCCTGTGTAGAGTGCCATTAGGGAACAGGGTTTTGGCCTACAGAGCTCTCTGACTTCAATGTTCTTTAGGCTAATTGATGTATCCAAGTTGGATTCTGAATTTCCTGTACAGTGGCTTCACAGAAATACAGAGATTAACAGAAAATTATTCCTCTTTGAGACTAAAGAGCTTGAGAGAGGTTTTTGGATGTTTTCATTTTTTGAATCATTATTAATTTTTCCTAACCATTAGCCAAGAATGTTGTTATTCCTTCTGAGCCAGACCCCAAGAGTACGTGGTAAAAGAGAGATTACCTTGATGTGTTTGTCTGAAAGCTTATCAAAACTGCTTTGGTGCTTGATCTGAGCTCAACACTAAGATGAATCATTACAATAAAATGTCTCTTGGCTTCCTTCAGAACCGAGCACTGAAAGCTTCTTCCAAAAAAATCACATGCTAAGGAGGCAAAATCCCTTTTAATTTATGGATAGTAGTTGGTAGAGTTCCTAGCCGCTGATGCCCTGGCATCATTTTACTTGATGCTTGGGAACTGGTGCTTGGCAATCTTCAGTCCCCCTGGTGAAGTTCAGTTAGTGGATGATAAGTTCTTTCCTTTCTCAGAAGAAACCGGCAATGTCAACGTGTGCACCAACCCACCTCTGAGGGCTTCCAAAATTTTTTCAGAAGGTTCACACGGTCAAAACTATGTTCACGATAGCCAACACGGTCAGGCGCTGCTTAGCTGTTATCAAACAAAACCTTGGGTGATGGCAATAGGTGTGGCTCAGCTGGGAGCTGCTCAGACCAAGCAGAATTTGCTCCCTCCTGTCCACTGTCCTCAAAGCGCTGGGTGTGGCTCAAGCCAGTCAAACCGTTTACTAACCCACATGCCAAAGAAAAAGGCAATTCATCTTACTGCACATGTGCGCCGCAATAACCTATGTAGTCCATGATCGTATGTACTTCCTTATGAGAGACGGTATAAAACGTTCTGCTTCCGTTTGCGCAGGGAGCTTGATTTGAGGTATAATCCTCCTTGCTCCTTGCCTGCACGCTTTCAATAAACGCTATTCCTCCCTCCTCAGCTTTGTTATTGGGGAGAAGCCACATTGGGCAAGACCTGCTTTGGGTAACCATAGTATTGCTGAGATGTTATTTGCCTTTTTCATTGTGTTGTCGTTTGCACTCACAGCGCAAGAGCTATGGTGGGTAAGACTACTGGTGCCTGAGAACAAATCAAAGAAGTGGCACCAAACTGTGCTAGTAGCCATTATGTATTCACTGCCAGGTGCTCACAGTCCCTAGTGTAGCAGTAAAAATTATTACTTGCATTAAATCTCAGCCCCTGAGTAAATTTTTTTAACATTCTTCCTGATGAAATGGGGTGTACACATACAGCACTTCTGCTGCATACCGCTTGACACAGAGGACTGTGTGACTGCTTGAGTTGTGAGCCGAACTACCTGCTTTTTCCAGGGGATGCCCTTTTACTTGAAACAATGACTGACAGAAAAAAATATCATTGTTCAAATTTGGGTATTTAGGATACATTTTCTTTTTGCTTGAAAATGGGTGAAGTGATCCTGTCATTTCAAAAAAATAATATTATTTGTTGTCAAAGATATAAATTGCTTCTTCAAGTGAAAATTAGAATTTTGGAAAACTTGTTAACTGTGCAATGAGTTTCTGAATACTTTCAGTATTTTTTGATGACATGGATTTGGTATTAATGAATATAATTTTTGATAGCACATAATGAAATGAGTCATTTAGAAGATCTGCATAACTCAGTGAACCAGTAATTTCCAAATGACCAATGCATGATGTAACAAAACCATGCACTGGTAAAAGATTCATTGAAAGTGCAAGATAGACCAATGATTTTCATGTGACAGAATACAAAAAGTTCCTTGATAATGTTTCAGTGTCCACATTATAACTAATCTTTAAGAAACTACCACTTGTCCAGTACTGATATAGTATCAAAGAAGAATACCACAATGGCCTAAAAGTGCCAATAAAATACTCCTCCCTTTTTCAACTACGTAGTTGTGTGAGGCCAGATTTTCTTCATATACTTGAACCAAAACAACATATCACAACAGATGAAGAGCAAAATCAGATATGAGAATCCAGTTGTCTTCTATTAAGCCAGATACTAAATAAATTTGCAAAAATAAGTGTTAAACAATACCACTTCATCACTAAATTTTTTGTTTTGTTTTGGAAGACATTTTATAAAAAATATTAATGTTAACATGTAATGGATGTATTGTTATTTTTAAATAACTTACTATTTTCAAAATTTCTGTTTAAATTTCTAGTGTGGTAAATATTGGTAGATATGAGATACAAAACAAATGTTCTTTCAGTTCTCAGTAATTTTAAAGAGTGTAAAGGGAACTCCAATAAGATTATCAAGTTGCACACCCTGAAAGTAAAGTCCCCCACAAGACTGTCTTTACTTCAGATACCAGCTGTAAGTTCTGGGGTTCCCAGGGCCACCCTTACTTTTGGCCATCTGGTTACAAATTTGGGGGTTCTCACAATCATTTTCAGGTTTGATAATTCACTAGAATGACTCATGGAACTCAGGAAAGCACTGTACTTATGCTTACAGTTTTATTATCGCAAAAGAATACAAATCAGAACCAGCCAAATGGAGGAATGCATAGGGCAGGTTCTGAGAGGGTTCCAAACCCAAAGCTTCTGTCATCCGCAGGGATACGTCACCCTCCTGGTACTAAAGTGTGACAACGGTGCATGGGGTTTTGCCAGACCAAGATGCTCACCCCAGCTTTGGTGTCCAGAGTTTTCACTGGGGCCTCATTATGTAGGCATGATTGATTAAATTACTGCCTATGTGTTTGAACTCAATCTCCAGTCTTCTCTCCTCCCCTGAGGTCAGGCTGCTTTTACATGGCCAAATGATTAATCACATGGTTGCTCTTTCTTTCATGACCAGCCCCCACCCTGAGACTATTGGTGTGACAGATCCTACCCTGAGTCATCTCATTAGCATAAATTATCAGGTTTGGTTTGACGGGCCCACCATGAATAACCAAGATATTCTTTCTAGCTAAAAACCAAACTCATTGCCATCAATTCCGACTCATAGTGACCCAAGAGGAAAGAGTAGAACTGTCTTATAGTGTTTCCAAGGAGGGGCTGGTGGATTTGAGCTGCCGACCTTTTGGTTAGCAGTCGAACGCTTAACCAAGATATTCATATCAGTGAGGAAATTCCAAGGGTTTAGCTGTTGCCCCACAAGGAGCCAGGAAAAAGGCCAGGTCTGTCTTTGGATAAAGTCAATTTTTCACTCTACATGGTCTGAGGGCAAAAAAGTTAGAACAATGCTGGTGTAAACTAGTCTGCTTCCCATTTGAATGCATAGGGACATATGTTGAAGAGAAAATTATCAGCATGTAGATATTTCCCATTGGCATGTAATTCAGTTACTGTGATACATGCACCCTTGGATAGCATCCCAGGCCTCTTCCATTGGATAAATAGAGACCATATGGAATTCTCAACCTCTGGCTTTACGGCTGTGATTTCAAGACCACCAAATTTTCTCATTTCTTTTGAAGGATGCAACTGGGGCTCTTAGGCCAAATTTGGGGAGTTTACTTTGTAGTTCTTTGGCTTTACAGTTAATGCTACAGATGTCCAGGTTGGGTTTCATTTTCTATTCTGTTTTTCCCTACCTTTTCTTTCCTTTCTCTTTATAGTATTTCTCCTTGATGTCTTTATTTTTATTTATTTATTTAATGTGTTTGCTGAGCATTTGTTGAGATTACAATGGAAGCAGAATTAATCTTTATATTATATTAATATTTCTCTCATGAGAACATCATTCTATACCAGGCAGTATGCTCTGTGATCACAAATAATTTGGTGAAAACTCTGGTTTATAGCTCTGAAAATTATATTGTATGTGTTTTGAAAACCGACTGGTACTATTCCTTGTAGAACACGTGTGACCAAATCCATAAAATATACTTTAAAAATTTAAAAAATGAAAATCAAGAGCTTGGGGGGTGCATAACAGAAAAATCACATTGAATAAGGGTAGGTTGTACAGTGGATCTTTGTTATTGCTATCACTGAGTTGTACACATATAAAAAGTTGAATTGGCAAAAGTTGTGTGATATATTGACAACAACAAAAAGAAAAAAAAAAGAAGAGTAGCAGCTAAGGCTATTTATGTTTAACCAAAAACCTCATGCAGCTTGATTCCTTGGTTTGGAGGTTTAGAGTCATGATTTCATGGGACATCCCAGTTAACTGGGCTAATAACATCTTTGTGCTTCTGTTCTACCTCCTAGTTGGTTGCATAGTGCCTAGGATCTTAAATGCTTGCAAGAAGCCATCCAAGGCATGACAGTTGGTCTCTATTCACCTGAAGCAGCAGAGGAAGGAGAGTCAGGAATAGGACGGTATGGAATGTGTGGCTAATTGCTTCCATGAACAACTGCCTCCTTTGCCAAGAGACCAGAAAAACTGGATGGTGCCGGGCTACCATTACTGAACATTTTGATCAAAGATCAAACTGCCAGAAATTCAAGCCAGATTCAGAAGAAGACATGCAATGATGGATATCATTGCTGATGTCAGATCTTGGCCGAAAGCAGAGAATACCAGAAAAATGTTTACCTGTGTTTTATTGACTATGCAAAGGCATTCAACTGTGTGGATCATAACAAATTATGGATAACATTGCAACGAATGGGAATTCTAGAACACTTAATTGTGCTCATGAGGAACCTATACATAGACAAGAGACAGTCGTTCGAACAGAAAGGGAATATTGCAGGGTTTAAAATCAGGAAAGACGTGTGTCAGGGTTGTATCCTTTCACCATACTTATTCAATCTATATGATGAGCAAATAATCTGAGAAGCTGGACTACATGAAGAAGAACAGGGCATCAGGATTGGTGGAAGACTCATTAACAACTTGCTATATTATGAGTCGGAATCGACTCAACGGCACTGGGTTGGTTGGTTTGTTTATATGCAGATAACAACTTTGCTTGTTGAAAGTAAAGAGGACTTGAATCATTAACTGATGAAGATCAAAGACCACAGCCTTCAGTATGGATTATACCTCAATATAAAGAAAACAAAAATCCTCACAACTAGACCAATAAGCAACATCATGATAAACAAAGAAAGTATAGAAGTTGTCAAGGATTTCGTTTTACATGGATCTACAATCAATGCCTATGGAAGCAGCAGTCAGGAAATCAAGTGATGTATTGCATGGGGCAAATCTGCTGCAAAAGACCTCTTTAAAGTGTTGAAAAGTAATACCTGACCCATGGTATTTTCAATTGCTTCATATGCATGTGAAAGCTAGACAATGAATAAGAAGGATCTAAGAAGAACTGATGCCTTTGAATTATGATGTTGGTGAAGAATATTGAATATGCCGTGGATTGCCAGAAGAACGAACAAGTCTGTCTTGGTAGAAACACAGCCAGAGTGCTCCTTAGAAGCAAGGATGGTGAGACTTTGTCTCGCATAATTTGGACATGTTATCAGGAGGAACCAGTCCTTGGAAAAGGACATCATGCTTGGTAAGGTAGAGGGTCAGCAAAAAAGAGGAAGACCCTCAATGAGATGGATCAACACAGTGGCTGCAACAATGGGCTCAAACATAGCAAAGATTATGAAGATGGTACAGAACCGGGCACTTAACAACAACAACAACATTGAGCTGGAGCCAACTCTGTAGCACCTAACAACAGCATTGATAAAGAAACATCTGTTAAATAAGCAATGAATTTGAAAACTAAAAATGAGCATTGGCATACTTTATTAACCTTTAGAAAAATGAACTTTTAACCACATAGAAAGATATGTTTCTTGTGTGCAGACTTTACACATTCTTAATACTTTTCACATCTAAGTAAACCATGGTCATCATTATTTATATATAAATTAGAAAATGCATTTTGATTTTGAAATCACCATAAGCAGCAGTTTCTATGAGGGAACTGACATTAGAGATGTTCTTTTAAAGATTTAACCTCAAAACATTTTAGTGAAATGTTTAAAGGGAACATAAATACAGATTTTTAGTGGATGGAGGCAATTAATTTTTTTTTTTAAGTCTTGTATAGAGGAAAGGAGTATTATTTGTCTCATACATTAAGGCCTGCACACGCACTTTGTACCTAATGAATAACCAGTTATTGATCAATAGAGTGTCATACATGTGACACTTATGTCTTTATCATAAATTTTTATTTTTTGTACTTTGCATTTGGCTTTCTAAAGTAATTTTTCTTTATGACTGGATGTGAAAGGAATTATGAACTATATGGCAATTATGATGGGTAAATATTTTTGGTTGAAAAAATTGTTATTTAATTTGATAATTGTAATTTTCATTTTCAGATAAAGTCAAGGTGATATTGTGTGTTTTTCCCCAAGGAAGATTGTTTCTCTTCATTAATATTTCATTAAGTACTTAATAGCTCTAAGTGACAGTCACAAAGTGGAATACTGCTCACTAATAAAAACAAACTACTGATAAAAGAAAATGGGTAAATATCAAAAATTACATGCTGCCTTAATGAACTCAAGAACAAAAAGTTAATTCTATATGATTCTATTTACATGAAATTCTACAAGGGACAAAAACTAACATGTAGTAATAGAAAAGCCATCACTGATTGCTTCTTGGGAAGTGTTATCTGGAAAAAGGAATGAGGGGTGATGGAAATTCTGTGTCTTGGTATACATGTGTCAAAATTCCTTGTATGATATGCTTAGATATGCATTTCATGTATGCAAATAACACCTGGAGTTTTAAAGGACCTGAGGTGATTTTTAGGGATATTTCACATAATTAATAATAGATAACACTCAAGGGCACTGGGTTAATACTTACTGAGCAGTTACAATGTTCATTCATTGTTTTAAGAGTTTTTATGTATTAATTCACTTAATCCTCACAGTAACTCACTGGAGCTGATACTGTTAGTAAATCATGAAACTGGAAATCACGCTCCAGCACCCTGGCTCCAGAGCCACTTTCAGTCAATTTGTTTTATGTCCTCATGCAAAAAGAAATCCACAGAGACCAGAATCTTCATCTAAGGATGGCGTCCACTTGAACATTGAGGATTATACACCATTTGCAGGGATTCAATTTTCTGAGTGGTTTTTATTGTTTCCTTCTATCTTGGCTTTGTCTCAGCCCACCTAACTCAGCCTCAATTTAATTCAGGAATTTAATGAAGCCACAGCTGTGATTGATTATTTAACTACTAGTCATTTTTATCTGGCCTGGAATAGGCTAATGGTTGTAATGGGAGCCAAATACTGTCAAGAAGCAAATTTCACAGAAACAGATCCAACAAGTTATGTTTACACATGTTTACACAAAGTTGGCCATGTTTACAGAGTTGGAATAACCCCAAAGGTTCCAGGCAATCCCCATAATCACAGTACAGTTCAAAGTGGTTGTAACTAGACATTAAATAATTTAAGGCAGGAAGATCCTTGATTGCTAGAAATATCTACTATAAATGCTTCTATTGTTAAAAAAAAAAATGGAGGAGAAAAGAAGGAGGAGAAGAAAAACAGGAAGAAAAGGGGAACAAGGAGAAAGAGGAAGGTGGCAAAACAAAGCAATAAAATAAATAAATAAATAAAATTATATAACTAAATTCATGAAAAGTTGTTTGTGGCAGTTTATTACATATACCTTGGGAAATAAGGTATATTCTGAAAGATTGACTCATCAGATATTTCTATAATGTGATTCATGATATAATTTTCTTCTATTTGTTGTTTATAATTGTTAAGAAAACTTATGTTCTTCTAGCTTCTTGGTGTAAGTCACTTATCTACTTACTGAAGCAATATAAAGAGGGCTTGCCAAATATAAGGGAAAGTTAAGAAAGAGGACTGATATGCCAGGAAGAGGTCAGAAACATATTCATATGAAAAATACTCTGCATCTCCTAGAACCACATCCAAAAATCAGATCATGCAGCTCTTCTTTAGGTCAGTAAGGCCTTTGACCTTATTAGAGAGAGGCTGACTCAGCCAGGTGGTTCAAAAGAAAAACATCACCCCTACGGTCATCTCATTTTCTCCCTTCCCAAGTACAAGAGGCACTTATGTTGAAGAGTAAAAAGACAGAATATCATCATGGATCAGGAAAGAGTGAATCACAGTTTAAATGGATAGTTATTGGGTGATGTTGAGGCAGAAATTGTATCAACGTATACATTAATGCATGTTACGTACTTAAATAGAGTGAAAAAGAATAGCAGGTCTTCACCGTGTAAAAATGCACAGAGACTGGAGCCTGGATCTCAGAAGCAAGTTGAATTTATTTTCCCTGGTTAAATGTTGAGTGTATGTCATCAAAAATAAGTGGACAGCTTCAAATACCTTCATGTTCTGTGAAAATTGCAGCAAAAAAAGAGAATACCTTGCTTTGTCAAAACAAAGAAATGGAAAGCTCCCCAAAATAAACAATAGAACAAGTAGAGCAATATTAAAATAGGAGAAAAAAATCAGGAAATGTTGAGTACAGAAAATTACTGTTGGCACAGAAACCCAGGAAAGACTGATAAGGAGTGAGGGTTTGAATAGAAAAGTAGCTCATAAGAACTTCAGGCTCACACGGAGGCATAAAGTCAAACTGATGGCAAATTTTGTCAGGCCCCAGCCAGGAGAAGGAGAAGGCAGAACGTGTTCATAAGATGGTACTTCTGACCTAAGTGTGTTAACTCTGGAAGGAAAAGAGACACGAGTGTGGTCAACAGTTAGGACCTTAGAGTGACTCTTGTGGCCTCTGTACACCACTAGCAATGGGTGGCAGCTCTCTGAAATTAAGGAGAAAATGTAGATAATAAAAGTAAATGAATTCCTAGAGAACACCAAGGATTTCCTTTTGATTAGGACTTTAATGTCAAACAAAGACATTCTATGGGTTATTCAACGAGGCCAGTGAGTCCTGGGCCTGGGAGAGCTGCCACTGACCAATGTGATTTACCCCTTTGTGGTTCGAGAAGGCAGAGAAGGAGATGATGTAGTATCTCTGAAGTCCAGCTGCCTAATTCAGATCCAGCTAGGCCAACCACCACATCTGTGACTTGACAAATTAATCTCAGTTTCCTCATCTTTAAAATAAGAATAATAAAAGTATTCATAGTTTAGGGTTAACTAGGTAATGCCCAGTGCCTGGAACTTTAGTAGTGGGTGAACATGCTTGATCCAGCTGCCTCCTAAGAAACGTGGCTGTTTTCCACAAACTACTCTTTTTTTTAAGTCAGTGGGATATTTACGTGGGGGAAAATTCTTGAGCAGATGGCGAAAGTTGCGCTGCATGCAGTGGTTTGATCCGATAGAGAAGCCTCAAAACCCATCTTTTTGTGTTTTTTTTTTTAAATATCACTTTCTTAGGTGAACTGTTCTAGGTACTTTTAAATTTATTCATTGAAAACACGTGGATTTACAATGAAGTAAGTCTAGCTCGTTTTACCACTGCACCCTTCGATAAGGCTCGCAGGCTCTTGTTTTAGGAGTGCTCCCTGGTATGGCTTATTACCCAACCTCCTCTTATTCCCTCCAGTAATAGCTGCTCTATGTCACCAGTAGTCCTTGGCCCACCCCTCTGGCAAGCACTTTTAATACATGATTGAAGAAAAATATTTAATGAAAAGCTGAATATATTCATCCATTCAAAATAGCACTTGCTCTGCCCCAGGGACTGGGCTAGATCCAAAATGTCAACTCCACAACTGCAGGAATTTTATCTCTTTCTTTTTTAAGCTGTGTATTCTAAGCCACTAGAATAGCATCTGGCACACAGTAGACATGAAAAAAAAATTATTAAATGAGTGGATAGAGACATAGTATGTGAATCAGAATCACAACAGGAAAGAGAAGGTGCTGAAATTATGATCATTGAAGAGTATATTTATAACTGAACTATTTTCACAGGTGAACTGGAGAGTGTTGTAGTATTCCAAGGAATAGTGTGGTAACCCCATGGTAGTAACTGCAGAGAGTTATTATCACACTTGGTCTAATATGAAAGAGCAAGAAGGCATAAAAGTAGAAAACCGAAGCCAACCAAAGTCTCTTCCAGGGAATGAGCGAAGAAATAATGCCCTGGCCTCGTGCTCCTCCCTCTCTCTGATTTCCTGTCAAGACTCCCCACTGGAATCAAACCGTAAGCCAACGCACATGGGAGCCCACTGATGAATACCAGAATGGCTAGCATCTGGGAAAGGAGCTGGGTAGCGAAGGGTGGAGAGTAACCTGGAGGAGAAAAGGGGGATACCCTGCGAGGAGCTCCCAATCTACCACGGAGACAGAGGCATAAACAGTCATTTACTAATACAGTTTAATCTGAGCTATTTCAAAGGTAAGCATAGGGCTTCAAAGGTCAAGATACCTGCATCAGTCAGAGTCCAATTAGGAGACAGAAATCACACAATAACTTGAACAGGGAAAGTTTAATGTAAAGAATTATTAACAAATAACAAGATATTGGCTGCGAGGAGTAAAGAGAACTCTAACAAATACAGGAATAACAGATATATGGAACAGCCACTACTCCAGGATTGAGGCAGAGAACCCAAGCTAAGAACAAATTTGGAAGAGAGCTCTCCATCTACCTCCTTGGAAAGGGTATAATAGTTTATTCTCTGGAAGGCAGAGAGGTTCACTGAAATATGGCTAGATGAGACTGGAAAGCAGGAGGACACTCACAGGGGTGTTGACAAAACTTATCAGGAAGGTGCCCATAGGGGTGCTGCTGAAAATCTCTATGCTTCACTAGAAATCCCACTCTCCAGCTGAGGCTACAGGAATGAGGACAAAGGCAAGCACACAGAACCAGAAAGAGAAGCCTTTGCTCCCGCAACATCCCTCTAGTACCCTTACTGACAAAAGTTAACATCGTCGTGCCAGGTAGTAAAAGAAATATTTCAGAGCCCAGGTACAGAATCGCCAATCAGGACAGTGAAGAGTACATTTGGAGTTGAGAGGCAGTAACTTGAGAGTTTACACAATACCTAACTCAAGAATGAGTGGAATTGGCGGGATTAAAGGAGGAATTCCTGAGTGTTGAATGATGAGTTAGAATTTTCAAGATAAAAATTTTGAGGAGGAAAAATGAGCAAAGGATATGAACAGACACTTGATCAAAGAAGACATTCAGGTGACTAACAGACACATGAGGAAATGCTCACAATCATCAGCCGTTAGAGAAATGCAAATTAAAACTACGGTGAGATACCGTCTCACCCTGACATTACTGACACGAATAAAAAAAATAAAAACTGAAAATAACAAATGTTGGAGAGGTCGCAGGGAGTTTGGAACTCTTATGCACTGCTGGTGGGAATGCAAAATGGTACAACCATTATAGAAAACAATATGGTACCTCCTTAAAAGCTAAAAATAGAAATACCATATGATCCAGCAATCCCACTCCTAGGAATATATGCCACGGTAATAAGAGCCATCAGACAAATAGACATATGCTCACTCATGTTCATTGCAACAGTATTCACAATAGCAAAAAGATGGAAACAACCTAAGTGTCTATCAACAAATGAGTGGATAAACAAACTATGGTACATTCACACAATGGGACACTACGCAACAGTAAAGAACAATGATAAATTCTTGAAACATCTCACCAACGTGGATGAATCTGGAGGGCATTATACTGAATGAAATAAGTCAATTACAAAGGAAAAGTATCATATGAGACCACTATAATAAAAACCCAAGACAAGGTTTACACAGAGAAAAAACAAAAATCTTTGATGGTTATGAAGGAAGGGTTGTTGTTGCTGCTGTTAGGTGCTGTCTAGTCAGTTCTGACTCATAGCGACCCCATATACAACAGAAATAAACGCTGCTCGATCCTGAGCCATCCTTACAATTGTTGTTATGCTTGAGCTCATTGTTGCAGCCACTGTGTCAATCCACCCCATTGAGGGTCCTCCTCTTTTCCACTGACCCTGTACTCTGCCAGGCATGATGTCCTTCTCCAGGGACTGATCCCTTGTGACAACATGTCCAAAGTATATAAGACACAGTCTCGCCATCCTTGCTTCTAAGGAGCATTCTGGTTGTACTTCTTCCAAGACAGATTGGTTCATTCTTTTGGCAGTCCATGGTATATTCAATATTCTTTGCCAGCACCACAATTCAAAGGCGTCAATTCTTCTTCAGCCTTCCTTAGTCATTGTCCAGCTTTCACATACATATGATGCGATTGAAAATATCATGGCTTGGGTCAGGCGCACCTTAGTCTTCAGGGTGACATCTTTGCTCTTCAACACTTTGAAGAGGTCCTTTGCAGCAGATTTACCCAATGCAATGCGTCTTTTGATTTCTTGACTGCTGCTTCCATAGCCGTTGATTGTGGATCCAAGTAAAATGATAAATGGAGAAAAGATGAAGGAAGGGTAGGGAGGGGAAACCACTAACTAGATAGTAGACAAGTGGTAACTTTGGTGAGGGGAAAGACAACTCACGATATAGGGGAAGTCAGTACAACTTGAACAAGGCAAAGTAATAGAAGCTTCCTAGACAAATCCAAACACTTTGAGGGACCAAGTTACTGCGGCTGAGGGCTAGAGACCATGATCTCAGGGGACATCTAGGTCAACTGGCATAACATAGTTCATAAAGAAAATGTTCCACATCTGGGGTCTTAGAAGTTTGCGAGCGGCCATCTCAGATACTTCTATTAGATCCATCCCATCCAGAGCAAAGGCGAATGAAGAAAACCAAAGACACAAGGAAAATATTAGTCCAGAGGACTAATGGACCACATGAACCACAGCCTCCACCAGCCTCATCCCAGAAGAACTAGATGGTGCCCAGCTACCACCACTGACTGCTCTGACAGGGATTACAATACAGGGTCCTAGACAGAGCAGGAGAAAAATGTAGAATCAAATGCAGATTCATAAAAAAGACCAGACTTATTGGTCTGACAGAGACTGGAGAAACCCCTGAGCCAATGGCCCCCAGAAGCCCTGCTAACTCAGAATCAAAGCCACTTCCGAAGTCCACCTTTCAGGCAAAGATTAGACAGGCCTATAAACACACCTGAGGAATGGGGCTTCTTAGTTCAATCAAGTATGTGAGACCAAATGGACAACACCTGCCCAAAAGCAAAGACAAGAAGGCAGGAGGGGACAGGAAAACCGGGCAAGTGGCCTCGGGGAACCCAGGGTGGAAAGGGAAAGGGGGAGAGTGCTGACACATTGCAGGGATTGCAACTAATGTTACAAAATAATTTGTATATAAATCTTTGAATAAGAAACCAATTTGTGCTGTAAACTTTGATCTAAAGCACAATAAAATTAAAAATTTGACAAAGGACATTTAAGCCAAGGATACAGCATGTAATAAAGTCATAAAGTTGAGACAACATTACATTGGGGGTATTATAAGTAATTTTAAATGGATGGAGCCCTATTAGAGGCCCTAAGCATTTCCCCCAATGTATAATTCCAAATAACACTTTACATTTTCCTAGCCAGTGATATTAGATAAGAAAAAGAAATAAAAGGCATAAAGATTTGAAAATACTTTCCTTGTTAAAATAATGCAAAACCTCCTTCAAATGTGAAATTAAAATAGTATTCCTAGATTATCTGATTGTGAAGATATGGGTAAATTCATTCATTTGAACTTTTTCATTTTGGGCGATGGTATGGGGTAAGGTGGGGTTTGCTTTGCTGGTGTCCAGAACTGTCCATGTGGGAGGCGATGAGACAGGAGGGCCTAAGAAGTTTTTGTTGTTTTCTAAAGGCATTGGGAGCCTTAAAGGGATTAGAAAATCCATATTGTCAAGGAAAGGCACATATATGCAGGAATTTATAGTTGGTAAAAAGCAAGGGGAATTAGGGCAAGGAAAGCCATTGATTCTGGCAGCTTTCATGACCTCTGCTGAAATGCCTCTCTCTTCTAGAAAATGCCTTCATCACTAATCTCTCAATGAACACCAGCAAAATCCTTAACCAACCAATGATCTTTATGTAGACCCAGCATATTCCCAGAATGAAGTTCCCCTACTGCTTTGTGCAACTGCTTTCTTTGGTCTTCCAAAACTTTGCCAGTTTATTTCTCTTCCCTTTCCCCAACCCCTCACTTTAATCTCTGGTGAATATTTATAACAAATGCCTGTGGTTGTCTGGCAAGAAGAGAATACTTTCTGAGCTCCATGCAACATTAAAGAATGACCACAATTTTATGCATTAGCATTATTGTTAAAGAAGGCTATAAAACCACTTTTAGAATTAAAAGCATCACTAAGAATCATAAATTGTTGTCATGCCATTTTCTTCTGTATGTTCCTATAATAATATTAAAAATAATACCTTCTAAACTTTCTATGACATAGCACTATATGTTCAGCATTGTTTAAGCACATTTTCTACATTCAGTTGGTCAATCCTCATAAAAGCCCTGTGAAGTAGATATTTTACAGATTAAGAAAAACTGAGAGAGAGTTTAAGTAATTTGGCTAAGGTCCTACTATTAAGTGGAAGAGTCAGGATCTGAACCCTGGAAGTTTGACTCCAGAATCTGAGCTTTGCTAGATTGAAATGGGTTAAAGGATTGGGTAGGAAAGACTTGAAGTAAGAAAATCCAGTTCAAGTCTCTTTGTTGTTCTTTTTCCTGGCTTGTAAAATGAGTTGTATCGAATGGTATTTAAGGCCCTTTCCAGCTTTTCCTAACTTCAGACATATAAGTCTTCTGGCCACTGCTGAGGTTTTCACGGGACCTCTGCTTTCTCCACCTGAGATGATAGCTTCTGCTCTCTTATCAGGGTTTCCTTTCAAGCCTACAAAGTCTCTGAGCATCTGCCCCACCTCCGATTCCCTCATGGATTCTTATTCCCTGATCCAGCTGATTTAGGGGGCTGAATCTAAAAGTGGAGCCTGATACTTAAGGTACTGCATTGTGTCATTTTCTTATCACATGTCCTGACATTTCAACAAGAAATTGTTTTGCTACTGTGACCTCTAGAATCTTAATCAACTTTTTCTTTTAAGAGGTTTTCTATTATCAGACTAGAAGAAACAATGTTGTCTGCATGTCTGCTTAAAACCCACAATTTTCAGAATCTTTTTCTTCTTGCAATCACAGGAGACCATCTCTACTGCCATGAGGACCTGTGAATGGAAAGTGATGAACGCTCTTATAAATTCAGCTTCAAATCAAGTTTCATTGTGACAATCCCTTATACCCCCAGCCTTACTACCATGACTTGGGACTCTCGTTTCTCTGTAATCCATGGCTTTCTATACAATATGCAAGATCTCATACTTTGTGTATCAGATGATTGGTCTGGGACAGAACATTGAAACTTTTTTGTCCTTTTCTTCTTGTTGTTTTGATCATTATTATGAATTGAATTGTGTCTTTCCAAAATATGTATTGAAATCCTGGCCCCTAAACCTATACATATGATCCTGGTTGGAAGTAGGACAAATAGGACTTTCTTTGGTTGTTAATTAGGTGTACCTGAATAGGGTGGGTTCTAAATATAATCACTTCTGAGTTATATAAAGAACAGATTAGACACAGAGACATGCATGGGGGAAGACAAACACCATGTGAGGATCACTACAAGCCAAGGAACCAAGGCACACCCAGGGCTACCGGCAAGGTAGGAATCTATATAGTTGAAAACCTGATTTGGACTTTCAGCCTCCAGAACTGTCAGAGAATGAATTTCTGTTCTTTAAAGCAACCCACTCATGGCATTTGTGTTACAGCAGCCCTAGGTAACTAAGGCAATCATCCAGTGCTATATTCTATGTACAATAAATCATACATCAAATTTTTTTAGACACAGAGCTCCTATGACATTATGTGCTATGGTTTCCTTGCTGTACTTTGACATTTTGCACAATTTAATGGCATTTGACAATAAGCTTTGTCTAATTGGGGGGTACAGCAATGTTATGTGCTCAGCAGTGTCTCCTGGAAGGCTGTGCAGTGGGTTGTTTGCTGTCCTGTTCATGTTTACCTAAATTATTGACTCTTTAATACATTTGGTTCTAATAGCATGTCAAGTAAATTTTTGGAAAGGGGTAATATTTTTAACTCTACATCTAATTTCTCAGTAAAAACAAGATTTCTCTCTTTAGAATGTTTCTATATTGGGGGTATTGCCTTAAGTGGCTTGACTTTATAGTTTTTTTCTGGTCTATTCTCAAGGATCTTTCTTTTTTTATTTTATTGTGTTTTAGGTGAAATTTTACAGTACAGTACAAAATAGTACAAGTTTCTCATTCAAATATTTATACACAAGTTGTTTTATGACATTAGTTGCAATCCCAAGATTGTGTCAGCACTCCCCCCACCCTTTCCTTTCCCACCTTAGGTTCTCAGTGTCCATTCGTCCAGTTTTCCCATCCCTTCCTGCCTTCTCATCTTTGCTTTTGGGCAGGTGTTGCCAATTTGGTCTCATATACTTGACTGAACTAAGAAGCAAGTTACTCATGTGTGCTATTGTTTTATAGGTCTGTCTAATCAGGAGTGGCTTCAGTTCTGAGTTAGCTGGGTGTCCATGGGTCATAGTCTCAGGGATTTCTCCAGTCAGCATCAGACCAGTAAGTATGGTTTTTGTTTTTGTATATGAATTTTGTTCTACATTTTTCTCTCTGTCTGTCCAGGATCCTCTATTGTGATCCCTGTCAGAGTGGTTGGTGGTAGTAGCCAGGCACCATTTACTGCTTCTGGGCTCAGGCTGGTGGAGGCAGTGGTTCATGTGGTCCATTAGTCCTTTAGAAATATTTTCCTTGTGTCTTTGGTTTTCAACTCAAGGATCTTTCTTTACCTGCTGCTGATATTCAACAGCACGGCTTGGGACCACTATGCAGGTATGTCCTGCAGTTAATGAGGATGAGATTTTTAGAATTTTAAGGAATGAAAACTGCAGTGTTTTCAAAAATTGTGAAGTTCGTAGTATGTGCAGAGCAAAGAGAGAGAGAGTTCCAAATATTCCCGAAGAGCAACTAAGGTTGATTGCTCTTCTGGGGGAACAGAATTGGTCTGTACCTCTGGCATTTTTCCTGTCTTGGCCACAGGATTTTTCTCTTCTTGAGCTGAGGATCAGGGGTAGTTGGAAGAGGGCATTTTTAGAAATTGAGGGAGAACTACTCTAGGTTCGTTATTAAGACCGAAGGTGATGGAATCTTGTTACTAACAGTAAATACTGTATTTAAACATCTCCTATGTTTCCAAAAGCAGCTTTTATATTAGTTACTTTTGAATTATAGTAAAAATTAAAAAAAAAAAATCTATTGAACCAGCAGACATTAGGGCCGAAATCTGGGACAATTTTACAAAACTGGCTGCTTCTCCCTCTCAGGCCTCTCCTTTTATATTCTATCCACCCTTCACCTCACAGCTCCCAAGTAAAGGCTGCAGCTCTGCCAGGGTTGTGGGGCCAGATAGTGTCTTCTGAGGCTGCATTCTGTTTTCTCATGGCATAGTTAGACGAGGCAGAACACAGTTTATGGATTTTCTCTTCCTTTTGGGCCAATGCTTGGCAACTCAGTCATGCTGTGGAATCCTGGGCCTAGGTGAGTCAATAAAATGAAGGCTTCCGTCTTGCAAAAAGTGAAGAGGCCAGAGTGGAATTCGTCTCCTGCAAGCAACCCGTTATTTGGATTCAGAGGCAGTTCCTCCAGACACTTCTTGTATGTTTATACCCGTGTATGCACTGAGGATATGTTGGTATTCAGAGAGAAAGAAATAACACCTTAAATATGAGTATCAGATTTTTTTAAATAG
Organism: Elephas maximus indicus; assembly: GCF_024166365.1. NCBI lineage: Eukaryota > Metazoa > Chordata > Mammalia > Proboscidea > Elephantidae > Elephas > Elephas maximus. The sequence goes on from NC_064822.1 coordinate 89,397,195, forward strand.
GGCCTCTGTGTTGTTTTTTTTTTTCTCCTAGAAGTCATTCACCGTGTACTTCTGATGACTTTGAAATATTATTCAGGGAAAATAATTCTACGTGCACATGATAGGCAGTTGTGAAATACCAGATCAAATGGACATCTTCATAGAAATGATGAAAACCTTTATACTGAGCATCTTGCCTTCACAGGGCATTCAATTAATTATGAGCTGGGAATAGATAATATGTTTTATAGTACCTTGACATTTATCTGGGTATGTTGTTTTATAAACAACATTATTCACTAATGGTCTTTCAGCTCTGCACTTATTACATGATGATCCTATAATTCTAAATGAGAAATTTCTACATTAAGAGCTTGGCAGATTTACAACTGAATTTTATAAAGATTTTTAGGTTGTCACTGATAATCAAAAATGACATGTATAGTATTTCATCTCACATTCTTTCATTTACTCATCTATATTCTTTATGTTCATTTTTATTAAATTTTGTGTTAAATGAGTGGACATGAAAGGATTTTAATGTAATATATGTAAAGTTTAAGGAATGTCAATACAATAAACACTTTTTAATTACGTGCCCCTCCCCAATTCTTTTCCCTTCTCAAACTCCTCAGTTTAGAACTCTGTTATTCTCTTTTTTTTTCTTTGTTTACCATCTGCTTGTTTTCCTAAACAATATATAGTTTAATTTGGTGTGTTTTTGAAATGTATATGTAGCTGAAATCATTCTGTAGATATTCTTGGTGACTTGCTTCTTGCTTATTTCCATCAACAGTATATTCCTCAGATTCATCTATGTTATTCATATAACTGAAATTTTTTAAATTCCACTGTGGCATAAATGTATTCCACAAACACTGTGCCACTATTTATCTATAATCCTATGGACACTCGGGTTTCCAGTTTTTGTTTTATTTTTGCTATCACAAACAATACTGTTACAAACAAGATTTCTAAGTCTACTGATGTTCAAGACTTTCTCAAGGAAATAGAGATATACCTGAGAGTGGCATTTTAGAGCACAGGGAATGCACTTCTTCATTACTAGATAAGTCAAAGGTTTTCCAAAGTGGTTGTACCAATATTTATTCTCTCAGCAGAACAGGTGATCAGATGGTGTCAAATACTATCGAATTTTTAAATATCGAGAATTTCATGGGTACGAAATGGTATCTCACTGTAGTTCTAATTGATTTTTTTCCTGAATCCTGATGATACTGAGTGTATTTTCATGTTTATTACTGCCTATTTGGTTTTTTGAATGTGATTACCTGTTTTTCTATTGGATTATTAAATGTTTAATAGGAATTTTTATTGCATGAAGTATAGTTTGCACAGCTTGATCTGTTTTTACAATGCACACACCCCTGTAACTCACTCTTAATGTACAGAATATTTCATCAAGCTAACAGTTCCCTGGTGGCATAGTGGTTAAGTGCTACGGCTGCTAACCAAAGGATCAGCAGTTCAAATCTGCCAGGCGCTCCTTGGAAACTCTATGGGGCAGTTCTACTCTGTCCTATAGGGTTGCTATGAGTCGGAATCGACTCGACAGCACTGGGTTTTTGTAACAGTTCCCTTGTGTTCTTTCTTAATTGATCCCCCTTCTCTAGAAGCAACCACTGATCTGATTTCTATCACTATAATTGCACCTATTTGAGAATTTCAAATAAGTGGAATAATGTGGTATTTACCTTTTTATGTCTAGATTTTTTCTCTCAGAATTATATTTTGAAACTCATCGAAGCTGCATCTCTTAGAGAATTATTCTCTTTTATTGTTAAGTAGTATTTGATTACATGAATATACCAGTGTGTTAACCACACTCCTGTTAACGAACACCTAAACAGTTTCTAGTTGCCACCTATTATGAATAAAGCTATTAGGCTTTATTGTACATATAAATTGTACACGCTTTTCACAGATGGTAACTGTTTTAAAGTACTTTTCTTCCCATTCTAACTTATAGGTCATTTCTGGGTTGATTTTCAATGGACTGGTTATTCTCCTCATTATGGGTTGTGCTTTCTTGCCTCTTGGCATGCCTGGTAATCTTTGGTAGGATAGCAGACATTGTGAATTTTGTCCTGTTGGGTGATGGAAATTTTTGTATTCCTATAGATATTCTTGAGCTTTGTTTTGAAATGCAGCTAAATTACTTGGAAATAGTTCGCGCCTTTGGGTCTTGCTTTTATGATGTGTTAGGCAGGTCTGGGACAGTGCCCAATCTAGGCCTAATTATTTCTCACCACTGGGACAAGATCTTGGTGGGCTCTTTCTTTATCCAATGCCCTGTGAGTTATGAATTTTTCTAGTCTGATTGATGGGAACAGGCGCTGCTCCTTGTCCTATATGAACACCAGTTGCTGTCCTACTTCTTTCAATTCTTTCTCAAAACTTGGGTAGTTTCCTCACATGCATGTGCTGAATACGTGAGGGGGATGCTCTATAGATCTCTGAGGTTCTCTCTCTGTGTAGCTCTCTCCTCTTTGGTGTTCTGCCCTATAAACTCTAGCTGTATGGGCTCCCTGGAATCTCAGCTCCGTCTCTTCAACTCAGAGAGTCTGTCTCTCCTTCCTACATTGCGGCCTGGCAACTCTCTTAAGGCCGTAAACTGGGGCAATCACAGGGCTCACCTTGTTTTTTTCCATCTTTCAGAAACCACTGTCCTTCACTGCATGGTATCCAGTATCTCAAAAATCTTCATTTCATGTATTTTGTCTTTATTTTGGGTTGTTTCAGGTAAATCCAGACCCTATTACTCCATTTTGGCTAGATAGCACCAATACTTTGAGTTGTGCATTTGTCTGGCATTCTGGGAGCCTTTTACCCTTCAAAGTAGGAGATGGTTGTTAAATTCAGTATGGGTAAGGGCTATTCCTTTCTTTTTTAAAAGTGGGGAGGATGACTAATATGAGGGGAGGTAGAAAAAGAACCAGAATGGCACCTGAACAGCACTGCTGTCCTCAGGCTAGTCAAGTGTGAGAAGCACTGTTCCAGGGAGGTCTCTGTTCACTCTGAGTGTTTGAATCAGGAAAACATTCTGCTAAGCATTTGTCAGCACATATTGTCTGTTCTGGTCCCTATTGGGGCTTGGGGGCTTGGAGAAAGTTCTCTAGTTAGGAGGAGGAAATAAGGTTAGACAGAGGATAATTCTCATTAAAGCTTAGCACATGTTTGGAGTTAAATTTTTGTCTGGAGGTGCTAACCTCTTTGGACACCAGAATACTGTTACCGATGTTTATACATGAACAGTAGTTTGCATAAACATCTCGATAGCACTGGTACTGGTTCCACACTTTGTGAAATTAATGGGTCTGAAATGAGCAGGTTGGTTAATTTTGAGGATTTTCTTCCACATAGGATTTATTTGAAGGGAAGTCTGTATTATGTTGGAGAATAGTCCTGAAAAGCCTCCCAGAGATCAACCAGTGGATGTAGGGCTGCTTTGTAAAGGGGCTCTGAGAGCATTTTGCCAAAGGCATGCAGAAGTTCAGCAGCTCTTTATAGTTTGCTTCTGGGCCCCAAATTCCTGAATATCTCCCACATCTGTTCCAACTACTCAGATGTCCCTCGCTTCATTATAGCAATGTTGGAAATACAGTGCCATTTGCAGTTTACAGTTGGAGTTAAACCGATGACACCAACATCCTAGAGCAATGCATTTAAATTTTTTATATTAAACCTGGAGGATAATGCAGGGCAATTGCAATAAGTTTGGGAGAACAGAAAAGCATAGTGCTACTGCAGCATTTGGAACTCATAGAAACCTGCTTCTCTTTAATAATTCTTTATGACCTTCCCTTCTAAATCATGACATAAAGCTGGTCCCTGTGTTAATATTTTTCCTCCTTTGTCTTGTGAAATATTTAAATTGTATTATTTCCTCATCTGAAAATAGTCTTCAAAGGCTTGAGATAAACTTTGGCAAGGATATATGAGGTCCAGGCTGATGTCAAACATTGGACTTCAGCATCACTTGGTTTGTCAAACATGTGGTTCCGAAAGAGCCCTGGAATAGGAGTGAGGTGCCAACAGCTGCAGAGAAACAGCAGCTGTCAGACTAATTGGCATGCGGCAGGGAACACAAGGAGCCAGAGTGACCTACAAGAGATCCGCTGTGTCCTAACAGGACTTAAAGGTTTTCTACAGACTTTGGCAATGTGGTGCAGGCTGCGTTTGGAGTGGCTCAGTCTAGAAAGCCATTAGCCACGGGGCAGCTGTTTGATTAAAGAGCATTGTTCAATAGAAATGAGGAAAACAAATGAGAAAAAGGGAAATTCACTATAAATTCTTTTTGCAAACTATACCATTGAAGGGGCCTATCCTGTTTGGTACAAAAGTATCAAAATAACCTCCCCTTGGCTCATCATGGAGCCCCGGTGGCCTAGTGGTTTAAGTGCTACGGCTGCTAACCAAAAGATTGGCAGTTCGAATCCACCAGGCACCCCTTGGAAGCTCTAAGGGGTGGTTCTACTCTGTCCTGTAGGGTTGCTATGAGTCAGAATCGACTCACCGGCAATGGGTTTTTTTTGTTTTTTTTTTTTAGTTTGACTCCAAAGCCCATAGTCTTAAAACAGCATATTAAAGTTTGGAAATTTCTCCAAATATTGAAGTTTTTTGCCTATTTCCTTCCTTTATACTTATAATTTGTTTGTTTTAGATGTTATCGATATTTTTATAGTTATGTAGTATAAAAAAATAAACACTATTTTTAAATCTTTCCCTCCTTTCAGTTTTGACACTTCTTCAGTATGCTTTCATATTAATTTCTCTCTCAGTTGCAGAACTAGACTGGAAGAATATGCTTTTGACAGGAACAGCAATTTGTCTCACTCCTGTATTTTGTTTATGACAGAAGAATCTCAGCTCACTCAGTTGGAGGGAAATCAGGATAAAATTCTGTGATTTTACTGCTGATTTAAAATGCTGACTTGATTTGCAAACATCCAAACATCTGGGATCTGTCTTGTTTTAGAGATAATTTCTCCTATTACGCATCTCCTGGAAAACAGATATTAGTCTAAAGGCTCAAGAGGGTACATTCTACATTTTGTTTAGATTTGATTCCCCCCCCACCCCCCCCCCCCCACACACACATAAAAGGAGCCTTGTCTTTGGAGTTTATTGAACAAAATCAAGTATTTCTGGGTAAGTTGAAGTTCTGTTTGGTAAATTCCAGTGTAGTTCTAAGTGGGTTCTGTGGGTAAAATGTCTTTAGATCAGGGGTCATTGAGCTTTGATGTTGTTGTTAATTGCTGTTGAGTAGACTCTGATTCATGACGACCAATGTACAACAGAACAAAATGCTGCTTGGTCCTGCATCACACTCACAATCGCTGGCAAGCTTGACTCCATCATCGTGGCTATTGTGCCAATTCACATCATAAGTTTCCCTTACCTTCTCTGGCCTGTTCTTCACCAAAAAGGATGTCCCCCTCCAGCGACTGGTCTTTCCTAACGATATGTCCAAAGCAAGTGAGTTAGTGATCTCATATGGTCCATAAGGTTTTCACTGGCTAATTTTTGGAAATAGATCACCAGACCTTTCCTCCTGGTCTATCTTAGTCTAGAAGTTCTGAAACCTGTCCACCACAGGTGATCCTGCTGGTATTTGAAATATTGGTGACATAGCTTCCAACATTGCAGCAATACAAAGCTACCCCAGTAGGACAAACTGACAGGTAGTGGCCATAAGCTTTTAGAGGGTCCCATTTCAATCATCTGCAACATTTGTTCATTTGCCAGAGTCCATGGGATCCCTAAAAGGGTATGAGCCACTGCTTTGGATGATCTCTAAAGTTACTTCCAACTAAATTTATAGGATTTTCTTTGCTTATTATCACTAATTTTTTCTGCACATTTCATTTATTTGGTAAATACAATGCATTAACATTGTGGGAGTTTCCTTGCAGTCCTATAGGGCCGCTATGAGTTAGAACTGACTCAGTGGCAATGGGTTTTTTAATTTGTTTTTTACTATGATGAGCACTGTACCAAAGCAAAGGCCAGGTCGCCTTGGACCAAACCCGGTCACCTCATTGAACAGTCACTGTATTTTTCCATTAGAGCCTACACCACACTTTGCAGTTGTAAACAAGTAATTCTCATGGATTTGAGAGCTCAACTTTTGTCCAGGTACTGTGGATATAGCCAAAGAAATACAACATGCTCTCCACCCTCAGTATAGAAAGAGGAGGACCATTCCTTAAGCCCCTCAGTGAAGTGCAGTAGGAGATGAAGAGGAGGGAAGGGAGAGTGCGTAGCAGGCAAGGAAGGCTTCTCAGTGGTGATGGGACTTGGGGGAAGATTTGGTGGAAAAAGAATTATACAGAGAACATTTTGGGGCCAGTTGAAGACAAGGATCAGCAAGAAAGGTGGGGAAAGCCACATGGTGCAGAGGCCAATCCAGGGATAACGTAAGAGCCTATGGAATTTTTCTACTTGTAGTGCTGTCTCTCGCTGCATTTCCTAGAGCATTAAAGACCAGCGCTTTGCCTAATGTCAGGGTTTGAGTGGAAGAAAGGCCAGGGCTAGGGCCAAGCCTAGGGGAAGTTGGTCTGGGTGGGCTCTAAAATAAGACACATCCAAATTTTGTGACTGAGAAGTTTTCCAAAAGGAGAAAGGGAAGCACTGGGCTCAGACCATGGTTTAGTACTCTATTGTCACCATCTTGAAACGTTTTCTAATTTTATCTCTGAGCATGCTGTGAGCAGAGGAGATATTCCAGGCAACGACACACTCTAGCTGGTTTGGTCCAGCAGCAGCACCTGCATTCTCCATGGCCTGGCCACCTGGTGTGCACAGGCATCCTGGGAGCAGTCCTGGAGTGCCACAGGTCGCCAAGGGGGCAGCCAGGACTAGACCTGGTCCTAGATTGGTAAAGGAGGCAGCAACAGAAGTAGCAGCAACTTTCTCTCTTTCCCAAGAGAGAGAAAGAGCTCCACGTGGAGGCAGGGCCGAAAGCAGCAGTGGGAGACCTGCTGCGCAGTTCATTCCCAAGCCCATCCCTGTAACATCAGCACAACTAATAATTCTTGGCATGAATGCAGGACAAGCATTTGAAAACCGCTGCAACAGTGTAAAGCAAATGTCCATAAATTTAGAAGTAGAAATTAAATTTTGAGAGTCTCACATGTGACACAAAACAACACTATTTTCACACAAAGCTTTGGTTGAATCAATTATTAATGAAGAAGATGGTTTTAAAATTATTTTTTCTTGCAGTTGGAGATTTGTTGTTCTGTGCTGTCGAGTTGATTCTGACTCATAGCAACCCTACAGGACAGAGTAGAACTGCCACATCCGATTTCCAGGGCTATAATCTTTATGTAAGCAGACTACCACATCTTTCTCCCTCGAAGAGACTGGCATGTTCAAATCACTTACCTTTCAGTTAGCAGCCGAGCACTTAACCACTGTGCCACCAGGCCTCCTTGCAATTGAAGATACAGCAATAGGATGCATAAACAGACATTTTGAGTCATATGCAAATAACAAAACCATTTTCATTCAAACATTCATTCAATTTCTTGTAAACCTCCTCAAGTAACAGGAAATGTCAGGAGAAATATTAAAACGCCGTCGTATAAACTTACATTTAAAATTAAATTCACACTTACACAAGCCTGATTTGTTTGAAGAGTTAAATCTTTTTTAGAAAAATTGTTCCATGAGAATCATCAGCTCCAAGAGTGCTAAAATTTATATTTTTATATAATTTATTAGAAATTTATCCCCTTTAAACCTTAAACCGAAATTATCCCTTGAGGCTTTTACCTAAATAACAGGTTGACTTATAAAACAAAGACTATCACCTGTGAGTAATGAGCTTCCTTAAGAAAAATCATCTATAGTAGACCAAAGGGTCAAAAATTACTCTAAAGCAAAGATGAGAAGGTAAGGTGGCAGGGAAACTAGGGTACTGGAAATGCTACAACAAGAACAGAATGAATCAGAATAATGACACATTGTGAAAAATGTAACCAATATTACTGAATAATTTGTGTAGAAATTATTAAATGGGAATCTAATTTGCTGTGTAGACTTTTACCTTAAACACAATAAAATATTAATTTAAAAAAAGATATTTACAAATGGACCATTCATTGGATGGGGAATCATCTATACAACCGTCCCTTGAGTCTAGTTAGAGCTCACTGCAGAGGCATGGTGGAAACAATGCTATGTGTTCAACAAGGTCATTTCTTCTTTCTGAACACACAGGGAGATCACTTTTCCTAGCCTTACTTATAGTTGGTTAAGGTCATGTGACTATTTTTTCTAGAAGGTAAGTGGAAGTGATATATGATTTCTAGAATTGGAACAGACTGCTCGGCCATATCTTGAACAGTACCTACGTCATTTTTTTTTTTCCCTTCCCTAGCCTGTCTCTGTCTCCAAGTATGATTTTGCTGTTAACTCCTCTAAAAGTTAAAAGTTAACCAATGTCTCCCCTAGGACTATGGAAAAACAAGGGATATCAATCCAAGCCTGTTAAACAGGATGATGCCCACCAGGATGGCACCAGCCACCCACTGGGCTGATAGGATAATGGCAGGAAAAGATCAACATGTTTGAACTGTGACCACTGAAACCACACAGAAAGAGAATGGACACTGCACAAGTTCCTAAAACGCATGTTCCCTTTTCCCTATAAAACCCCAGCTGGCCTCCAGTTTCTTGAGATGGACAGATTTAGAAGGAGATCATTCCCCTCAGTCTCCATATATTGATATATATAATAAAGCTCTTGCTACCCACCTCACCCATCTCAAGAATTGGCTGTTTGTGGCAGGTGACTCTAACTCCAGAAATTGCAGTAACAGACTGAGGCAATTAACGTTAATATAACTTCTCTACACTCTCCCCCTACTGCAGTGATTTTGGAGCTCACATGCTCCACATGACATAGCCACATGATAAAGAAATTCTTCCTACCCATATTGGATTGTAATGTGAGTGAAAAAAAAAAAGCCACTGAAATTCCAGAACTATTTGTTACTATAGCAGAGACCCCCCCACATATCTGTCGGTTTGTCATACTGTGGGGGCTTGCATGTTGCTGTGATGCTGGAAGCTATGCCACCAGTATTCAGATACCAGCAGGGTCACCTACAGAGGACAGGTTTCAGCTGAACTTCCAGACTAAGACAGACTAGGAAGAAGGACCCGGCAGTCTACTTCTGAAAAGTATTAGCCAGTGAAAACCTTATGAATAGCAGCGGAACACTGTCTGATATAGTGCTGGAAGATGAGCCCCCCAGGTTGGAAGGCACTCAAAAGATGACTGAGGAAGAGCTGCCTCTTCAAAGTGGAGTTGACCTTAATGACGTGGATGGAGTAAAGCTTTCGGGACCTTCATCTGCTGTTGTGCCATGACTCATAATGAAAAGAAACAGCTGCAAACATCCATTAATAATTAAAACCTGGAATGTACGAAGTATGAATCTAGGAAAATTAGAAATTGTCAGAAATGAAATGGAACACATAAGCATTCAACCCAACCTGTTGCCGTCAAGTGAACTGAAGTGGACTGGTATGGGCCATTTTGAATCAGACAATCATATAGTCTACTATGCTGGGAATGACAACTTGAAGAGGAATGGTGTTGCATTCATCGTCAAAAAGAACGTTTCAAGATCTATACTGAAGTACAATGCTGTCAGTGATAGGATAATATCCATATGCCTACAAGGAAGACCAGTTAATATGACTATTATTCAAATTTACACACCAACCACTAGGGCCAAAGATGAAGAAATAGAAGATTTTTATCAGCTGCTGCAGTCTGAAATTAATCGAACATCCAATCAAGATGCATTGATAATTCCTGGTGATTTTAATGTGAAAGTTGGAAACAAAGAAGAAGAATCAATAGTTGGAAAATATGGCCTTGGTGATAGAAACAATGCCAGAGATCGAATGATAGAATTTTAAAAGACCAACGACTTCTTCATTGCAAATACCTTCTTTCACCAACATAAACGGGGGCTATACACATGGACCTCACCAGATGGAACACACAGAAATCAAACTGACTACATCTGTGGAAAGACAGGCTGGAAAAGCTCAATATCATCAGTCAGAACAAGGCCAGGGGGCTGACTGTGGAACCGACCATTAATTGCTCATATGCAAGTTCAAGTTGAAACTGAAGAAAATCAGAGCAAGTCCATGAGAGCCAAAATATGACCTTGAGTATATTCCACCTGAATTTGGAGACCACCTGAAGAATAGATTTGGCACATTGAACACTGGAGACCGAAGACCAGGTGAGTTGTGGAATGACATCAAGGACGACATACAGGAAGAAAGCAAGAGGTCATTAAAAAGACAGGAAAGAAAGAAGACCAAGATGGATGTCGGAGGATACTCTGAAACTTGCTCTCGAACGTCGAGCAGCTAAAGCAAAAGGAAGAATTGATGAAGTAAAAGAACTGAACAGAAGATTTCAAAGGGCCTCTCGAGAAGACAAAGTAAAGTATTATAATGACATGTGCAAAGAGCCGGAAATGGAAAACCAAAAGAGAAGAACATGCTTGGTGTTTCTCAAGCTGAAAGAACTGAAGAAAAAAATCAAGCCTCGAGTTGCAACAGTGAAGGAAAATATTAAATGACGCAGGAAGCATCAAAAGAAGATGGAAGGAATACACAGTCATTATACCAAAAAGAATTAGTCGATGTTCAACCATTTCAAGAGGTGGCATATGATCAGGAACCGATGATACTGAAGGAAGAAGTTCAAGTTCAGTGCTACACTGAAGGCACTGGTGAAAAACAAGGCTCCAAGAGTTGGTGGAATATCAGTTGAGATGGTTCAACAAACAGATGCAGTGCTGGAGGTGCTCACTCATCTATGCCAAGAAATATGGAAGACAGCTTCCTGGCCAACTGACTGGAAGAGATCCATATTTATGCCTATTCCCAAGAAAGGTGATCCAACCGAACGTGGAAATTATAGAACAATATCATTAATATCACACGCAAGCAAAATTCTGCTGAAGATCATTCAAAAACGGCTGCAGCAGTGTATCGACAGGGAACTGCCAGAAATTCAGGCCAGTTTCAGAAGAGTTGGTGGAGCCAGGGATATCATTGCTGATATCAGATGGGTCCTGGCTGAAAGCAGAGAATACCAGAAGGATGTTTACCTGTGTTTTATTGACTATGCAAAGGCATTCGACTGTGTGGATCATAACAAATTATGGATAACACTGTGAAGAATGGGAATTCCAGAACACTTAATTGTGCTCATGAGAAACCTTTACATAGATCAAGAGGCAGTTGTTCGGACAGAACAAGAGGATACTGATTGGTTTCAAGTCAGGAAAGGTGTGCATCAGGGTTGTATTCTTTCACCATGCCTATTTAATCTGTATGCAGAGCAAATAATCCAAGAAGCTGGACTATATGAAGAAGAATGGGGCATCAGGATTGGAGGAAGACACATTAACAACCTGCGTTATGCAGATGACACAACTTTGCTTGCTGAAAGTGAAGAGGACTTGAAGCACTTACTAATGAAGATCAAAGACCACAGCCTTCAGTTTGGATTACACCTCAACATAAAGAAAACAAAAATCCTCACAACTGGACCAATGAGCAACATCATGATAAACGGAGAAAAGGTTGAAGTTGTCAAGGATTTCATCGTACTTGGATCCACAATCAATAGCCATGGAAGCAGCAGTCAAGAAATCAAAAGGCACATTGCATTGGGTAAATCTGCTGCAAAGGACCTCTTTAAAGTGTTGAAGAGCAAAGACATCACCTTGAAGACTAAGGTGCACCTGACCCAAGCCATGGTATTTTCAATTGCATCATATGCCTGTGAAAGCTGGACAATGAGTAAGAAAGGCCAAAGAAGAATTGATCCTTTTGAATTGTGTTGGTGAAGAATACTGAATATACCATGGACTGCCAGAAGAAGGAATAAATCTGTCTTGGAAGAAGTACAACCAGAATGCTCCTTAGAAGCAAGGATGGTGAGACTGCATCTTACATACTTTGGACATGTTGTCAGGAGGGATCAGTCTCTGGAGAAGAACATCATGCTTGGCAGAGTACAGGGTTAGCAGAAAAGAGGAAGACCCTCAACGAGGTGGATTGACACAGTGGCTGCAACAATGGACTCAAGCATAACAACAATTTTAAGGATGGCACAGGACCAGGCAATGTTTCGTTCTGTTGTGCATAGGGTCGCAATGAGTCAGAACCTACTCGATGGCACCTAACAACAACAACATAACAGAGACATTGCATTGGACAAATCTGCTGCAAAAGACCTCTTTAAAGTGTTGGAAAGCAAAGATGTCACTTTGAGGACTAAGGTGCACCTGACCGAAGTGATGATATTTTCAATCACCTCATATGGGTGCGAGAGCTGGACAATGAACACAGAAGGCTGAAAAATAACTGATGCCTTTGAGCTATGGTGTTGGCGAAGAATGTTGAATATACCATGGACTACCAGGAGAACAAACAACTCTGTCTTGGAAGAAATACAACCAGAGTGCTCCTTGGAACAAGAGTGGAAAGACTACTCAGGTACTTTGGGCACTTTATCAGGAGGAACCAGTCCCTGGACAAGGACATCATGCTTGGTAAAGTAGAGGGTCAGAGAAAAAAGGTAAGACCCTCGATAAGATGGATCGGCAAAGTGGCTGCAACAAATGGGCTCATACGTAACAACGATTGTGAGGACGGTATAGGACCAAGAGATGTTTCGTTCTGTTGTACATAGGGTTGCTATGAGCTGAATCTGACTTGACTGCACATAACAACAACATAGCAGAGACTAAACTATCCTAATATAAGAGAGAAGCCTTTTCTTCCTCCTCAACATCTCAGAGTGCTCTTCATCGAGTTTTCTCATTTGAAGCTGTCATACTTTGCAGAATTAAATAGAAGAAACTTGTATTGAAACAAAAAAAATTATCCCAGTTGTTTTTACAGCCTATAAAATGCACTTAACAGTTGCATCAGCAAAATGATCCTTCTCAAAATTAAAAATTATCAAAAATTAATTGTGATCTTGCATTTGCCAAGAGAGACTGACATCACTTTCAATTATATTGATGCAAAATAAAGTTGCTGAAAATACAAATTTTTATGACCTAATAAATGAATTCTCAGAAAAGCAAGCTAAAAATTTCTTATGATCAATCAAGATATCATATTAATAAAGTACTATTATTTATTGTATTATATAAAATTATCACACCAAAATATTTTATAAGTTTATTTTATTACTCACCACCCTATTTATTACACATTTATTGGCCTATTATATTTTATGAGCAATAAAATATTTTTAAATGAAAAGGCTTTATATTTTAGTACCTTCAATTGCATTTTTTCTCTGCTTTTTGAACACTGGCCTCCACATTTTCATTTTGCGCTGGGCTTTGCAAATTATGTAGCTGCCCTGGGTACATGTTTCTCTTCCACCTGCATAAGCTCTAATAATGTCACTCATGCTTTCATTTGGCCTGTCTCCTCTCCCTCTGAGGAAGGAGACCAGATGATTTTTACAGAGTCCCTAAAAGTGGCTGGAGTTTAATTTTCTCGTTGTAACTAGGACATTAGTTAAGATTATCAGAAGACAAATTTCCAGATAAATGATGTGTTTTCCTCTAAAAGCAGTACTGAGCAAGAAAGTGACAGTGACAGTCAGTGGCTATAGCATGCTTTACCATAATGTTGGTAAGTGGTAAGAGACAGTGGAGCTAGGCACAAGTGATACTAACCTCTAGCATATCCAAGAAGAGTATGCTACATTGGAATAGACCCAACGAATCTATCCATCCTATAGGGTCGCTATGAGTCGGAATCGACTCAACTGCACTGGGTTTTTTTTGTTGTTGTTTGGTTTTTAATTCATCTATATAGAAGGAAAGAGTTTTGTAAGTGAAATAAGCAGGAAGATTCTTTGGCTCTGGGCAGTAATATTCTCATAAAACAAGCAAGCATTGCTATGTTTCTTCTTACAGAGCCCTGGGAGCCCTGGTGGTACAGTGGTTAAGATTTCAGCTGCTAACTGAAACGTCAGCAATTCAAATCCACCAACTGTCCTTTGGAAACCCTATGGGCAGTTTTACTCTGTTATATAGGGTCTCTATGAGTTGGAATTGACTCGATGGCAAAGGGGTTGGTTTTTTTCGTTTATCATAGCCACAGTTCTAGGACAAAAAAATATTTTAGCCTACTGTTATTTCTTAGGTGAAAAGCAGAGCTCTCTTTTCTCCACTTAAAGCACTCTGAATTATTTTTAATTTTCTTGATTAAAATGAGGGTTTGAATTTAAGAGTCACACAATTTCATTAAGTGCCAGTGGACGAATGCCAATTCCCGCACAGTCTTATCTTTTTCCTTTTCTTTTTCTGTCAGGAAGCCTCTTCTTTTGCTATGCTGAACAATAAGAATAAAAGACTGAATTGCTTAAGTTGAATTTCAGGCTCTCAGTGCTATGCATTCCACTTTGTTAGCAAGACTTTCCCCCTATTAGTAAAACTCATGGTAGAAAATTGGTAAATAATTTATTTTGTTTTCTTTATTGCTTTAAAAAAAAAAAAAAAGAGACCTGGCCCGAAAAAAACAAACCCATTGCCGTTGAGTTGATTTTGACTCATAGAGACCTGGCAGGGAGATTTTCAACAGAGAGCTTTATTTCTCAAATTTTAGCAGAATTAAATAAGATTGTTTGAAAAATAATACATGAGTCAATGAGTTAAAAAGAAATATTTTAGTTACTGGTTATCACTGGCTCTACTAGCACCCCCCTCCCAAAAGTAGTTTTTAGAGTGATTCTAAGTAACTTCTTTTCTGATAAATTCTGCAAAAAAATTGCAATGCTATGCCAGTTTTTCCAGTAATATTTAAACAATTTATTAGCTATAGGGTCGCTATGAGTCAGTATCGACTCAACGGCAGTGGGTTTGGCTTGGTGGGTCATTAGCAATACTAATCTAGATTCAAATGAACTAGAAGGTAGAGAATGTCTCTCAGTTTCCATTTAGGATGCATATATTTTAGAAGGGAACACTGTTCTGGGTAAATAATTTAACTCTATAGTATTGAGGAAGTCCCTGTTCTATTTTGTTTTTGTTTTCTTTTTTAACCTATTTGGGTTGCAGAAGTAGCTGTTTAAAAAAAAAAAAATCACAATTAACATATCTTATTTATTTATTTATTTATTTAAAATACCTATCTAAATAATTCCATCAGGATTGTAACTTTTAAGAAAATATTCTATTTGCCTTTTTTCAAGAAGACAATGCAAATCTAGAACACAAAAAGAGACTGAGGACAACATGCATACCCAGACCCACCCAGTGCCGTCAAGTCGATTCCGACTCATGCATAGAAAAGCCAAAAAGAGAGATGAAAATTAAAATCATTTTGCATACAAACCTGCAAATACTCCACAGTTCAAGCCACAGCTTGATATAAAATAAGAAAACATTCCTGTTAGTTGCAATTCTGTTTTCCATTTCCCCTAATTTTTTAGAGGTTTTTTATTATGAAAAATGTCTAATCTGTACAGAGATGGAGTGAATAGCATAATGAACCCCATGTACCCATCATTTGGCTTCAATAATCATCAATCTCTGTCCAACCTGATTTCACCTATACTCCTACCACACTACCTGCTACCACTGGGTTATTCTGAAGCAAATCTCAGGCATCATATCATTTTACTAGCTTGCATTTTTAAAAGACAAGAGCTCTTTTTAAGAAGTATAACCTCAATACAGTTATGACCCTTTAAAAAATTCACCATCATTCCTTAATATCATCAGATGTCCAGTTGATGTTTAAATTGCTCTTCTTGTCTCCTAAGTGTTTTTTTTCAGTAGTCGTTTTGTTCAAATCAGGATCTAAACAAAATCCACACATTTCATTCATTTGGAAAGTCTCTTAAGTCACTTTAAATCCATAGCTCCTCCTACCCTTTTTATTTTTCCTTGCAATATGTCCTTTGGTGAAACTGGGTCATTTGCACTGTAGTTTCCTACATTCTGGATTTTGCTGATTATATCCCATGTTATCAGTTAACTTGTTTTTTTGTTTGTTTCCCATATTTGCTATAAACTGGTATCTAGACCTAGAGGTTTGACCAGATCAGGTTTGCTATTTTGGCCAGAATACTTCATAGATGGTGTTATGGATTGAATTGTGTCCCCCCAAAATGTGTGTAAACTTGGCTAGGTCATGATTCCCAGCATAGTGTGGTTGTCCACCATTTTGTGATCTGATATGATTATCCTTCCTGTTGTAAATCCTAACCTCTGTGATGTTAATGAGGCAGAATTAGGGGCAGTTATTTTAATGAAGCAGGGCTCAATCTACAGGATTAAGTTGTATGTTGAGTCAATCTCTTTTGAGATATACAAGAGAGACTTGAGCAGAGAGGATGGAGACCTCATACCATCAAGAAACAAGAGCTGGGAGGGAGAATGTCCTTTGAACCCGGAGTCCCTGCACTGACAAACTCCCAGGCCAGGAGAAGACTGATGACAAGGACCTTCCCCTAAAGCTAAGAGAGAGAGAGAGAGAAAGGATTCCCTTGGAGCTGGTGCCCCGAATTTGGAGTTCTAGCCTCCTAACCTGTGAAAGAATAAATTTCCCTTTGTTAAAGCCATCCACTTGTGGTATTTCTGTTATAGCAGCACTAGATGGCTAAGACAGATGGTGTTGTGCACTTCCATCAGGAGATGTCTGGTTTTCTGTTGTACTGTGCTAAAAATCGATTATTGAATTCTGGTGTTGTCGGACTGATCCATCCCTATCATCTTTTGACCTAGTATTTTTAGCAGCCATTGATGATCATTACCCTAAGTCCATTATTTCAAGAAGTAATTATAACTTTTAATTTTTAAGAGCCGGTAGAGGATGTGATGAGTGACAAAGCTTTCTTCCCGCAAAGCTTGATGATTCCGCTCTCATGGCTGCCGATTGTTATGCCACATCACAAGAATCTTCACAAAGTTAGCAGACACCTAGCATCGGCCTAGACACTGTGCAAAAGCAAGCCTTACTATTGACGGATGCAAGGAAAACTCAGAGGCAAGCCCTGAAGGGAAAAGGCAACAGTCAAGCTTTCAGCACACAATGCGCTCTTCCCACTTTAACATTTACAGACAACGTTTGCAGAGGAAAGAACGGAGAAACACCACAGAAATATGCCCATCCTCACTTCTTTTAGCTGCTTTTCCATTAAGGAGTAAAAATCAGGGGAATGAATAATCCCCCTTACTAACTCTTATCCTGATCATTTGTAATAATTTTCCATTGCCAACCTGGGAGAAACAGGAGGAAAGAGGAGGAGCTCAGGTGGGAGGAGCCAGGAAGGATGTTCCAAACAGCAGCTACTGGTACATTTTGTTCAATTAGATTTTAGCAGTCAAAATCTTTTTTTTTTTTTTTTTAACTGAACAACATATAACCTATAAAAGAAAAAAATTCAATCGCATCATGAAATGTTAGGGATAGATGTGAATTACAGTGAAAATTGTGAGACCAGGCTTAAGGAGACTGCTTTGTTTATCCAGGTCTCACAAGTTTTTCTGTCTTTGACAGGGTGCAGTCTTACTACTTTTCTATTGCTCATTTTAGTGGAAAATACTTGAGCTTTCCTTCTCGGAAAGGTTTCTGCCTTACATGAGTTCTGGCTTTTGCAGGTTTCACGGTATTAGAATCTGATGCTGCTCTTGTCTGTTGACACTATAGCTATATTGTAGTCAACCTGCAGGAGCCAATGTAATGGAGGCCTGGACTATATGGCAGAAAGGGATTTCTTTGGTTCATCCCCAACTAATTAAGGAGAGTGGTGGGTCCCCCCAGGCTGTCATTCTTCTCAGGTGTATTAAATACAGACCTACACGATGGCAATGAATCCCACATACAGGCAAGACTTGTCCCTCCCCAGAATGTTTTTGATAATATGATGAATGAATGAGAACTTCCCCCTGGGAAGGTCATTAAGTCTTTGTGTTTGTGTGGAATTTGTTTCAAGGACTCTCTAATGCAGCACAGAAAAATTACTAAAGCATTCCAACAAGGTTAACAGTAAGATTTGGTCCTTCTGCTATGACTTTGATCTTGAAAGTTCTTGGCAAACATTAATTAATACATTCAGCAGTCCTTGGGGTTCAGTAACACTCTATATTTTGTTCTTTCAGAGTTTGGAGATAGTGGCTTGGCTTCTACCTCATGTTTTTGTAGACTTTTCCTGGTCTGTTTTCCTACTCTGTTTACACACTGGGAGGGAGATGGGAATCAGGCCTTAAAAGTCAAATTCTTCTGTGAATTAGCAACCCCCTTTTTTTTTTTTTGAGGTAGGAAAAATCCTACTTTTTCAGCGTAATTAGTTCCTAAGGGGCTGATCTAACAGCTCTGACTCTGGGATGATAAACAATAGGAGTAAACTTTTATGTAAATAGAGATCCTACATTGGGGACATCTTCTTCTGTAAAAAAAAAATAAAATAAGGGGCAAGATGTGAAAATGTCACTATAATAGTTACAACTCTGTTGACCTAGAAAATTTTTCCAGCGACACATGGACTATATTGGTAGAAGAGTTTCCTTCAGGTGATTTTCTAACTCTAGTATGTCCTAAAAGTTTGAAAGAGTATGTAAGTACAGTTCACTACTAGAAAAAAAAAAAAAACTCTTTTACTGGATATACAAGCATATATAGAGAGTTGAGAAGATGATACAAAATATTTCTTTTATTTTCTGCTTGAGTTGACACTAAATCTTATTTAATTCACTTTGACAGGTCAATGTCCCCTCTAGTTTCCTTCTTTCTTCCTCACTCGTTTACTGACTACAGATTGAGTGCCTATACAGAGCTACACACTTCTTAAAAAAATAAGTTTAGAACAATAAATTAAAGAAAGGGCCTGCCCTATGGAGTTTATAATCTAGGCAACAAATGAATATATTTGTGTGTGTATTTATATTATATACATGTATAATATATGCATATATTCATTTATGTATTTTTTGTTTGTTTACATGTATTTATATAATGTATGACTGTATGTCAGGTATTGATAAGTGTTGTGAAGAGATCAGGGCTGACCTTCCAGATAAGGGGACCTATGAGCAGAGACATGAAGAAAGTAAAGGAGCGAGCCATCTGGATATTTGGGGAAGAGCATTCCAGACAGAGGGAAAGCAAATGCCAAGTCCCTGAAGCAGGAAAGTGCTGGAATGGAACAGCAAGGGGTTTGGCGTGGCTGGAACAGAGTGAGCCAGGAGTAGAGTGGTGTGAAATGATGTCAGAGAGATGAAAGAGTGAGAGAGAGTGTGTGTGTGTGAGTGAGTGTGAGTGAGTGTGTGAGTGTGTGTGAGTGTGAGTGAGTGTGAGTGAGTGTGTGTGAGTGAGAGTGTGAGTGTGAGTGAGAGTGTGAGAGTGTGTGAGTGAGTGTGAGTGTGTGAGTGAGTGAGTGTGAATGTGGGTGTATGTGAGTGTGGGAGTGTGAGAGTGAGAGAGTGTGGCGGGGGTACTGGATCAAGGCTTTGTCCTTTTAGGCATTTGCCTACTCTTCCCTCTCCTGCCACGCTTCTTCCACTTGGCCCTGGCTCTATTGATAGTCGTTTCCTCCAGTTGTCTTCTTGATGGGGCCAGGCCATGGAGGGTGGGGAATGAGAGTAGAGAAGAATTCCTTTAGGTGCTTCTGTGTGCTTTTGTGGAGAGTGGATGGGGCTCGAATGAGAAAGGAACCTTCAGGTAAATTAATAGCCTACGAGACAAACATTGTTAACATTGACATTTTTGGTGCGTTTCTTTGCTCACAATCTTTGTCTCTTCAACTTACCAAACACCTTCTTCTGCCATCCTACCTTGATATGAGTCGGGGGGAGCAGGGAGAGGGCATGAAAGTGTAGTGAGGTACTCTACCCAGCTATGACTATATCTAAAGCTATTTAATGTTTCACTTATATTTAAATAAACTGCATTTTATAAAGCCTCATAGTCACACATGAGAAATAAAGCAATTAAAATAAAAAGCAATTGCATTATTTTCCCCTTTCCTACACCCCATCACTAAGGACCAGTATAGAACATTTGTTCTTATTAATTTTTACTCTTGCCAAAAACAAAAACAAACTATGTTTAAGGAGTAAATGAAACTAAACACCATTCCAAGATACAGAATATTTCAGGCCTCCTCAACATCAAGCTGAAGAATTAGCATAGGTAGATAATACAGAGCTTAGATTTTTTAATTTGCCAAGATTTTGTCCAGGGTTAAGGAGAAGCACACCAAGATACAGAATTTGAGGTCCTTTAATTCTATAGAAATAATTACAAGACGAAGTTAAAGTTTCATTTTAGTTTTTTTTTTTTTTTCATAGCATGAGAAGCTTTAACTTAAGAAAGTACCTCAGTTTGCATTTCTGAGGAATGCGACCCATGTGAGATTTGAACATTATATAGAATTTGGTCTACTCTGTGTCTCTTCATTATCTCCTCCTACTCTCACACTCTGCCTGCTCTAGGGAGGAATTTAATCTTATGTTACATGATGTAGAGATCAATTTAGAAATTCAGTGTTGAATCTTGTGTCCTTTGTCAATAGTGAATTTTAAAATGAACTGATTTGTTCTCAACACTTGTCGTTAGAATAATCACTCCGTTGGAATGTATGCACAGCAGAGACAGGATATACAAGCACTGAAGGCTTAACTATTCTATTTTTTCCATGAAGGAGTGAATGTTTACACCCCTGGAGGACCATAGTCTGAAAATGCACTCCAGTTTTCCTTTATGACTTTACAGACTTTATGCCAGACTAGGCATGCTGGTTTCCACTAAATAGTACCATAAATCAGGAGAATAGCCAGTCTATCCTGATTGTTTAAGAAAATTAATGTTGTTTCTATTTTTTATAGTTCTCTATTTCCCATGTCCTCTAATGTGGTTTCCCTGCATAGCAAGATGAGACATCACTGAATGTTATTTATGAGTAATTTATTTGGTACTGGTTTTTCATTACATTCACACAGGGTGTCTTGAGATTTGGGGTTATTTTTTATTATGTATTTTATGATCATGTGGCACACTTGTAAACGGAGATCTTTGGGTGGGGTTGGGGGTAGACGAGAAGACCTGACTTGCCTAATAATGACCACAATGATGGAATGTCTTCGTTCATGGATGTGAGACAGCAGACCCCTCCTTGGCAGAGTGATTTGAAGGCTTTCTCTTTCCCTAGTAAAGATGACTAGCAGTCTCCACCCACCCACCCATCCATCCATCCATCTTCTTCCACATCCTTCCCCTCACAAGCAGCACAAACCGTAGGCTATAGTTCTGGCACCTGGAAAAGGAGCCAAATTCCCAGATCCACATGGATATAAAACTGCAGCCTGGCCGTGGAGATGGCCACGAGTAACAATTTGGTAGAAATGGAGAGGAAGAAGTGAGGGTGGAACTAATGCATCTTCTCACTTAGAGAGGTGGCTACATTCATCTCAGGGATCTCCTTTCTTGCCTGTTCTCAACCTTGCTCTTGATTAGCTTCTATGCTCATCCACATCACAGCCCCCACTAACTTACTCACCAAAAGAGGACACAGATAGCTGAAAGACAAACAGACATTGTCAAACAAATCACTCTCTCTCTAAACACTCATAACCCAACAAGAAACTAAAAATAGAATATGGGCCACTATTTACTTATCTATTGTTGTTGTTGTTGTTAGGTGCCATCTAGTTGGTTCTGACTCATAATGACCCTACGTACGACAGAACAAAACACTGCCCAGTCTTGCACCATCCTCATAATTGTTGTTATGTTTGAGCCCATTGTTACAGCCACTGTGCTAATCCATCCCCTTGAAGGTCTTCCTCTTTTTCTCTGACCCTCTATTTTACCAAGCATGATGTCCTTCTCCAGGGACTGGTTCCTCCTGATAATATGTCCAAAGTATGTGAGACGATGTCTCACCATCCTCCCTTCTCAGGAGCATTCTGGCTGTATTTCTTCCAAGGCAGATTTGTTCATTCTTTTGGCAGTCCGTGCTACATTCAATATTTTTTGCCAACACCATAATTCAATTCTTCGGTCTTCCTTATTCATTGTCCAGCTTTCTCATGCATATGAGGTGACTGAAAACACCATGGCTTGGGTCAGGTGCACCTTAGTCTTCAGCAACTGCCTCTTGATCTATGTAGAAATTCCTCATGAGCACAATTGAGTGTTCTGGAATTTCCATTTTCTCAATGTTATCCATAATTTGTTACATGCTCCACACAGTCAAATGCCTTTGCATTGTCAATACAACACAGGTAAACATCTTTCTGGTATTCTCTGCTTTCAGCTAGAATGCATCTGACATCAGCAATGATATCCCTGGATATACCTATTCCAAAGAAATGTGATCCAACTCAATACAGAAATTATCGAACAAAACCATTAATATCACACACAAGTAAAATTTTGCTGAAGATTATTCAAAAGCAGCTGCAACAGTACATTGACAGGGAACTGCCAGAAAATCAAGCCAGATTCAGGTATCTATTGCTGTGTAACAAACTACCACAAACATAACAGGTTAAAGTAACACACATTTATTATCTCACAGTGTTTGTGGTTTATGAGTCCAGGTATAGCTTAGCTGGGTCCTCTGGAAGACTGCAAGCAAGGTGTCAGCTAGGGCTGGGTTCTCACCTGGAAGCTCAGTTGGGGATGGATCCACTTCTAAACGCATTTACTTCCTGGCAGAATTCACCTCCTTGGAAGGGTAGGACTGAGGTCCCAGGTTCTTGCTGGCACTCAGATGGGAGTCACTGTAATCTCCTAGAGGCTGCCTATAGTTCCTCAAGACAATGCCCTCTCCATAGATCCTCTCACAACATGGCAGCAAGCAAGGAAGAAAGTCCCTAGCATTAGTATACCAGCAAGACAGAGTGTTATATAACATAAGGTAATCATGAAAGTGAAACCCCATCACCTTTGCCATATCCTTAGTACAGCTCCCACCTACTCAAGGAGAGGTCATTACACAAAAACATGAAGACCAGGAAGCAGGGATTATGATGACAACGTTAGAGTCTGTCCGTTATACTACAGTAAAATGATTATTGCTTATTTATGTCCTCACCTCATTTCAAAAAGAATTTGAGTAGATTATGGAAATCCATACTGTTCAATAAGGCAGAACATTGTACTGCCATAGACACATGTAGTAAACTGAAAAGTAAACTGAAAAGCATTTTGAATCTGGCTGAGCCATACTTAAGGTAAAGTGATTTTTGTAGCACATAGGTATCTTTGGAATAAACCAAAAAACCCATTGCTGTCGAGTCAATTCTGACTCATAGTGACCCTATAGGACACAGTAGAACTGCCCCATAGAGTTTCCAAGAAGTGCCTAGCAGATTCAAACTGCTGACCCCTTGGTTAACAACTGTAGCACTTAGCCACTACGCCACCAGGGTTTCCATCTTTGGAATACTTCTTGCCAATCACAAAAAAAAGACATCATGAAGCCTGGTGGAATAAGCACCATGTTTTAATATATCAAATGGAAAATGAAGTGGAACTTGGGAAATGAAGATTGCCTTGAGTGGTGAATGGCTCTATGCTACTGCCAAACATTTTTGTTTTTCCTCTAGCCTACACTTTGATTTTCATTTCCCACTCTCCCTAAACACTGTGCTCTCTCTATTGCCTTCTTGACATCATTACACGAAAATTCCCTTCATGCTAGCTATTTGCTGCCCTTGCCAACATGTTCTTCAGTGAGACTACTGCAATGACTGATAAAAGAGGCCCTGACCCTATATTACCATCATCTGTCCCTCCATAACCACAAATGCTCTCAGGCTGGCCACTGTCACTCTGTGTCCAGCCAGGCTTCAGTAAGACTGCTATCTGGTGCTTGACCAGGCCAGTTGATCCAGGCTCTTCTCACAGCTTTTAGCTGGCTTCTATACCTGCCACTTCTTTACCTATGGTGATAATTTTCTGCCACTTGGGTCACAGTTTTCAAGTTGAACATCACCAACTTTGGTACTTAGGCCATGCTCCAAAGACAAGATTTTTTCTTTATGTCATTTTAGTGGGATTTGAAAATGAGATTATAGATTCATTTGACACAGTGTTGGAAAATATCTAATTAGATTTGTACCTTACCTTAAAATGAAACATGTTTAATGACTCATTGCTATTGTTAATGCCTTAGCCCAGATATTTTTATATCCTAGATACTTTTATGTTATTGCTTTGCTGTATGTAATGCAAATTGTGACTTATATTCTGTCACTGTAATTTCATTTGTTAGTCTCACTTTAAATTCATGACCACCTCAAGCAAGCCCTTGGTACTGCCATCTCTCCTGCTCATTTGCCCAGTCAATTCACTCTTCCATATACAACTATTTCACGTCTCATTTCGAAATTCTAACACTTCCTTCCCCATTACTCTTAACTGATGGCTTTGTTTCTATTTCACTGACAATATAGAGAAAAATATAACAGGTCATCTACACACTCCCCACACCACATCTCCCAACTTTACCTTTCCTTCTGTTGCTGTGGATGAAATTTTCATGCTCTTTCACTTGTTCACTGGACCGCATGCCCTTATCTACTCAAAGATATCGTTCCAGCAATTGCCCTTCTTCTGCATCATCAGTTTTTCCACTCTACTGAATTACTCTCATCAGCATGCAGCGAAACTATAATATCTCCTTTGTTAAAAATCTTCCCTTGATCCCACTTCTCCCTACAGTTACTACCTTATTTCTGTACTCTCCTCTGTGGCAAAACTCCTCAAAATACATGTCACTACTTACTGCTTCCACCCCTTTCCTTCCATTCACTCTTGAACCCTGTTTAGCCAGGCTTCCAAACCTATCACTTCAGCCCCATCAGAGTTCTTGGTAAGGTGTCTAGTAAAGTGTCCTTTTCTAATCTACTGGCCAATTTTAAGTCCTCATCTTGTTGTTGTTAGGAGCCATCAAGTTAGTTCTGACTCATAGTAACTGTATGTGCAACACAACAAAATGCTGCCCGGTCCTGCACCATTCTCACAGTTGTTGTTATGTTTGAGCTCATTGTTGCAGTCACTGTGTCAATCCACCTCACTGAGGAACTTCTTCTTTTTCACTGATTATCTACTTTTCCAAGCATGACCAGGCACAGGTCCCTCCTGTTAATGTCCAAAGTATGTGAGGCAAAGTCTCTCCATCTTTGCTACTAAGGAGCATTCTGGCTGTACTTCTTCCAAGACAGATTCGTTTGTTCTTCTGGCAGTCCATCGTATACTCAATATTCTTCAAGCACCGTAATTCAAAGGCATCAGTTCTTCTACAGTCTTTCTTATTTATTGTCCAGCTTTCATGTGCATATTAGCCGACTGAAAATACCATGGCTTGGGTTAATCCTCAAAGTGACATCTTTGCTTTTTAACACTTTAAAGAGATCTTTTGCAGCAGATTTGTCCAATGCAATGTGTCATTTGCTTCCAGGGCTGCTTCCATGGGTGTTGATTGTGGCTCCAAGTAAAATAAAATCCTTGACAAAAAGCAATCTTTTCTCTGTTTATCAGATATTGCTTATCAGTCCAGTTGTGAGGATTTTTGTTTTCTTTATGTTGAGGAGTAATCCATACTGAAGGCTGTGGTCTTTGATCTTCATCAATAAGTGCTTTAAGTCTTCTTTATTTTCAGCAAGCAAGGTTGTATCATCTGCATAATGCAGGTTGTTAATGAGTCTTCCTCCAAACCTGATGCTGAATTCTACTTCATATTGTTCAGCTTCTCGGATTATTTGCTCAGCATACAGATTAAATAAGTATGGTGAAAAGATACAACCCTGATGCACACCTTTACTGATTTTAAGCCATGCAGTATCCCCTTGTTCTGTTCAAATGACTGTGTTTGCCATTTTATCAGACCTAAGCAGTATTTGGAAACCCTGGTGGTGTAGTGGTTAAGTGCTACAGCTGCTAACCAAAGGGTTGGCAGTTCGAATCCGCCAAATGCTCCTTGGAAACTCTATGGGACAGTTCTAATCTGTCCTATAGGGTCGCTATGAGTCGAAATCGACTTGACGGCACTGGGTTTGGTTCTGGTTTTGTGTGTGTGTGTGTGTGAGCAATATTTGGCAGAATTGACTACTCTTGCTTATTTCTTTCACTTTGCTACACTTCTTTTAGTTCTCCTCTCACTTGCTGTTTACCACCAGTCTGTTCCTCATTTCTCTTTCCTCCAAAAGTTGGAGTACTCCAGGGCTCATCCTTGGAATTCTTTCTTCCTTATTTATACGCACTCTCTTGATGATCTATTTCAGTCTCCTGTCTTTAACTACCATGTATGTATTTTTAAATGCAATAAAAAATCTGTATCTCTGACTTGGCTGTTTTCCTGAACTACACACTCCTATGTCCATATGACTTCCTGACATCTCTAAATGGATGGCCAAAGAGCATCCCAAATCAAACATATTCAGAACAAAAATTCTGATTCCCATCACCATCAAACATGAATTTCCTGAAAACTCATTAAATAACAGATTACTGTCATAATCTTAACTCCTTTTCCTCTTATATCTCGTATCCTATCCAACCGCAAATACTTTGGCTCTACCTTTAAAATATGCCCAGGATATATCCAGAATCTGAGCACTTCTCTCAATCTCTCGTTCTACTATTTAGGTCCAAGACATTGTACAAGCCCCCTAACCACTCTTTCTCATTCTTGCCTCCTTACAATCCATATATCACAGAGTCAGAACCAACCCTTTACAGTGTAAGTCAGATGATACGACTCTTCTGCTCAAGTCTCTCCCACGGTGTCACCACTTCAGAATAAGAGCTAAGTCCTTCCAGAGGCCTACCAGTCCTTCATTTCCTACCACTCTCTCCTTTGCTCTTTCTTTTCCAGCCTCTTCTGAACACTCTTCCCCTAGGTATCTGCATGATTTGCTCATTCACTTCCAACATCTCTCAAATGTCACTTTATCAAGGATATCTTCCTTGGCCATTCTATATAAAACAGCACCTTAACCCCTTACCATCATTCCTAATCTGATATATTTTTCTTCATAGCATCAATTGCCACCTGACATATATTTGTTTATTTCTGCTTCAGTCCACTAGCATGTAATCTCCATGGGGGCAGGAACTTTGTTTTGTTCAGCACTGTAACTCCAGTACACAGTAGCCACTCGAATATTTGAAGAATGAAAGAATTTAGTAACTCTTTATGTTTGAGAGAATATTTCCTTCAGCAACAATGACAAGAATAAGTATCAACTGTGCCAGACTCTTTGTTGGCATGACGATACAAATCTGCATGTGGCATGGTCTCTGATGTCAAGTTGTCCTGGGTCTAGTTGGAAAGATAGGACCTAGAAGTAAAGTAATAAATAAATCACAGTGCAAGG
This sequence comes from Elephas maximus indicus, assembly GCF_024166365.1. Classification (NCBI taxonomy): domain Eukaryota; kingdom Metazoa; phylum Chordata; class Mammalia; order Proboscidea; family Elephantidae; genus Elephas; species Elephas maximus. The sequence continues at coordinate 89,424,605 of NC_064822.1, forward strand.
GTGCAAAGGGAAATGGCAAATGAGTGACATCGGCAGAAAATATTTTGGTTCAGGCTGGAAATGAATTTCTCATTCAGTAAAATTACACTGACCCCTGAGCCAGGCACTGAGCTGGGTTGTTATGGAAGGCTTTCTTGCCTTAGGAATGATATAAGCTTGCCCCTAAAGAAAAGGTAGAATTTAAAAGAATCAGACCGGAAAGACAGCATTCCAAACAGGAAAGTGAAGTAAGCAAAGGCATAAAATTGGAAATATGTGTGGCATGTTTGGGTAAAATTAGGATGCCAATTTGTTTACTCAGAGGTTTTGCATATGGAAGTTAGAGATTATAGAATTAGAAGGGTAGGGGCCATAGAAGAGTGAGATGTTGGGATTTCAGTTCTCTATAGGGTCACTATATATTTTTGTTTTGGTGGGCATAGGGTCACTATGAGTTGGAATTGACTTGAGGCCATGGATTTGTTTTGTTTTGTTTTTTAATAGGTTATTATTTAAGATATAAAAGATTCTCCTTCATGTTGCCCCTACAGCCTGTACACAGCTTAATCCCTGTGCTTCCCATCTGCCACCTTATATGTGATAATCATTCAGGGTCAAAAAGTGCATAACATTAAATGACGTCTGACCTCTCCACCAGGACATAAACTTCCCTATCATGGGAACATGTATTGTCTGTTTGTTGTTGGGTTTTTTTTTTTTTTTCCTATTATTGTTTTGGTTTCTTTTGTTTTACATCGGTGCCTGGCTAAATGAAAACATTTAGTAGGTGCTCAGTGTATGTTGAACAGATGGATGAATAAATGAATGGATCTAAATAAGCGTTTATTCATTTGAACTGAAAGCAATTAAAAAGCCTTTTATACCAAATGTTTTGAGTTAAAACACAGTAAAAAAAACACACACACAAAGCAGTTAAAAAATAGAGATACTTTTCAAATCAACAATAACAAGACTAAATGCTCTGTCTTAGCAGACAAGTGTAGAACAAATGTTTGATCCAGGATCTCTGGGTAATTTTAAGTACTCTTTCCCCCTTATGTTTGTATGAACTTTGCCCCAAAAGTATTTGAACGCTTTTAATTTGAAAAAGAGATTATATTTGTAATGGTCCAGCTGTTTCACTGCCTAATACAGTTCCTTGCCTGTAGTAGGTTCTCAGTAACTGTCAAGCGAATGAAATGAGTGAGAGAAAAAATTAGTGATTCCATAACTTTTGCATACTTGTGTCTCAGCCTTCCAGACATTTTGCAGAGACCCTAATGTTGGGGCAGCGGGATCAGTGAAACAGCCCATCCCCACTGAAGATTTTCTCAAGATATTTTGCTATGATGTCTCCAGAGAGTGACCCTCGAAGGCCAATTAACACTAACTAATACTACCATTTTTTTTTTTAATACTACCATGAGACATTGGTGGTTCAGTGGTAGAATTCTCACCTTCCACGCTGGAAACCCTGGTTTGATTCCTGGCCAATACATCTCATGTGCAGCCATCACGCCCGTCAGTGGAGGCTTGCATGTTGCTATGATGCCGAACAGGTTTCAGGGAAGCTCCCAGACTAAGAAAGACTATCCACTTCCAAAAACCAGCCAATAAAAGCACTATGGATCATTAACAACAAAATAAATAAAATAAAAACCCTATGGATCATAATGGTCCGATCTGCAACCCATCCTGTGAGGATGGCACAGGACCGGGCAGTGTTTTGTTCCATTGTGCATGGGGTCACCATACATCAGGTGCCATACAAGGGCAGCCAAAACAATCACCCACAGAAGGTGGTGATCGTGGATTTGCTTTAGTTCCCTCAGAAGTGAGGGGCAGATGAAATTTAGGCAGAAGAGAACCTGGGAGGAGGAATTCTCCAAAGAATGAGAAAGGGCATTTCCAGCATGAGGATGAGGAATTAGGTGAGAAGAGCCGAGAGACCTCACAGACTTAGCCCTGTCAGCGGGGGCTGCATCATCCCTTGCACTGAGTGGAGCACAATTGCAGAGCACAGGAAATGCTTAGCTAACCTTTCTGCAAGTGCTTCTTAGTCATCTCAAGGCTTCAGGACACATTCATCATTATCTTCCCTCCTACAGATGGCCCATCACTGCTCTCTGTAGAGTGATTTATTTACAGGGTGAAAATCTGAAGAAATTGCCTTTACACACATAAAAAAATCTGTTCCCTAGCTCAAAACATTTAATAACTCTCAGTCCCAGGAGACACAATTTTTCTCCTAGTCTCTATATTTTTTTCCAGTGCTTTGTATGATCATATGCTAAATAAATTATCTGAGAGTCTTTGCTGCAGTCTTTGGCTTTGGGACTTTTCCCTCAGCATTTCCATGGGCTTCCTCCTAAATCACTTTCGTTCTCTTACTAGACACTACATTTGAATGCTTAGTGGAATTTAACTGTTTCTTCTTTTTCCTCAGGTTTTTGGTTTGTTTGTTTAGAGAGGTGCACCAAAAAAGCCATTGTAGTCAAGACTAGCTACCCTATAGGACAGAGCAGAACTGTCCCATAGGGTTTTCAAGGAGTGGCTGGTGGGTTCAAACTGCCGACCTTTTGGTTAGCAGCTGTAGCTCTTAACCACTGCACCACCAGTGCTTCTGAGAGGTGCATAAGACAACAGAAACAACAACCCGTTGCTGTCAAGTGGATTCCAACTCATAGTGACCCTATGGGACAGAGTATAACCACCCTATAGAGTTTCCAAGGAGCACCTGGTGGATTCAAACTGCCAACCTTTTGGTTACCAGCCTTAGCACTTAACCACTATGCTACCAGGGTTTCCACTGACAGGTGCATAGTCCTAAGAAAATTCTTGCCCTAGAAATTTACCCCCCATTGACTTCAAACATTTCTTGACGCTCTCACTTTATGGAGGCTTTGTCATTGCACACGTACATACAACTGTTCAGGTCCTGAGGTCTCACTGGGATGGAAGAATCAGAGGAGAGGAACAAGGGCACAATCCAAGTTCTGGGGGCAGGGATAATGGAGTCCAGAAGAAGAATATGAAAGAAGAAATGGAGTTCTGGGACTGGAAGTATCAGGAGGAAGGAGTGGCATGAACAAATTCTGAGAGTGACTAAGTGGAGGAGAATTTACATGAATTATAAAGAATTGCAGTCTGACTTGCAATTAGAAGGAATTCTTTAAAAATGGAAATTTTAGAGAATCTATAAATTCATAGATTTTTAACTTGGCATAGCGGGTTGAATTGTGTCCTCCAAAATATATGTCCAGAGGGGTGGGGCCAAGATGGCTGACTAGGCAGAAGCTCCTGCTGAACCCTCTTGCAACAAAGACCCAAAAAAACAAGTGCGTCAATTATATATGTGACAGTCTATGAACCCTGACCATCAAACACAGAACTATAGACCTGAGTGATAGGGGAGCGAGAGACTGCAGAAGCAGCGACTAGTTGCCGAGCCCGTGCAGTGCCCCTGCTCCGATTTCTTGGGGTTGAGCGTGCACAGAAGCAGCGACTAGTTGCAGAGCCCGCACAGCGCCCCAGCTCTGATTCCCTGGTGCTGTTCTTTGGCATGAATGCGGCGGGGCTGATGGTGGTTTCCTGAGACACAGCAAGCAGGGGAAGCAGCCCTAACCCCCTGGGGAAATCTTGGTGGGGGATCCAGCCAGCCCACACAGGTTACACATGCCTCTGGAATCGGAGATAAAACTGTGCTATCGACACAAGATAAGTGATTTTGACTATTTTACCTTCCACTGCTACTCTCATCTAGCTATCTGATCCCTCCCCTCCCTGCCCTAGCTGACTTTATTAACATTCGAATTCCCTGGGCCTGAGATAGAAGTGCCCTGTTTTTTTCTGGCCCATTCTCCTAGACTGAGAAAAGCAGCAAATTAACAATCAGGGGAAAAATACTTGCCTGAATCCCCTAAACTGGAAGATCAGAGCAGAAGGACCTTCAGTCCAAGCATAAAAGATCTACAGACTTTGATTTTTGCCCCTACATGGAACCAGGTGGCTATTATAATGCAAAGGCAAATCTCTTAGAGGTCTGACTATAGTTGTTTCAGCTGAGCAGTAGAGAGGCAGGTTTTGGAAGTCTGATACCACTCTACCTATTAAACAGAGGCCTCACCTACCCATAGCAGGAATCTAAGGGCTGAAGCTCTATCCACGCCACCCAGCTACCTGCAAAAGTGATCTGAGGATAGTGGTGCCTACTGGTCTTTACAGGTATAAGCAATGGGTGCCTAAGGTACAGCTGCAGAACCCACCCACCAGAGTGCCCTAGAGAATAGAGACACTCATTCCTCACTGGCACTTGGGGGAAGGCTGTCAACGCCCTGCCCTCCTCAGAGTGTAACCCCCTGCTGCTAGCAAAAACCAGTGCATACAACCATCACCACTACTCCTTTAAGATAGTAGGTGAGAGCCTACATCACACATTAGGTGACCAACCATCAGGACACCTAAGGTGAGCCAAGACGGCAGAAAAGACGGATGCTTCCGTCGAGCCCTCTTTACAACAAAGACGTGAAAAAAAAAGTGAAACAAGTATATTTGTGACAAGCTGGGAGCCCTGAGCATCAAAGGAAAGCTTAGACAACGAACTGAGAGGCAGGGGGAGGAAGAGGCAGTTCAGAAGTGGAGACGAGTTACTGGACCTGAATCGCAGGGAGCCCTCAGGCACTATTCCTGGAGCGGTGGCAGCGGCGGGCTGGTACTAGCGGTCAGCCACAGCTTCCTCAAGGAGAAGCACTCACACCTCTGGAACCTGAGAAGAAGGGTGCTCTTGGCAAAAGCTAAGTATTTGCATATATTTTACCACGCCCCCCACCCCCCAAGCTGGCTTCAGCTGCTGAATCCCTGGACCTGAGATAGACCCTGGTGAGCACCTAGAGCCATCCTCCTGGCCTTGGGGAAGGAAAAAATTTGCAACTGGGGGGAAAAGATAATTTGCCAGCTCCATTTTATTAATCGGGGGAGCTCAGGACAGAAGCAGCTCCTGTTCAGGCATAAACAGTCCGTGGACCTTGCACACCTTTCCCTTCTACATAGACCTGTGTGGGCCTATTTTGGGAGAATAGGCCCTTGTTGGCAAACACCAACCATTTCAGCTGTGCAGTGGAGAGCTGGGTGTTTGACGTTTGACATTGCTTTGTCTATTAAACAAGGTCCTCACCTACCCAAATCATGGACCTAAGGACTGGTAGCTCCACTCAGATCACCCAGCCACCCGCAACAGGAGTCCAAAGATAACTGGTACCTCCCAGTCCTTACAACCAAAAACTTTGGGTGCCCATGGTCCCTCTGCAGAGCCCACCCACCAGCACGCTATAGGGAACAGAGACATGTTTTCCTCAGAGACACATGGAAGTCGATTCTCAGCCCCCTGCCTTGGTCAGAGCATGACCTCCTGCTGCAATCAGATACCGGTATATACACCAATCACCCCTGCCCCCTAAGGCTGTACGACAAAGTCTGTATCACACTCTTGATATCAGCTACCCGGAAAAAAAAAAAAAAAATTTTTTTTTTTTTATTCATACAAGAAAACTGAATGGACTCCTAGACTGATATGCCTGATAACAGCTCTAGCCAGCTGGAGACAGGACACCAGAGCTCCAAAGGCAAAAATAATCAAGCTAGCTCACTCAAGCAACCCATACGGATATACCAAAACAAAACAAAGCAAGCAGCTACGACACAGTAAGCAAGCATAAACTAAATACAATAACTTGTAGATGGCTTGGAGACAACAGTCAATATCAAGTCACATAAAGAAACAGGCCATGATCACCTCAACAGGCTTTCAAAACAAAGAATCCGGGGATCTTCTAGATGAAAGTGCTTTCCTGGAGTTACCAGATGCAGAATACAAAAGTTTAATATACAGAACCCTTCAAGACATCAGGAAGGAAATGAGGCAATACACAGAACAAGCCAAGGAACACACAGATAAAGCAACTGAAGAAATTAGATTATTCAGGAACATAATGAAAACTTTAATAAGCTGGAAAAATCCATAGACAGACAGCAATCAGAAATTCAGAAGATTAACAATAAAATTACAGAATTAGGTAACATGATAGAAAGTCAGAAGAGCAGAATTGAGCAAGTAGAAGCTAGAATTTCTGAACTTGAAGGTAAATCACTTAGCACTAATATAGCTGAAGAAAAATCAGATAAAAGAATTTTAAAAAATGAAGAAACCTTAAGAATCATGTGGGACTCTATCAAGAGAAATAGCCTACGAGTGATTGGAGTACCAGAACAGAGAGGGAAAACAGAAAATACAAAGAAAATTGTTGAAGAGTTGTTGACAGAATACTTCCCTGATATTGTGAAAGATGAGAAGATATCTATCCAAGATGCTCATCGAACTCCACATAAGGTAGATCTTAAAAGAAAGTCACCAAGACATATTACAATCAAGCTTGCCAAAACCAAAGATAAGGAGACAATTATAAGAGCAGCAAGAGATAAAAGAAAAGTCACCTACGAAGGAGAGCTAGTAAGAATAAGCTCAGACTACTCAGAAGAAACCATGCAGGCAAGAAGGCAATGGGATGACATATTTAAAAATTGAAGGAAAAAAATTGCCTGCCCAGAATCATATATCCACGAAAACTATCTCTTAAATATGAAGGTGAAATTAAGACATTTCCAGATAGACACAAGTTGAGGGAATTCATAAAAACCAAGCCAAAACTATAAGAAATACTAAAGGGAGTTCTTTGGTTAGAAAATCAATAATATCAGGTATCAACCCAAGACTAGAACACTGAGCAGAGCAACCAGAATTCAACCCAGACAGGGAAATCCAAAAAAAACAGGAAGATTATTTTTTAAAAAAAGCCCAAAACAGGGTGACAGCGGTGTTATTATATAAAAGAAGACAACATTAAAATAATAAAGAGGGACTAGAAAAAGTAATCATACACTTTCCATATGGAGAGGAAGATACGGCGATGCAAAGCAATAAAAGTTTTAAGTTTAGAAAAATAGGGATAAATAATAAGGTAACCACAAAGGAGACAAACTATCCTACTCATCAAAATAAAATACAAGGGAAAAATACAGACTCAGCAGAAACAAAATCAACAACAACAAATATGAGGAAAGGACAATATACAAAGAAACTCTACTCAGCACATAAAATCAAGTGGGAAAAAGAAACTGTCAACATACAAAAAAGACATTAAAATGATAGCACTAAATTCATACCTATCCATAATTACCCAGAATGTCAACGGACTAAATGCACCAATTAAGAGACACAGAGTGGCAGGATGGATTAAAAAAACAAGATCCGTCTATATGCTGCCTACAAGAGACACACCTTAGACTTAGAGACACAAACAAACTAAAACTCAAAAGATAGAAAAAATATATCAAGCAAACAACAATCAAAAAAGAGCAGGAGTGGCAATACTAATTTCTGACAAAATAGACTTTCAAGTTCAATCCATCAGAAAGGTTAAGGAAGGACGCTATATAAGGATTAAAGGGACAATACACCAAGAAGATATAACCATATTAAGTATTTGTGCACCCAATGACAGGGATGCAAGATACATAAAACAAACTCTATTAGCGTTGAATAGTGAGAAAGACAGCTCCACAATAATAGTAGGAGACTACAACACACCACTTTCGGTGAAGGACAGGACATCCAGAAAGAAGCTCAATAAAGACACAAAAGGTCTAAATGCCACAATCAACCCACTTGACCTCAGACATATACGGAACACTCTACCCAACAGCAACTGACTATACTTTCTTTTCTAGTGCACATGGAATATTCTCTAGAATAGACATATTAGATCATAAAACAAGCCTTAGCAGAATCCAAAACATTGACATATTACAAAGCATCTTCTCTGACCATAAGGCCATAAAAGTAGAAATCAATAACAGGAAAAGCAGGGAAAAGAAATCAAACACTTGGAAACTGAACAATACCCTCCTGAAAAAAGACTGAATTATAGAAGACATTAAGGGTGGGATAAAGAAATTCATAGAATCCAATGAGAATGAAAACACTTCCTATCAGAACCTCTGGGATACAGCAAAAGCGGTGCTCAGAGGCCAATTTATATCAATAAATGCACACATCCAAAAAGAAGAAAGGGCCAAAATCAAAGAACTATCCCTACAACTTGAACAAATAGAAAGAGCAACAAAAGAAACCCACAGGCACCAGAAGAAAACGAATAATAAAAATTAGAGCTGAACTAAATGAAATAGAAAACAGAAAAACAATTGAAAGAATTAACAAGACCAAAAGCTGGTTTTTTGAAAAACTCAACAAAATTGATAAACCACTGGCCAAAAGAAAAACAGGACAGGAAGCAAGTAACCCGAATAAGAAACTAGACGGGCAATATTACAACAGATCCAAATGAAATTAAAAGAATCATATTAGATTACTATGAAAAACCATACTCAAATAAATTTGAAAACCTAGAAGAAATGGATGAATTCCTAGAAACGCACTACCCACCTAAACTAACACAAACAGAGGTAGAACAACTAAATAGACCCATAACAAGAGATTGAAAAGGTAATCAAAAAAATCCCAACAAAAAAAAAACCCTGGTCCAGATGGCTTCACTGCAGTTTTACCAAACTTTCAGAGAAAAGTTAACACCGCTACTACTAAAGGTATTTCAGAGCATAGAAAAGGACGGAATACTGCCAAACTCATTCTATGAAGGCAGCATATCCCTGATACCAAAACCAGGTAAAGACACCACAAAAAAAGAAAATTATAGACCTATATCCCTCATGAATGTAGATGCAAAAATCCTCAACAAAATTCTAGCCAATAGAATTCAACAACGTATCAAAAAAATAATTCACCATGACCAAGTGGGATTCATACCAGGTATGCAGGGATGGTTCAACATTAGAAAAACAATTAATTCTTGTCTTTTGTTTTATTTATGTGTAATCCACCACATAAATAAAACAAAAGACAAGAATCACATGATTTTATCAATTGATGCAGAAAAGGCATTTGACAAAGTTCAACACTCATGCATGATAAAAACTCTCAGCAAAATAGGAATAGAAGGAAAATTCCTCAACATAATAAAGGGCATTTATACAAAGCCAACAGCCAACATCACCCTAAATGGAGAGAGCCTGAAAACATTCCCACTGAGATCGGGAGCTAGAGAAGGATGCCCTTTATCACCACTCTTATTCAACATTGTGCTGGAAGTCCTAGCCAGAGCAATTAGGCTAGATAAAGAAATTAAGGGCATCCAGATTGGCAAGGAAGAAGTCAAAGTATCTCAATTTGCAGATGACATGATCTTATACACAGAAAACCCTAAGGAATCTTCCAGAAAACTACTGAAACTAATAGAAGAGTTCAGCAGAGTATCGGAATACAAGATAAACATACAAAAATCAGCTGGATTCCTGTACACCTACAAAAAAGAACAGCAGAACGAAAATCACCAAATCAATGCCTTTTCTCGTAGCCCCCAAGAAGATAAAATACTTAGGAATAAATCTTACCAGAGATGTAAAAGACTTATACAAAGAAAACTACAGTACACTTCTGCAAGAAACCAAAAGAGACCCACATAAGTGGAAGAACATACCTTGCTCGTGGATAGGAAGATTTAACATTATAAAAATGTCTATTCTACCAGAAGCGATCTATACATTTAATGCAATTCCGATCCAAATCCCAATGACATTCTTTAATGAGATGGAAAAATAAATCACCAACTTCATACGGAAGGGAAAGAGGCCCCGGATAAATAAGGCATTACTGAAAAAGAAGAACAAAGTGGGAGACCTTACTTTACCTGATTTTAGAACCTATTATACCCCCACGGTAGTCAAAACAGCCTGGTACTGGTACAACAGATACATGGACCAATGGAACAGAATTGAGAATCCAGACATAAACCCATCCACATACGAGCAGTTGATATTTGACAAAGGCCCCAAAACAGTTAAATGGGGGAAAAGACAGTCTTTTTAACAAACGGTGCTGGCATAGCTGGATATCCATCTGCAAAAAAATGATACAAGCCCCATAACTCACTCCATGCACAAAAATTTCAAAGACCTAAACATAAAATCTAAAATGATAAAGATCACGGAAGAAAAAATAGGGACAATGTTAGGAGCCCTAACACATGGCATAAATAGTATACAAAACATGATTAAGAATGCAGAAGAAAAACTAGATAACTGGGAGCTCCTAAAAATCAAACACCATGCTCATCCAAAGACTTCACCAAAAGAGTAAAAAGACTACCTATGGACCAGGAAAAAGGTTTTAGCTATGACATTTCTGATCAGCACCTGATCTCTAAAATCTACACGATACTGCAAAAACTCAACTACAAAAAGACAAATAGCCCAATTAAAAAATGGGCAAAAGATATGAATAGACACTTCACTAAAGAAGACATTCAGGTAGCTAACAGATACATGAGGAAATGTTCATGATCATTAGCCATTAGAGAAATGTAGATCAAAACTACAATGAGATTTCATCTCACTCCAACAAGGCTGGCATTAATCCAAAAAAACACAAAATAATAAATGTCGGAGAGGCTGTGGCAAGATTGGAACACTTATACATTGCTGGTAGGAATGTTAAATGGTACAACCACTTGGGAAATCGATTTGGCGCTTCCTTAAAAAGCTAGAAATAGAGCTACCATACGATCCAGCAATCCCACTCCTTGGAATATATCCTAGAGAAACAAGAGCCTTTACAAGAACAGATATATGCACACCCATGTTTATTGCAGCTCTGTTTACAATAGCAAAGACATGGAAGCAACCAAGGTGCCCATCAACGGATGAATGGATAAATAAATTATGGTATATTCACACAATGGAATACTACCCGTCGTTAAAGAACAGCGAAGAATCTGTGAAACATTTCATAACGTGGAGGAACCTGGAAGGCATTATGCTGAGTGAAATTAGTCAGCTGCAAAACGACAAATATTGTATAAGACCACTATTATAAGAACTTGAGAAATAGTTTAAACTGAGAAGAAAACATTCTTTTGTGGTTACGAGAGGGGGCAGGGAGGGAGGGTGGGAAAGGGGCATTCACTAATTAGATAGTAGATAAGAACTACTTTTGGTGAAGGGAAAGACAGCACACAATACAGGAGAGGTCAGCACAACTGGACTAAACCAAAAGCAAAGAAGTTTCCTGAATAAACTGAACACTTCGAAGACCAGTGTAGCAGGGGCAGGGGTCTGGGGACCATGGTTTCAGGGGACATCTAAGTCAATTGGCATGATAAAATCTATTAAGAAAACATTCTGCATCCCACTTTGAAGAGTGGCGTCTGGGGTCTTAAATGCTAGCAAGGGACCATCTAAGATGCATCAATGAGTCTCAACCCACCTGGGTCAAAGGAGAATGAAGAACACCAAGGCCACAAGATGATTATGAGCCCAAGAGACAGAAAGGGCCACATGAACCAGAGACTACATCATCCTGAGACCAGAAGAACTAGATGGTGCCCAGCTACAACCGATGACAGCCCTGACAGGGAACACAACAGAGAACCCCTGAGCAGTGGGATGCAGACCCCAAATTCTCATAAAAAGACCAGACTTAATGGTCTGACTGAGACTAGAGGGACGCCAGTGGTCATGACCCCCAGACCTTCTGTTGGCCCAGGACAGGAACCATTCCTGAAGCCAACTCTTCAGACATGGATTGGACTGGACAATGGGTTGGAGAGGGATGCTGATGAGGAGTGAGCTTCTTGGATCAGGTGGACTCTTGAGACTATGTTGGCATCTCCTGCCTGGAGGGGAGATGCGAGGGTGGAGGGGGGTAGAAGCTGGTGAAATGGACACGAAAAGAGAGAGTGGAGGGAGAGAGCGGGCTGTCTCATTAAAGATTAGGGGGAGAGTAATTGGGAGTGTGTAGCAAGGTGTATATGGGTTTTTGTGTGAGAGACTGACTTGATTTGTAATCTTTCTCTTAAAGCACAATAAAAATAAAAATAAAAAAAAGAATAGTGAATGGACTCATAGGCTCATATACCTGGTAACAGCTCTAACCATTTGGTAACAGGAAATTAGTGCTTCAAAGGCCCCAATAATCAAGTTAGTGCACTCTAGTAGCCTATCTGGGTATATTGAAACAAAACAATACAAGAAAACAGGATTCAGTGAGCAAATATAAAATAAACTGTTACAATAACTTACAGATCACTTGGAGACAGCAGTTGATATCAAATCACATAAAGAAGCAGACCATGATTGCTTCTACAAACCCCCAAAACAGAGAATCAAGATCTCTCCCGGATGAAGATATATTCCTGGAATTGCCAGATATAGAATACAAAAGATTAATATACAGAATGCTTCAGGACCTCAGGGACATCAGAAATGAAATCAGGCAATGTATAGAAAAAGCCAAGGAACACACAGATAAAGCACTTGAAGAAATTAAAAAGGTTATTCAAGAACATAATGAAAAATTTAATAAGCTGCAAGAATCTATAGAGAGATAGCATTCAGAAATTCAAAAGATTGACAATAAAATTACAGAACTAGACAACTGCATAAGAAGTCAAAGGACTGGAATTGAGGAATTGGAATGCAGAATTGGGGAGATGGAGGATAAGGCAATCGGCACCAATATATTTGAAGAAAAATCAGACAAAATATGTGTCCAAGTCCTAACCCTCAGTTCCTCAGAATGTGACCTTATTTGGAATAAGGGGCTTTGCAGAGGTAAGGATAGCAAGATGAGATCATCCTGGAATAGGGTGGGCCCTAAATCCAATGACAAGTGTCTTTAAAAGGGACAACACAGAGAAGAAGGCCATGTAAAAATGGAGGCAGAGATTGGAGTTATGGTATCACAAACCAAAGAACACCTAGAGCCACCAGAAGCAGGAAGAAGAAAGAATCTTCCTCTAGAGCATCCAATGCCAGAACTGTGAGAGAACATATTTTTGTCTTTTTGAGCCACCAAGTTTGTGGTAATTTGTTACAGAATCCCTAGGAAATTAATATAGTTGGCAAAGTAGATTTATCCACCTGACTCCCTATCTGTCTTTCATGCCACAAGGTCCCTGGCTTCTTTCTTTTGTTTTTCCCATTCCAAAAGAACGTTTAATTTTGTGAAAGTCATTTTACTTCAGAGGGTTCCAATTGCCTAGCTAGAAAATGATGGGAAATGGACTATAGTTAGCCAAGATCTCTTCTAGTTGTTTAGTATATTGATATTATCCTGACCGGCAGCCCCTGGATGGTGCCTAGATCTCACACCCACTTTGTTCTCTGATGAGCCCAGAAGCCAGGGCCCTCAGTGTCATAGGCAGCCCAGGTGTGCGTGTGGAGGAGAGCTGCGCAAGTTCCCTATCTAGAGTCTTGAGCTGGGAGGAGGCGAGGTTGTGGAGTGGAGTAAAGAGCACAGGCCTGAGTCAGCGGTGTGGCTCTGCCACTGACTACTTGTGTGAGCTTAACTTACTGAGCCTTGTTCCTACACTATAGTACAGAATGGCAGTAAGGTTGAAACAGAGCAAATCAGTAGCGTGGCTGGCACCCAGGAAGTGTTGAATACCTGTGAACTACCTTTATAGTCTTTGTTGTAGTCGTCACCATTATCATCACCATCCTCATGAAATTGTCACAGCTTAAAGCTAGGAGCAAAGTAAGGGTTTCTGTCTCCATTTTGGGAGTCCCTGGGTGGTACAAATGATTAATAGGCTCAGCTGCTAACCAAAAGTTTAGATGTTTGAGTCCACCCCAAGGCACCTAGGGAGAAATGCCTGGAGATCTGCTTCTAAAAAATCAACCATTGAAAATCGTATGGAGCACAGTTCTACTCTGACACACTTGGGGTCACCATAAGTTGGAATCAACTCAACACAATTTTTTTCCCTCTATTTTGTAGAAATAACCATGCTTTAAAAAAATCCAGTTCATTACCTATCTTGAGTCTATATATTTTCAAGATATAATCATGCTTTACAGGATCAAAAAATATTTTTAATGCTACTTAGAGTTAATCCTTCCCTCTCTCTCCCACTACCTGCCTTTATTCCCTACCCCAGGTTATAGTGGAGGATTTTAAATTCTTGACCTAGCTGTAATGGTTGTAACATACTTAAGAATGTTTTGGGAAGTAGCTATGTTCAAATATAACAGAAGGGCAGAATCATAACATATAATGACTGTCAATTAAAAATGAATGGCTATCAAGGGAAATAAAGAATAGAAAAACTCAGTGACTTATTTATAAATGAGCTCTGGTGGTATCACCTGACCAGCAAGCTATCGAAGGAAAACATTAGAGACGTTTTTAAAGGAGTTTGGAGGCTTAGCAAAAATTGGCAGGAAATAAGAAGTGAATCATTTTCTCTTGTTCTTATTCATAAAACCTTATGCTAATGTTGCTGGATTTCTCCATTCCCCCTCATGGCGGTGGTTGGAATAAAATGGACGCAAGAAATGCAACTGCTCATTCAGCAGCTTTCTGAAAGTCAGAGGCCATTAAGCAAAGTCTTTTCCAGGGCATTCCTTTTTGTTGATTATTACTATGTCACCTTTGAAGTCATTCTCCTTGTTCTGGGTCTGAATCTTTTACAAGTCCTTCTTCCTAGGCTGTGTAACACAACAGTCCTCTGTACCTGGAGCATTGGGCCTGCATGTCTTTTGAACTAGGTCTAGCAGAGTTTTACCAAGTCATTACATAAATGAACATTTTTCATTTGCCTTCACAGGATAATTATATTTTCAAGAGTCAAAATACTTAATACCAAACGACTTACCTTCCTCTCTCATGCTTATTTTTATTCCTTGAAGACCCACTAAAGTTATGGTGAAAGAACTGGATAGCTGTGTCGTGGGAAGAGGAGACATCACTAACAGCTTTTTTTTTTTTCCTTTGTTTTTTACTTTTAAAAAAAATTCTTTGTGATTTTCAGCAAGATTTCAGAATCTGTATTCTTATTTTGGTGTACCAAAAATAATTGCTACTTTTTAAATGGTAAAATCAGTTTTTAAGCCTAAGCTATTTATCCTAACTTAACGCTCCATACTCTTATAAAACGAACTCATTACCACTTTATCTTACCATGCTTCTGAATTTTTGAGAACTACTATAAAAAGACGCTTTTTTAATAACCTGGAACCATTCTGTCCTACCTATTTCTATTAAGAACATGAAATATCTATTTTAAGGAACACACTCTTTTCTATCCTATTCTAAGAAAACCATGGAAAGTATAATTAAGGAAAAAAGCAGCTAAAGCAAGTTAGCTACACAGAAAGCCTGTTGGAAATTGCTTAACGCATTGAGAGCTGATGTGACTAATCGCCAAATCCTTAGCATTGTTCTCCTTAGCCCTAAGTATGTTGCCTAAGCTGTCTATAAATGTAAAGCAAACATGATAAATACAATCTTCTGGGGAAGAAAATACCACCAACAGTGAACCCCCCAAAATTATTTATTAGTAGTAGTTACCAAGAAAGGTAACATACTTACAGGAAAGAAAGCAAGTTTGATGTTGGTGCTTTATCACTGAATTTTTAGGCAACTAATTAGAAATGTGAATGATAGTAATGTTAAAAGAAATAATAGTGCATGTAAGGAACCTTGGGCGTGGGGAGTGTTCAGAAATAAAGGTGCTGTGGAACTCCTCTATATGGATGTCAGATACACCACTGTCTTCACATAGCCCAAACTCCCTGTCTTCTTTCACAACCCTGCTCCCTGACCCCCGAAGACTTCTCCTTCTCAGTTGATGAAAAGCCATATAGTTGCTCAGGTCAAAATTTCTAAAGTTCTTGATTCATCTCTTTCTCTCAAACATTATATCTAGTCTATTACTAAATACTGTCTGTTCTACATTTAAAATATATCCAGAATCTAATCACTTCTCACTATCTTCTCTGCTACCTGGTCCAAGTCACCATCCTATCTCTTAACCCTTACTTCTAGCCTTGCCCTCGCTCTCCATTCTGTTCTTAGTACAGCAGCTAGAATAGCATGTTAGATCAAACATGCTATTCTTTCCCCCAAAACCTTCCAGGGGTGCAAGGGAGAGTGAAGAAAACCAAAGACACAAGGGA
The DNA here is from genome assembly GCF_024166365.1 of Elephas maximus indicus. NCBI lineage: Eukaryota > Metazoa > Chordata > Mammalia > Proboscidea > Elephantidae > Elephas > Elephas maximus. The sequence continues at coordinate 89,440,670 of NC_064822.1, forward strand.
AAGATTAGTCCAAAGAGCTAATGGACCACAACTACCACAGCCTCCACCACCGTGAGTCCAGCATAACTAGATGGTGCCTGGCTACCACCACTGACTGCTCTGACAGGGATCACAATAGAAGGTCCCAGACACAGCTGGAGAAAAATGTAGAACAAAACTCTAACTCACAAAAAATAAATAAATAAAAGACCAGGCTTACAGATCTGACAGAGATTGGAGAAACCCTTAGAGTATGGGCCCTGCACATCCTTTTGCTCAGTAATGAAGCCATTCCTGAGACCAAAGGTTAGAGAGGTCCATAAAACAAAACAAGATTAAATGGGCACACCAGCCCAGGGGCAAGGACAAGAAGGCAGCAAGGGACAGAAAAGCTGGTAACGGGGAACCCAAGGTCGAGAAGTAGAGAGTATTGACATGTTCTGGGGTTGGGAACCAATGTTACAAAACAACATGTGTATTAAGTGTTTACTGAGAAACTAGTTTGCTCTGTAAACCTTCATCTAATATACAATAAAAAATTAAAAACAAAAACCTTCCGGGGGCTTCCCATTTCTCTGAGTACAAACCGAAGCCCTTATGAAGGCAAATGCGATCCTATGGGATCTGAGCCCTGAGACCCCCATCCTATGACTTTTCCCGCCACATCCTCCCTGACCTCATCTCCTGCTCCCTCAGCACCAGCCACACTGGCCTCCTTGCTGTTCCTTGAACACAGACAGCAGGCACAGTCCCACCTAGGGTTTTGCCTGGTCCCTCATCCTGAAACATCCTTCCCCAGATTTTCTCCTTCAAGTCTTTGCTGAATTATCCCCTCTTCTCAATGAGGTCTTCCATGAGCACCCTGCGTAAAATTACCACTAAGCCCTACCACCCTGAACCCTGCACTCCAAGTACTCCTTATCATGCTCTTCCCCCACAGTACTTATCACATACTAGTTTATCCCCCACCCCAATTAGGATGTTAGCTCCATGGAGGCAGGCAAGTTTTCTCTTTTTGGCTCATTGATGTATTCCAAAGGACCTAGAATAGTGTCTGGCACATACATGGCACTGCATACAAATTTGTTGAATGAATGATCAGTGGCCCTGTATTACTAGAAGAATCATTGCAGAAGATGGGGAACAGGATTTAGACAATGTAATTGTGGGGGTAGGGAGGGAAAGTGTCCAATTACGATACTTAACATAGCTTACTTGGACTGTAGTTTTGTTTGTATCTCCATCGATTACAAAGTCTTTGAGAGCAGAAGTAATGCTGTATTCATCCTTTTGCCCAGCAGTCACTCACTATTTGCATATGCCAAACCAAACCCAGTGCCGTGGATTTGATTCCAACTCATAGGGACCCTACAGTGCAGAATACAACTGCCTCATAGTGTTTCCGAGGAGTGGCTGGTAGATTTGAACTGATTATTGAACGTTTATTGAAATAAAACAAAAACCAAAAAATGGTTTATAGAAATTTAGGAAAAAAAAAAAGCTTTATCCTACTTTGCACTTAGAATATCTCTGTCTCTTTGTCTCTTTCTCTCTCTCTCACATACTTATATATTTACATATACATATATTTCTTTTAAATGATATCATTTAAAAATGATATTGAGCTATCACCTCAAAGTGTATTTACACAAATTCAGTTATACTGGATCAGTAAAAAAAAAAAAAAAAAATCAAAGAAACAAAAACAAAAAGAGAATAACAACATAAGTGGTGTAGGTAAATTTCTTACTATTGCCCTCAGTGAGGGTAGTCCCAGGAGAAGGCAGAAGATAAAAGGGGTGAACTAGTCCTTTTCTCGTTCTATGTCAGTTCCTGTGAGCCCGCATAGTGTGAGCATCTTGCTACACTGAACAGCGTTCTGGTGTTTAGAGACATGCATCATTCATACAACATGGCATCTTTACACTAGTCTTATTTTATCTAGTGCACAGTCAAAGAAACAGTCATTTGTCTCAGTTCCAAAGGATGATTTTTCTAGGTTTTGCTTCATGAGATATGGTATGTCACTCTCCAATGTGGAGCTCTTCTTAAGAATTTTCAAAGTAACTTTGACTGTGTGATTTTTGCTGTTTGCTGCTTTAGAACTTAACACCCATGTGACTCCACAGTGGTCTCTAAAAGCACCCAAAAAACCCACTACCCGTCAAGTCGATTCCAACTCATAGCGGCCCTATAGGACAGAGTAGAACTGCCCCATAGAGTCTCCAAGGAGCACCTGGTGGATTTGAACTGCCAATCTTTTGGTTAGCAGCTGTGGCACTTAACCACTCGCCACCTGGACTTCCCCCTCAAAACACCAGAGCAGTCTAAGTAGAGCCACAAAGATGATTAGTCCTTGTTGGAGATTAAAACTTAAGATATATTTAATGAATTGGACTTACTGCTGTTGAAGCAAAGGAAGTAGATGAATGTTCTAATAAGGTTCTCTAAATAAATAATGAGCTCTTTCAATGAAAATGGTGACCTACAGTTCTCCATCTCCACTGAGGACAGAAGAGCAGGAAATGGGTTTAAAACATTGCAAGAAGGATGCATTTCAGATATAGGAAATATTCCCTGTTTTCCAGGCACTGAGATGATTTCTTGGAAGAGGTTATAGAGTCTTCTTATGTGAAAACTTTCTTTTTAACTCATTCTGTTCAGAAGAGTTTATTACCAGCATTTCTCAAAGTATGTTCTAGCATTACACAGGCTGTTAAGAAGAGGCCACTCAAAATAAAAGCTCTGTCATCAAATATGTTTCAGAATCATTTGGGGAAGTGCTAATTTAGATGTATGAAGGAGGGTGAATAAGTTATGTAGACCCACATGGTCTCTCATTGCACTAAATAAAACTTTTCTAACCTTTCTTATCCCCACCTTCAAAACAATAGCAAAATAAATCTTCACAGGGTTATCTCTTTAACAATACTACCCAACTAAGGACTCCTTTGGAACCTTTTATTTTAAACCTGTAGATAGTTCCTAACCAGTCAGCAGTGAGTAGAAGAACCAGATACAGATTCATAGAACTTTCATCTTTATTCTGGGTTTGAAGTGGTAGAAACATTTTTCAGTACCACTGGCAGAGGCTACAATTGGAATTGTATATGGTGGTATTTGCCTCAGCAAAAACTTTGTGCAGACATGATGGAATAAGATTCAAGCAACCCACAAAGTATATGCACTTGGAGAAAGCGTTTCACCTTGAAAAGCTTATCCATCATATGTTAACTGACAATTTCCTCCATGCCAAAGTGCCATCTTACATAATGCTTCACAAAATTAGTATTAGTGTTAGTATTTTTCTTATCTCTCTAGTGCTGGAAGATGAGCCCCCCAGGTTGGAAGGCACTCAAAAGATGAATGAGGAAGAGCTGCCTCCTCAAAGTAGAGTTGACTTTAATGACATGGATGGAGTAAAGCTTTCAGGGCCTTCATTTGCTGATGTGCCACGACTCAAAATGAAAAGAAACAGCTGCAAACATCCATTAATAATCGGAACCTGGAACATACGAAGCATGAATCTAGGAAAATTGGAAATTGTCAAAAAAGAAATGGAACACATAAACGTCAATATCCTAGGCATTAGTGAGCTGAAATGGACTGGTATTGGCCATTTTGAATTGGACAATCATATGGTCTACTATGCTAGGAATTACAGCTTGAAGAGGAATGATGTTGCATTTATCATCAAAAAGGACATTTCAAGATCTATCCTGAAGTACAACGCTGTCAGCGATAGGATAATATCCGTACGCCTACAAGGAAGACCAGTTAATACGACTATTACTCAAATTTACGCACCAACCACTAGGGCCAAAGATGAAGAAAGAGAGGATTTTTATCAGCTGCTGCAGTCTGAAATTGATCAAACATCCAATCAGATGCATTGATAATTACTGGCGATTGGAATGCAAAAGTTGGAAAAAAAGAAGGATCAGTATTTGGAAAATATGGCCTTGGTGATAGAAACAATGCCAGAGATAGAATGACAGAATTTTAAAAGACCAACGACTTCTTCATTGCAAATACCTTCTTTCACCAGTGTAAACGGCGGCTATACACATGGACCTCACCAGATGGAACACACAGAAATCAAATTGACTACATCTGTGGAAAAAGAGGATGGAAAAGCCCAATATCATCAGTCAGAACAAGGCCAGCGGCCGACTGTGGAACAGACCATCAATTGCTCATATGTAAGTTCAAGCTGAAACTGAAGAAAATCAGAGCAAGTCCGCAAGAGCCAAAATATGACCTTGAGTACATCCCACCTGAATTTAGAGACCATCTGAAGAATAGATTTGACGCATTGAACACTGGTGACCGAAGACCAGACGAGTTGTGAAATGGCATCAAGGACATCATCCATGAAAAAAAGCAAGAGGTCACTGAAAAGACAGGAAAGAAAGAAAAGAGCAAGATGGATGTCAGAAGAGACTCTGAAACTTGCTTTTGAATGTCAAGCAGCTAAAGCAAAAGGAAGAATTGATGAAGTAAAAGAACTAAACAGAAGATTTCGAAGGGTAGCTCGAGAAGACAAAGTATTGTAATGACATGTGCAAGGAGCTGGTGATAGAAAACCAAAAAGGAAGAACATGCTCGGCATTTCTCAAGCTGAAAGAACTGAAGAAAAAATGAAGTCCAAGGAAGAAGTCCAAGCTGCTCTGAAGGCATTGGCAAAAAACAAGGCTACAGAGATTGATGGAATATCAATTGAGATGTTTCAATGAATGGATGCAGCGCTGGAGGTGCTCAATCATCTATGCCAAGAAATATGGAACACAGCTTCCTGGCCAACTGATTGGAAGAGATCCATATTTATGCCTATTCCCAAGAAAGGCGATCCAGCCAAAGGTAGAAATTATAGAACGATATCATTAATATCACATGCAAGCAAAATTTTGCCAAAGATCATTCAAAAACGGCTGCAGCAGTGTATCGACAGGGAACTGCCAGAAATTCAGGCCAGTTTCAGAAGAGACGGTGGAACCAGGGATATCGTTGCTGATATCAGATGGGTCCTGGCTGAAAGCAGAGAATACCAGAAGAATGTTTACCTGGGTTTTATTGACGATGCAAAGGCATTTGAGTGTGTGGGTCATAACAAATTATGGATAACATTGTGAAGAATGGGAATTCCAATACACTTAATTGTGCTCATGAGAAACTTTTACATAGATCAAGAGGCAGTTGTTCAGATAGACCAAGGGGGTACTGATTGGTTTCAAGTCAGGAAAGGTGTGCGTCAGGGTTGTATTCTTTCACCATACCTATTCAATCTGTATGCTGAGCAAATAATCCGAGAAGCTGGACTATATGAAGAAGAATGGGGCATCAGGATTGGAGGAAGACACCTTAACAACCTACATTATGTAGATGACACAACTTTGCTTGCTGAAAGTGAAGAGGACTTGAAGCACTTACTAATGAAGATCAAAGACCACAGCCTTCAGTATGGATTGCACTTCAACATAAAGAAAACAAAAATCCTCACAACTGGACCAATGAGCAATGTCATGATAAACAGAGAAAAGATTGAAGTTGTCAAGGATTTCATTTTACTTGGATCCACAATTAACAGCCATGGAATCCAGCAGTCAAGAAATCAAAAGACACATTGCATTGGGTAAATTTGCTGCAAAGGACCTCTTCAAAGTGTTGAAGAGCAAAGATGTCACCTTGAGGACTGAGGTGCACCTGACCCAAGCCATGGTATTTTCATTCGCATCATATGCATGTGAAAGCTGAACAATGACTAAGGAAGACCAGAGAAGAATTGATGCCTTTGAATTGTGCTGTTGGCAAAGAATATTGAATATACCAAGGACTGCCTAAAGAACAAACAAATCTGTCTTAGAAGAAGTACAGCCAGAATGCTCCTTAGAAGCAAGGATGGTGAGACTGTGTCTTACATACTTTGGACATGTTGTCAGGAGGGATCAGTCCCTGGAGAAGGACATCATGCTTGGCAGAGTACAGGGTCAGCAGAAAAGAGGAAGACCCTCAACAAGGTGGATTGACACAGTGGCTGTAACAATGAGGTCAAGCATAACAATGATCTTAAGGATGGCTCCGGACCGGGCAGTGTTTCGTTCTGTTGTGCATAGGATTGCTATGAGTCAGCACCGACTCAGCAGCACCTAATAACAACAACTAGTGAGTTTTCAAGATCTCTTGATCTTTTGGTGGCTAAAACATCTGAATTAGGGACAGATGTCTTAGGGGAAAAGTCATCTATTCACTTAGTTAACTCTTGATTAAAAATTAGGCACAATCATGAGATCAGAAACACAGGATGGTGCCCAGCTACAATTACTGAATGTTTTGATCAAGATTCTACAGAAGAATCCTAATCAGAAGGAGGAAAATGAGGAACAGAACTTAAAATTATCAGTGGAATCCAGACTTTCTGGAATCACTGAGACTGGATGAACCCCTGAAACTATTGCCCTGAGATAATCTTTAAACTTCGTATCTTAAACCAAAACTATTCTCTGAAGTCTTCTTTCAACCAAAAAATGGCTTATCTTAATTAGTACATCTGCTTTGAGCACTGTGCTCTTTTAAAGACTTATCCATGTTAGATCCTATTGACAAAGGCAACTTGAAAGGTTGGAGGGGCAGTTTAGGGGGCAGTGAGTTTACAGTAAAGGTGGTAGAATAATTTGAAATATGATAGTGAAAATGGCAGCACAATTTGAGGAATGTAATCAATGTCACTGAATTGTACATATAGAAATTGTTGAAATGTTTATGTTTGGCAGTATATATTTTTACCAAATAATTTTTGTTTAATTAGGTAGAGACACAAATGAGCAAAGTCTGGAGAGACAGAGGCCTTTGTTTGACCAGGTTTTTTAAATAATAATTTAATGCCAAGTGTTGCTGGAGAACCCGTTTTACCCTTTGTTTTTGACCAAAAACATTTGTTTCTAGCATTTGAAAAGAATTTTCTAGGGAAAAAAATAATTCCCAATTAGTTGTTCTTGGGCTGGGAATCTCTGTCTTTACATTTTCAAGTCTCATAGAGATTATATAAAGTTTTCCTCTCTCTGATACATTTTAGAGATGTAGGTGGATACCACTGGATGGAAAGCAGTTCCTTTATGGATATGTCCTCCATGTCTTGATGCACGTGTAAGTGAATATCTGCCACAATCAGAAAAATGCAGGTTTTGGTGCCATTTTTAGACATAGGGCTTTTTTCATTCCTTTGCTACATTTTGTCAGTTGTAACTCCCCTTTTAAGTGGTGGGTTAGACTGTTTGAATGTACATTAATTATGGAGGAAATGGACAATTCTGCCAAGTGAATTTTCTATAGAAATAGTTTTTTAAGCATTTTTATGGCCATATGTGTCAGAAGTAGGAAACTAGGTCTTGTCTGAAGAGGTGCAACATATTTTGATTATAGAAAATACTTTGTTTTTACATGAATACAGGATGAAGAGCAGGAATCAAATCTACTATTAATAGGAGCTCCTCCAGAAACTGCTCTGCAAGTAGATCTTTCTCTTCATTTTTAGCTGCTAAGATAGAAGCTTACTGGGTGTATTGTTCCTTTCACATGTCATAAAGTAAGTCAGAAATATCTCAGCATATTCATGATAAAGCATGGTGAACATATGGCTAACTTCAGAAAACACAGCTCTAAAACATTTGACTCTTAACCACATGAGGGAAACTCTAGATTATTTTTGGTTTGTTTTCCTTGTTGATTTTAGATTACAGAGAGAAAGCACCATCTCCTGTGTGGCAATCAGTAAAAAGTGATAGGAGAGTAAGAAATTATGTCTTATAATTTTTTTTATTCTAATCTGCCTTCACCTATCCATTAGTGCCTCCTGGGGAAGAAAGTTTGGCCTTAGAAAAGCCAGTTTAGGAATGGCTGGGAGATGAATGCAGTCTACAGGTCTCCAAGGTGTTAATTTCTTCATTTAAAACTTGCAAGTAAATTTCAGGGTGCAAGAAATTAATGAAACGATATTACCACCTTGAGCAGAGTAGAGCGTGGACTGGTAGCCATGCTGTCGAGATCCTAAGAGCAGTCATTTTCTGTCCCAGTTCAGCTTTGGCCTGTTGCTTTCAGAGTAGGGAAAAAGCTAAAAGCTTCATCCTTTCATGTCTGCATTTGACCTGCAGATATGACCCAAGCTCACATCATGGGACAGTCTTCAAAGCCTCTGCGGTGTGGTGTTATGGCCTAAATCAGCTTAGGCCTAATTCAGGGACTGAGCTGAATACTAAATTAATAAGAGATGTGGCAGAAATGACTCAGGTGTCTCAGAATCAGTTTTAACTTTTCTTACCTGTGAGACTCGAGCTGTAAAACTGGCCGGAGATTCTCTTGGCCCAGCACTGCCATCTGTGTATGTCGCTGTGTCTGCCTTTATCTGTGTTTGTCTTTGTGTATTCTCAGACGAGGGAGGGAAAGTAGTATCATGGACAGATGAATTTTAGGTTAAAGAATCATTCATGAATGTCATTGTTGTCAGATTTAGCTTTATGGAGTTTAGTTAGCTTGCCGTGGAGATAAGAGAAATATTTTCAAAATAAAGAAAAACACAGGCCTGCTTCCTGCCCTTTGCAGATCAGCAGCCTCTCCATGTCAGGCCTCATGACACCTCCCCACTTTCTTCTCACAGACCCCTGGTCCCAGTGGGCTCAAGTCACAGAGCAACATAACTCAGATTCACAGAGCTAGAGAAATCTTTGTAAATCCAGCCCCACGAGGCTGAGCTCTGAGCAACAAGCCTAGCTTGTCTCATTTTATAGTTGAGACACCTTGAGGATGGAAAGGCTAACGTGCCTGTCTATTACAGATTGAATTGTGTCCCCCAGAAATGTGTGTCAACTTGGCTAGGTCATGATTCCCAGTATTGTGTGGTTGTCCTCCATTTTGTGATCTGATGTAACTATCCTATGTGCTATAAATCCTAACCTCTATGATGTTAATGAGCCAGGATTAGAGGCAGAACACAGTCTACAGGGTTAGGTTTATCTTGAGTCAATTTCTTTTGAGATATAAAAGAGAAAAGCGAGCAGAAAGGACAGGGGCCACGCTATCAGCACGAAAAGAGAGCCAGGAGTGGAGAATTTCCTTTGGGGGCCCCTGTGATGAGAAATTCCTAGACTCAGTGGAAGATTGATGACAAGGACCCTCCCTGGGGGGCAACAGAGAGAAAGCCTTCCCCTGGAGCTGGCACCCTGAACTCAGACTTCTAGCCTCCTAGACTGTGAGAGAATAAATTTGTTTGTTAAAGCCATCCACTTGTGGTATTTCTGTCATAGCAGCACCAGATAACTAAGGCACTGCCAGCGTGACTAACGGTGTATTAGTGGCATGACCAGGACTAGAGTTTGGACATCAGTTCCTGATCCAAGACTTTTCTGTGTATGTGGGACTCTTCAGTAGCTCCCTGTTATCTCTAGGTGAAGGTCAACTCCACAGCAGAGCATACAAGACCTCAGGATCTTGTCTCCTGTCTACATGTAGAGACATATTTCCTGTCATTCCTCCCTTGCACTTTATACTCAAGTTGTAAGGAATGGCTCTTAAATACACTGGATTGTATTTACTTCCTGTCTTACACATTCTGTACCTTCTGCCTAGAAAGCCCCTAGCCTGAAACTTCCCTCAATGTTTTCTGCATGGTAAGCATTTATTCATTTTTCAAATCCAGATTGCCACCTCCACCAGGAAGCCCTTTCTACCGCCCTTCCCTTCTCCCACATAGTTTTCTCTTACTCAGTACATTTATTCATTTATGGATTTATTCAACAAATATTTCTGAGCACCCACTAAGCACCAGGCACAGAGCTAATCACTAGTTATGCACCAGTGAACACAACTGAGAAACTCCCGGCCCTGCTGGAGCTTACGGTCTAGTGAAGACAGACTTTAAACACAGGAAACCCACAGATGAACATATCATTATAACTGAGATGATTGCCACAAAGGAAATAAAGACTGTGCTTGGAGTGTGAATAACTTCGTGGAGGAACTAAATGAACCCTCATTGTGGTAAATTTTAAATTTGCATGTCATCTTGTGTAGGAGGCTGGGAGCTCCTGACACTCACTCCTGTCTCTACATCCCCAGAAGTAGAAAGAGGGGGAGGGAGTAGGTGGGTCAGCTTCCGGTTACACAAGACTATAGGCTATTAGGGGTGTGAAGCCGATGCCTATTTCAGATCCCCAACAAGGGCTGTTCTCTAATAGCTTTGATGAGGAGCAGGGAGGTGGCTAATTGGATACAGCCCTATCTTAGGGTATGGATAGGAGTCCTGGTGGTACAATGGTTAAGCACTCAGCTTGGCTAACCAAAATGTCAGAGGTTCAACCACTGAACAATCTGCTGGGGAAAAAAAGACCTAGAGATCCATTCTTCTAAAGATTAAGATTACAGCCTAGGAAACCCTATGGGACAGCTCTATTTTGTCATATAGGGTGACTATGAGTTTTAATCAACTCAACAGCACACAACAGCAAGGTATGGATAATGGCTGGATCTGAGCTCTGTTTACACCCGCAGTCATTGTAACACAGGATTAATACCCGCAGTCATTGTAACACAGGATTAATAAATAAAATAAATAGGGCATATTAAATTCTCTTTAGAAATCTCTTTGACAAGACACAAGAATACTTGTAAAAATGGCGTGGGGGCAGTGTCTGACCTCCTCCAAACCTACAAGGGGGAAGGAGAACCAGGATCAACTGCCCAAGGCTGATTCCTATGAGGCGGGGATAAGACACGCCTCTTCTCTCCGCCATCTTTACCAACTCTGACACCAACCGTCCCTCCCACAGCACTCTTTACTTCTCTACTAGGTTGTATAATTCATTGCAGTGGCCACAGAGAACTCACAGATCATACTCACAGTTATGATGTTTACTAGGGAAGTAACAGTCACAATACAGGCTCAAGAACACTAAGGATACAGTTTTCAACAGGACAGCCTCTTCCCAGCTGTGCAAGCATGCCTCTCCCTGGCCCTTAATGTCTGCCCAAAGGCACTCAGCTTTCTCTCTCAGTGACCCACCTCGCTGCCGTCTCCCTCTTGCTGGTCTCTCCTTCCTTGATGTGGTGGGTTCCTCTCTCTGCTCTGGAACTGGCTCTCTTTTAAACCAAAACTGACCAATCCCTCGTTAGGCCACAATTATCTTATTTGCACATCCCTGCCAATCACCTGGGTGGGAGTTACAAGACCATGGCTAGAAAGGCCACACACAAAAGTAATTAATCCACCACAATACCCTTGTACACTCTTGAAAAGGATCAAAAAAGAAACATCAACCCATTACTGGAAAATAGGTTGAGAGTTAATGAGTTACACTCAATAAGACATTGATTTGCTGGTATTTATTTTCAAGTTTATGAAGAAATACTTGCTCTAGACATCACAAGATTCATATGAAAGTGTTTACATGTTTTTTTTAAGTACTTTAAGTTCTTGAACTGAAAGTTACTTTGTAAACAAAGTTAATCTAAATTAAAAGACAGCTTGCAGCTTTTAAATGAAATGAACTTGCTTCTTACTTCACTTTTTAAAAATTTTAGTGGGCCGTAGAAACACTTCTTATTATCTGTTTGAATTAAAGTCTTCCTATGCTAGCTATTTTTTCCCCCTTCTATTTCCCCCCCCAATCTAAAGAACATGGTTCCTTTAAGCAAAAAAAAAAAAGAGCGAGAGCAGTCATTGTACAGAACTATTATTTATTTAAGGAAACTGGCCAAATCACAGTTGTTCATATGGAATCACTCTAGAAATTTTATTACTCTATATTTATAGCAGTAAAACAAAGATTTTAATAAAATCCAGGTGATAAGTATTCCAAGATGTTTAAAATCTTTTACTTTGTATACTTAAAGTATTTGCAGTTTGTATTAGTATTATTAGAGAGTCTTATTTAAATTTTTGAAATTATTTTATTTATTCTTTTACAATAATTAATAGTAATAGACTATTTAAATATTTATAAGAACACATTAAGAATTGTAATATTAAAAGTTATATCCAGTTTTCTTACTAAACTTTTTAAAAAGAAAAAATAATACTATTTAATACATTAAGGTCTGTCTTAAATAAGCCTCTCTGCAAATATGTCTATATTGTATAAACACATGAAAATACAAACTATTTTTTACAGTATCCATTATAACATTTTATAAGTAATTTTTTTTCTGTTAATTATAAATGGTAGAAAAGTCCTTATAAATTAACATGTATGATATCAAAGAAAGGTGTTTCTCAATTTAACGAATTATTCTAACGATTTTTTTTTTCATTCCAAAAAGAATGATGGAATAAATAATTGCTTACTGGCTTAATTTGAGAGGTGCCAAGAAACACTTGAGCCCAAATAGTCTTCCTCATTGGGCCCAGAACTTTGCCATTAGCACTTAATTTCCTTTATACTAAGCTTTGCTTCTCCTAATGGCTTTATTTTTTCTTAATGCACTCTAATTCTTAAAGGATAATAATTAAATTTTCCATGAACTTTGTGTGATTGATTATATCCAGCTGTTTTGCTTTCTGGAACTAGGTCCTTTGTGGGTCAGGGATCTTAAAGGGGCCAGAACCAAGAAGTAGAGTTGCTGCGGTGCTGGCCCAGAACAAAGTGTAGCAGTCTCTGCTTATAGTAATAGCAAATATCAGAAATTCCTGGGGGCAAATATGTCTCAGAAGTACATATAAATGTTCTGATGTGCCAGAGGTTTTAGCCCAAGGGTTTTCTCTGTTAATTTCAGCACACTGATCAAAAGGTTTGCATTGGTCTAATTTATTCATTCCTTCCATGAGAATTTGGCAATGAGATGGTGAAACGCTGGCTGAAGTGAAATGAAACAAAAATTAATTTGTCCTTCACTATTGTGTGTTTCAGAGACTGGAGCGCAACAAAGTTATAGTGTGCTTGTTGTTAGTTGTTTTCCCATTCATTCCAGCCAAAAATCTCTTTTCAGGTTGGGTTTTGTGGTGGCCAAGAGAGTCCTTCACATGCCTAGGTAATTATTGCACATGATTTCCTCCCTAACAAGACCTGCCCTGTGTCACCAACATTTATAGTTCCAGAGAGACAGTCCTTGGATGTGTAACAATTAGACCCTTGTCAAGCTAAGGTTTTCATTACCTCAGCATTAAAAACAACCACACATGAGGTTGAATTAGATTCACACACATTGACTCTAGCTTACAGTGGTATGCCTCCAGTTGAAATTTCTACAGTTCAGAGTGAAATACTGACTTGAATATATCCAGGATTTTAACAGCAATCGTTTATACAATGTCTTTATTCAGACATCTACATTTTATTAAATGTGATTTTAGCAATTTTCTAGAAATACTTGTTTAACGGTGTAAATTATTAATTATATTAAGTAGCATGGTTGTAATTAACTTTTTCCTATCTTCTTGCTTCTTTCTTTTTCTTTTCTTTAGTTTAAAAATGGGAACTATCTCAAGAAAATTTGTCCTTGAGAAAAAAAAGTTTGAAAAATTATAAAGAGCATTCAGATTTTGTGCAATTCTGTAAACATCTCTTAGCTCTGAATATTTGAACTGTGCTGACCTTGTCTGTTCTCTTGTCTTATTCAAAGGTCATCATTCCAACACCACATTTCTCCTCAGATGCCTGGAAAGACCCTGAATAAGGAGACAGGGTGAGGTCTGCTGCTTATCAGTCGTGTAACCTTGAGCAAGACAAGAAACTCCTTTCATCCCAGTTTTTCAGAATCAGGCGATTTGATGAAACAATCCCTGAAATCATAAAATTTTAGACATGACATATAAGAAAGGCATTTTCTGAAAGGCAGTATCATAAACCAAAATATTATTTTATAAAGAAATTATTATATTTTATAATTTTGAGCTAGCAATAAAAATGATCACAACTATACATTTTAATTAGGAATGAATTTCAAAATTGTTGATTCCCCATGAACCAACTTTTGATAGCTGTCTTGAGATGTTTTAGGGTCTTGTTTTGACTTGACTAAGACAGGAGTCAGCCCATAACATGCTTAGAAAGCTTCAACCTAATTTGAAAAGCAGGTTATTTCTTGGTAAATACTATTTGATGAGAACAAAAATAGGGCAATAATTCAAAGTATGCTATATGTGCCTTAAAATGAGATTCTTATTAAGTCTTGCAAAGCAGACATAAATCTGTTTTTAATATGTAGGTCAGGTTCTAGTGACTTGAGTAAGCTTTTCTTTGACAGTACTGATGATTGAAAGTGGATTAAGTTAGGACTTCATTTAATATATATGACTGGTCTGATCACCTCAATAAGTAAATTTATTCTTAATTCAGCAGACGTGTATAGAGCCCCTATGATATATGAGGCACACTCTTCTAGACTCCAAGGCTACAAAAGTAAATCACACACGGTGCTTGCCCTCAAGAATTTCACTTTCTTGTGGCTATCAGAGCATTAACTTTCACTAAGAAAGTTCAACAAGCCTTAAAATGTTACTGTATTCGTTAATATTGCTTATCACTGAAATTCTTATTGAAACCTTAACTATATACCAGGCATATGATAAGCAATTCATACGTATTATTTCAATTAGCACATATAGTATGGAATGGTTTGCAGCATGGCCCTGTGGTTACAGGGTGTGGGTTTGAATTCCAGTTGAAATACTAGCTCTGATGACCCCTCTACCTCAGTTATTGCATTTTTATAGAATGGCATTAATAATAACACTCACTTCATTGAGAAATTGTGAGGATTTAATGATATAAAGTATAAAAATATACTCATATAAAGTACTTAGCACAGTTTCTGGTGGAGTAAATGTTCAATAAATATTAATTAGTATTATTGTCACTATCAGCACTCAGAGACAGATGATACCATTATCCTTGTTTTAGAGAAGAGATATTTCTGCATATGTGAATTACCATTGTTGTAGGGGAAAAACATCATAAAGTTTAGTAAAGCAAAAACAAAGTTTTGTTCGGCATATATTCAAAAAGACAAAAGTGGGAAGCGGACAAGCATGCTGCGAGAGCTAAGGTCTGCCCAAGTCCAGAGAATATTACAGAATAGACAGAAGCAGGAAAACGGACAAGCATGCTGCCACAGCCATGTCTGCCCGAGTCCAAGGAAGGTTACAGAGTCATCAGTATATATTGACATTACAAGCAGGCAAAACCATTGAAAGCCTTACCTTTTCACAGATTGGCTAGAAACTGTCATCCTACATTTTGAGTTGTCTTTCTTAAAGATCATTGGTACAGGTTTAAGTAATGACAGTCAGTAGGGTCTTCAGTTTGGATTTTAGGGTCTTCATTGGTCCAACAAATTTCTATTCACTATATGTTATTTATTTATTTATATGTTATAGAAAAAGATGAGTGGAAAGCCTTTCGTGTTCTGGCTTATGTGAAAGGTTCCCTAAAAGATATTTTCCAAGATTATCCTATCTATTGTCTTTATACCTCAGGGCCCAGTTGATGTGTTCTTGTGAGTCTTGTTGAGCTCTTGTGAGTCCAACTTCAGCTGGGTCACATTCTCTATGCTCAAGGACAGGGAATAATGACTCCAATATTATTTCCTAAATCACCATCTATGCGTAGAAATCATTTACTTTCCAAAAAAAATACAGTGAACAATAGGAAAAAGGAATAAATATCTCAATTGATAGTTCTTTCTAAGTAATCGATCTTCATACTCACTAAATGTTTGTTTCAAATTACAGTGAAGCAAAGCCCTGCCCTTGGGTGCTCATAGAGGAATGCCAAAGAGACCATGTTCACTCTCACTAAGCCTGGGTGAATCCTCACCAGTCCCTGGGGGCGGATTTAGCCTTTTCTTTAAGAAAAATGCAGAACGAGCAAGAACAAAAGTACTATTTTGTCCTCGATAATCCTACGCTGAATGAGCCACTTTTTGCCTTCTGTTCTCCCTCCATCGTAACCTAACATTTGAAGTCTGCATACAAAGGACAAGAATGATTATTTATCACTGGCTAGCTGTTTGGCACTGTATGGTTTAAGAGTCAGAATTTTATCAGCAAAATATATGGAAATAATCTCTTATTTTTGTGACAAGTGCCAGTTTTATGGGTGTCCTTTTTGAATAGGCAGGGGTATTTTTGGCTTAAATTGATTGATTATAAAATTTTGACACCCCTTATTTTTGCCTAGAAGGACACACATAACTTCATGGCTTTTTTCATGTTTTAGTCATATTCCAAATAATTGAAATATCTTACAATTGAACAAGTTTAAATAGTTAATAAGAGATGTCAAAAATAAGTAATAGGCCCTAATGTGATATTAATTCATATGCCAGAGTACAGTAATTTATTCACTCTAGTACCAAGGAACAAATCATAAGCAATTAAAAAAAAAAAAAAGAATAAGTTAGATTGGTGGAAAAGTAGACAGAATTAACAAAGACAGAAAAAATATTTGGAATAGAACTGGTTAGAATCACGGAATATAGGAGGAGAGATTGGATAAATAGTTGGAGAAAGAGAAGAAAAATTTTAAATGGCCATAAACTTAAAAAGAGATGCTCTATATTCTGCACAGGTCCTAAACTTAGAAATACTTGAGACATGGTGAATTTAAAAACAGTGACCCTCTGTTATTTTCTAACGTGAGTAAAAATTTTCGAATTGTATCTATCAATTTAAAAAGAAATTTTTAGATTATTTTCATTGTGGTGACCACAAATATTACGTTTGCCATCTTACATTTCTGACAACCTGTATTAAATTGATAACGACTTAACTTTGGTAACATATAAAACCTCTATACCTCTACCACCCCCATCTCTCAGTCATGTTGTTGTTATCACCTATTACGTCTTTATACATCATGTGCCCAGGATGAAAATTTTTAAGCAAACAAGAATCTCAATCAAAAAGAAGTTCCAGTAAGTTATTTTTTTCTTGGGAAACCACTTGAGGAATGTGATGTACCATACGTGAACCCCTTCTGAAGTATCTCATCTGTGCATGTGAATCTCTGATGCTCGAGTCGTTGGAGCAGAGAGATGATTGAGACTGAATCTAGCTGTTGCCAATAGCATCATCAACATGGAAAGCATTTCATGCTATCAGAAACTTGACTGGGGACAGTGGTAGTTCAGTGGTAGAATTCTTGCCTCTATGAAGGGACCCAGGTTTGATTTCCAGCCAATGCACCTCACACACAGCTACCACCTGTCCATCAGTGAAGGCTTGCGTGTTGCTATGATGCTGAACAAGTATCAGTGGAATGTCCAGACTAAGATGGACGAGGAAGAAAGGCCTGGTGATCTACTTCCAAAACTCAGCCAGTGAAAACCCTGTGGATTACAACAGTCCAAACCCCAGCAGATCACAGGTAGCATTTTCTTCTGTTGTACATGAGGCCACATGAGTTGGGGACCAACCTGACAGCAGCTACCAACTGTCAAAAGAACACTTAACTAGCTACTAACCTTGCAGGAATCATTGAAACTTGTCACACTACCACTTTCTGATTGGGAAGACAAGAGGGCCGTATTGCTCTATGATTCCCAAACACTGGTTAGAGGAACATTGTGGACTGTTGGTCCATGACAGAGTTTTTACCAAATGGAAATTAAAAGAAGAAAATGTCGTGAGTTTTTCATAAAGCTAAATCTATGCAGTTTTTAAATTCTGAGATTGTCTGTTCTACCTTAATGCTAGTCAAATGTTCTTTCTCTTATGAAATGATGATGAAGGAAGATGGTGGTTTTATTTATTAATATCCTTACTCAGCAAAACTAAGGATTTTAATTCATAATTATTCACATCGTTATTTGGCAATCCTCTGACAGTTACCACTAAGTTTTAAAAAATCTAAATTCTCATGCCATTGGGTTATATGATTTCTAAAATCTCATCCACCCTGAAGTTCAATTGTTTTGTGATTCAAAGTAACATACAAAATATGTGGGGTTTTCCCCTTTATACCATGGAGTAGATAAAGATTTCTTGGACAGGACACAAAAAGTACCAATCATTAAAAAAATATATAAATTGGACCTCATCAAAATTACATTTTTTCTCTTCGTCAAAAGGTACGTGAAGAAAATCAATAGGTAGGCGGCAAACTGGAAAAAGATATTTACAGTATATGTCTGACAAAGGACTTGAAAATGTTATAATGAACACCCACATTAAAAGTTTTCATAAATGGGCAAAAGATTTAAATAAATGCCTCACAAAGGGAGATATATGAATGGCTACTAAGTAGAGGTGTTCAACATCATTAGTTATCAGAGAAATGGCAACTAAAACAGCAATGAGTTACCATTTCCTACCCACCAGAATGGCTGAAAGGATTCCTGGGTTGCTAACAGAAAGATCTGGCAGTTTGACCCCACTAGCAGGTCCATGGGAGAAAAGGCCTTGCAATCTGCTCCCATAAAGATTTCAGCCTTGGAAACTCTATGGAACAGTTATTCTTTGTCATAAAGGGTTGCTATGGGATGGGATCAGCTCGACAGTACACAACAAAAGAATGGTTAAAACTAAAAAAAAAAAAAAAATCACCAAATGCTGACAAGAATGTGGAATGATGGAATTATTTATGTCTACTAAGCCCCATACTGTGAATAGCAAATGTCATGGTATTACCAGAAGAGTTGACAGTAAAATTTAAAGAGTATATTGTGGGTTGAAATGAGCATAAATGAAATATGCGTAATTTTCTATAAATTGCACTGTGTAACTTCAAGATATTATTTTAATGCCCTTGAATAAAAGAGGTTAAAGAAAAAAAAAAAGCAAGCCCATTGCAGTCTAGTCAATTCCAACTCATAGGGACCCTATGGGACAGAATGGAACTGCCCCATAGGGTCTCCAAGGCACACCTGGTGGATTCGAACTGCCGACCCTTTGGTTAGCAGCCATAGCACTTAACCACTATGCCACCAGGGTTTCCAAATTACATATATATATATGTATGTATGTATACACACACCTGGTGGCATTGTGGTTAAGTGCTACAGCTGCTAGCCAAAGGGTCGGCAGTTCAAATCCACCAGGTGCTCCTTGGAGACCCTATGCGGCAGTTCTACTCTGTCCTATAGGGTCGCTATGAATCTGAATCGACTAGATGGCACTGGGTTGGTTGGTTGGTACATATGATTTATTTTATTTTTGTTGTTGAGAATATACACAGCAGAGCATACACGAATTCAACAGTTTCTACATGTACAATTTAGGGACATTGATTGTATTATTCAAGTTGTGTAACCATTCTCACCCTCCTTTTCTGAGTTGTTCCTCTCCATTAACATAAACTCACTGCCCCTAAGTTTCCAATCTAATCTTTCAAGTTGCTGTTGTCACTTTGATCTCTTATAGATAGTTCTTAAAAGAGCATAAAATGCTCAGGGAGGACATTGTTTACTAGTTAAGGTAAACTATTGTTTGGTTTTAAGAAGACTTTAGGGGACCCTTTTTTTATTAAGGTCAGCAAAGCTGCTTTGGCAGATTAGTGTTCTGAAACACTGTATTGAAGGAAGTTATGAAATGTGCTTACCTGAGTGGAGGAGAGAGGCTAAAAATATTTACTGTAGCTGAGAATGGATCTGAGCACTGACATTTCAATTTCTCCTCCTTCAAGTTCCTTTGTCTTTACTGGTGAATGTGTTCCTTTCTTTGCCATCAGAACCTGCAAGGCAGATAACATCTGAAACTAGAAGTTTTGTATACAAACTAAAACTCACCCACCCATAAACCCATTGCTGATGAGCCTATTCCAACTCAGTGACCCTATAGGACAGAGTATAACTGCCCCCATAGGGTTTCCAAGAAGCAGCTGGTGGATTCAAACCGCCAACATTTTGGTTAGCAGCCAAGTTCTTAACCACTGTACCATCAGGGCTCCACTAAAACACACAGACACACCAATAAACCATAAAAAATTCTTGCTCATTCTTTCTGAAATCTTGATCATCATTTCTCATGAAGGTTAAAACCACCTCCCCCCGCCCCATAAGCCCATAACACCCAGAAAGAGGGAGGGGGAGGGAAGGGAGAAAAAAGAATGAGGAGGAGAGTGTTTTCCTCCCTATAGAACAGTTCTATACTAGAGAAAACATTTTGGTAAAGGCTGAGATTGTAATTAAGGAAGCTAAAAATGTGTTATTTGCATGCATGGCATCTTACAAGTACCAAGTGCTTGTTACCTTTTTCAGTACTATGTTTTAAAAGTAGAGAAACTGTAAACCTTCACATTAAAGACATGCAACTTTAACATACAGTGTCTGGCAAATGTGATTAAAAAAAAAAAGGAGAGAATTTTTAAAAAATAGAAATACGACACATTTACAGTTTGATCTAAAAGGGGCTTCTTTTATATTTCTGCATATGAAAAACATCTAAGTTTATAATTGCACGTTAAACCAGTGTTTTGGTTTTGGCTTTTTAGGAGAAAGTTTGGTACCAAACCCACTGCTGTCAAGCAAGCTGAGCTGTTAACCAGGGCACCACCAGGGCTCCAAGCTTGGTATAGTTCTTGGTAAAGAATATGGGGGCTTTTGGACCAATTGGTTCAGTACAATAAAATTAACCAATTGTACCAGAGCCCTCAAAACTGTAGCCTCCAGTTAAGAAATTTAAGATCAAGAAACTTTATGCTGCACCCACCAGCTGCTCCACAGGGAAAGATGTTTCAGTCTGCTTCTGCAAAGATTTACAGCCTTGGAAACCCCATGGGGCAGTTCTACTCCGTCCTACAGGATCACTAGGAGTAGAAATCTACTGGACAGCAGTTGGTTATATCCATGTACAAAGTGTTGTTATTACTTTTTATAAAAGCTGTGGTGATGTGGAGAGAAAAACGTACCCCATGGCACAGTTACTAAGTAATTTATATTTATCACACAGTTTTTACTCTATTTGTTTCCTTGTCTGTATTCCTCCAACAGATCCCAAGTTTCTGGAGGCATAGACTCACACTGGTTCACATTGTATCCCTCGTACCTGACAAAGGGTTTAATAAGCTCTAAATAAAAATGTGAGAATGAATGAGTGAATGAAAAGGTGATTATTCAGTGGCGTTTTAATTATAATATGAGAAGCCTTGGTTCTGTTGATAATGAAACCAAATGTTTGCAAAACGTATTCACACTTTGCTCTTAAAAGTGGTTTTTCTCCTAGCCTGTCAGTAGGCCCTTCGTTTTCTATTTCTCCTAGCACATGAGTAGGCCCTTCGTTTTCTATTTCTCCTAGCACGTGAGTAGGCCCTTCGTTTTCTATTTCTCCTAGCACGTCAGTAAGCCCTTCGTTTTCTATTTCTCCTAGCATGTCAGTAGGCCCTTCGTTTTCTATTGCCACTATACTTTCAAGAGTAACAAACACTGCTAACACATTTGTTCAGGTCCAGAGAGAACTACAGGTTGTGAATCCGTTTGCCTAAAGGTTGAATTTTCTTTTCAGCTCTGATTCTGCTTCGAAAACAGCTATGCACAATGTGGAACAGCCTTTTCACACTCTCCTACTTCAAAATCTAGCCCGCACTCCCCAAACCAAATCAATTACTTTTGGTTTTTTAGAATGTTATTTTTCAGTGTGCAAAGATAGAAGTCGACCTAACGCTTTGAGTTTTTTAACAATAAAATGTTAAGATTGTGATCAATCTCCTGTTGTTACTGTTATTTCTAGGCGCTCTCAGCAGGTTGCTATGAGCTTTTTACATATTAAAAAAAGGCACAGTTTCCTTCTTTATAATAGAAAAGAGTTCTCCTTACTACATGTAATTTAAATAAGAAATAAACCATAAAACAAAAATCCCAAAATTAGAAAATTATCATCCTTGTAAACTGATGTGAATTACAATGGGAAATGTTATTTTGTCATCACTGAAAACCTACTGGGGTGGTTGCCAAAGTACATTTGTACCTCTTACATAGTGATTAGCTGCTCACAAAGTTTAAAAAGACAGATTTAAAGCTTTGTTAAACACTTTTTCTATTTAAACATTGTTGATTTTTATTTCCTGGTAAATTTCCTTTGGACCTGGATCATAGAAGTATAAGAAAAGTGCAAGTGTGTTTAGTTGTTAGAGGCACTGTATGCTAAGCAGTTTGTCAAAAAAAAAAATCATGAGGAGGCAGGGCCAAGATGGCATAGTAGTCAGGTGCTCCCTGTGGTTCCTCTTACAACAAAGACCCCAAAAAACAAGTAAATCGATTATATATGATAATCTAGGAACCATAAATATCAAAGGCAAAGTTGAGGAATCAGATTGAGTGGCAGAGGGAGGGAGAGACAGTTCAGAAGCAGCAAGGAGTTGCCAGAGATCTAACCCAGTGGGACCCGGCACCCTGCAGGCTGGATCAGCCGGCTGCACAGTGAGGCTGGCACGGGACGCGTTCTCCATATCAGGAGAGACTGAGTGGCAGAGAATCTGTTCGACCCTCCAGAACCAGCAAGAAGTGGTACCCAATCAGCAAAAGATAAGTATATGCATTTAACCTACCATGTGGATCAAAAAATACCCATCTTAGTTATCTAGTGCTGTTGTAACAGAAATACCACAGGTGCGTGGCTTTAACACAGAGAAGTTTATTCTCTCACAGTCTAGTAGGCTACGAGTCCAAATTCAGGGTATCACCTCCAGGAAAAGGCTTTCTCTGTCAGCTCTGGAGGAAGGTCCTTGTCAACAATCTTTCTTTGGTCCGGGAGCATCTCTGCACAGGAACTCTTGGTCCAAAGAATGTACTCTGCTTCCAGTGCTTCTTTCTTGGTGGTATGAGGTGCTCATGTCTCTCTGCTTGCTTCTCTCTTTTACATGTCAAAAGAGCTTGGCTTAAGACACTATTTAAGCTTGTAGACCTCAACAATATAACTGCCGCTAATCCATCTTATTAATCCATCTTATTATAGTATAGTGATGGGATTCACAACACATAGGGAAATCACATCAAATGATGAAATTGTAGACAATCACATGAGGGAATCATGACCAAGCGAAGCTGACAGGCACTTTGGGGGGACATGGAAGATCTAAATGCCACAATCAATCAGCTCGACCTCACAGACATATATAGAACACTCTACCCAACAGCAGCCAAGTATACTTTCTTTTCCAGTGCACATGGAACATTCTCCAGAAAAGATCATATATTAGGACATAAAGCAAGCCTTAACAGAATCCAAAGCATCAAAATATTGCAAAGCATCTTTTCTGACCATAAAGCCATGAAAGTAGAAACCAATAACAGAAGAAGAATGAAAAAATCAAACACATGTAAACTGAACAACATCTTGCTCAAAAACTACTGGGTTATAGAAGAAACCAAGGATGGAATAAAGAAATTCACAGAATCAAATGATAATGAAAACACATCCTACCAGAACCTTTGGGACACAGCAAAAGCCGTGCTCAAAGGTCTATTTATAGCAATAAATGCACACATTCAAAAAGAAGAAAGGGCCAAAATCAAAACATTAACCGTACAACTTGAACAAACAGAGAGCATCAAAGATGATTTCAGCAAGGCATCACAATACAAGATAAACATACAAAAATCAGTTGAATTCCTCTACAACAACAGAGAGAACTTCAAAGAGGAAATCATCAAATCAATATCATTTACAATAGCTCCCAAGAAGATAAAAAGGCCTAGATAAAGAAAACTACAAGACACTACTACAAGAAACCAAAAGAAACCTACATAAGTGGAAAAAACATACCTTGCTTGTGGTTATGAAGACTCAACATTGTGAAAATGTCAATTCTACCCAAAGTGATCTGAAGACATTGCAATTCCAATCCAAATTCCAACAGCATTTTTTAATGAGATAGAGAAGCGAATCACCAACTTCATATGGAAAGGGAAGAGGCCCCAGATAAGTAAAGCATTACTGAAGAAGAACAAAGTAGGAGGCCTCACACTACTTGATTTTAGAACCGATTATACCACCGTGGAAGTCAAAACAGCCTGGTACTTGTACAACAACAGATACATAGGCCAATGAAACAGAATTGAGAATCTAGACATAAATTCATCCACCTAATGAGCAGCTAATGTTTGACAAAAGCTCAAAGTCCATTAAATGGGGAAAAGACAGTCTCTTTAACAAATGGTGCTGGCATAACTGGATGTCCATCTGCAAAATGTGAAACAAGACCCATACCTCACATCATGCACAAAAACTAACTCAAAATGGACCAAAGAACCTAAAAATAAAACCTAAAATGATAAAGATCATGGAAGGAAAAAAACGGACAATGCTAGGAGCCCTAATACATGGCATAAACAGTACACGAAACATTACTAACAATGTACAAACACCAGAAAAGAAATTAGATAAATGGGAGCTCCTAAAAATCAAACACCTATGCTCATCCAAAGACTTCACCAAAATAGCAAAAAGATTGCCTACAGACTGGGAAAAAGTTTAGCTATGACATTTCCAATCAGCGTCTGATCTCTAAAATCTACATGATACTGCAAAAACTCAACAACAAAAAGACAACCCAATTAAAAAATGGGCAAAGGATATGAACAGGCACTTTACCGAAGAAGACATTCAGGCTGCTAACAGGTACATGAGGAAATGCTCTCAATCATTAGCTATTAGAGAAATGCAAATCAAAACTACAATGAGATTCCCTCTCACTCCAACAAGGATGGCATTAATCAAAAAAAAAACACAAAATAATAAATGTTGGAATGGTTGTGGAGAGACTGGATCATTTATACACTGCTGATGGGAATGTAAAATGGTACAGCCACTTTGGAAATCAATTTGGCACTTCCTTAAAAGGCTAGAAATAGAACTACCATACAACCCAGTAATTCCACTCCTTGGAATATACCCTAACGAAGTAAGAGCCTTCACACAAACAGATACATGTATACCCATGTTCATTGCACCACTGTTTACAATAGCAAAAAGTTGGAAGCAACCAAGGTGCCCATCAATAGATGAATGGGTAAATATATTATGGTATATTCACACAATAGAATACTACACAACAGTTAAGAACAATGATGAATCTGTGAAACATTTCATAACATGGAGGAATCTAGAAGGCATGCTGAGTGAAATTAGTCAATTGCAAAAGGACAAATATTGTATGAGACAATTATTATAAGAATTCCAGATGAAATTTAAACACAGAAGAAAATATTCTTTGATGTTTACGAGAGGGGGGAAGGAGGGAGGGGAATAATCACTAACTAGATAGAAAAAAAAACTAGATAGTAGACAAGAATTTTTTTAGGTGAAGGGAAGGGCAACACATAACACAGGGACAGTCAGTACAACTGGACTAAACCAAAAGCAAAGCAATTTCCTCAATACAAGCAAAAGCTTTGGAGGCCAGAGTGGCAGGGATGGGGGTCTGGAGATCATGGTTTCAGGGGACATCTAGGTCAATTGGCAAAAGAAAGTGTATTAAGAAAACAATCTGCGTTCCACTTTGCTGAGTGGCATCTGGGGTCTTAAACGCTAGCAAACGGCCATTTAAGATGCATAAATTGGTCTCAACCCACCTGGAGCAAAGGAGAATGAAGAACACCAAAGACACAAGGCCAATACGAGCCCAAGAGACAGAAAGGGCCACATAAACCAGAGACTCCATCAGCCTGAGACCCAAAGAACTAGATGGTGCCTGGCTACCACAGACCACTGCCCTAACAGGGAACACAACAGAGAATCCCTGATGGAGCAAGAGAGCAGTGGGATGAAGATCTTAAATTCTCGTAAAAGGACCAGGCTTAATGGTCTGACTGAGACCGGAGGGGCCTTGATGGTCATGGTCCTTGGACCCTTTGCTAGCCCAAGTTTGGAACCATTCCTGAAACCAACTCTACAGAGAGGGACAGGCCTGGACTATAAGATAGACAATGATACTGGTGAAGAATGAACTTCGTGGCTCAAGTACATACATGAGACTATGCGGGCAACTCCTGTCTGGTGGTGAGATGAGAAGGGAGAGGGGTACAGGAGCTGGTTGAATGGACACGGGGAGTACAGCGTGGAGAGGAGGAACATGCCATCTCATTAAGGGGAGAGCAGCTGGGACTGCATGGCAGGGTGTGTATGGATTTTTGTATGAGAGACTGATATGATTTGTAAACTTTCACCTAAAGCACAATAAATAAATTAAAAAAAAAAAAAAGACCATGGAAGAAAAAATAGGGACAATGCTAGGAGCCTTAATACGTGGCTTAAATAGAATACAAAACATTACTAACAAAGTACAAACACCAGAAGAGAAACTAGATAACAGGCAGCTCCTAAAAATCAAGTATTTATGCCCGTCAAAAGACATCACCAAAAGAGTAAAAAGACAACCGATAGACTGGGAAAAAAATTTTGGCTACCACATATCCGATCAGGGTCTAATCTCAAAAATCAACAAGATGCTGCAAAACCTCAACAACAAAAAGACAAATAACCCACTTAAAAAAATGGGCTAAGAATATGAACAGGCACTTCACCAAAGAAGACATTCAGGCAGCTAACAGATACATACGAAATGCTCACGATCATTAGCCATTAGAGAAATGCAAATCAAAACTATAACGAGATATCATGTCACCACAACAAGGCTAGCATTAATCCAAAAATCACAAAATAATAAATGCTGGAGAGTTTGTGGAGAGACCAGAACACTTATACACTGCTGGTAGGAATGTAAAATGGTACAGCCACTCTGGAAATCAATTTGGTGCTTCCTTAAAAACCTAGAAATAGAAGTACCATATGATCCAGCAATCCTACTTCTTGGAATATATCCGAGGGAAAAAAGAGCCCTCACGCGAACAGATATACGCACATCCATATTCATCGCAGCCCAGTTCACAACAGCAAAAAGATGAAAACAACCTAGATGCCCATCAATGGATGAATGGATAAACAAATCATTGTATATTCACACAATGGAATACTATGCAATGATAAAGAACAACAATGAATCCTCGAAACATCTCATAACATGGATGAATCTGGAAGGCATTATGCTGAGTGAAATTAGTCACAAACGGACAAATATTGTATGAGACCACTTTATAAGAACTCAAGAAAAGGTTTAAACACAGAAGAAAACATTCTTCATTGGTTACGAGGGTGAGGAGGGAGGGAGAGAGATATTCACTAACTAGATCAAAAAAAAAAAAACAAACAAAACCCATTGCCGTTGAGTCGATTCTGATTCATAGTGACCCTAGATAGTAGACAAGAATTATCTTAGATGAAGGGAAGGACAACACACAATACAGGGGAAGTCAGCACAACTAGACTAAACCAAAAGATATGAAGTTTCCTGAATACAATGAACCACTTCAAAGGACAGAGTAGCAGCGATGGGGATCTGGGGACCATGGTTTCAGGAGACATCTAGGTCAATTGGCATAATAAAGTTTATTAAGAAAATGTTCTACATCCTACTTTGGTGAGTGGCATCTGGGGTCTTAAAAGCTATCGAGTGGCATCTAAGATGCATCAATTGGTCCCACCCCACTTGGAGCAAAAGAGCATAAAGAACACCAAAGACATAAGGAAAATATTAGCCTGAGAGACAGTAAGGGCCACGTAACCCAGAGACTCCACCAGCCTGAGACTAGAACTAGATGGTGCCTGGCTACCACCAATGACCATCCTGACAGGGAACATAACAGAGAGTCCTTGATGGAACAGGAGAAAACTGGGGTGCAGAACTCAAATTCATGTAGAAAGACCAGACATAATGGTCTGAGATGGAAGAACCCCGAAGCCATGGCCCCCAACGCTCTGTTAACCCAAAATTAAACCCATTCCCAAAGCCCATTCTTCAAACATAGACTGGACTGTAACACCTAAAATAATACTTGTGAAGAGTGTGCTTCTTAGTTCAGATACACAAGGCCAAATGGGTGGCTCCTGTCAGGCAGAATGAGAGAGCAAGAAGGGACAGGAGCTAGTTAGAGGGACACAGGAAACCGAGTGTGGAAAGGGGGAGTGTGCTGTCACATTCTGGGCGTTACAACCAATGTTATATAACAATATGTGTATAAATTTTTACATGAGAAATTAACTTGAGCTGTAAACTTTCACCTAACAAAAAAAACCCAGTAAGCACCATAAAAAAAAAAAAAAGTATCTGGTCAGCAGCCCAGTTTTTTGTTTGTTTAATTTTTATTGTGCTTTAAGTCAAAGTTTACAATCAAGTCAGTCTCTCATACGAAAATTTATATATACCTCGCTGTTTTTGTATACTCCTAGTTGCTCTCCCCCAGTGAGACAACACACTCTTTCTCTCCACTCTCTATTTTCATGTCTATTTGGCCAGCCTCTGACCCCCTCTCATTTCTCCTCCAGATAGGAGGTGCCCCCAGAGTCTCACGTGTCTACTTGATCCAAGAAGCTCCCTCTTCAGCAGTATCATTTTCTATCCCATAGTCCAGTCCAATCCTTGTCTGAAGAATTGGCTTTGGGAATGGTTCCTGCCTTGGGCTAACAGAAGGTCTGGGAACCATGACCTCCAGGGTCCTTCTAGTCTCAAGTCAGACCATTAAATCTGGTCTTTTTATGAGAATTTGAAGTCTGCATCCCACTGCTCTCCTGCTCCCTCAGGGGCTCTCTGTTGTGTTCCCTGTCAGTGCAGACATAGGTTGTAGCCGGGCACCGTCTAGATCTTCTGGTCTCAGTCTGATGTAGTCTCTGGTTTATATGGCCCTTCCTGTCTCTTGGGTTCATAATTACCTTGTGTCTTTGGTGTTCTTCATTTTCCTTTACTCCAGGTGGATTGAGATAAATTAATGCATCTTGCTAGCGTTTAAGATCCCAGATGCCACTCACCAAAGTGGGATGTAGAATGTTTTCCTAATACATTTTATTGTGCCAGTTAACCTAGATGTCCCCTGAAACCATGGTCTCCAAACCTCCGCCCCTGCTACTCTGGCCTTCGGAGCGTTCAGTTTATTCAGCAAACTTCTTTGCTTTTGGCCTAGTCCAGCTGTGCTGACCTCTCCTGTATTGTGTGTTGTCTTTCCCTTCACCTAAAATAGTTCTTGTCTATCATCTAATTAGTGAATACCCCTCTCCCTCCCTCCCTCGCCACTCTCATAACCATCAAAGAATATTTAAAATTACAGCCAAGAAAACCCTATGGAGCAGTTCTACTCTGTAATACATGGGTTTGCTGCAAATCAGAATCTACTCGACAGCAAGTAACAGCAACACTTTCAAAAAGAAGACTGGCCCTCCCCAGATCCATGGAAAGAGCCTCTTCTTAGAACACCCGGGCACAGCCCCGGCTGTTGTTGTCTGATTCAAGCAGATGTTAAAAGACGAACTTGCATGATTTAAAAAAAAAAATCTTAATCTCCTCGATGATCATGTCAGAGTTTTAAGCAATATGATACTTGCCAAGAAATTTTCAGTCCTAGGGATGGGAAACCCTGGTGCTGTAGTAGTTAAGCGCTATGGCTGCTAAACAAAGGGTGGGCAGTTTGAATTTGCCAGGCACTCCTTGGAAACTCTATGAGGCAGTTCTACTCTGTCTTATAGGGTCACTATGAGTCGGGATCAACTCAATGGCACTAGGTTTTTTTTTTTTTTTTGGAAGTAGGGGTCATTTTATATGGGCTATCACTTTTTAAAACTGTATGACTATACAAGGGCTTGTGAAAAAATTATCTTGATTTTATTTTATTTAGATGCCTGTGATAGAAACATTGACTGGAAAAGAATGGTATTCTCTTTCTTTTGAATTATGGAATAGTGATGAGGGGCAGAGCTCCCAGTCAGATTAGCCTAACTGGACTCTACCACCAGTGGGTGTGGGCAAATTACTGAACTCGTCATCTGTAAAAGGAGATGATAACAGTACTTACTTCACAGGACTTTAATGAGGACATAAATTCCAAATTAGATAATGTATGTAAGAATGGTCGTGAGTCTTCTCATGATGCCTGAGCTACTGGAATCCGGGGCAGTTCGGGTGCACGAGGTGAGCCAATTATGCTGCTCTGTGATGATGAAGAACTAGTAAACGTGCAAGTGTAGCTCTCTAGAGAACTGATATTCAAATGTTTCTCAAGAGAAGAATGAGCTCTTTTGAAAATTAGTTGTATGGGATAGAATGTACAGGGTAACCCACTGCACCACCAAAGTAATCGTGCGTCTTCCATCCTGTTTTCCAGCATGGGCTACTGTATCCTTTTTGTGCATGGATTGAGCAAGCTCTGCACGTGGCTGAATCGATGTGGGGCCACCACCCTGATTGTGTCCACAGTGTTGCTGCTCCTGCTCTTCTCTTGGAAAACTGTGAAACAGAATGAAATTTGGCTGTCAAGAGAGTCCCTCTTCAGGTATGAGTAGGCAGATAAAAGAAATATTCTTCCCATTTATTTTTTGTTTGTTTACATGACTGTTTCTAAACAAATTAGGAAGCATGGGTCTGGTAATATTCATTAATCCAAAAACTTTATTTTAGTAGTGCTCTGATGGGAAGATATCATTTTATTTGAGACCTTAACTCTAATTTTTAAATTGATATTATAGAAAATCTAACGTGAATTGGTTCTAAAGCGAATTTATGAAAAGAAGACTTATAGGAAGGTTTTTGGGTCTGTGAATGCACATGGAAACAGTATTCATGATGAGCTGGGCTATAAAATCAGCTATAAACAAAATGAAACCACTATGCCTAATTTCATTGTTCAGTCAAACAAATGACCAAGGTGTTCACACAGAAGAGAGATGCAGTACATTTTCTTTAGAACATTCAGGATGTTAAGCTGTGTCTGTAGTCTAGTTGCTAAATTTTGAATGAGGAAAGGAGAGGCTTTTTTGTGTCCTGAAAGGTTTTTATGTGGTAGAGCCTGTTTTTAAATGTAAGAATGTTAATTCACATCCCTGTATTTGTAGTGGAAACCCTGGTGGCGTAGTGGTTAAATGCTACAGCTGCTAACCAAAGAGTCAGCAGTTCAATTCCACCAGGCATTCCTTGGAAACTCTACGGGGCAGTTCTACTCTGTCCTATAGGGTCGCCATGAGTTGGAATCGACTTGACAGCACTGGGTTTGGTTTTTTTTTTTTTTTTTGCAGTAAAGTATACACATTCTTTGAGACTGTCGCTCATCATTCTGTACGTCTAGGAGTTTCTGCCTCACCTAACAATTCCTCAGCTCCAGGACCCTTCACGTGGATTCTGTTTGTATCTTAACACCATTGTTAACTGCCCCATCTGCAGGGGATTGCCAGTCTGTGCCCTATTCCAGGCATTGATTCCTGCTACATTAGCTGTCCTCATTGTGATCAAATTGCCCAATTCCATTAGCCTAGTTTCTCTTGCTTCCCTTCTCAGCTGGTACCCAGTGATTGGCCGTTTGAGACCAGCGCACTCAATAGCTCATTTGTAATCCCTTAACTCCCTCTCTTGATTTTCCCTGTGCTTAATTTACTAATCCCCAACCCTGAACACTACTAATATCTAGCCGCAAGACTTGCCAGCTAATGTCTTAAAAATGGACTGGTCCACTGCAAATTTCTTCTCTTCATCCTCAGCTGTTTTGTGACTAAAGCTTGTACTCACCTCTGACTGATGACTCACAATGTCCCTGTCTTCCAGTGCTCATTGTGAAATTTGTCCTTATTCCCCATTGCCTCACTCTGTGGGTGAACTTGATTCCTCCTACTGTTGGGTTGTGAGCATTAAATGAGATGTCCAGTAGAGTCCACAAGCCCATCTTCACTCTGATAAGAACACAGAGGTCATGGGCAAAGGGTTCCCTCAACATGCTACTTCATATATTCCATTTTTACCTGTATCTTCCTTCTTCCCAATTTCCTCAGAGAAAGAGGTGTGTCTGTTATGAACTGTATGAAAAGTTATTTGATTATTTCTGAAAAGGCAGCTTTTGTTACTTACGAAGACAAATGATAAAGTTAATGCATAAATGGAAATTTTGAAGAATAAAGTGTTATTGGTAATTCAAGTTATGAGTGTCTCCATCATTCCAGCCATCTGTGTCTCATTTATCAGCTTGATTGAAAGGAGATTTTGATTGATTCAACAAGTTTTAGACAAGGCAAAAAGTCTTAAAAACTGAGCTTTTCTGTATCAAACTGTTGGACCACATTGAGTTTACACGATTCCTTGAGAACTTCTGTCTGCCTGTACTACACTGTGTGTTCTTTGGTGGTAAGTTACAGAAACTGGCTTTGGATAACTTAAACAAGAAGGGGAATATATTGCAAGAATGGGAAAGCTCACAGAATTGAAAGGAACATTGAGGAATCTGGCTTATAGCAAACAAGAAATGAGTTGATTAACAGTATCACCTGAGCACCATCTTTGGAGCAAATGGGTGAGCTCTCACCATTGTTACCCGTCCTAACATCAGTGTCCTGGGAAAGAGAGTACCATTAGCTGAGCTTGAACTTAAGTCCCCTACCCTTGTACCCATCAGGTTAGTGAAATGACTGATCTCTCCAAAGTTACTTCCCAGAGGACCCCTTTGGGCCCCATAATGGAGAGAGCAGAGAATCTTGAGTCCCACCAAGACAGCACACAGTAAGAAGAGAGGGAATCACCTAATAGGAAATCCAGGTCAATTCGAAAGGAGGATCAGATTCTGAGATGCCAGAAACACTGCCAAATAGTCACTATATTCTGCTTCTGATAAACTATTTTATAATCTATCTGATTTTAAAACTTGTCAATTTTTTATAAACCAAAAAAAAAAAAAAAAAACCTGTTGCCATCAAGTCGATTCCAACTCATAGCAACCCTATAGGACAAAGTAGAATTATCCCACAGGGCTTCCAAGGAGAGGCTGGTGGATTCATACTGCCAGCCTTTTGGTTAGCAGCTATAACTTTTAATCACTGCGCCAAAACAAAATAAAATTCAGTTGCATATGCATATTCTCTATTTTTTAATATGATTAAAAAAAAACCAAACCCAGTGCCATCGAGCTGATTCCGATCCATAGCGACCCTAGAGGACAGAGTACAACTGCCCCCATAGAGTTCCCAAGGAGCACCTGGCAGATTCAAACTGCCGACCCTTTGGTTAGCAGCCATAGCACTTAACCACCACGCCACATTGAGTCTATTTTCAACTCATAATGAACCCATGTATCAGAGTAGAACTGTACCATACAGTTTTCTAGGCTGTAATCTTTATGGGAGCAGATCGCCAGGTCTTTCTTCCATGGAGCAGCTGGGTGGGTTTGAACCACCAACTTTTTGGTTAGCAGTTGAGCACTTAACTGTTGCACCACCAGGGCTTCTTTTGTACTGTGTAGAGACCTGTGCAATTAATGTTTGCTTTTGGGTTTTGTTCAGTCTCTGTCATACCAGTCTACCTTCAGCATGGCTGTTACAGACTACTTAGAATCTCTTCCCTCTGACCACCTAGTACCAAGTCCTTCTGTAAACAGATTTTAGCATCCAGTAATGTAATTTACTTTTAGTCTTTTCTTTGCTTAAAATGTTCTTATCATTCTTCAGTTGTCAGTGCTTTTTATAAAAAACTTTAAGAGAATTCTGCCCTATGTTAAGCCCCTGCCTGAATAAAGTAATCCTAATCCAACAGCAGTCAAGTCCTATTCAAAGCAACCTTGGAGACTGGATCTTTGGAAGACAGCAGTTATATTGCTAGGATAACAGATTGGAGTTTGTGATGATAAATTTTATGCGTTAACTTTACTAGGCTTTAGCTCCAAATTGTTTGGCCTAACACTAGTCTAGTTGCTATCAGGGACTAGCTACATGTGCTGTTATGGAGTAGTTACATGTGGTTAAATCAGTTGCCCTAAAGCACAGCAGATTGCCTTCCGTAACGTAAAATAGCGTAATTAGCTTACATCTAACCATTACCTTTGAGTCTATTCCAATTTGTGGTGACCCCATGTGTTACAGAATAGAACTGCTCCATAGGGTTTTCTTGGTTATAATCTTTATGGAAAAAGATCATCAAGAATTTCCTCCATAGTACCACTGGGTAGGTTTGAGCTATCAACCTTTAGGTTAGTAATCAACTGCAAATTGTCTGCGCCACTCAGGGGCCTAGCTTATATCTAATATAATTTCATAATGTAATCTAGTGTAATGTGATCAGTCAATATGCTGAAGGTCTTAAGAGCAAAACAGGGAGGTTCCCTAGAATGTGTTCTGCCTCTAGACTAGAAATAGTTTGGCAGAATCCTCACCTCACTCTTCCCATTGCCTGACCTGTGGAGCTTGGGACACAAGTCTGCAGGAGTATCCAGCCTGATAATCTCATTGGGCCTGTTTCTCTAGAGAACCTTGACTGAGACAGAATTCAAACCCTCCATAGAAGATGCCAGCAATTTAAAGAAAGCTCATTGATCTTGCATCTAGAATGGTGATTTTTTTTTGAGAGAGTGTATAGTAAGTCAAGACTGAATTATTAAAACACAAACTTTACACCTGTGTGATGAGAAAGTCTTCGTAACATGAGAGGCCGGTGGAGAGCATGTAAAAGGATTTTGTTAATGGGCAAAGAAACTATCAATATTTTTAGAAACCATATCTATCATCTTTTTTTTATTCCCTGCCCTGAAATAACATTTAAGAATCTAAGACTTTAAATATATTATTATTTCCTCAAAACCATATGTCTTTATAAATGTGTCTTACTAAGCAATCTTCGGATAAGTTTAATAAACATTTACTGCTTCTGAGGCAGTATAGGGACATATAGTGCTTCGGATTATGTGAGGTCTCTCAGGCGTCCTGAGAGACCTAGGTTCACCACTTACTAGGTACATGACTTTGGACAAGTTAACTTAACCAGCTTACTCCAGTTTCTTCATCTGTAAATTGGGTGGCACAAGGATAAAATGAGACAAAAACACATGGACTGCATAGAAGAATGCCTGGCACATGATGAAGTGATGATATAAGCTATTAATATCATTATTATGAACTAAGCCTAAGATACAAAAACAATGAAACCTGGTCCCTGCCCTAGAAGGGCTCGCAGTGTGAGACAGACCCACGGGGGGCTGTGTACAGGCTGTGCACTTAGTCAGGCTTTCAAAGATGCTTCTTTTGAGCCTGTACCAAGCTTCCAAGGATGAGTAAATTCCAAACTAGCCACAATGGGCCAAACCCAGGAGCCTGCTGTCAGTAACTTCATTTACTTGCATGTTGAAGTCCTAACTGCCAACTTCTCCATGATCTGCTCCAGAAAATTAGGAGAAATGTCAACTGTTTGGGTAAAGATGATGTTTTGGCAGAGGCAGTGTTTCAGTTTTCTCCTTTGTTCCAAACTATAAACCTACTCAACCATCTTTAGGACATATGGCTTCACCGAGGCCTCTGTAATTATGTGGGGTTCTGCTTCGCGATACTGGAAGCAAACTTACAGAATGCCTTAGCACAGGCCTTGTGCTGGAGAAAACATAAATTTTGGTCAGGTTCCAGCCTTTTCAAATGAGCTTCTTTGCATAAAAGAGATCCCACTGTTTGACATATTTTCAGGAAAAACAGGTGAGAGGCCCCCCTGTAGGTTCCACTGGTAAGAACCTTACACACAAGAAACTCAAGAACACAGCACCATGTCTCAACAAGTTTCACAGTACTGCTAATGAGGGCTTCCATGTACTGGGATGCTCTGCTCAATGGTTTACTCATTTTGAGCTAATCTTCATAATATCATTTCACACATAAGTAATCACAGACTCAGCGAGTGTGGGTGATTTGCCCAAGCTGACATAGCTGGTAAGAAGAGGAGCCAGGATTTCAGCACAAAACTGATTTAAAACCAAAGAACACCTAAGCCCAAACTAGACCCAGCGTAAGAAAAACACTCATAATCATGCTGCAAGAACTTTTTTAAAAATTCCTGTTCACAAAATTTTCATGGACTCTGACTTTCTTCGAACCATGGAGGCTAGGTGAACCCCTGAAACTATTGCCTTGAGATACTCTTGAACCTTAAACTGAAAATATCCCCTGAAGTCTTCTTAAAACCAAACAGTAGTTAGCTTAACTAGCACAAAGTGTCTGAGCATTATGCTTTTTTAAGAACCATCTATATGGGATCAAATTGACAATGGCAACTTGAAAGATTAGACAGGAACCTTATGGGGCCGTGAGTGTATGTTAGTGGGGGAGGTACAACTCAGAAAAGGAGGGTGAGGATAGTTGCACAACCAGAAGAATAAAATCAATGTCACTGAACTGTACATGCAGAAACTGCTGAATTGGTGTGTTTTTGCTGTATATATTCTCAACAACAATAAAAATAAAATAAATAAAAATATTTCATTAAATCCTAAAAAAAAAAAAAAGACACCATTCCAACATCCTAGCCTGGAAACAGCGACGACTGCACAATCTTCAGCCGGGTATAGTTGTATCCCATGTCACCTTACACTTGTTCGGATTAAAGCGATTACTGAAATAACATAATTTGATCAACTTTTTTCCCCAGAGTCTTCAAAATACCAAGAAAAACATAAAATCTTTTCTTTTATACCCAGTTCATGGACTCTCTGAAAATTGATTAGGCATGTCCATGACCACGGGTTAAGAATCCATGATCTTGATGAGGAGTGGAGGCTAGGATTAGGAGCAACCTTCCCAGACATACAGGATTTTTACACAAACAACGTGCACCTTCTATGTTTGTTTGCCAAACACACCCTACCCCTCTGCCCCCCGCCGCCCCAGGTATTTTTGTAAGCACTGTTATGTCAATTTTTTTTTTTACATGTTTCTGTAAAAAAAAATTAGCATAGTATGCTTACAGACATACCTGGGGAGGGGGAATGGCTGGTAAACAAACACAGAAGGTGCACATTTTTATGTAAAAATACAGTAGCCAATTATCTGTTCATTTGGAGAAAGTTTATAGGGTCTTGAGGAAGTTGACCTCATTGTAATTTTAAGGCCAAAAAGTAATACTTCAGACCAGGGACTGACAAATTACAGCCCTTGGATCAAATCCAGTTTTACACCTGTTCTTGGAAATAAAGCATTATGGAAACAGCCACATCCATTTGTTTACATGTTTTTTTATAGCTGTTTTCATGCTACCACCACAGAGCTGAGTAATTTTGACAGAGACTGTATAGCCTGTAAAGCCAAAAATAGTTAATAACTGGCCTTTTACCAAAAAAAAAAAAAAGCTTTCAAATCCCTGGCCTAGATTAATCTCTGCAGGAAACATGTTCCTCTTTGATATTTTCTTCTGAATTGCCAAGCCAGAGAAGGTAGCAAACCTCTCTCCATAAATACAAGCTCTGTATAGTGAAATTTTAACATTATCGATATCCATGTGGAAACCCTGGTGGCATAGTAGTTAAGTGCTTCAGCCGCTAACCAAAAGGTCAGCGGTTCAAATGTACCAGGTGCTCCTTGGAAACTCTATGGGGCAGCTCTACCCTGTCCTACAGGGTCGCTATGAGTCGGAATCAACTCTCCAGCAATGGGTTTGGTTTGGTTTTGATACCCAAGTGATGTTTTTTGGTTTCACATCACAGATTGGATCAACCCCAGAACTGATTTTGATCATGCACTGGCGATAGTTGAACATAATGAGTAAGAACTTAGAGCTTTGTTCAAATTTCTGCTCAACCACTTCCTAGCTTTATGAACTTGGAAAAAATACTTATCCTCTCTGTGCCTCAGATTCCTCATCTTTAAAATGAAGATGACAATAATGCTACCTATTGATAGAGCTAAATAGGTAAATCCATGGAAATTCTGTGCTATAGCTTGATTTATAATAGGCAATCCATAAGAACTAGCTCTTATAAATGTGCCGTTGTTGTGTGACATTGAGTCACTTCTGACTTTGTTGTTGTTGTTGTTAGGTGCCATCGAGTTGGTTCCAACTCATAGCGACCCTATGCACAACAGAACAAAACACTGCCGGGTCCGGAGCCATCCTTACAATCGTTGTTATGCTTGAGACCATTCTTGCAGCCACTGTGTCAATCCACCTCATTGAGGGTCTTCCTCTTTTCCGCTGACCCTGTACTCTGCCAAGCATGATGTTCTTCTCCAGGGACTCATCCCTCCTGACAACATGTCCAAAGTATGTAAGACGCAGTCTCGCCATCCTTACTTCTAAAGAGCATTCTGGTTGTACTTCTTCTAAGACAGATTTGTTTGTTCTTTTGGCAGTCCATGGTATATTCAATATTCTTCGCCAACACCACAATTCAAAGGCATCAATTCTTCTTCGGTCTTCCTTGTTCATTGTCCAGCTTTCACATGCATATGATGCGATTGAAAATACCATGGCTTGGGTCAGGCACACCTTAGTCTTCAGGGTGACATCTTTGCTTTTCAAAACTTTAAAGAGGTCCTTTGCAGCAGATTTACCCAATGCAATGCGTCTTTTGATTTCTTGACTGCTGCTTCTGTGGCTGTTGATTATGGATCCAAGTAAAATGAAGTCCTTGACAACTTCAATCTTTTCTCCATTTATCATGATGTTGCTCATTAGCCCAGTTGTGAGGATTTTTGTTTTCTTTATGTTGAGGTGCAATCCAAACTGAAGACTGTGGTCTTTGATCTTCATTAGTAAGTGCTTCAAATCCTCTCCACTTTCAGCAAGTAAGGTTGTGTCATCTGCATAACGCAGGTTGTTAATAAGTCTTCCTCCAGCCCTAATGCCTCATTCTTCTTCATATAGTCCAGCTTCTTGGATTATTTGCTCAGCATACAGATTGAATAGGTATGGTGAAAGAATACAACCCTGATGCACACCTTTCCTGACGTTAAACCAGTCAGCATCCCCTTGTTCTGTACGAACAACTGCCTCTTGATCTACGTAAAGGTCCCTCACGAGCACAATTAAGCGTTCTGGAATTCCCATTCTTCGCAGTGTTACCCATAGTGTTATGATCCACACAGTTGAATGCCTTTGCACAGTCAATAAAACACAGGTAAACATCCTTCTGGTATTCTCTGCTTTCAGCCAGGACCCATCTGATATCAGCAATGATATCCCTGGTTAAAAGTCCTCTACTGAAACTGGTCTGAATTTCTGGCAGTTCCCTGTCGATACACTGCGGCAGCCGTTTTTCAATGATCTTCAGCAAAATTTTGCTTTTAACTTACAGCAACCCTATATGACAGAGAACTGCCCCATTGGGTTTCTGAGGCTGTAATCTTTATGGGAACAGATCTCCAGGTCATTTCTCCCATGGAGCCACTAGTGGGTTTGAACTGCTGACTTTTCAGTTAGCAGCTGAGCTCTTAACCATTGTGCCACCAGGGCTCCTTCTTATAAGTATAGCCATTGTAAAATAGGGGCAGGTCAGAGCAGTGTCCAAAGCTTAGAGGAAAATAAATTCTTCCTTTAAACTCCTCTTAACCTCTGGCTTTGATGTTGGCAGTGGGTTTGGTTCTGTTTTTTGGTTTGATGTTGTTGTGTGCTGACAAGTCAATTCCTAAACACTATTATTTTTTTTTAAATATATGTTTGTTTTCTTACCTGAAGTTTGGGGTGCCTTTCTGATCTGTTGTCCAGTAATGTCAAAGAATAATTTGTTATCTTTAAAACCTGGAGATACAATTAGCAGAAGTTGTTTTTCTATCATTTTTACAGTTCTACAGCAAAGTAGTGTGAGTAAGAAATGTAAATAAAGATTCTAAATTGAATGGAGGATTTTAATTATAATCTAGACTTGGAAGTTGTTGTAATTATAAGAACAGTTTTGGATCTATCAAAATAATATATGACCTTTACATTTTCTTGTGGAGTAAATGTGTCAAAAATTGTATATTTCAATTAAGAGCCACAAAAACACTAACCAAGAACATCAATAAAGCAAACTTAAAAGCCTGTCTCTGTAAAGAAAAACAACCTTAGAAGTTAGAGATACACAGAACGTTTTGCATTTATCCTGTTTTTATTTCTTTTTCACAAATTGCTCACTGTAAAATGAGAGGCTGGAAAACCATAGTGGAAAGATGTTACAGAGAGATTTTACAGGTAGAATACAATTGGAAAAGCAGTATGTTCTTGGGATTTTAGTTACCCCACCAATTTCTGCTTAGCTGGTATGTTAGTACTTCCCCTTGCCATTACAGAACAATATTCCCATCCTTTCCAGGACCACATTTCCACAAGACCAGTTGCCTATTCTTCACTTGAAGCATAAATTAGAGTAACTGTGCTAATCAAAAGAGAAGTAAAAGATCAATTCTAATAAAAACCATTCATATCAGAGCAGTAATAGAAAGGCTTTTTAAATGTGTTAAGAAGATGATAAACATCTTACCTCTTACCAAGCACCCTTTACATTTAGATAGATAGAATTTTTCCTGGATAGAAACTAGAATTTTATTTTAACCATTATACCACACGCATCATGTGTCGGTGAGTTGATTCTGACTCATGGTGACTCCATGTGTGTCAGAATGTGCCCCATAATTTTTCAATGGCTGATTTTTCTGAAGTAAGCCACCAGACTCTTCTTCCAAGAAATCTCTTGGTGAACTCAACCTCCAGGCTTTCAGTTAGCCTCCAAGTATGTTAACTGTTTGTGCCACCCAGGGACTCCAAATAAAACTTATGAGATTATAATAAATCGAGGTGAATTCTCTCTTGTACTGAATACTATGATGCTCATAGAAGAGCCTTTTCAGCAGTATTCTGTACTCACTCAGATGGCCCACATTTGGTTGAGTTTTCTAGTATAGTTCTAACACAGTTTCAAGTAAAGGCTTCAAATATACATACAAATAGTTACATGTTGTTAATGTCATTTCCAACTCATAGCAATCCTATAGGACAGAGAACTGCTGCATAGGGTTTCCTAGGCTGTAATCCTTACAGGAGCAGATTGCCAGGTCTTTTCTTCCGTGGAGCCGCTGGTGGATTTGAGCTGCCGACCTGTCAGTTAACAGCTGAGCACTTAGCCATTGGGCAACCAGGGCTCCTTAATAGGTATACAGAATAGAATCTTATGTTCCTTACAATATTAGGGGTATGTTTTCAAAAGCTCCTATCAAGATGTTCTTAAAACTTGGTTGAAAAAAATGGTCATCCTAGAGCCACGGGGATTTTGTTTTTGTCTTTTTCAACAGTATTCTGCACCAGTATATATTCTGACTAAAACAGTCTGAATCGTGACTAAACAGTCAGTATGACCAACAACTTAAATAGCACCCAAAAAGTTAGCCACCAAAAACTTCTCCAAAATCACAAGAAGTGTAAGTTCCTGAGGGAAGGTCAGAACAAACCCTGTTGCTTTTGTTGAGGAGTAGAAGACATGTCAAAGGTTTATTAAACAGTCATACACTTTTGCCGGGAGACAGTTTAGCAAAAGTTTACAGGTCTATCTCGGGTTGGTGGAATTATGTCAATTTTGACATTATTAAAATACTCCACTTTACCCATCAGAAAATATCATTTTAAAATTAAAGGGCACCCAAACACCCAAAACCAAACCCACTGCTGTCAAGTTGATTCCGACTCATAGCGACCCTTTAGGACAGAGTAGAATTGCTCCATAAGGTTTCCAAGGAGTGCCTGGTGGATTCAAACTGCTGACCTTTTGGTTAGCAGCTGTAGCTCTTAACCACTACACCATCAGGGTTTCCTAAAACCAAACCCATTGCTGTCAGGTCAATTCCGACTCACAGCAACCCAGTAGGAGAGAGTAGAACTGCCCCTTTGAGTTTCCAAGGAATGCCTGGTGGATTTGAACTGCCAACCTTTTGGTTAGCAGCTGTAGCACTTAACCACTACACCACCAGGGTTTCCACAAACCCAGTGCCATCGAGTGGATTCCGACTCATAGCGACCCTATGGGAGAGAGTAGAACTGCCCCATAGAGTTTCCAAGGGGCGCCTGGTGGATTCAAACTGCCAATCCTTTGGTTAGCAGCCTTAGCACTTAACCACCATGCCACCAGGATTTTCCTAATGGGCACAGATCAGGTATAGTTTGACCCTAACGATGGATTAGCATTTAATGATTTTACATAGCATTCGTGTGGGGAGAATGCTCTTTAGAAGCAAGGATGGCGAAACTATGTCTCACATACTTTGGACATGTTATCAGAAGGGACCAGTGCCTGGAGGACATCATGCTTGGTAAAGTAGAGGGTCAGAGAAAAAGAGGAAGACCCTCAATGAGATGGATTGACACAGTGGCTGCAACAACAGGCTCAAACATAACAACGATTGTGAGGCTGGCACAGGACCGGGCAGAGTTTCATTCTGTTGAACATAGGGTTGCTGTGAGTCAGAACTGACTCAGTGGTACCTAACAACAAAAAGTATACCTGGAAAATACAGGATGAAAGGAAATGGTTTAGTATTTTATTTTGCATTCTTAAAGTCTGTTTTTGTTAGGCTGAAACAGAAAAACAGGGCCTACTTTAAGGTGTTTGGGATAAAAGGATGTATAGTGAGCAAGATTCACTGGCAGTTAATTTTAAAGGATTATAGTAGTTGGTTACTTTGAGCTTTATTTCCAGTGAAACAATAAAAATAAATGTTTTATTAACTGTGTCTTTGTGAGAAACGGAGCTCTTGAGAAATGAAAAGCAAATCAATTAAAGCTACAAATATACTGCAAAGCGATGGGTGAAATATTTTATTCTCTCAGACAGGGTTCAAAATACTGGCTGATATGTAGATCTCCTTATTATGTGAAGGCCCCAGTTGTGAATATTCAACCAATATGGATGTCTTTTGGAAAATAAATTGTCACTCTTTTTTGGCATTAGAGAGAAAGGAAAAACTACCAAGACTATTCACTATTTTGATGATTATTTATCCTGGGTGACAGAAGATTGCCCTTAATACTGTTAATTTTGCATGAAAGTTGCTGAGGGAGGAATTCCTTCCCCTCCTAGGTGCTTCCCCACCACACACATACCCAATTATTAGCCAATAACTACTCAGTGTATCTAATTTTTTCCGTATTTGTGCACAGTAAGAAAGAATGATGTAGAAATACAGGGGTAAAGAACCTGAAACCAGTTCCACCAATCTCTTATGGTTGTAACGACTGTACAAATTCTAAAAGCAACAGTGAAGTGAGTCATTTGAATTTATTACTAGTCCTGGTGACAAAAGGTCGGCCGTTCAAATCCACTAGCCACTCCTTGGAAACTCTATGGGGCAGTTCTCCTCTGTCCTGTAGGGTCACTAT
Source organism: Elephas maximus indicus (assembly GCF_024166365.1). NCBI lineage: Eukaryota > Metazoa > Chordata > Mammalia > Proboscidea > Elephantidae > Elephas > Elephas maximus. The sequence continues at coordinate 89,483,734 of NC_064822.1, forward strand.
GAGTTGGAATTGACTCGGCAGCAACAAGTTTGGTTTGGAACAAGTTAATCAACCAATCTTTGGCTGGCCTGTATTTCTCAAAGTAGCCCAACATTAAATTGGTGATTATATACAACATGACTACTTTGTATCTTTTAATTTTTTTTTTCCTATATTGCGGAATTACCTCTTCCCACTTTTCTGTTATTGTTATTGTCATTGTTGTTGGGTGCCATGGAGTCAGTTCCAAATTATAGCAACCTTACATACAACAGAACAAAACACTGCCTGGTCCTGCACCATCCTCACAATCATTGCTATGTTTGAGCCCTTGTTGCAGCCACTGTGTTAATCCATCTCAGTGAGGGTCTTTTTTTTTTCACTGATCTTCTTTTGCCATAGCTCACTTAATATATTTGTATAGTGTGGGAAGACCTCCCCTGGGAAAATTCTGCTTCTAAGGTTACAGTTTCAATTTAAAACATAAATCATAAAAACTTAAATTTTTTTTTTTTTTTAAACCAGAACACACCTCTTAAATCCTCAACAAACACAAGTGTGTGCTAGCTTTGCTTTGCTTCGCTTCGCTTTGCTTTGCTAGCAGGACAATTCTATAGTTACACCTATTGCAGGTGCTATAAAGCTTGAGATTATATATGTTGGAGAATCAGAAAACCACCGGTGGATCTGCCATATGCCTCCACAACTTTCTGATCATTCAGTTGCCTGGGCACATCTCTATCATCCCACCTCACATGATGGGAATAGAAAGTCCAGAGATAGTCCAACTACTCAGCAATTCCTACACAAGAACCACCATCCCCCCCCCCCCCCCGCCAAAATGCCTCATCCAATAAACTCAAAAGGAGACACAGAATAAAGTACAGAAAAAGCCTTTTTGGTGAACTTCCAATTGGCCAATACTTGGCTGATTAACTTCAAAAGTTAAAAGTGGAGAATCATAAAACATAATACAAACCTTGAACATTTTATTGTAACTTAATGTACAAATGTACATTCTTTCATCCATAAAGCCAGTCCAAGGCCTTTTATTAAGAGCCCACTGATTAGAAACTTATCATACTCTCATAAACCATACCCAGAATGCATTCATGTGATTATTATCAACTAGGATATCTTTAAAGTAGAATGAAAACTTAAAGATATTTACAAAGAAAGTTGAGTAGAGATTCCAAGATTTTTATGATTTCTTTCCACCAGTCTTTTGCAGGTATCTGGACACCTAATAGAATTTCTTCTTTTTTTTGGAATTTCACTTGTTTTCATCTTTCCAAAGCATTTTCTTGCTGTTATAGACACAATAACTCTTTCCACTCATATTTTATCTATTTACAGAATGTTTTATCAAATTATGAAATTATAATAAAAAGCACAACTGAAATAAATTTGGGAATAACTACAACTGATTTTAGCTATCAAACAACTCAACGAGTGGGAGCACCTGTGTAGAGGCTTACTAAGGACCAGCATACTACCTCGAGGGCTTATTAAGACATGACTCAGTAACTTTCACTGAGGGACTGGAGGATGTCAAGTAGTCTTGTGACTTACTAAGTGGAAATTGACTAAAAGAGCTTCTACGATAGGCGAAGGAAGCCATAGTGGTGCAACGGTTAAGTGTTCGACTGCTCACTGAAAGCTTGGCGGTTTGAACCCACAAAGCAGCTCTGGGAGAGAAAGACCTGGTGATCTGCTCCTGTAAAGATTACAGCGTAGAAAACCCTATGGGGCAGTTCTACTCTGTCACATGGGGTAGCTAGGAGTTGAACTCGACTCAAAGGCACCCAAGAACAACAATTATAGGTGAAATGTACCTACTAGAGGTAAAGCAGTAAAAACTATCATTTCTGCTACCATTCAGACTCACTGCATGATGATTATTGTTGTTGTTGTTGTTAGGTGCCATCAAGTCAGTTCCGATTCATAGCAACCCTGTGTACAACAGAATGAAACACTGCCCAGTCCTATGCCATCCTCAAAATCCTTGTTATGATTGAGCCCATTGTTGCAGCCACTGTGTCAAGCCATCTCGTTGAGCATCTTCCTCTTTTTTGCTGACCCTCTATCACTCGATGGCAGTGGTTTTAGTGGGCTACTTATTTTTTTTTACTTTATCAAGCTTGATGTCCTTCTCCGGGGACTGATCCCTCCTGATAACACATGCAAAGTATGTGAGACATAATCTCTCCATCCTTACTTCTAAGGAGCATTCTGGTTGTACTTCTTCAAGACAGATTTGTTTGTCCTTTTGGCAGTCCATGGTATATTCAATATTCTTCACCAACACCACAATTCAAAGGTGCCGATTCTTCTTCAGTCTTTGTTTTCAACAGCCTCCAGCATGTGAAAGCTGGTCATCAAAACCCTGACCCTGGAAATACAAAAGAAGTTTTGCCACTGCCCAGTGAGTCAGGTCAGTCTTCTACCGTCAGCAGCATGTTACCCCATGTTCCACTGAATATTTGTTTCCCTAGATGTCCTTCCTCCCACTCCACTCCCATAAACCCCTGCCACACCCAGTGCCACACTCCCAATACTCTATGGCTGACTGACGTGGCCCCAGGTGTGTGCACATCCACTATGTGCAGGATTCCATCCTGATAAAAGAGCTGAGATCTGCAGTTACCCAGACAGCCATTTTCTTCTTCACAGGTATAGTTTCAGCACAACATATACAGTAAATCAACTAAGACTGATTTTCTCCCCCAATGTTGCGGGGTACATTACCCCGCCCTGCGGGAGACTCAAGTGTGCTTGGACAGCCATGGGACCCTTAGAGTGACTTAGTCTGCCCTTAATATGTCTGTTGGAAACCCTGGTGGCGTGGTGGTTAAGAGCTACGGCTGATAACCAAAAGGCTGGCAGTTCAAATCCACCAGATGCTCCTTGGAAACTCTGCTGCAGTTCTACTCTGTCCTATGAGTCAGTATTGACTTGACCGTAATGGATTTGTTTTTTTGTTTTAAAATGCCTGTTGTGGATGTTTTAAACAGAAAATTTGAAGAGAAAGAAAACTGCCTTCCAAAGGATTGAAGATTGGTGTCACTGAATTGTACACCTGAAAAATAATGAATTGGCAAAAGCAGTATTATCTATATCTTTACAACAATAAAAAAAAGATTGAAGTTCCTGACTATGTTGTTTTCTACTGGCATAACTAAAAAAAAAAAAGGCTCTGCTTTTAATGCTTCTCTACAAAAGAAACCCTATCCCTCTAGTTTTACTAAAACTCAGAAAAGGAAAGGACTGACATTATTGCTATTAAAATTGATTTAATGTATAAAGACTTGTTATGATAACAATGTCCATTCATATAGATACTGCATCATCCTTCCTATGTGGACAACTGGAACTCCTCAAGAAAATTCCATAAGATTTTGGTGTATATTTTTTCAATAAGAAAAATATTTATTTCAAAAAGAAATGTATGGGTGAATATCAAAGAAACATTGTATCAGAGTTGTGATGAAATACAACAAAAGCTAATTGCAGGTACAAATTAACCTACTGTTCAACGATATTCTAAGTGCATTCAGTAAGATTATTTTATTACGTTTCCTAATAAAGGGTGCTTAACAAAGCCTGTGTAGTTTGAATATTGCAAAACATTAAGACCCATTGAGTAGGAGAAAAACACCAGCTTATTTACACAGCTTATTTTGAAAGAACTTTTAAAATAACTGTCCTGGCTACAGGTGGCCTTAGACACCAGCTGTCATACATTTTTGGAAAGAATTAAAATTCCAACACCATTTGTTGCCTGGGTTCAACCCATGGATATGCATTCTTCTTCTGGAACAGTGTTATTACTGTTATTGGTGCTCACATTTAGAGCCCTGATAATCTTTTATTATAGCTCAACTAGAAACTTGAAATTATTTTTGTACCTTCTTGTTGATGAAAGTACATTCTCATCACACCAAAAACCAAAAACCAAACCCATTAGGGATCAAGTTAATTCCAACTCACAGTGACCCTGTAGGACACAGTAGAACTGCTGCACAGAGTTTCCAAGGAGCGCCTGGTGGATTCGAACTGCTGACCTTTTGGTTAGCAGCAGAAGCTCTCAACCACTATGCCACCAGGGCTTCCTCTCATCATACGTGTTATATTAATTAAGTCTGGCAGTTTTGTTCATTTAATCCAAGCATTATTTCATTAAAAAAAATACAATTTTGTTTTGTTTTTAAGCCCCATGGTGGTTACAGCTATAGACTAAATGTTGACATCGAAACACTGATTGAATAATTTTTTTTCAAAATGACTTTTTTTTTAACCTCAAAAATTAGCTTAACAGATGATGTATTGTGAATCAATATGGCAATTTTGCCAATGCATTATTTAGATCCTCAGTAAAAATGGGGGTGGTGCTATTATCTATCTGAGGGAGTTCTTGTAAGAATTAAATCAATTCATTTGTGGTAAGCACTCAGAAAAATATCTGGTGCTAACTAGTAAATTCTCTGTTAAGTGTTAGCTATTATTACACATTTAGAATCTGAGCTACTTCTCTGCACACCACTGCTACTCCTTCACCCCCAGTAGAGCCACCATTATCCCTGGCTAGCACTGCAATAACTTCCACTGGTCTCCCCCCTTCCACGTTTGTCCTCTGTTCAGTTTGTCAGTTCTCACCACAGAAACCTCAGGGATCCTCAGTTCACGTCACTTCCCCACTCAGAGCTCTTCACCTACCCCCACCTCATCCCAAGTGATGTTCGTCCCCACACTATGCTAGGTCTGGCCAGTTCTCTCTCTGTCCGCCTCACCTACCGCTCTCTTCTTGCCCCCTCCGTCTCCTCATGGCTCCTGGAACAGGACAGGCACGGTTCCCACACCCAATGTGCCTTTTCCCTGATATCTGCATAGCTCATCCCACCTCCTTCAGGTTTCAGGACATCTGTCACCTTCTTCATGAGTCCTTCTCAGACCACCACCACCCCCGCACTTCCCTCCCTCTTCCCTGATTTTTCCCCACAGCTCTTATCACCCTTTAATATACTTCCTTACTGTGTTGTTGCTTGTCTGCCTCCCTCCACTAGAAGAGCAGATCTTTTGGTTTTGTGCAGATGTCACTAGCACATAGGACAGTGGTAGGCACATGGTAACCACACAATAAATATTTGTTGAATGAGTGAATGATGCATATATACACGTGTTACTCACAGTTTTTTAATTTGTGAATTGTCTGAACTAATATGAACAAATAAATATTTCTTTATTAACACCTTTTTTATTTTTAAAATTTCTTCCTTTATACCTTCCGTTTCTCCTAAGGCATTACCTGTTCTGTGTACTTGCTCTTGCGTTCCTACTAGCTCAGTCTTCATTTCCAAACTGATTTTTTTCTTTTTTTCTAATTCTTACTTGAACTCAATCACCTCATTTCTGTGTTTTTCTAATTCTGATATATGTTCTTCTTTCACACCTTATATTATTTTAAATATCTTGTAGCCCATTTTGAAATAGGTGACAGTTTTTATCTGGTTTGTGGGCATGTCTTTCTGATGTGTTTTCACTATCTTTATAGATGTTATCCTGTTCCTTATTCTCTTTTTATAATAACTTAGCATGGGGTTTGTCCTCCGCACTATTATGCTTTGATGTGAAATCAGTTTTTCTGAACTTTCAGAATAAGGCACAGTTCAGGGTAGCTTTTCTAAGCACTTTCTGTCCATTTTTTGTGTGTGTATAATGTATTGACATTTCCTAGCTCTTCTACTTTGTCTAGGTCTTCTCTTTCCTTCCCTTTTGTTGCCCCTGTCCTGGTGAGTTTTGATTCTGCTCCCACAGTGTGGGGCCCTATCCTAGAAGGGAGCCCTGGCTGGCCAGCTGTGAGAGTTCATAGGACTCGCTGCTTGGAGAAAATTGGTTTGGTGTCTGTGATAGTCATCTGCTTTGGATGGTGAAGACTTGGCAGAATTTGGAATGCGTTGTCAACAAAGAACATCCCTGCATTTTTGAAATGGAGAGAGTCAAGCCTCCTTCAAACCCAAGAATATACAGTGTGGGGGAAACATATGGAGACAAAATATGACTAGAGTGTTGACTCTGGTTAGTAATGAAGAAATAATGGATGATATTTTAATTGATAGGAGCAAATAAAAAGTCATTGACAGCAGTGAAGAAAATTCTTTTTTGGATGACGAGAAAGCCATAGGAGAGACAGAGAGCTAGATGCTTCAACCTGGCGTGGATTCATTAGCCTGTGGAGACAACTGAGTCAAAGTTCATAGGCCCTCAGAGGATGCATGGGCTCGCATCCATTGCCACGTGAAACATCCAAGGGCCCTAAAACAAGCCAATTATAGGAAGGAGTGGTTTCCAAGGAAGACGCCCTGGTGGTGCAATGCTTAGGCACTTGGCTGCTAATTAGTTCAAACCTACCAGCCACTCTATGGGAGAAAAGACCTGTCGACCTGCTCCTGTAAAGATTACAGCCTAGGAAACCTTATGGGGCAGTTCTTCTCTGTCATATGTGGTTGCTATGAGTCAGAAGCACTTGATGCCACATAGCAACAGGTTCCAAAGAGAAACAACAACATTTTTTACACGGAATGTCACAGGCATGACCACAGATACCTTTACACAAGTCATCTCAACATTTCCCACACCAGCCTAGAGAAATATGCTATTCACCCCGCTTTTACAGGAAAGGAAACTAAAGCACAGCCACAAATCCAAGCCACATAACCAGAAAGTGTCATAGTCATAACCAAACTCAACTGAAAAAAAAACTGGTTGCCATCGAGTCAATTCCAACTCATAGCAACCCTATAGGAAAGAGTAGGACTGCCTCATAGGGTTTCCAAGGAGTGCCCGGTGGATTTGAACTGCGAACCATTTGGTTAGCAGCTGTAGTTCTTAACCGCTACACCACCAGGGTTTCCTAATGTAAACTAGGCCTTCTTATTCCCAATCCAATTCACTTTCTGATTCACCAAAGCAGTCTCCTGTTGATCCTACCACAACGGATTCATGGCACAATTAGTAGTCGAGTACTTAAGCATTTTTGGAAACCCTGCTGGCATAGTGGTTAACTGCTACGGCTGCTAACCAAGAGGTCAGCAGTTAAAATCCGCCAGGCACTCCTTGGAAACTCTATGGGGCAGTTCTACTCTGTCCTACAGGGTCGCTATGAGTCAGAATCGACTCAACAGCAGTGGGTTACTTAAGCATTTGCACCAACCAGGGACTCCTAAAGAAGTATGACAGTGCCTTTAAAAGAAATTTCATTAGATAAATTCCGCACCTTCTGACACTTATGGGGTTAAACTTCAACTATCAGAACAGCCCATTTGTTTAGAAGGACTCATTCCCTGACTCATCAGTTACGGTTTTACTATAAAACTGCAAATAAACAAGACAGAACTTTCCTGGGTCACCCATGTTGTAACATTAGCTGAGTTCAGGATAAGTTGACCAATCATTACTTCCCAGGGAAGACCAGGGCAGCAGGCAGGGGATAGGCTAACACGGTCAGAGTAGAGTTCCACACCCTAAGACAGAGTTTTAAAAAAAACCTACCTGGAGTATTTTTTAGTCCTGAAAAGCTACAATTTTATGTTTTTTTGTTGTTGTTGTTGTTGTGTGTCTTAGATATCTAGTGCTGCTATAACAGAAATACCACAAGTGGTTGGCTTTAACAGACACAAGTTTATTTTCTCACAGTTTAGGAGGCTAGAAGTCCAAATTCAGGGTGCCAGCTCCAGGGAAATGCTTTCTGTCTGTATCAGCTCTGGGGGAAGGTCCTTGTCATCAATCTTCCCTTGGACTTAGGGGTTTCTCAGTGCAGGAACCCGAATCCAAAGGATGCACTCTTCTGGCTTTTCTTTCTTGGTGGTATGAAGTCCCTCTCCTTTCTGCTCAATTCTCTTTTTTATATCTCAGAAGAGATTGACTCAAGATACAACCTAATTCTGTAGATTGAGTTCTGCCTTATTAACATAACTGCCTCTAATCCTGACTCATTAACATCATAGAGGTTAGGATTTACAATACATAGGATAATCACATCAGATCACAAAATGATGGACAATCACACAATACTGGGAATCATGGCCTAGCCAAGTTGACACACATTTTGGGGGGGATACAATTCAATCCTTAACATCATGTTTTTCTCTCTGATTTTTTTTTTTTTCCTCAAAAGGTGGTAGCAAATAAACAGCATAGTTAAACTCCAATAAAAAAAGTCTAAGAATGAAAATCTGGCAAGTAAATCAGGGTGTGTACACTCAGAAAGGAAACTACAAACTAGAGCACATAATATGATTTTACTTGAACAGTGAAATTACTTACAAATCACTTCAAAAATGAAAAATTGATGACATCTGCAAATTTTGAACAGATTGTGCAAACTTTGAAATGAAACATACATCTAAACTTTAGTCATGTAAATTTTATCAATCTTTATATGACCTGGTAATTAATCCTTTCTTTGAGACTCAAGCCTGCAGCCCTTCGGTTAAAGTTAGAACTTAAAATAGTAGAGTCAAAAGTATGTTGTATTTCATCTCACCACTGCAAAAATGGCACTGATTTTTAAAAGAAGAGAGAAAACAACAAATGCTAGCGAGGTTGTGGAGAGATCAGAACTTTTATATGCTGCTGGTGGGATTGTAACATGGTACAACCACTATGGAAAATGGTATAGATCTTCCCGAAAAAGCTAGAAATAGAGGGTTGGTAACCAATGTCACCAAACAATATGTGTACTGTTTAATGAGAAGCTACTTTGTTCTGTAAACCTTCATCTAAAGTACAATTGGAAAAAAAAATCTAGAAATAGAAATACCTTCCTTGTGATCCAGCAATTCCACTCCCAGTTACATATATATATATATATATCCTAGAGATATAAGAATAGACATATGCACACCTAAGTTCATTGAAGCATTACTCACGACAGCAAAAAGATGGAAATAACCTAAGTGCTCATCAACAGATGAATGAATAAACAAATTGTGGTACATACATACAATATAACACTATGCGGCTATAAAGAATAATGATGAGTCCTTAAAACTTCTTATAACATGGATGAATCTGGAGGACATTATGCTGAGTGAAATAGGTCAATCAAAAAAGGATAAATATTGTATGATCTCACTTACAAAAAGTCATAGATAAGTATACACACAGCAACATTCTTTAATGGTTCCCAACTTTGATGGTTGAGAGGGAGGGAGGGAGAATCACTTTCTAGATAGTGCCAAAAAAGATAGTACACTCTTGTTATTTTGGGTGATGGGAAAGGCAATATGGGTGAAATCTGCACAACTTGATGAAAACACTAAGAAGTATTCAAGAATAAGGGTCAATTTCAGTAAACACTATAAGATATGCAATTTTGCAACAACAGTAATACCAACCAAAAAATATGAGTGGGGTTACATAGGTATAAAAAAAAAAAAATAGGTATATGTATACATAAATGTGTATACGAAGGCATATGTGAGTACACACACATGCATGTATAGGTGTATCTGTATGCATATGTGTATGCATGTTTGAATGTCCTGCATATACATTCGTGTATTTAATAAAGCACTTAAGGGCACAATTATGGAGACTTCCTAGACAAACCCAAACACCCAGTTTACTGCGTTAAAAGGCTTAGGACCATAATCTCATGGGACAAGTCAGTCAATTGGCATAATGTAGCTCATGAATGTTCTACATCCTAGTTTGGAGAGTAGCATCTGGGGTCTTAAAAGCTCTTGAGTGGCCATCTAAGATACAACTATTGGTCTCTACACATCTGGAGCAAAAGAGAATGAAGGTAACCAAAGACACAAAGAAGAAACTAGACCATAGGACTAATAGCCCACACGAATCACAGACTCTTCTAACCCAAGACCAGAAGAACTAGATGGTACCCACTATCAACAGTTCTGACCCAGATAGGAATGGGAGAAAAATGTAAAATAAATTTCAAATTCCTAAAAACGCCAAACTTACAGGACCAATAGAGATTAGAGGAACTCCTGAGACTATCGCCCCAAGATATCCTTTGAACGTGGAACTGAAACCACTCCTGGGGTCACCTTTCAGCCAAATAATAGATTGGCTTATAAAATAAACAATATCACCCATGAGTAATGTACTCCCTTAAACAATCAACTGTATGAGACTGAACAGTCAACATTTACCCAAAAGCAAAGCTGAAAAGGCAAGGAGGGGCAGGGGAGCTTGATCAATGGAAACAGAACAAACAAAACGGAAATAATGAGAATGCTGACACACTGTGAAAACTGTAACCAATGTCACAGAACAATTTTTATAAAAATTGTTAAATGGGAACCTAATTTGCTGTGTAAAGTTTCACCTAAAACACAATAAAATAGCTTTAAAAAAAAAAAAGAAGGCAATCATATTGTACCAAAAAAAAGGTTGTATTTTAATTTAATTTTTATATAACACTTGGTAAACCAAGTTTTGTTCATTTACTGAGTGTTACTGATTTTACATAAGCTTTCTATTATGCCAGTTTTCAGCTATGTAATGATCATTTTGGTGGCAGGAAACAAAATTTTCCAGTTAAAGGAGAAATCTAATTGGCCTAGTTTCTTTACAAATATCTCACTTCTCTTAGAGTACCACATTTTTACAAAAAAAAAAAAAAAACAGGCACCTTCTATGTTTGTTCGCCAACTCCAGCCATGAGGCATTTTCATAAGCTTCACTATGCCAATTTTTTAAACATGTTGCTGTAAACAAAAAAAAAAATTAGCATAGCAATTTACAAAAATACCTCAGGGGGGAAGGGTGCAGTTGGCAAACAAGAGTAGAAGGCTCGCATTATTTTCGTAAAAAATACATTGCTCTTTGCGAAGTATTAGAGTTGAATGGATTGGCCAAGGAAACAAAAGGCAGTAATTATTCCAAATAGAATATTGGTTGGTAACAGCATATGTTATACATGACTGTTAGGTCCCTGAGTGGTGCAAACAGTGTGCCATCAGCTGCTAACCTAAAGGCTGGTGGTTTGAACACACCTAGTATCTCTGCAGCTTAAAGATTGATGGTTTGAACACACTTAGTGGGTCTGCAAGAAAGGCCTGGAGATGGTCTTTCATAAAGATTATAGCCAAGAAAGCCCTATGGAGCAGTTCTATTCTGTAACACGTGGGGTTGTCATGAGTTGGAATTGACTTGATGGCAATTTTTTTAATATGACTATTGGCTATATCACTACATAGCTTAATGGATTATAGTCATTATTGTACTGAAGGTTGAGTCAATGCTCATGTTGTTTGGGAAAATAAATAGAATTATTAGAATCATCAGCTTCTTAACACTTTAAACACCAGTGCACCTAAGTTACTAGTATTTTATTTGCTTTGTTTGCTTATTTACTTACTATGTTTCGTAATTTACATACCTTCTCCTAGACTTGGTTTCTGCAAAATATAAACTGTAAAATGATTGTTTTTTTCGTTCATATTTAGGAAAATGAAATGAGATAATGTATGGAAAAGCACTCTGTACGCTGCAAAACCAAAAAAAAAACAAACCCATTGCGATCAAGTTGATTCCGACTCATAGCGATCCTATAGGACAGAGTAGAACCGCCCCATAGGGTTTCCAAGGAGGGGCTGGTTGTTAGCAGGCAAGCTCTTAACCACTGTACCACCAGGGCTCCGTATGCTACAAAATACAGAACAATGAATGTATAAATGCCTTTACCTCTATTTTATATGATTTGTACTTATTTTATCTCTGCCTTCTACCTTTCCCTAGTGTAAATACAACAGCTAGGAAGGGAAGGAAATAACTATTTTTTTTTTTTTTTGGCCTACTTACTTAATTTGCTGTTGTTTGCTGCTGCCTAGTCTAGTTGGCTTCCAACCCACTCAAGTGGTGCATTGGCTGGGAATCAAACCTGGGCCTCTGGCATAAAAAAAAAAAAAAAAAATCATGGAAGGGGGAAATTCTACCACTGAACCAACACTGCCTCTCCTCGACCGACTTAACTTCTTCCGCTTAAAGAGATACTGTTAAATGCAAAGTATGTCTTGTGTTTATTAAACATTTAAGCTTTTCAACATCTGAATTAAAACCCTGAATAGATTAGAGATTTTTCCATGACAACTAGTTTCTTCCCTATCTGTTCCTTTTCCCTGCGGCTTAACTACCTCTACTTGTCTTTTACCGTACATGTCTTAAAATAAATGTTTTAAATTCATCTCTAGGTAAAAATGATTTTTTAAAAGATGAAAACAACTCTATAAAAATTCAAATGTTGAATAATAGGGAGAAAGAAAATGAAGTGGCTGTTCATACTGGGTCTTTGAAAGTAGACTAAACCAGATACATGCTACATCCTTGAAAACATGCCGAGTGAAGTAAGCCAATCACGAAAGGACAAATATTATATTATCTCATTTATATGAAATACCTAGCATAGGCAAATATATAAAAATCAAAGTATATTAGTGGTTACCAGGGGCAGGAGGGAGGGAAGGGGGAAGTCATCGTTTAGGAAGCATTGAGTTTCTGTTCACGGTGATGGAAAATTTGGCAATGAGATTGGTAATGGTTTCACAACACGACTGATGTCATTAGTGTCATTGAATTGGATATGTGAAAAACTTTGAATTAGCAAATGGTGTATTAGATATATTTTTACAACAATTAAAAAATTAGAGGAGAAAAATGTGGACTAATAGCATCAGTCTTTTCCAATTCAGCAAGGCATTTGTTTTTTGTGTCAATGGGATTCTGTAAGATTCTTTAGACAAAGTAAGGAATAATTACAAATGGAACTTTTGTATAACATATGTGCAGAAGTTAGAGTCACCCAAACTTCAGTTAGAGTCACCATATGCTTAAATTTATTCTGACAATTGATGTAGAAACACAGACATCTCTTAAATTATTCATCTTTCCAGTAGAAATTACCTCCTCTTGACTCCTGGAGCCCTCGAGCGCCTATGCATGTTTAACTAGAGAGGAAAACACATGTAAGTTTCATCCTTGCATGGTTCTGCAGCAAAGAGGAGAAAAGTATACGTTTTCAAAAATTAAAATCGTAAAAAGTCAAAATCGAAAGTGATGTCTCTTACCCAGCTGTATTTCTAATAAAATCCAGCTTTGTTTCATAAATAATAGAGTGCTAACATGTGGTTGGGTGAAGCCCGCAGACATTTTTACCAATCAAGTACCTAGAGAGAGAGAAGCAATACTGCTTGCAGACCTTCTTCATTACCTGGAACAACAACAGAAAAATGACAACGTGATTGTGTTATCCAGATGGAGGGCTGTGTTTGTAATCGAATCAGTACATTACAGTAAATGTCAACAAACCAATTCTAGTTCGGAGCTATTTGTTTAAACAAAGTCTCTGCCCTCCTTTGAATGCAATGTGTATTAAAGGCCTTTTCTGCTCACAGAGCTCCTATTTTTTTCTTTCTCCTCCCACTGGATGTTTGTTTCTGGTTTTGAGAGCTCATAAGTGAACTTATTTCCTATTTCTCATGAAAAAGAAGAGAAAAAAATAGTCCTGTAGCCTGTGAAAATGACTATTTAAATGAGTGTGGGATCAGGAGTGAATATAAAATCCAAGGATGTGGGCTGAGAACCAGCCAGAGAGGGCCAGCTCTGACAGAGTGCACACACACGTTAACATATAGGTGAACCCATGGTGGGCATACTTACTGAATTTGGTCTAACCTTTCACATAGTGCTTTCACCTCAGAAGTTTATTTCAAAGGCTCCAAAGCCCAGAAAAATAAGGAAAAGATCAGCTTTTAAGAAACTTAAACGAACTTCTACATGAAGGGAGAAAAACGTCCCAGGTATGCCTTCTATTACTTTCTGCCATCTAGGAAACAGCCATCATAGGAATTGCTCTCACCATGTTCACTAGACACCCCTTAAATCTTTTGGAGGTCAGAGAGCTTAGCTTAAATAAATAATTCTTTGAATTAGAATCCTGGCTGAGATGTGCTCTTTTGTAACAACTTCCAGGGAGTAGCAAAGTAGTTCTTAGACAAAAGATACCCAGGATTTTCCATGGGCATGGAACACGAGTATTTTTTTCAGCACAGACTATGTTTGGCCTCTATTTTTTACAGGACCCTATTTACAGTATCCTCTAGCTTCCTTTTTTTTTTTCTAGCTTCTCTCGGAAACCCTGGTGGCGTAGTGGTTAAGTGCTAGAGCTGCTAACCAAGAGGTCGGCAGTTCAAATCCGCCAGGCGCTCCTTGGAAACTCTATGGGGCAGTTCTACTCTGTCCTATAGCGGCGCTATGAGTCAGAATCGACTCGACGGCAGTGGGTTTGGTTTGGTTTGGCTAGCTTCTCTCAAAGACAGCGCTTGGGATTCGCTACCCCTCAGTTACAACTCACAGTGTGCTTAGGTACAGTGTGCTTAGACCGTTGAACTGTCTTTGCCCATTAAGTGTGTCCACAAAAGAGGACAGGGGCCGGGCGCGGGGAGGCAGTGATGGTTTAGCGGTAGAATTCTCACCTTCAACGTGGGAGGCCAGGTTCAATTCCCAGCGATGCACCTCACACACAGCCACCAGCCGTCTCAGTGGAGGCTTTCGTGTTGCTGTGATGCTGAACCAGTTTCAGTGAAGCTTCCAAACTAAGACAAACCAGGAAGAAAGATATGGCGATCAACTTCTCAAGTTCAGCCCATGAAACTCCTATGGATCACAGCGGTCTGATCGCAACCAATCCTGGAGATGGTGCAGGACCAGGCAGTTTTTCATTCCATCGTGCATGGGGTCACGATGAGTTGGGGGCCAACTCGACAGCAGTAGCAGCAGAGAAGGACACGTACCAGGACATGCTCCAGCTCGGTGTGTTTTCTTTGTCTGGCTGCCACGCAGCTTCCTAAGCTGTGGTATGGGCCTTTTAAGCTATTTCAACTTGTCTTCCTTGGCCTCTCAATAGGAACTTCTTGCCCAAAATTAAACTGATCTTCTTAGATAGGGCAGAACATGGAGTGAGCACGGCACCGGATTGTCAAGGGATTTGAGAAGCACAGATCCTGTTTTTATTACTTGGACATTATCTTGGCTTTTCTACATCAAAAACCAGCACCACAGCTTTATTCCTGGTACCTTGTACAACAGAGATGGAGAGAATCTATTAAACTGTCAAATATGTCCACTGTAAATGTATCCAAATTATGTATCTCTGCTAATTTGGCATCTTTATCATTTTGAGTTTAGGAAGTAAGCTGAATCCTTTGTTTCCTACATCAGCACAAATTTTCTTTGTTGATGTATAATCAGACCTCTTTTGCATTTGTTTTTGAATGTTGGAGTGCTGGCCTTTTTTTTTCTTTTTTACATAATTGAGCATCATTTAATTTTTTAAGTGTTTTGCCAGGATTTTTGTGTTGGGAACTACATCAAGCAAGGTGGAATCTAGTGGCAGAACAAAGAGGTAATGAGACGAAATGGAGA
The DNA here is from genome assembly GCF_024166365.1 of Elephas maximus indicus. Lineage (NCBI taxonomy): Eukaryota > Metazoa > Chordata > Mammalia > Proboscidea > Elephantidae > Elephas > Elephas maximus. The sequence continues at coordinate 89,499,160 of NC_064822.1, forward strand.
GTCCAGATAAAGAATCATTTTCAGGATAGGACTTATTTTTATGTGCATTTTGCCAAGTCCTTTTCAGTAATGCTAGCTTTACTGATGCCTTGATTCAAAGCATGATCTTGTATAAATAGAGGGCACATTGTTGTGTGCTGTAGAGTCAATTCTGACTCATACTAAACCTATAGGACAGAGTAGAAATGCCCCACAGGGAGGAGATCACCAGGTCTTTTCTCACATGGAGCGGATGGTGGGTTTGAACCTTTCACCTTTTTGTTACCAGCCAAGTGCTTAACCACTGCACCACTTGGGCTCCTACCAGGACCATATAACCTAAAACCAAAAACCCATTGCCCTCGAGCTGATTCTGACTCATAGTAACCATATAGGACAGAGTAGAACTGCCCCACAGAGTTTCCAAGGAGCAGCTGTTAAATTCAAACTGCCGACCTTTTGGTTAGCAGCCGAGCTCTTAACCACTGCGGCCGCCAGGGCTACCAGGATCATATAAAAAGGATCATAAAAAATATAGTACCATAAAAATCTGGTTTTATGACTCATATGGATATGTTTTTTTGTTTGTTTTTGGATGATTCTTTCTAAAGAAGCCAGCTTTAATGACCTGGTTACAAGCACCATTTCATTGTAATAGACGATCTCCCTCAGTTATGGTTATAGTATTGTGCCAAATGTGCCTTCCAATTAAACCATACCACCAGGGATTCTCTTAAGTTTCATTTTACCAAGTCCTAAGCAAGAGAATCATCAGATAAACAGAGAAAATACTGAAGTTGTCAAGTATTTCACTTTACTTGGATCCACAATCAACACTCACGGAAGCAGCAGTCAAGAAATCAAACGACATAGTGCATTGGGCAAATCTGCTGCAAAAGACCTCTTAAAAAGCAAAAATGTCACTTTGAGGACTAAGATGCACCTGACCCAAGCCATGGTATTTTCAATCATCTCATATGCATGTGAAAGCTAGACAATGAATAAGGAAGACTGAAAAGGAATCGATGACTTTAAATTATGGTGTTGGCAAACAATACTGAATATACCATGGACTTCCAGAAGAATGAACAAACCTGTCTAGGAAGAAGCATAGCCAGAATGCCCCTTAGAAGTGAGGATGGCAAGACTTTGTCTCACATACTTTGGAAGTATCAGGAGAGACAGTCCCTGGAGAAGGACATCATGCTTGGTAAAGCAGAGGGCCAACCAAGGAGAGGAAGACTCAACAAGATGGACTGACACAGTGGCTGCCACAATGGGCTCAAACACAACAACAATCGTGAGGATGACGCAGGACTGGGCAGTGTTTCGTTCTGCTGTACATATGGTTGCTATGAGTCAGAACTGACTCAAGGGCACCTAACAACAGTAACAAAAAAGCAAGAAAACAGTGCCATAAACTTCCCTTTTAAAATCACATACTATCTTTAATTCATATACAGTATGTGAATTAAATTTAGGGAAAATATTATTTTTGGAGTATGGAAATGGTTGCTTTTTACAATAATGGATATATATGGGTAGCCAAAAAAGGAGAAATTTCTCTAATTCCATTTTAGCAAAATCTACTCCTAATGTTTATCCAAGCTAATGACAATACCTTACATTTGTGTAGTACTTTGTTCTTTTCTAAGTGCCAGTCATTATTTCATTAGAATCTCACAAGTAGTGAAACATAAGGGAACAGACAGGAAACCAAAGCCCTGGAGGTCTGACGATGTGTTCAGGATCACACAGAAAGTTAGTTTCAGGGCTGGGTTGCCGCCTTGCTTTACCGTCTTCTCCTTCACATGCAGTGATTGCCTCTCAGTGAAGATAATTCAATCCCATAGATAAAAATCATGGCAATAGTGAACATTTTAATAATACGTTCCAGTTTACAGAGTTCTTCCATATTCATTATTTAATTTCATCATTCCAACGACCTTTTTTTTTTTAATTGTGGTAAACATATAGGTAAATAAACCTTCACCGTTTCAACAGTTTTCACATGGGCAGTTCAGCGACATTAACTATGTGCATCGTGTTTTTCGGGCATCACCATTAACTGTTTCTGAATTTTTCCACCACCCTTAATGGAAGCAGTATCCCCCAAGTGTCCAACAACCTTTTGAGGCTGGTATTATAATTGCTCCCATTTAAAGATAAAAAAGATAAGTTGAGGCTTACAGATAGTATGTGATCTCAGCCTCAGTTGTAGAAGATCAAGGCTTGAATTCACACACTTTGATTCCTTGTCCGGTTCCTTATGCTGCACAAACAACTCTCCGGAGCAGAAATCTATACTTAACTTTTTAATGATGTGTGTTTGCCTCTTTGAGGAAAAGCATCTTCCTAACTATATCTTTCTTATGGAGACAATACAGTTAGTTTACATTTACTGGGCCAGCATCCCTGAGTGACAGGAAGGTGGATAAAATTGGATAAATTTTATTTGGATCCTTGAAACCAAAATGTAAAGGTAAGCCTCCCTGTCACTCAGGGATGCTGTTACTCAGGAAACAGCAGGGCTAATCCACATTTCAATAACTCTGAGCTTTATTAGCACTCTTCTTAAGATATACAGTGAAACCTGTGAGAGCTGGAGCCACACAGGACAGTCTTGTTTTTTGGGTCTCGCAAGTTTTCCGCTTTGACAGGGTGCTGTTTTACCACTTTTCTATTGCTTGTTTTAGTGGAAAACATTTTAGTGTTCCTTCTCTGACAGGTTTATGCCTTACACAGGTTCTGGCTATTGCAGGCTTTACTGTATCTGCTACTAAATTATAGCAATGGGCCAAAGGCAAAAGAGAAAAAGAGTATCTTAAGTTTGATTTTTACTTAATCAATCTCACTGCTTATGATTTAATTTTTGTTTCCTTCCCAATGGGCAGCTAACTTTTTTTTTAATTGGGCCCTGCTTGTGATCTATATTGGAAACCCTGGTGGCGTACTGGTTAAGTGCTACGGCTGCTAACCAAGAGGTCAGCAGTTTGAATCTGCCAGGCGCTCCTTGGAAACTCTATGGGCCAGTTCTACTCTGTTCTATAGGGTCGCTATGAGTCAGAATTGACTCGACGGCAGTGGGTTTGGTTTTTTGGTTTTATGATCTGTATCAGGAAAAGCTATGAAAGACTTGTAGAGAGCTGATGTAATGCAAACGATCCTTGGACACAGAAATTTAAATTGTGTCCAATGAGATGCAACTGAGCATTGCTCTGTGTATACTGAGCAGTTTTATTTCTATTTGTAAATTCATCTCGGCGTTCCTTTGAATTTCCCTGTGAACAGGTAATAACATAGCACTGGTTCTCTCACGAACCAATAAGGTAAATAAAATCTTTAAGATTAATCAGTTTATATTCGTGTGACAGTCATGATTTTACTTAAAAAAATCTTTTAATATCTCAAACTTAATCTTTGTTCTAAGATCCCATATTAGCTCTTTAGATGTGAGTTTAGACAAGATTTGAGCATCCCTGTGAAAGGTACCGTCATTATTCCTGTTTTATAACTGAGGAAGCTAAGACAGGACATGAGTAACGTGCTCAAAGTCCCAGGTTATGCATGAACCACAAGCAGAACCACCACCCTCGACTGCCTCCCTGCAGCCACCTCGGGGCTGGGATCCTGCTGCGACTGCTGCATTAATGATGCCGACTTTGACAGAAATGTGAGGCTCTTTCCAGCCCAGAAACTCTCCATAAGACATTGTTCTCCCAGAACTCTCATTCCACTGGGAACATCTTCTAGCACTGAAGATAAATTTTATTTGGATCCTTGGAACCCTATGGCAGGCCAGCTTTCGGCTTTTTCACAGCAGTAGACTACACTATTTTCCAAACACTCTGGCTTCATTCATGGCCATTGATTTCACAGACCTGGAAGCTAATCCATTAAGATTCTTTTGCAGCACAATTCCAGTGTGAGAGACTGATAACGGGCAGCTTTCCATGCTGACATTCTTAATTTATATTAATTACTGCTGTTTATTCTTGGAAACCAAAATGTAAAGAAATTGTATTTCCTGAAAGTAGACAAGATTAGCATAAATGTTATATGGGTGAGCAGAAGTCTCTAAAGGATCAGAAACTGTAATAGACTATTTAAATTTGGGGTATTGTCACCCATGTGTGTCAAAGTAGAGCCTCCAATCTTTTGGTTCACACCTGAGCAGATAAATCGTTTGTGCTCAGGGGCTCTGAGATATAACTTACATACAGTAAAATGTGCAGATCTTAAGTGTGCCGTTCAAGGAATTTTGAGAAATCTACAGCAACGGGGGTTTTTATAAAACCACGTAACCTATATCCCCATCAAGAGAGACATAATTTCCATCATCACAGAAAATTTCCTCATGTCCCTTTTTGGTGAATTCTTGTTTCCAGTTTGAAAAACAGCTTCTTAAAGCAAAATGAATTTGCATCAGCATTTGGAAATGTGAGCAATTCATGTCCTCCCGTGCTGTAGTTGAGTAGTCTTGGGTAATCAACCTCTTAGACACTTGTTCACATGTGTAAAAGGAGCCGTTGACTGCGTGCCCTTGTAGCCCACTCTAGTTCTAAAAACCTGTGGTTGTGACTATGACTCTAAGATTCTCAACTCCTAAACTTAAGTGGCAACTAAAGAAGGCCAGAGAAGAAACTGAAAGTCTCTTTTCTTCTTCAGAGACAATATTTCCATTTTAACAGTACCTTCTAGCAACAATTCCCCCATCTTTGTTGTAAAATCTGTTAGTGATCCTTTAAATGGGAATGTTAAGTAGAAAGCTGGCCATTTAGTGGGGAAGTAGCAATGGTTTTAAGATATATTGAGTTGTATTTTTTTTTTTTTTATCATATGCAGCGTCCCTGTGTGGTATAAACGAAAGGTTAGCATTTTGAGTCCACCCAGAGACACCTCGAAAGAAAGGTCAGGCAAACTGCTTCTGAAAAATCAGCCATTGAAAACCCTATGGAGCATAGTTCTACTCTGACACACATGGAGTTGCCATGAGTCAGAATCAACTCAATGACAATGTTTCTAACCAGGTACAGACACTCTACCAAGCACAGTACACAGATTATCTTCTTACAGGCATCTGGAGAGACAGTGGTGAAGCTTCATTTCACAGATTAGGGCACTGAGGCTCGTAGAGGGATGCAGCTAGCCCAAGTAACACAGCTGGTGAGTGGAAGATCCAGGGTTTAAATAGCAGTTGGTCTCATTCTCTAATCGCTGGCTGTGTAGTCAAGATTGCTTTTTATCAGTAGGGTGCCAGGCTTTCTACTTTGCTTCAACCAGAGCAGCTTGACGATTATCTGTTTAATGTATTAGTCTTCTGAGTATGATTCCTTTGAAGAAATGGTGCCACAGCTGAAATGTTTTTAATATCGCTGACCTGCACCATGCTGACACCTGTGCGCTGCCCGCCCTCTCTGGCCAGCCCAGGCCCACAGGTTCTTCCCTGGTTCCTTCCTTCACTGGGGACAAAGCCCAAGGAACCCTCTCCACCCTGGGCCTTTCCCACAAGCACTTCTCTTCGTGTTATATGTCAAGGAATGAGAACCTTCGAGCACATTCCTGTCCTCAAAACCTCGATTAATTTACTGGCTTCTCAAAGATTTTCCACAATTTAAATTTAGAAAAACCGAAATTCACCACATCCTAGCATGTGGATAGTACTTTATAAAAAAAATTCTCAATGCCCTAGAAATCAAGGTGCACCTTCTTTAAAAGGCCCTGTTGTTGTTAGTTGCCACTGAGTCGATTCTGACTCATAGCAACCCCATGTACACAGAGTAGAACTGCTCCACAAGGTTTCAAGGCTCTGACCTTTTGGAAGCAGATCGCCAGGTCTGCGTTCCAAGGTGACTCTGGGTGGGTTCGAACTACCAGCCTTTCAGGAAGTAGCAGAGTGTTTAACCATTTGTACCACTCAGGGACTCCTTAACCAAAAGGAAACCAAACCCAGTGCCGTCGAGTCGATTCTGAGTCATAGTGAGCCTATAGGACAGAGCAGAACTGCCCCAAAGAGCTTCCAAGGAGCATCTGGTGGATTCAAACTGCTGACCTTTTGGTTAGCAGCCGTACCACTTAACCACTACGCCGCCAGGGTCTCCCAGGGACTCCTTATAAGGCCCTAATATGTAAAATTTTCTAAACTGAGAAAGTGATTGGGGATCGATTCTTAATTTTTTTAAAGCAATTTTCCACTGGTTTCATTTAGGAATTCAGGTCCCCTAATACACTTGACATAGTTTCAAATTTTCCATTTAAAATGCATTTGTACAATTTTCCTTTTTCTCAAACTCTTAGGGAGAAGGGAAAAAATATTTTTGTATACTAAATCATTCTAGCAAGTGCTCCTTGCCATTCTGATGCACCCACCTCTGATAAGCCAAAAGCAGCATTTGGGACGGGCTTCTTGCCTGACTGGGCCAGTGGGGACGGGGTTGACCATGCTGCAGAGAATCAGCGCCCAAATGTGGATCTGAGGATAAAGTGGGAGAAGGGAAAGGAGGGGCGCTGCTTCTTTATGGTGTTGTGATATGAACTGGATATTTATAGCCACATGTGGAAATGAGAAAGTAAGTCTTCAGTGAAAGGGAAGCAACATGTTAGGTAAAGAAGAGAAAACTGAAAACAGAAAGAAAAAGAAAAAAATTTTTTCACAAAAGGTGTTCTAATTAACTTAATCTAAGTAACTGTCATGATTGTTGTGTGGTTCATCTGTGCCAGAAATACGTGGATCTTATAAACACTCTGGTAGCCATTTCAATAATTGAAAGTGAAATACAAAGTCAGTTGAAATAAAAATGAAAGTACAATGCTATTACCTGAAATCAATTGTCCTCTTTTTGATAACTATTAACAAACATTTAGATTTATTCTGATATCCAATTTCCTTTTACACAGCCACAGAAGACACTTATATTGCCAGATAAACGCATGCGACGTCGCCTCCAGCAGAGTTCCAGATATTCGGGAAGCTGCTCGGGGCAGATGGCGGTGGTGTTCACCACCTCGGAAAAACATCGGCAGGAGAACTGAAGTAACGTGGCCGCCGCTGACGTACGGCAGAAATTTCAGACAACTCTCAGAAAAACACCTCAGAATGTATATAGCAAATAGACCTAACAATACTACCTACCATCATGCTTGCTGTAAATACCACAGAGCAACTCCAAAGTGGAAGTTGTTTTACACAGTTAGCTTCTGGATTTAAACACAAGCCTCAGTTTTTTATTGGCAAAGGATTATGGAAACATTTGAAGGTAGTTTCAAATGCCCAAGAAATCAATACCTTTGTGACAAATTTTGAGGAAAAAATAAAAAGGTATTCGCATAGAACAATAGATTTTCTTTCTCAAGTTATCATATTTTGAACGTCCTGGGTGCTACAGAGAATATAATCCAATTTTCCTCTCTACGTATGTGTTTATTCACACTGGATGATGGAGCCATAGAAAAATGTGTCTTCCTCTAAAAGGATTCTCTCTGCCTGACTTTTTACAATTTGCTCCCAAAATTCAATTTTTTTAGAAGAGGTTCCAACATCTAATCTTAATGTATAAATTCAGTCTGTCAGAAAATAAAGTAAAATAAAAAGGTGATCACTTAAAGCACAATAAAAATTATTTAAAAAAAAAAAAAAAGGCGAAGAAAGCCACACTTCTTTCCATTTGAGAGAGACACTACTTTGGGATAAAAAAAAAAAAAGAGAGAGAGAGACTAAAAAAGAAATAGAAATTAAGAGGCCCACCGAGCAGTCCAGATTCATACTGTGGTTAACAGGGAGTTTACTGCCACCAAGTGGATTGCTAAATCTGTTTAACTGCATCTGGTGTGTCTTAAATTCTCCCAATATGTCCATGCTTTTTCAAAGCATCTGCTTTCAGTTTAAATGAATGTATCATGAAACAGTGCCATCCAGTGCGGTAACTCATGGTGTCATCCCCCTTCCCCATGGACCTCTTCCCATTCCAGACCATACAGAATCTTAGTAATATTTTTTGTACTAACGCTGTTTGTAAATCATAATCCCCATATATCACTCCTTTTCCTTTAATTACTACTTTATTCTCAAAAAAGTTATTGATATAGATTCATAAATACTAATTAACATAATACTGTAGCTAAAACACCAGAAAATTTGACAAAATCAGCAACTGTAACAATACCAGCAGCAACGAAAATAGCAGCGTGTGTTAGTAGCACAGAAACCCTGGTGGCCTAGTGGTTAAGTGCTATAGCTGTGAACCAAAGGGTTGGCAGTTCAAATCCACCAGGCGCTGCTTGGAAACTCTGTGGGGCAGTTCTACCCTGTCCTACAGGGTCACTATGAGTTGGAATCAACTCTACGGCACTGGGTTTGGCTTTGGGTTTTTTGGTTTGTAGCACATGCAGACAAAACCATGTGATTCCAAGCGTCATTGTAATTGGGTAAAAAACGGCATCTCTGACCAGATGTCATTAAAAGGTTCAAAGGGTAAGTTAGCATAGACTTTTAGCCTTGTAAGTATATTGATACATGTAAACTGGGCTTACAAAAAATGTTATAATTAACTATAGGGATATTTATATAAAAAATAATAAATTTCTGCTGAAACACTGCAAAAAAATTTATAGACAGTCATTTTGTGTCACCCCTTCTGACAGTGTCACCCTGTGTGGCCCACTTCCCCATGTCCCCTAGTGATGCCACTGCCATGAAACCTTAGCAAAAGCTGCAAACTTTTTCCAAATCGACTAACAAGTCCTTAATTACCAAAAGAGAATGTGGCAGATTTCTATTTGCTATTTGTTTTTGCTACATTTCTCTCGTTAAAACAGAGCCAGGCAACTGAGACAATGCAAATGGAAAAGACGTGTCACTGCTGATAACCAAAGGGGAAATTCCCTGTGAAACCAGGAATATTTTGTGCGAAATTTGCACCTTTGAATGGTATCTAACTTCTAGTAGATCTTGCTCTTACAAAACATACTATGAAGGTGTTACTGGTCCCAAGCTCCTCCCAGTCCCCCCAACTCTGTGCAACCTGCAACCTTTTGAGGTTCCTAGGGGGCACTTTGGAGTCCCTCAGTGGTACAAACAGGTAAGCACTTGATTGCTAACCAAAGATTTGGTGGTTCAAACTCACCCAAAGTCTCCTCAGAAGAAAGGCCTGGCAATCTGCTCTTGAAAGATCACAACCTTGAAAACCCTATGGATTGTAGTTCTATTTTGCAACAAATGGGGTCACCATGAGTCAGAATCAACTTGATGGCAACTAGTTTTTGTTTTGGTTTGGCTTTGTTTTGTTTTGGGGCTGTCCAGATATGGACTAAAACAACAACAAAAAAAAACCACTTCAGTGGAGTCAATTCTGACTCATAGTGACCCTATAGGCATGCACCAGTAACCTGAAATTCAGCTCTAAAGAAAGAGGCAGGCAACTTCAGTGTGGCAGCAAAGGAGTTTTATTAGGGAGACATACATGAGGCCAAGTCCTGGGCAGCTGCAGGACCAAAGCAGATCTCTGCACCCTGCACTGAGAGGGCAGAGGTTTTATAGAAGTGCTGGACAATACTGGTTCCATGCCAGGAACTTACATAAGAATGCAAACTATAGAGACCTAGCGGACCACACACGGGGGCACCCATGTCCAGCTTCGCAAAGCCTGTTTCCCCTGCAGTCCACCTCTCAAGGCTGGCTATTACAATCTGGCATGCTCCCCACTCTTCTGCCATAGTACGAGAGACCCTGTTCCCTCCCCACCAGGAACAGACACAGAAGTGAGGTTGGCCAGGTGCAGTATGGTACCCACGCATGTGCAAGAGACAGAGAAAGCTACTGTGTGCCCAGAACAGAGGGAAGGCTTCTCTGATAAGGAGAAGGAACCGGGAGAGAGAAGGTGACCCAAACCCAAGCCTACTTATCAGGAATGTTCTAGGCCCAAGGTCTTTACTTAGGCAGCCTGGATAAAAAAGCAGACTATTCCCCCACAGGAGGATACTTAGAAAGTGAGTCTTGCAAAATAGTAGATTTTATTCCTGTCATGATGCCTAGTTGGATAGCACAGGAGCTGGCTCAAAAGTGGACATTCAGAACAGAGCTTTTAGGAGAGAAAGCAATCTCTTCCCATCGCAGCATTTCTCTTTGCCACACCCCCACCCACTTCACATCCCAGCCTCCTCACATCACCTTGGCAACCAGAAGTGTCTTATTATCAGGGCAAGTCAGCCAGCCACTGAGATCTTTGATCTTGGCTCAGGTTATCCTGGGAGTCTTCTTTAATCTCTTTTTTAGCTTTTAACACCTTATTAAATTTAACCGGCATCAACCACCAATTGATCAGGCAAACCCCACATGCTTACTCACTAAGGCAGTGTTTCTCTATGTGACACAAGACTGCCTACATCAAAATCATCAGAGGTGCTTACTAAGAATGCTGATTCCAGGGCCCCACCCCAGGCCTAGGGAAACTCTAGTTTATTTTGAGACAATCTCAAACTTACTGAAACAAGAACAGTACAAAGAATTTTTTTCCCTTAAACCATTTGATAGTAAATTGGCTACGCGATGTCCTCCCCCTCATACCTTAGTGGGTATTTCCTAAAAACAAGGACATTTTCTCAAGAGCACAATGTGACCATTAAAATCTGCAAATTAACAATGTTACATTACTGTCATCTAATCCTTAGGCCCATCCAAGTTTCATCAGTTGTTCAATGAGGGCTCTGCACTTTAACAAGCACTCTGTGTGTTTCTTATCTTGCCCTCAAATTTGAGAATTACTGATCTACAGGAAACTTTACTACACAATAAACTAAAAAAAAACCATTTCTATGCAGTCAATTCTGACTCATGGCAATGCTACAGGATAGAGTAGAACTGCCGAATAGAGTTTCCAAGAAACTGCCAGTGGGTTCGAACTGCCAACCTTTTGGTTAGCAGCCTGAACTCTTATCCACTGTGCCAACAAAAAATAATCTTTAAAAAAAATCATTGCCATCAAGTCGATTCTGACTCGTAGCGATAGGACAGAGTAGAACTGCCACATAGGGTTTCCAAGAAGTGGCTGGTGGATTTCAACTGCCGACCTTTTGGTTAGCAGCCACGCTCTTAACCACTGCACCACCAGGGCTCCAGAATAATCTAGGGACCCTTTAAAAATACTGATGCCTGACTGCCACCCTAAACATTTCTGGTTAATTGATATGGAGTATGACCTGGTCATTGGAAATTTTTAAAACCCCCAAGATGATTCTACTATGTAGGAAAATTTGGGAACCATTGTCATGGAGGATTATAAACCATCGTTGTTGTAGTGACCCTTGTTGTTATTAGCTGCCATTGAGTTGGCCCCCAAGACCACATGCACAATGGAACAAAACACTGCTCAGTCTTGTGCCATCCCTGCGATAGGTTGCAGATCAGGCCATTGTGATCCACAGGGTTTTCATGGCTGAGTTTCAGAAGTAGATTGCCAGGCCATTCTTCCTAGTCTATCTTAGCCTGGAAACTGTGCTGAAACCTGTTCAGCAACACACAAGCCTCCAGTGACAGATGAGTGGTGACTGTGCTTAAGGTGCGTTGGCTGGGAATTTAACCCAGGCCTCCTGCATGGAGGAGGCCACTGAACCACCACTGCCGTCTATATAGCGTTACCTGATGACTAACAGACGAGGAAATGCCGCGTGCCAGAATTACGTTGCCTAACCCTGGAGCGCTATGAGTCAGAATCGACTCCACGGCACTGGGTTTGGTTGTTTTTTGTTTTTTAACCCTGGAGCTGCTTTTACCATAAGCTGCTTGTCTAATGCATCCAGGACCCTGTAATAGTTCAAAGGTAGCAACTGAACACCCTTAGCAGAAGTTCTAAGAGTCATTAGAACCAAGCTCTTGATAATACATGATTTTCAAAAGGGATTCTGAGCATTCTTTTCTGTGAACCCAACTACAGTGGGCCCTGGCTAATTGAACTGGGTGTGTATTGAGGTAGCATCTACTTGTACAGATTTTCAACCATTTTTATTTTAGCCATCCATTCAAAAAATATGGGGTTATTAATTCAGGCTTTCTTGCCTAATAACGGAAAAACAACCTGTGGACTTCTTAACCTGTATCACATGATTGGTCAATCAATGTTGTTGTTGTTAGGTGCTGTTGAGTTGGTTCCGACTCATAGCGACCCTATGTACGACAGAACGAAACACTGCCAGGTCCTGCACCATCCTCACAATCATTGTTATACTTGAGCCCATTGTTGCAGCCACTGTGTCAGCCCATCTCATTGAGGGTCTTCCTCTTTTTCGCTGATCCTCTGCTTAACCAAGCATGATGTCCTTCTCCAGGAACTGATCTCTTCTGATAACACGTCCAAAGCATTTGAGACGTAATCTCGCCTGCCTTGCTTCTAGGGGACATTCTGACTGTACTCCTTCCTAGACATATTTGTGCATTCTTTTGGCAGTCCATGGTATATTCAATACTCTTCACCAACACCATAATTCAAAGTCATCAACTCTTCTTCAATCAGTCTACGGGAAAATGTTATTTTATTGAGTTTTCCACTACTGAATTTACCTATCAACTCAGCACAAATGATTAAGAGAATAATTCTAGGTAGGACTTAGATCAATAATTGGCTTCCGGTTTCAAAAACCATTGGTCTGCTTCTCACCTGAGTCTTTGCCTTCGAATGAGGTTTCTTCCATGGATAATGACTCTGTTTGCTACTGGTGTTGTTTTCCACTATTTTACACTATTACTATGTGTGTTTAATTGTGATTATTATATTAAAAATCTATTATAGCATCAGACATGAAGAAAATCATTCTGATGTTTAACCTAGATTTTTGTAGAATAGTTTGAACTATAGAAGGATATTACCTATTTGGATTTTTTAAAAATCCATATTCCCAATTTCAGAAAATGAGTAAGAATAGAGGAAGATAAGTTTTAACTAGTGATTTAAAAAAATTAAATATTAGATAATACATAATAGCCAAAACAAAAATAGTGCCTTCTATACACCAGGCACTTATCTAATCACTTAAAATTATTTCATTTTCTCAATAGCCCTATTACATAGTATTATTATTGTCATTTCACGGAAAAGACTGAGAAACAGGGAAGTAAAATAATTTGCCTAACAATACACAGGTAGTAAGCAGTAGAGGTGGGATTTGAACCCAGACCTTCTGTGCTTTTAACCTCTAAATGGGAATACCAAAAACCCACTGCCATCGAGTCGGTTTCAACTCATAGTGACCCTATAGGACAGAGTAGAACTGCCCCATAAGGTTTCCAAGGCTATGAATCTTTACAGAAGCAAACTGCCACATCTTTCTTCTACACAGCCACTGGTGGGTTCGAACCACCAACCTTTCAGTTAGAAGCTGAGTGCTTTAACCACTGCACCACCATGGCTCTTTAAATGGAGATAGGGTAAATAAATTACTTATTTGAATCTAGTAAGTAATAAATGCTCAATAAATGGTTGCTTTCATTGTTATTTTCTTATTATTTCAGACTAGGCTTGGGATGATTCTCTCATCTTTAGGATTATTTCCATGCCATTTGTAGAGGTATAGGAAATACAGACATGAGATGAGTAACTATAATGCCCCCAATATTACTGGAAAAAAAGGGACATTTAGTAGGATATTTATAAAGAGCTAGAAAAGACAAAATTATAAAACTTTGCTTGTTTTATGTATTTAACAAGCATGTATTGACTCACCACAGTGTGTGGGTAGCTGTCGCTGGAGTCAAGGCAGAGGGTAAGAGTAATAATGGTAGTAAAATATGAGTCCTTCCTTCAGTGAAGTTAATGACTCTTTCATAATGTTTAATGAGAATTAAAATAAATAATGCAGGTAAACCACTTAGTACCTGGCAGTAACTGGCAGAAAGTGAATATTCAATAAATGAGGGAACCTTCTGGGATGATGGAAATGTTCTATATCTCGGTTGTGGCAGTAATTACACGGGTCAAAACTTACTGAATTGTGCACTTAAAATGTATTTCTTGTTGTGTGTATATTATGACTCAATAAAGCTGATTTCAAATGTTATCAATTATCAACATCTTGACATCAATGACCTTCTTTTTAAAAATTTAAAGCACTTTTCAAAGTGTAACAAACTTAGCCTGACTCCTTAGTGACTAATCACCCCAGAAGACTCCCAAGTAAAAGTAGGATTGTCCTGGAGTGCAGAGCTAAGACAGTCTTAGGCCTGAAGCCTTCACTTCTTGTAATCCTGAATAACAAAGACTAAAGAAGAATTGATGCATTTGAATTCTAGTGTTGGCAAAGAATATTGAATACACCATGGACTGCCAGAAGAACAAAAAAATCTGTCTTGGAAGAAGTACAGCCAGCATGCTCATTAGAAGTGAGAATGGCGAGACTTTGTTTCATGTACTTTAGACATGTTATCAGAAGGGATCAGTCCCTGGAGAAGGACATCATACTTGGTAAAGCAGAGGGTCAGCGAAAAAGAAGGAGAACCTTAACAAGATGGATTGACACAGTGGCTGCAACAATGGACTCAAACATAGCAACGATTGTGAGGGTAGTGCAGAGTTGAGTACTGTTTCCTTCGTTCTGTTGTACCTAGGGTTCTATGAGTCGGAACTGACTCCACTGCACCTCACAACAACAGTCATCCCAAACAAAACTAACCCAATCAGGCTTTTTCCCCGGGAATATGTCATCTCCTCAAAAGATTTTTAGAGGTATAGTTTTCCAGAAAGAAGTAGAGTTCCCAGAGAGTGGCTTTGATGTTAATGGAGGACCTCAAGTATTTAAATTTATTGACTGCCTTAAATATCATTTACTCTAACAGAGTTGGAATTAAAAAAAAAAAAAAAAAGACAGAGAGAGAGTCTTCTGAAGTTTCCAATTGTGGAATGGAACCATTTGAACTGAAAATTTTTGAAAATTTTTTGTCTGCTAATTTGAATAACTCCAACATGTCCTGAGAGTCTTAATTTTTAGTTTTGGTTTCCTAAGTCCACATCCATTCTTGGGACATTAGTAGAGTTTCCAAGTGAATGTTGATAAAGATTTATGGAAACTTCGAGGAAGAGTTCTACTAAACCATAAAATCAGTAGTAAAATTACCAAGATTTTTTTTTAAATCTTCCTTTTAAAAAAAATGTTCCCATTGAAGAATTGTTTCAGGACATAATTTTTGTTTTTAGTTAATTTTTTAAAATAATTTATTTTTGTTGAGAGTATACACAGCAGAACTTACACCAACTAAACAATTTCTACATGTATAATTCAGTGACATTGATTACATTCTTCAAGTTGTGCATCCATTCTCACCTCCTTTTCTGAGTTATTCCTCCCCCATTAACGTAAACCCACCGCCCCGTTAGTTTCCTACCTAAACTTTCAAGTTGCTGTTGTCAATTTGATCCCATATAGATAGATCCTAAAAGAGCACAATGCTCAAAGCAGACATCCTTTACAAAAAAAAAATCCTCTACTAGTTAAGCAAAACTATTATTCGGCTTTAAGAAGAATTTGAGGGATATTTTTGGCCTGATGTTTAAAGATTATCTCAGGGCAATAGTTTCAGGGGGTGCATCCAGCCTCCAAGGTTCCAAATACATATAAGCATAATGGACTTCTACGGTGCCTTGCACAGCACAGAAATGGCTTTGTAGCCTAAGTGAATGAATTGATAAGAAAGTAGCATTAGGAGAGCTGCAGATGCAACTTTATTATAAATATGCAACTTCAAAACCAAAAATTAACAGAATCACAATACGGAAGGAGTAGCATGCACAACCACCTCTCCTGGGAAATCACTGAGACCGGTACCTCACACAGTGCCTGGCAAATAACAGACAATGATAAATGTTTGCTAAACTGAATCATTAAATAAAAGGACTATGTGAAAAATATAAATTTTTCCCAAGGTCTGATAGGAAACTGCCTTCCAGGTGAAACAAGCTGCTTCTGGCACTTAAGAAGGCACTTGCCGAGGGCAAAAGGAATATGGAATGGGTAGTGGAAGAAGGTATTTCTAGATACCTGATATGACCAAGTAACCAGTTACGGAAATGAGGGCTATAATTGTTATGAGGATTTCTTCCTTGTTTTGTTATATGCCTGTGTGTGTGTATATAGCAAATATCTTTGTTTTCTTTCCTCTATTATCCTGTTACTTATTATGAAATGCAAGATGTAAAAGAGGCTTATGCATTTTCAGTTATATCATGTGTCTCGTGTCATGTTAGGTGCAAGTATGACTTTATAATTGTCTTTATTTGGAGATTATGTATGGTTTAAGGAGATATGTATAGGTGCCAAGTTGACAAGGGGTAGACTATGATGGTTAATGTTATGTGTCAACTTGGCTAGGCTATGATTTTCAATGGTTTGGTAGACATTGGACTAGATGCTCTTCCATGAGGTAATATAATGTATCACCTTCCATTTTGTGATCTGATGTAAGCAGCCAATCAGTTGAAAGGAGAATTTCCTTGGGGTGTGGCCCACCTCTAGTACATAAATGGATGTTTTCACAAAGCTTTTTCTTTCTCCATCCTGCACTCTTCTCATCAGCTGACCTCTGGTTCTTGGAATGTAAGCCTGCAGAAGTCTCTGGCCTGCTGCTTGGCCTGAAGATTTTAGATTTGCCAACCCCCGCAACCTCTTGAGCCAGCAGAGGTCTCCAGCCAGCTGCCAGACACATGAATTTCGGATTGCCAGCACCCACAATTGTATAAGCCATTTCCTTGAAGTAAATCTCTCTGTATTTATATATACGTTTCACTGGTTCTGCTCTTCTAGAGAATTTATGGAGTCAATATTAGCTTTCCTCTACAAAACCTCACCCTACAGAGCCTGGGGCTATCGGGGTTTGGGGGCAGAAGCCGCTCTCAGCTGCCTTTGATAACCTAAGAAGCAGCGCTGCTGAAATCTCAGCATACACACAGACCACCTGGTGATTTTGCAGAAATGCAAATTCTGGTTCAGTGGGTCCAAAATCAACCTGAGATTCTGTATGTCTAAGGACCACACTTGGAGCAGCAAGGTCCTACAGGAGCAGATGGATTTCTAAATAGCAGGTAGAATAAGTAGATACAGTGAGATAGAAGGCACTAAACCTTGAGTCAGAAGACAGGTTATATGACCACAAATGAGCATTTCACTTTCATGAATCCAAACTATCTCTTGGGGGAAATGGGTGTAATAATAATGCGACAATAATATGTTCCTCATTAGATTGTCATGAGAATTCAATGAACATCTTAATATACAGGATCAGTCTCAATTCATAGTAATTGCTTGGTGAACGATTGTTGACTCTGAGTAGTAACTCAGGTCACATGCTGGCTATAGTTCAAAGAGCCCCACTCTGCATCCCCCTGCAGGGTCTAGTCCAGTCCCCAGCCCTGAGAGCAGGTGCTTGAGCAGCGTTTGCTAGGTTTAGTTAGTAGCAAAGCTGATCAGTGTCTGTATGTTTTGTCTTTAAAGACATTAATACCTGAATGATGGGGTGATGGTTCTCTGTGGCACCAAGAAGAGAGAATATCTTCACTGGGAAAGCAGTAACTTTCAGGCCCTCAGGCCTCTCTGAGCCAGTAACAGAAACAGAACTAGCTCCTTACAGCAAAAATATGGTGTTAAAATAGCTGATCTTTCTTTTCTGCTGAACTTTCACATCTTCAGCAATCTCATAAATTGTGTATGAAATTTTTCTGCCTTTGATATGTGGCCAAAGGAAAACCATGGTGGCATAGCCAGGCCTGTCCTGGCAGGTGTTGCAGCCACCCTTGGGAGCACAGCCTGCAGAGGTGTGATTAGTACCTAAGAGTCTCAGGTCACTCTCCAGGTCACTGTGAAACCAGCTCCTGTGACACCTGATGTTGCCCTAGAAGATGCTCTGCTGAAAGTCAAAGTGAAGGTCCTGTGAACAACTTCTAAAGTACTAAACAAAGTAAGCAGCATGACAGGAACACAGGTAGGAAAGTCAGAGAATTATACGCAGCTCCACTTAAATCTTGGCATTACCTCCTACTGAGGATTCAGAGGCGGAGATTCTGCTAGCATTTTGAGGAAGTCTAGTTCAATTGACTTTCAGTGAAAATCCAGAGTAAATCTCTTAGT
Source organism: Elephas maximus indicus (assembly GCF_024166365.1). Taxonomy (NCBI): domain Eukaryota; kingdom Metazoa; phylum Chordata; class Mammalia; order Proboscidea; family Elephantidae; genus Elephas; species Elephas maximus. Next base: position 89,517,238 of record NC_064822.1, read on the forward strand.
CTTTGCTAAAACAAATGAGATTTTAAAATCTGCTCAAAGTATTTAAACAAAGTGTTATCAAGAGGTGTTCTTTTTTCCCAACCATAATCTGTAGGTCCCAAGAAAAAAAAAGAAGACTCCATCCTCTTACTGAAGGATTCCATTAAACATGGGTTTGTAGGTAGGAACTCAAGTTTAGCTTTATTGTTGGCTGAGCAGGTAATTGTTTCCATTAAATTACATACCATATTTTTTAATTTAACTGTCAGCTCGATAAATTAATATTGCATAGATTTTCACAGTATGGGTTTTAATTCGTAGTTCACGTTTGACGTCTAATATCTACGTCAGTTTTCTTCTTGATAAAAATTACAAGCCTAGATTTCTCACACAAATATTTACTATTTCATTTGTATAGGTGGGTTTTAGGCTAGTATAATCTACTATTGGCCATTGATATATTCTCTATTACCTTGGAGAAAAATCTATCAGGAAAAATGTAAGATTGTTTGCAGATGTTACTACTTTTTACTCACTAGCCTCTGCTTGGGGATTGGCTATGTACTAATATACCAGAATTCAGTATAAAGTAAATGTCTCCGTCATCTAGTGCTGCTACAACAAAAATATTACAGATGGGTTGTTTCAACAGACAGCAGTTCATTCTATCACAATCTAGTAGGCTAGAAGTCCATCCAAATTCAGGGTGTCACCTCCAAGGGAAGGCTTTCTCTTTCTGTTGGCTCTGGAGGAAGGTCCTTGTCATCAATCTTCCCCTGGTCAAGGAGCTTCTCAGCACAGGAACCTGAGGTCCAAAGGACGCGCTATGCTCCTGGTGCTTCTTTCTTGATGGTATGAGGTCCCCCAACTCTCTACTCACTTCCCTTTCCTTTTCATCTCTTATAAAATAAAAGGTGATGCAGGTCACACCCCAGGGAAACTCCCTTTACATTGGATCTGGGATGCGACCTGAGTAAGAGTGTTACATCCCACCCTAATCTTCTTTAACATACTCTAATCTCACCTCATTAACTGCAGGCAGAGATTAGGATTTACAACACATATCAATCACAAAATGAAGGATGCCGTTGCTTGGGAATTGGTTATGTACTAAGATACCAGAATTCAATATAAAGTAAATGTCTTAGTCATCTAGTGCTGCCTTAACAGAAATACCACAGGTGGATGGCTTTAACAAAGAGAAATTTATTTTCTCACAGTCTAGTAGGTTTCAAGTCCAAATTCAGGGCGTCAACTCCAGGGGAAGCCTTTTTCTCTCTGTCAGCTCTGGAGCAAGGTCCTTGTCCTCAATCTTCCCATGGTTGAGGAGCTTCTCAGGCACAGGGACCCCATGTCCAAAGGATGCGCTCTGCTCCTGGTGCTGCTTTCTTGCTGGTATGAGGTCCCCAATTCTCTGCTTGCTTCCCTTTCCTTTTATTTCTTGAGAAATAAAAGGTGGTGCAGGCCATACCCCAGGGAAACTCCTTTACCTTGCATCAGGGAGGTGGCTTGAGTACGTGTGGTGCTACAATCCCACCTAATCCTCTCAACATAAAATTACAATCACAAATGGAGGACAACCACACAATACTGGGAATCATGGCCTAACCAAATTGACACATATTTTGGGGAAGACACAATTCAATCCATGACAGAGGACAGCCATGCAATACTGGGAATCATGGCCAAGTAAGTTGACACATATTTTGGGGGAACACAATTCAATCCATTATAGCAAATTACTGACAATCTGACAGAACCTGTATCTCAATACCTGTTAGAAGATCATGGAATTTTGAGGTGATTCACTCTTAAGAGATAACATTTCTAGTGGCAAGAAACAGAGATTACTTGATCCTTGTCTTATTGTTATGGTTTGAATTGTGGTTATCCAGTGCTGCTACAGAAACCCTCGTGGCGTAGTGGTTAAGAGCTATGGCTGCTAACCAGAAGGTTGGCAGTTCAAATCCACCAGATGCTCCTTGGAAGCTCTGTGCGGCAATTCTGCTCTGTCCTATAGGGTCGCTATGAGTCGGAATCGACTTGGCAGCAGCGGGTTTGGTTTGGTTTTTTTGGTTAGTGCTGCTACGGAACTCTGGTGGTGCAGTGGTTAAGAGCTCAACTGTTAACCAAGAGATTGGCAGTTCTAACCCACCAGCCGCTTCTTGGAAACGCTATATGGCAGTTCTACTCTGTCCCATAGGGTGACTATGAGTCGGAATAGACAGAAATACCACAAGTGGATGGCTTTAGCAAACGGAAATTTTATTTTCTCACAGTTTAGGAGCTAGAAGTCCGAATTCAGGGTGCCAGTTCTAGAGGAAGATTTCTCTCTCTGTCAGCTCTGGGGAAAGGCCCTTGTCTCTTCAGCTTCTGTTTACTGATTCCTTGGAGATCTCCATGTGGCTTGGCATCTATCTTCCTCCCATCTCTACTTGCTTAATCTGCTCCTTTTATATCTTGAAATAGATTGACTCAAAACACACCCAACAGTAACCCTGCCTCATTAACATAAAAGACAACCCATTCCCAAATGAGACTATTACATAGGCATAGAGGTTAGGATTTACAACACATATTTTGGGGGGACACAATTCAATCTATAACAACCCTCTTCCTTCTTTTCCACTTGTGTCTAAAAGATTTAATAATACTTTTCAGTGGCCTGGATCCATGACCTTCTGCTATTGAGACTTTTTTTTTAAGTAAGTTGTCATCTCTAAATTGATAATATAGCTTTATTAATACATAGAAATGCCCTTAACAAATGATAGATTATTTATAATATTTTTGCCAGATAGAATGTTTTTAAAATCAAACTCATCACTTTTGCCAAATACCCTAGAGCTTATATCTAACAGTATCTGTCTAATTAATCAATTGGTTTATATTTAATGAATGATTCTATACTACAGGTCAGTTACCTAGAGGTACAATTTGCATTTAGTCCTGGAGGATTCACCAGGAAGCAAATAGATGTTTTAGAGAGTTTTTCCGTAGCTGTGGTGAGTGAATTTAATACATGTTTAAACAAATACTTTAAAATACTTCAGCAATGCTCTGTGGTATATACTCTTAGTCCTGGCCCAAATATTTGTCTGTGTATTGAAGCAGACACAGAACTATTTTCTGAGGAAAATATCGGCTCTATTCATCTGTATTCCCTCAACCCACCTAGCCCTGAGTCCTTCGCTTCCTTAAAAGAACCCAACCCCTACCTCTGCCTAGCTGGTTGTGGAGCGTATGGGACTCTAGTTAACTTACAATGATGCATAGATTCTACAGGTTCTCACCAGAGAATACAACCCTGGAACTCTCTACTGCCTAATTCTTACACAAGTCCAGAAATGAAGAATATGTCATCCCCATTCCTGCAGGTATTCTAAATTTTATTTTTATCCAGACAGATCATTACAGAGCTGGTCGTGTGAACCTCTCTGTTTTGGTCTTTCATAGAACTGCTCTTATCGATGCTGCCTTGTATCAAGTTATAGATTTTTAGGCTTATCTCCTAGCTAACACTGTGAGTTTCTTCAAGAAAAGTACAATATCCTCCTTGTACACCCCCTTCTCCTGTCAGGACTTAGCGTACTATATTGTACAAACCAGGCACTCCATATGGTATCTCTTGCTTTAGTTAATTTGGGTTTTAGTTACTCTGTAAAGTTATTTAAAGAGGATTTGACTATGCCCCAGGAACCAGCTGCATGGGCTTGGGTGAGGGCTTGTCCTCTTCTGGGTCTCAGTTTCCAAATCTAAAAAATGAAAAACATTCTAAAATATCTTTAATGTCTCTTTTATTCAGAAAATTTTGAGTGTCTAACACTATCTCCTTCAACATAAACTAACAGCCAATCAATGCTTTAATAATTTAAATCTCTTTTGTAATTAGTGTTATAATTCCTATACAAATTGTGTGTCAATATTATTTATTAAAAAATGGTTTACCTTCCTAATAATACCCTGAGGTTTTTATTGTTTTAGAAAGAATAGGGCTGGATTTCGCCTTGAAATGATCAGCAATGCAAAATTGATGTTTCAAATTTGTGAAAAGTTACTATTTTTTAATGATTGAGTTATGTGGTGACCTTGAAATTGATTTTTAGTCTGTTTCTACTGTGTTCTACATTCATCCTAACTCTTGACAGTTTTTATTGGAGATTGAAGTTAAAAATGGACAAAATACATACATTTTCTACCTCATTTATGTTTAAAAGAAATGTCAGGTGCTGTATTTTTTAATCAATAACATGGTAGGTTTCATTTAAATAAATGACAAAGATATATTGACCTGAAGTTATTATATTTCACATAGTTTACATTGTGAACATTTTTTAAGAAAAACAACATATTAATAAGACCATAATCTTTTCCTAAGTCAAAAGTCACCCAGCCTTTGCCAGTCTTTCATACCTTAAATACAACTCAAAAATGCAATGGGATTCGGGAATGTAATTGAAAGATTGAAAAGTTCTCACTTCACCTCTTCAGTCAATCTATTTTAGCATCAAAGACACAGAGCAGCCTTCCCGCATCTCTGACTTTCATTATTTCATCTTCTTGTATCAGTTTCTGTAGAATGTTTTAGATTCACATGCAAGACATAGAGAATCTGTTTTTAAAAATTGATCTTGCTCATTCTTTGGCAACAAACAAATCCATCTCATGGTGACAACACTTTGCTCATCATCCCAGCATTTCAGGCACCTTCAGGACATTAAAGCATGGTTTTCAAACATTGACTCGTCTTATCACTTTGCCCTTCTTTTACCTGAGAGATTTTTAAGTATACACGCATAGCTATCGTGTCACTTTTTTTTAATTTTTATTGTGCTTTAAGTGAAAGTTTACAAATCAAGTCGTACTAAAATTTATATACACCTTGCTATGTACTCCTAGCTGTCCTCCCCCTAATGAGACAGCACACTCTTCCTCTCCACCCTGTGTTCCCTGTGTCCACTCAGCTAGCTCCTGTCCCCGTCTGTCTTCTCATCTTGCCTCCAGACAGGAGCTGCCCGCAGAGTCTCATGTGTCTACTTGATCCAAGAAGCTCACTCCTCACCAGTATCATTTTCTATCTTATAGTCCAGTCCAATCCCTGTCTGAAGAGCTGGCTTTGGGAATGGTCCCTGTCTTGGGCTAACAGAAGGTCTGGGGACCATGACCTCCGGGGTCCTTCTAGTCTCTATCAGACCATTAAGTATGGTCTTTTTGTGAGAATTTGGGGTCTGCATCCCGCTGCTCTCCTACTCCCTCAGGGGTTCTCTGTTGTGTTCCCTGTCAGGGCAGTCATTGGTTGTAGCTGGGTACCATCTAGTTCTTCTGGTCTCAGGCTGATGTAGTCTCTGATTTGTGTGGCCCTTTCTATCATGTCACTTCTTGTATGATTTCTTTTTAAAGCTAAACACCTCTATTTCTTTTTACCTTTAACTCATGTTCCCTAGTTTCCTTCCACTTCTCTTTGTGGTCACATTGCTTTGTATGACCTTTGGAGAGGACGTCCATTCCCGCCATTAAAATAAGGGACCCAAGATTAAACTGGCTTCTCCAGCTCTGGTTCAATAAGTTCAGGGTAAAGTGAGAATATTTACTTTCTTGGCTCTTGACCCTATATCTATTACTACATCCTAAATCTACCTTTTTTTTTTTTTTTCTTTCTTTCTTTTTTTTGCATCCATATGACTTTTTGGCTTTGTGAACTGACTTTAAATTCAGTTAACTAAAACTTCTGGTGATTTTTTTTCACATGTACCTTTTTTAAACCAAGTCTCACTCATCTGGCATTTGAGCAGCCAATTTCTTAAACTTGAGTGGAAGGATTCATATTTATCTGTACTTTATTTAATCTTTTTGATATTAGCCTGAAATTTTAGGCTTTGGGGACTTTTTAATTTTTCTGACATTCATTGTGTAAACAACCTTTTCTAGCTGTTTTAATTGGACAAATTTCATAATACTTCCTGATTACTTAAGTCATTGATAAAAATGCTGAAGAGATCAGTGCCAGACAGATTAGAACCTTCTTTCCAAGTTGACCTCTATCTTAATCAAGATTCTTAGGTACTTATTCAACTGGCCATGAATTTACCCAAGTTAATATCATCCAGCTCACATTTCTCAGTCTTGTCAAAGCTGTCTAAAAATATTTTGTCAAATACTATGCTTAAAGCATTTCCCTAATCAAAGCCAATAAACTCTATCAAAATCAGTTTGGAAAGGCTTGTTCTTATTGTTTCTACTGACCAACATTTCCCATTCTCAGTGACAACAAAACCATGGGTGTCATAATCCCTTCTGGTGTTTTGTCTGGGATGGTATGGTATTATGCTCACTGGTCTGTTATTTCTGGAATTCATTTTTCCAAATATTTAAGAATCAGAAAAAAATATTAGCCGTTAGCCATAATTTTTACGCATCATAATACATTATAACTACAATATTACCTAAGATTTACATAACACTTTTAAATATTTTATCACACTTTAATCTCACTAGGATCCTTAGAACATCCACATTAATTAGAATTTAGAATACGTGGAGTAAAACATCACCAAACATGATAGGGTAGATAATATGAACTTCAGGGTGAATTTTGAGGGAGGAAGCGATATTAATGAGTACAAAGCATGGAAATGAAACCCAGCAAAGCCTTCTTGGTCAAAATAGAGAATTTGAAATGGGATATCTGTAAAATAAGGGAAGAAGTTGAAGAAAGATTATATAGATGAGGGCAGTAAGACTAATACTAGAGTCCAAATTTGGCATCGGTAGATTCGAGGAAAGGAAATATGTAGGGTATTTGGGACTGTTAAATACTTCCTGGCTTTAGTGGCTGATAGCCTGAATTTGGGCAGAGAATGTGGTATGACTCTGTTATAGAAGAAGATTCCACTGCACTTGGGGATAATTTGAGTATGAGGGGTGCAAGGAAAAGAGAAATGGAAAATTAAGAACTCCAGAACAGAGCACCTAAAAAACTGAGAAGGCATGTGGCCGCTCATAACTGTGGGAAAGCCAGGGAGAGGCAAAGTTTTAGGAAGAAAGGAAATGAGATCAGTTTTTAACGTTGATTTTTTTTTTTTTTTTTGATTACACAATTAGTATAAAAAACATAATTGAAAGTTTGGAAAGAAGAAAACAAATTAAAAACTTACCTATGAACTGCCATCTAGACAATTCTTATCATTTTGGTGTGTTTCTGTAGAAACTTTGTATACTATTCCGTTCACATGCCATCATGTTACATTAAACACCTTCTCCTCACTTATTGACTATCTCACTATTTGATATTTTGCATTTAGGACAATAGTAAAAACATCTGACTATTTTGCACATTAACCTATGTCTGGCAGTAACAAACAGTAACGAACACCAAGGTTCAAGGTGAGAGTAAGTCTGGCTGTGTTGGTTAAGGTTATGTGTCAACTTGGCTGGACCATGATTCTCAGTGGCTTGGCAGTTATGTAATGATGTAATTTGGCAGTTATATCATCATGTAGTCATCCTCCATTTTGTGATCCAATGTTGTCATCTTCCATTTTCTCATAACACCAGTTTCACATAACAACCTAATCTTTGAAACCTAGCCATGTCAATAAGTGAGGAGAGGGTGTATTATATATAATTTTGCATATATTTCCCACGTGGCTTCCGTATATATTAGTTTCATGGTCATTTAGTATTCATCAAATTAATGTATCATAAGTTACTTAAAATTCCTCTGGTATTGGTCATCTAGATTCCTTTCAATTTGGAGAGTGGGGGACAATGAACATATTTATGCTTACGACTTTCCAAAAATATATTTTTAATTATTTCCTTATGACAGATTCCTAGAAGTAGAATTCCTGGGTCAACAGGTATGAATATATTTCATAACTCTTAAGATATGTTATTAATTTGCTTCCAGAAGAAGCTACCAATGTATACTCCCACCAGCAGTGCTCAATATTTAAGTCAGGAATGTTAACAGGACATTTGAATTATAATGTCATATGGACAGTTGACAGTGAGAGAAATTGAAGCTGGAAAAACAGATTTAGGGTTTTTTTTTTTTTCGTGTATAGGTAATAAGTGAAATCAAACAGACAAATTCTATAAGAGAGCCAATAAAAATGAAGAACCATGTTGAAAGATGAACCTTAAAGTAACATTTTTAGCCATCTCATTTTTCAGACAAGGTGCACGACATTCAGTGGCTTGCCCAAGGTCATATAAATAACAAGGAATGAGGTAGGGTGGGAATTTGGGAAAGGAAGGGGAACAGAAGCCATGAAAGAAAAAGAGTGCATTGCCATAGAAGTTAAAGACAAAAACCTTGTCCAGAAGAAGGTGACAGCACCACTGGGTCAAAAGTAGCCAAGAAGTCAAGAGAACTGAGAAAGGAAGAAAAACCCTTGAATTTTAAAAGAGGGTGGTCTCTGCCTTACTGATTTTCTTCTGATCCCTCATTAGCACTGAGAACTGGCTGTTACCCAGCTTCACAGATAGATTTGCAAACATTTATGAGCCCACAAACATTATAAACTGCCTAATCTTGTCCCAGGTTATAGTCACCAGCAGTAAAAGAAATAGAAAAATCAGCAATTTTTATTACTCTAACTCAGGTGGCTTAGTGGTTAAGTGCTACGGCTGCTAACCAAAGTGTCGACAGTTTGAATCCACCAGGTGCTCCTTGAAACTCTATGGGGCAGTTCTACTCTGTCCTATAGTGTCGCTATGAGTCGGAACTGACTCGACGGCACTGGGTTTGGTTTTTTGGTTTTTTTAAGTTAATACTATTCCCGGGTTTGTGGTCTGATGAAAAACTAATCAACTTTAGCTCACCCAATCAAATATTTTCCTTATATGCATTTCACTATATGATTTCATCCAGCACAAGAATAAAAAGAAGTTTGGACCAATAAAATGTAAGTTTGAAGAACAGACTTAGCGTAATGAATCCAGGGTCAATTTTTCTTCCTCTACAAGTGTGATACTTTGGATATTTTCAGACATTCATACCACTATTTGAGTCAGCAAGTCAAAACAAATGGTACCTTAACTTAAAGATTCCAGGAACACAAAGAAGTTCAGTGTTCCTGGAAGTTTAGAAAATGAAAGCAAACATGTCTGAGATGAATTTTAGTCTGGAGAAATAGGAAGCTACAATTACACGCCACATGTTTTTCTTTTTTTTTTCTGCCCCCCCCTTACTACCCCCACTGCTTCCTCCATTTTCATGATCTGACAACCTGTTTGTGGCTCATGGTTCATGTCATACTTTTCTTTAACTTGTACAATTCTTGGCATTTCCTCTTGAAAGTAGTATTTCTCTTTTGCTTAAATTGTCACTGAGCTGTGTTGATCACATCCTCCTGGGTGATGAAAAAATCCCAGACTAGAAATTTGCTGGGTATGTGGGTAGGGAGAATACCAGATTTAATAATTCATTTCAATTGCATGGGAAAGATGAACTAGAGAGCAAATACTGAAAAGCGCTTCCTATAAAATGGCTCATATTGATGACAGACGGGTGGGAGAACTGTTGAGCAGAGAATGTAAAAGAAAATGTATCTCTGTTTTATTTTTTTTAATTGATGTGTCATGAATTGCAAGTTTCTTAGAAAAATAATTGGCATAAATCTAAACTCCCGCTGATCTTTCACCTACTGGAGGTGTAGTAATTTAGAAAATCATGAGGCTGTATGGAAGATAACTCAGGAATCTGTGTGTTTACAGTGGGACTAGGGTTCAGACACATGACCTTGATGTCAGGGCACTAAGCAAGTTTCCAGTGGTGACAGCCAACAAATCCATGTCCCCTCCATAGCTCCTTCACCACTTGGAATAACACATCCTACCACGAAGTCTGTAACTAGTACAAATGGTAACACTCTCAGCTGTTAACCAAAAGGTAGGCAGTTCAAGTCTACACATAGGCACCTTGGAAGAAAAGACCCAGTAATCTACTTCCCAAAAATCAGCCATTAAAAACCCTATGGAGCACAGTTCTACTCTGACGCACATGGAGTCACCATGAGTTGGAATCAACTCAATGGCAACTGGTTTAACCACTTCTATACAGTCAGTACATGTTATTACAGACTATACATTAAATAAATGCCCATTTCTAATGTGTGACTAATTGCCTCCAGGAACAACTGCCTCCTTCGCCATGGGACCAGAAGAACTGGATGGTGTCTGGTTACTATTACTGAATGTTTTGATCAAAGATTCTATAGAAGAATCCTGATCAAAAGGAGAAAATGCAGAACAGAATTTCATATTCTCATGGAATCCAAACATTCTGGGGCCGTTGAGGCTAGATAAACCCCAAAACTATTGCCCTGAGAAAATCTTTAAACCTTAAACCAAAAATATCCCTGGAAGTCTTCTTAAAACCAAACAGTAGCTTAGCTTAACTAGTAAAGAATGTCTGCCTTGAGCGTTATGATCTTTTAAGAATTATCTATATGGGATCAAACTGACAACAGCAACTCGAAAGATTAGACAGGGACCTTAGGAGACAGTGAGTTTATGTTAATTGGGGGAGGAACAACTAGGAAAAGGAGGGTGAGAATGGTTGCACAACTCTAAGAATGTAATCAATGTCACTGAATTGTACATGTAGAAATTGTTGAATTGGTGTATGTTTTTGCTGTATATATTCTTAACAACAATAACAAAAAATAAAATAAGTTATAAAAAATAAATGTCCATTTCTCCTCCAAGCCATTGTAACTCAAGCCCCAAGGAAAGTTTTCAGCTGCATTAATTGTGCCAAGAGAAAATAACTCAAGAACACTTTACCTTCTTCAGAAGATTTCCTTTTCACTTTTTCTGCCTTGAGATAAAAACCATGTCAGGATGGGTGAGGACAGCACATAAAAAGGAGGTATTTTCTATGTTCTATTCCCCCCCATCATGGCTCATTTTTATGTCACTGAAAATGTTTCTGATCCATGAAGAGGAACCCACCATAGAATGTTGCCATTAAGTCATCTTGCTGTCCTCAAAGGCTGATTTCATGGTGAGACAGTGACCAGTTCGGGCCTTTGGTGTACAGCAGACAATATTGCTGCAATGACCATTCTCCGGGTCAACTGCATTTTTCACTAAAGATATTCTATATATGCTTTATCCTTGTTGTCTCTGGAACTCATAATATCAATAGACACTAAAATGGTCAGGCTTAGTTCAGAGCTTTCTAACTTGATTAATTAGATGGAAGATGAACTGCTTGAAATTGAGCTTCAGTAATTAAACTAAGAATAATGTATTGTATTCCCAGAAAATATAAAAATATGTTAATTTTAAATAAGATACATATCAGGTATTTCCCTTCTGCGATGGTTGTTGTTGTTAGTTGCAGTCGAGTTGGCTCCAACTTATGGTGACTCCATTTATAACAGAATGAAACATCTCTAGTTCTGTGCCTCTTTTTTGATCATTGGTATGTCTGAGTCCATTGTTGTGGTCATCATATCATTCCATCTCATCAGGGGTTTCCCTTGCCTTTGTTGGCCCTCCACTTTACCCAATATGTCCTCCAATGACCATTCCCTTCTGATGACATGTCAAAAGTAAGTGAGTTGAAGTCTCGGACAATATTTTGTGATCCTTAGAGCTTTTTTTTGGCTATGTTTTGGCAGTAGATTTCTGGATGTTTCTTCTTAGTCTATCTTATTCTGTAATGGCTACCTTTTATATATTTTATAATTAGAGCCTTAATCACTCATTGACATTCAGGATCATGACAGAAAGGTAAAGAAAGCCAGCTATCGAGGACACTTTCCACTGAGCCAGAGTTTATTTTTTCTTTACACGCATGGTCATTTGAGATTCCTTTCTTTACCTTTTTGGAGAAATCCAGAAATAGGAGCTAAACATTTTAGGTGAAAAAATGTGATGTCTGCCTACTCTAGAGCAGCAAATCAGCAGGGGAAAGTAAAACTAAATAAGTCAGCAATTGTACTTGGAGAACTGTTTACTGTTATTTTTGTGTCTGAAAGCTACAATGCAAGGGAACTGATTTTAATAAATATTTTCAGAAAAAGTGCTTTTGACTCTCATGAGTTTCATTAAAACAATATTTTTGAGATCTAAAGTATGCACAGATTTTTAAGCGCATCCTTCTGTTACACATGCTGCTGGTGTTAATGATAACAGGTGTAATAGTACTGGATGACGTATGGATCACGACTGTGCTGGAGGCAAATTTCTAACACATTTTTAGCCACAAGCTAATGGTGTTGTCTCTGAGAAATTATTAATTTAATGGTTGTGCTACACTCCCTTTTCATTTCTCTGGTTGAATACTCAGTAGTAGTGAGTTGGCATAAAGTTATAAAAAAAAAATGTGTCTATATTCAGAACATCTTAAAAAAAGTATTGCTGGGTGCTTTATACTAGATCATTTATTTGTAAGTGATCTTCAGAGCTATACTATGAAGTCCTGAAATTGTATAATCATGGTTGAAAGTCAATAGCTTTAATTAATTAATTCAATTTTACCAGCTATAATGTAAAGGAAAATCTGGCAGATGATCTTAGTTGTAGAAAATGTATACTTTGAAACCTAAAAGCCTATATAATAGGAGAGCTCGACTGCTAATCAAAATATCACCAGTTCAAATCCACCAAGTGCTCTTTGGAAACCCTGTCGGACAGTTCAACTCTAACCTGTAGGGTTACTATGAGTTGGAACTGACTTGACAGCACCTAGCAACAACAACATAGAGTAGGAATCCTTATACTGTATTTTACCCGTAGATATGGGTTGGGTCATGAGTGGGTCAGTGTGAGAGCTGTACCCCACCCCACAGAGCATAATTTTCTTTTTAGGAAGAATTAAAATCAACCTCTACAGGACACCTGGCTTCACCCCGACTTGGGTTGTAGGTATAAGTGGTGGTCTCGGCTGGCATGGACTACGGCATACTGGCCCTGATCTGTCCTGCCACAGGCTAAAGTGAAACTACAAGGGCAGAGCTGTGTAGAGAAGATTGCCAGGCACCTGGGTTCAATCAGGACTATTAAAAATGTCTCAATTTAATGGACTCAAACCCTTCCCCTACAAAATTGAATTAATGAACAGAGAAAGATGCCTGAGGATGTGGTAAAAAACAACTATAAAAGTTAACAGGCTGGCTGTTGAACCTAGCTGGACTGTAATGAGAAAGGAATTAGCAGCAGGAACATGTTCTCAGTTTGATGTGTCAGTGTCTACACAAACGAATCTAATTAGAAATGAAAGCAATTTAGTGTTGTCAAGTGTTTATTCCGGCTGTGCAAAAGCCCTTAAGAATGGGGAAGTTACTGGAAAGAAACGTGGTGACTTAGTAAACAAGAAGACGAGATTTTATGTTGTTCTTGTTCATTCAACAATGAGTTTGGGGCACCTTGTGCAATGCTTGGCCTAGGCAAAGAATCACTCATTCAAATGCCTACAGGCAGGTAATTAAAGTTAAATGAAGGGCATGCGCCTCATTTATAGGAGAGTCAGCTTCTGTTAATTGCATCTATTACATGATAATGAGTTTTGAGGCACCAGATCCTCCCATTTTTCAAGAGAAGCCAACTATGCTGCAAATGTATGTAAAATTTCTCAGTGTTTGCAACTAATTTAAAAATGTCAATTTATTTTGTGAGCCAAGCTAAACATGACTCCAGTGCTCTCTCTGGCCTACGTGGTACGGAACGTGATTCTGTTTCAGCGGAGACAGAGCACCAAGACCTGTCATACAAGCTAGGAAGTGGGACTGCCTATTGTGTTTAGACGTGCAGGAGACCTGCAGCTGGGGCTTCCAGGAAATGGTCCACAGATGTAGCACTGGGTCTGGGGTCTGAAGCACAAACCGGATTTAGAGACACATCATTGAGGGATGTGCATTTCTGCCCAGAAGTGGGAAAGCACAGATTGATTATCGCAAGTAGCAAAGAGTTCACTGTGCTTCTCAGTCTTGAGCTATGGAAATATTTAAAGTAAGGAAATGATAAGGCAAAGTTCTCCCCATAATCTACATGCACCCCTGTTATGGATTGAATCGTGTCTCCCAAAAGTATGTGTCAACTTGGCTAAACCATGATTTCCACTATTGAGTGAATGTCTACCATTTTGTTATCTGATGTGATTTTCCTATGTGCTGTAAATCCTGTCTCTACGATGTTGGCTAGATGGGATTATTGGCAGTTATGTTAATAAGGCAGGACTCAATCTACAAGATTGGATTGTGTTTTGAGCCAATCTCTTTTGAGATATAAAAGAGAGAAGCAAGCAGAGAGACAGTGGGACCTCATGCCACCAAGAAACAAGAGCCAGGAGAATACCTCATCCTTTGGACCTGGGGGTCCCTGTGCTGAGAAGTTCCTCAACCAGGGGAGATCAATGACAAGGACCTTCCTGCAGAACTGACAGAGAAAGTAAGCCTTCCCCTGAAGCTGGTGCTCAGAATTCGGACTTCTAGCCTACTAGGCAGTGAGAGAATAAACTTCTGTTTGTTAAAGCCATCCACTTGTGGTATTTCTATTATAGCAGCACTAGATGACTAAGACAGCCCCCTTACATACACACACAGAACCACTCCAAATGAATCATGCAGAGTAGATTAAAAAGAGAGTGCTTGCTATGAAAAAGCAATTTAAGACAAGCCCCTCAGCTCAACCAGATTGGTGATCCTTCAAAACCCCTCTACACAGTGGAGCTGCTACTATTCCACAGGCAGCCACCCATTTTCATCTGGAGAGTTGCTAGGGCAAAAATAAAATCTTTGCACATTTTGAAGAGCAGCCATTTCAATCAAATATGTTGAGCCCTTTTCCATCAGCGGGGTGTACTCATATAGGTCCAAATGCTTCCAGAGAGTCAGATATCCCTTTTCAGTAAATGTCAGTTTCTTTGCCCTGAGCTCTCCCGAGCTGTACATCAGCACATATGGATTCATATCCTCTCTAGGACTTCGGTTATGTGTGAAGAGTCTGGCTCCAGGCCAAAATCCTATGTATGATCTTTTAGGATGACCATATGCAATTAGAAGGCCTTGCCTGGCAGGCCTCATAGGGGCAGCTGCCCTCCCCACAGCAGACTTGGTGCTCAGCTAGTCCATTACAGTTTTCTGGAGGGAACTACAGTCAAGGTCTCAGGCCCTCCTGGTCCAGCCAAGATCATAGCATAGCTGCATTCCCAGCCCAGGCACCTTCATTTGGAGGCACTCTTATGGGGGCAAGGGCTTGGCGAGGGCACTTTTCTCCACTCTGACTAGGGTTTTTCCACTCCCAGCCCTTTCCCCTCTCCCCGCCCATCCCCCCGCTTCAGGACTCCTCAGCAGTGAGATGATTTCCCACTGTCAGCATTGCATGTCACCAGGCCTTTGGCTCAGGTCACACCATGGAGAAAAATGGAGTACTGGGGAGCTGATAAAGGAGCCCTGGTGGTGCAGTGGTTAAGCAGTTGGCTGCTAACTGAAAGGTCGACAGTTCAAACCTGAGTTGCTCCATGGGAAAAGATGTGGCAGTCTGCTTCCCTGAAGATTAAAACAAAAGCAAAAACAAACCCACTGCTGTGGTGTCAATTCCAACTCATAGTGACCCTTGGAAACCCTAGGGGCAGTTCTACTCTGTCCTATACGATTGCTATGAGTCAGAATCGACACAACCCCAGTGGGTTTCAGGAGTCAGCACTCTTCTTTTTCTTTGCCACTTGCCTTACTGTCGCAGTAAGTAAATAAAGGATTAATTGTTACTTTCAGTTTGGCTCGTTGTCCTAACTGACCACCTCACCACCTGGCTGCTCGACAGCGTATTTGCAACTCCAGGGAGACCTTCTTGGTAGCAAAAAGCATGTAACTGGCCTTCGTTTTAGAGTTTAAAAGGAAATGCAACCACCTTTGGGGAGGGCCCCTCTATGTTGCTGTTGTTGTTAGATGCCAGCAAGTCAGTTCCAACTCATAGCAACCCTATGTGCAACAGAACTAAATACTTCTCAATCCTGCACCATCCTCACAATCATTGCTATGCTTGAGCCCATTGTCAATCCATCTTGTTGAAGGTCTTCCTCCTTTTTGCTAACCTTCTATTTTACCAAGCCTGATGTCCTTCTCCAGAGATTGGTCCCTCCTGATAACCAGTCCAAAGTAAGCAAGATGAAGTCTCACCATCCTCACTTCTAAGGAGCATTCTGGCTGTACTTTTTCCAAGACAGATTTGTTCATTCTTCTGGCAGTCCACAGCGTAATTCAATATTCTTCACCAATAACTCAAAGGCATCAATTCTTCTTTGCTCTTCCTTATTCATTATCCAGCTTTTGCATGCGTATGAGGCTATTGAAAATACCATGGCTTGAGTCAGGCACACCTTAGTCCACAAAGAGATGTCTTTGCTTTTTAGCACTTTGAAGATGTTTTTTGCAGCAGATTTGCCCAAAGAAATATGTCAGCTCTTTTTCTTCTAAGGTGGGCAATAAAACAGATATATGTCAAAAAAGATAACTGATGTGTGGTTCATTTTCCATGTGTAGTAGGTTATGCATTGTTAGGATAATTAGTTAGAAAATAGGACCCCAATGATTTTTATAACTGAATTTAAAGTTAGTAAACACAAATATGAATTGTAGGTGTTTTCTTCATGGTTAATGTTGACATAAATGTAAAGAATTTATCAAAGTACCTGGTACGTGCTCTGTAAATGCCAGTTCCTTTCCCATTTGACCTTCCCACAGCCATTAGTGTTGATTTTTTTTTTTTTTTTTTCTCTCGTGTGTTTTCTTTGTTATCCACTTTCAAGGAGCAATTTGAAGGCGCCAACAAAGTGTATCGGGCTGGAATAAAGGACTGTCGAGAGAGCTCAGACATACACAACTACAGAGTCTTCTTAGTCCATACGGGTAAGTGAGATTAAGGAGAACCGGTTCTTTTGAGATTAGATAATAACTATTGGGTCTATCTATCAAGAAAAATGGCAGTAACCCAAATAATGGCCCAGAAATAAAATTCACTGGGCTTGGCAGGAAGCTCACATTGTTGACAGTCACATTGTCTCTTAGGGCTATGATTTCGCTAGATCTTCAAGCTTATTCAATAAAGTCTGTCCAGTCTTATCATCCTATCTCTTAGGAAAACTCTGCAGGATGTGGGAAGTGATCTTGAAGATTTATAACTATCACTCCGCTTTCAGTATCACTTATAAAAATTTATAAATCCACGATCTTGAAATCAATCTCAGCAGTGAAGAAGAACCTGCATTTAAATCTAGTCACAGGTGCATGGCAGGTACTAATTTTCCACAGATGATACAACCTCCAGTATCGTTTTCTGTTTCCTTATTCAATATACCTTACAGAAGCAGTATTGTAATTTGAGTGCTCTTGTATGGCAGGTGCTGTATAAAACGTACTTGCTGCATCTTGTTAAATGTAAAATTCATTGGGCAGAAATTCTATTTTTTTATGATCTGTGCAGAGCTCCATATATTGTCAGCATGTAATGAACACTTGTAAATAATGAAAAGAAAGATGTTGAGTTTAATGCGAAAACGTTATTTCATTATTTTGCTAGCTGCCTGCAGTGAAATTTACTTTTAATTATTTTTTTCAATATGATATGTTCAAGGGGGGTTTTATATTCTGATACATTTGAAGTTTCACTGTTTTCTAGAATGCTTAATATTGTGAATTAATTTAATATTGGCCTGCCTACAAAATCTGCTTTTATTCTTGCATGTAAAATGTTAAGATATTCTTACCTGATGATCTATAAGCAACACAATACAAATTAGGAGGTACACAAAGTAAGAAATTAAAAATCAAAGTAGACCTTTTCTTTTGCTTTGACAACAGTCATCAAATCGCCAAAGCAACCCACTATCCACTCTATTAATTCTGCCAACAATATACCTTCTCTTTGCCTTAGTGTTTTCATACTTGTGAAGTTCCCCCAAGCCCTCTCCTGCCACCTGCTGTGTATAGATTCTTTTCCTGTGGGGTGTCTCTTGTCTTCCTCCAAACTTGCATCTAAGTCTACACACCTGGAAAGCTCACTGGGCAGAGAATAATTATTCCACTGGGGAAAATGTATACCACGTTCATTTACCTACACAGAATCTCAGCAGGAAGCTACTTTAGAGAAAGTTATGTAGACTATAGAGACCTGGTTCTACCTCTCACCCTGACCTTCTCCTGCCCTGGGAACTTCATCAAGTCACACAATATTATTCTTTGTGCTTTAGTTTCTGTGTCTGTAAAGTGGTAATTTTGTCTATGCATTTATATCTCTTATATTCCAAAGGAGTTTTAGACAGTTATTTTTTTAAAATACCTGCTATGATCATAAGAGATCACATAAACAAGTATTTAATCCATATATTGCACTAGACAAATACCATTAAAAAATTTTTTAATGTAGCTTTGAAAAGAAATGTTGAACCTCTAACTGATCCACATTTACTTAAAGCAATATCTTCAGATATTATGTCCCAGTATAGTAATTAAGAAAATCTCTTAGAAATTATTGAAGTATAATGTACTTTGTGCAATTGTCAATTCTATTATTTGTCATAATAGGATGCAGAGAAATTTGAATAAATAGGACTTACTAATAATCTCAAAATGTCATACAAGTTAGACCATTGACCCACAAAAATCTTTATTAAAATATATAAAAAGGCAAAAGAGATAGATTTTAATTTTTATTATTATCATATATATAATTTTTGCTATGCATAAAAATTATTGGCATTATTATTGTTATTGTTTTGTTATTATTTTCTTTAAGACTAGGAGTGAATAGTAAAATGGACCAAAGTTAGGCAGTGTCAAGGAGAAAATTTTTTTTAAACAAAATAATTTAAAACTGAATATTTAATCGTATGACACTTTAATAACAAGGATGAATGATATAAGTTAAAAGAGAGACTGGAGAACTCCAGTGTTATATAAATAAGGAATGTTTTGCTCTTACCAGCCTGTCAGTGGTTAGAGGGGGCCCAGAGAAAACAGTGGTCTAACCTTAATCCAAGTTTAGGCTTAACCCAAGTCATCAAATGGCCGCGGTGAACCTGGGGAGACTCTACAAGTCCTTGGGAGATAACAGCACGGCTGACAAATGATACAGATGGTAAAATTCTTTTCTTCACTGTGCTAGTTATACAGAGGTCTCAACATTACCCATCAACTTTTTAACTAACTGGGAGAGACATGGCCTTAGAATATTAGTCAATTCCATCAGCTTGAATGGTACTTCTTTTCTTTCTTAAGGAGAATAATAAGTCATTGTAACTGCAAACATAATTAATGACAGGTTGGAACATGGTATTAATGAAGCCAAGGTTGGAATCAACTCCCATATAGGAATTAGCAACTTTAACAGTAGGAGTAGATGAAAGACTGTGCAGAGGATACTAGAAGTTTATCCCCACTGATGGGAACGACCCTTCGGCTCTGGTCCCATACTGGTGGCTCAGTGGAAGGAGACATTGTTATATACAGAGGGAGGCACCATGACATTTTATTTTAAAACTTGTTTTCTTGGTATAACCTTGAAGACCATGTTGTATATATGCCTACAAGGAGGACCAGTTAATACAATTGCATTCAAATTTACATACCAACCACTAAGGCCAAAGATGAAGAAACTGAACAGTTCACCAACTTCTGCAGTCTAAAATTGATCAAACATGCAATCAAGATGCACTGATAATTACTGGTGATTGGAATTCAAAAGTTGAAAACAAGAATGATTGGTAGTTAGAAAATATGGCCTTGGTGATAGAAAGGATGCTGGAGATCACATGATAAAATTTTGTAAGACTACCAACTTCTTCATTGCAAATACCTTTTTTCAACAACATAAACATGGAATACTCAGGAATCAAGTTGACTACATCTGTGGAAAGAGATGAAGGAAAAGCTCAATATCATCAGTCAGAACAAGGCCAGGAGCTGACTGCAGAATGGACAATCAATTGCTCATAAGCAAGTTCAAGTTGAAACTGAAGAAAATTAGAACAAGCCCATGAAAGCCAAAGTATGATATTGAGTATGTCCCACCTAAATTTAGAGACCATCTCAAGAGTAGATTTGGCACATTGAACATTAATGACCAAAGACCAGACGAGTTGTGGAATGACATCAAGAACATCATACGTGAAGAAAGCAAGAGGCCATTAAAAAGACAGGAAAGAAAGAAAAGACCAAAGTGGATGTCAGAAGAGACTCTGAAACTTGCTCTTGAACATAGAGCAATCTAAAGGAAGAAATAATGAAGTAAAAAAGCTGAACAGAAGATTTCAAAAGCAGCTCAAGAAGACAAAGTGAAGTATAATGAAATGTGAAAAAGACCTGGAGATAGAAAATTGAAAGGGAGGAACAAGTTCAGCACATCTCAAGTGGAAAGAACTGAAGAAAAAATTCAAGCCTTGATTTGCTTATCGAAGGATTCTACAGGGAAAATATTAAACCACGCAGAAAACTTCAAAAGAAGATGGAAGGAATAAACAGAATCATTGTACCAAAAAGAATTAGTCGATGTTCAACCATTTCAGGAGGTGGTATATGATCAAGAACCTATGGTACTGAAGGAAGAGGTCCAAGCTGCACTGAAGGCATTGGCAAAAAACAAGGCTCCAGGAATTGACAGAATACCAATTGAGATGTTTCAACAAACGAACGCAGCGCTGGAGGTGCTCATTCACCTATGCCAAGAAACTTGGCCAAACAACTGGAAGAGGTCCATATTTGCATCCATTCCAAAGAAAAGTGATGCAACAGAATGTGGAAATTATCACACAATATCATTAATATCACACACAAGTAAAATTTTGCTGAAGATCATTCAAAAGGGGTTGCAGCAGTTCGTTGACAGGGAATAGCCAGAAATTCAAGCCGGATTCAGAAGAGGACGTGGAATCAGGAATATCACTGCTGATATCAGACGGATCCTGGTTGAAAGCAGAGAATACCAAAAAGATATTTACCTGTGTTTTATTGACTCTGCAAAGGCATTCAATTGTGTGAATCATAACTAATTATGGATAACATTGCGAATAATGGGAATTCCAGAACACTTAATTGTGTTCATGAGAAACCTGTACATAGACCAAGAGGCAGTCATTTGAACAGAATAAGGGGATACTGTATGGTTTAAAGACAGCAAAAGTGTGTGCCAGGGTTATATCCTTTCACCATACTTATTCAAGCTAGCTAAGCAAATAATCTGAGAAGCTGGACTACATGAAGAAGAACAGGGCATCAGGACTGGAGGAAGACACATTAACTAATGAAATGCACATGACACAACCCTGTTTGCTGAAAGGGAAAAGGGCTCGAAGCCCTTATTGATAAAGATCAAAGACCAGAGCCTTCGGTATAGATTACACCTCAATATAAAGAAAACAAAAATTCTCACAAATGGACCAATAAGCAGCATCATGATAAATGGAGAAATATTGAAGTTGTCAAGGATTTCATTTTACTTGGATCCACATTCAATGGAAACAGCAGTCAAGAAATCAAACGACACATTGCATTGGGCAAATCTTCTGCAAAAGACCTCTTTAAAGTGTTAAAAAGCAAAGATGTTACTTTAAGGATTAAGGTGTGCCTGACCCAAGCCGTGATGTTTTCAATCACCTCCTATGCCTGTGAAAGCTAGACAATGAATAATGAAGGCCAAAGAAGAATAGGTGCCTTTGAATTACGGTTTTGGCAAAAAATACTGAATATACCATGGACTGCCAAAAGAATGAACAAATCTGTCTTGGAAGAAGCACAGCCAGAATGCTCAGTAGAGGCAAGGATGGTGAGACTTTGTCTCATACTTAGGACGTGTTATCAGGAGGGACCAGTCTCTGGAGAAGGACATCATGCTTGGTAAAGTACAGGGTCAGCGAAAAAGAGGAAGACCCTCAACAAGATGAATTGGCATAGTGGCTGCAACAATGGACTCAAGCATAACAATGATTGTGAGGATGGTGCAGAACCAGGCAGTGTTTCATTCCTTTGTACACAGGGTCACTATAAGTCGGAACTGACTCGACAGCACCTAACAACAACAACAATCTTTAAGGGAGCAGATCATTAAGTCTTTCTCCCACTGATCAGCTGGGTGGGTTGGAAACACCAGTCATTGGTTAGCAGCCAAGCACTTAACACTTGCATCATAGCAATAAAACGTGTACACAGTTTGCTCATTAATACGACATAAAAATGTTAGAGAAACACCATGTTTTCCTGTTATTTGGCAAAGCCATTGGTTGGAATCTGTGATGTCTTAAAATCACATCAATTATGTTTTGAACCAAACTAATTTCAACTGACATAATTTTGTCTGAAAGTGCACAAGTGAGTGACTTTTAAAATATTGTCGGGACTCACTTCCTGATTTGAAAACATTAAATACATATATATACATAAAAAATTGGGAAGCAAGTTCAAAGACATTGAAAAATAAATTTGAAATTGAACATTCAGCAGAGATAATCAGGCCAAATTTGAGATGAAAATTATCTGGATATTCTCCATCTGGTAAACATTTTCAACACCAACCTTCTTAGGTTATTACAAACATAATTTTTATTAGCAATAAGTAAATATATATACTACATGTACACATGTATGTGTAAATATGTTATGAAAATAAAGATATTTGCTGGTTGATTGACCAGTGGATCAAATGATCAGTATATAAAGGATAAACACATAGAATAGGACATTGAGCTAATAATAGCTAAAATGTGTTAAATATTTAATACGTGACACAGTATTCTAAAAGGTTATGCATATTAACATTTAATACATTTAATCTTCACAATCATCTATAAAATAGATACTATTATTATCACCAAAAATAAGGGAAACCCTCAATAAAATGAATTGATACAATAGCCGCAACAATGAATCCAAGCGTACCAACAATCATGAGATCGTGAAGATGACACAGGATTGGATAATGTTTCTTTCTGTTACGCATAAGGTCATCATAAGCCTGCACCAACTCAACAGCAACTAACAACAATGACAATTATTAATACTACAGAAAAATTAAGTAACTCGCCCAAGGTCACGGGCAGTATATGAACTCAGGTTTTTAACTATTACAGTATAATTCTTTGCTGATTAAGTATTAATCCCCAAATACATCCCCTACAGGCTTATTTTAACAATTTATTTTAAGAGCATATTTTCTCATAATTTGTTTTTTTATTTTTATGAAACTAACATGGTGGAGGAATAGATCAAATTTTGGTGTTTCTATGACATTTCTTATTTTATTGTAAATGTCTTATCAATGAGCAAACTGTGTATAAATTTTGTTTCAGTGCTGTAGAGATTGTACACCTACAGATGCAAACCACAATGTTAAAACCTACATATTACGTAGTTTTACTAAGTACAAATAAGTACTCATAATTAAATGCACCATTACTAACCTTTGGCTATATTATATTGAGTTAGTATGTTTATAATGATTACTCTATCAAAATAGAAAAATCAGTGGTTATTCTTTCGCTGCAAAACAAACATTTTGTTTAGATGTTCGCAGATACAGTATTCAATAGGATATTTGTTTTTCAGGCCCAAAAAAAAAGTCTTGAGGAGGGGAGGGATAATGCTTTTGAGACATGTAAAGATACTTTCTATGGCATGAGAAATTCACTCTGTGTTGCTCTAGATAGTCTGAGCATCAAACTAAAACTGGATAGTGAATACTAGAGAAAGAAAACTTTCAGCTTAAAATAGACTTTCTAGTATTTGAAGTTCTCCTCTAGTGACATGATCTTCTTTAAAAAGTATTGAGCATCTTGTCAAGGAAATATTTAAGCACTGGCCAGATAAGTAGGTTAGTGATATAATAAAAAATATTACTCAGTTGGGTGTTGATTTGGGCTCTGGAACTACTCTAAGGTCTATGATAATTAGAAATTTTTCTTGCAAACTCCATTATAGTAAAAATGGCGAGAACACTGTTGCGTTGCAGGTCAGGGCCAGCAGGAAATGAAGCACTATAATAAAAATTACCTGGATTCTCTGCAGGCTTGTGCAGTCGCTTTAAGTACACAAGGTTAACTCTGTGGGGAAACTGCACGTTCCAGGTTCCTCCACTTTAGAATCGATTTATGCTGTGCGTGGGTCTTTGAAAATAATAGTGACTGCTTTTCTATTATTTGGGAAATAATGGAAAATAATAACTGTATTCACAATTTAACTTTTCATGTAGCGTTTAACAACCCCGTAATGTTAAAGATGGGTTCTAGTTTCCTAACCTGAAGATAATCCACTACCACTGAGTTGATTCCGACTTACAGCAGTCCTACGGGACAGAGTAGAACTGCCCTATTGGGTTCCCAAGGCTGTAATCTTTACAGGAGCAGACTGCCACATCCCTCTTCTGCTGAGTGGCTAGTGGGTTCAAATCACCGAACTTTCAGTTAGCAGCTGAGCACTTAACCACTGTGCCACCAGGGCTCCTAACCTGAGGGTTGTTGTTGTTGTTAGGTGCCATTGAGTCAGTTCTGATTCACAGCAACTGTCTTGGTCATCTAGTGCTGCTATAACAGAAATATCACAAGTGGATGGCTTTAACAAAGAGAAGATTATTCTCTCACAGTCCAGTAGGCTACAAGTCTGAATTCAGGGTGATGGCTCCAGTGGAAGGCTTTCTCTCTCTGTTGGCTCTAGAGGAAGGTCCTTGTCATCAGGCTTCCTTTGGTCTGGGAGCATCTCAGTGCAGGAACCTCAGGTCCCAAGGATGCTCTCTGCTCCTGGTGCTGCTTTCTTGGTGGTATAAGGTTCCCACGTCTCTCTGCTCGCTTCTCTGTTTTATATCTCAAAAGAGATTGGCTTAAGACAGTACCTAATCTTGTAGACCTCATCAATATAACTGCCACTAATCCATCTTATTACATCATAGTGATAGGATTTACAACATATAGCAAAATCACATCAGAAGATAAAATGGTAGACAATCATACAAGGGAACCATGACCTAGCCAAGGGGACAGATATTCCTGGGGGACACAATTCAATCCATGACAGCAACCCTATGTACAACAGAACGAAACACTGCCCAGTCCTGTGCCATCCTCACAATCGTTGCTACGTTTGAGCCCATTGTTTCAGCCACTGTGTCAATCCATCTCTTTGAGGGTCTTTCTCTTTTTTGCTGATGCTCTACTTAACCAAGCATGATGTCATTCTCCAGGGACTGGTTCCTCCTGATAATATGTCCAAAGTTTGTGAGACGAAGTCTCACCATCCTCCCTTCTAAGGAGCATTCTGGCTATACTTCTAAGACAGATTTGTTCATTTTTCTGGCAGTCCATTCAATATTCTTTGCCAACACCATAATTCGAAGGCATATATTCTCCTTTGGTCTTCCTTATTCATTATCCAGCTTTCATACACATATGAGACAGGCGCACCTAAGTTCTTAACATGACATCTTTGCTTAACACTTTAAAAAGTTTTTTTTGCAGAAGATTTGCCCAATGCAATGCGTTGTTTCATTTCTTGACTTCTGTTTCCATGGGTGATGATTGTGAATCCAAGTGAAATGAAATCCTTGACAACTTCAGTCTTTTCTCCGTTTATCATGATGTTGCTCATTGGTCCAGTTGTGAGGATTTTTGTTTTCTTTATACTGAGGTGTAATCCATACTGAAGGCTGTGGTCTATGATCTTCATTAGTAAGTGCTTCAAATCCTCTTCCCTTTCAGCAAGCAAGGTTGTGTCATCTGCACATCGCAGGTTGTTAATGAGTCTTCCTCCAATCCTGATGCCCCATTCATCTTTATACAGTCCAGCTTCTCAGATTATTTGCTCAGCATACAGATTGAATAGGTATGGTGAAAGGATACAACCCTGACGCACACCTTTCCTGGCTTTAAACTACTCGGTATCCCCTCGTTCTGTTCAAACGACTGCCTTTTGGTCTATGTACAGGTTCCTGAAGGTAGTTCTTTTTTATTTATTTAGAGCTATACAGCAGCCATGGAGCTCAATCCAATGCCTGGGTGAACATAGGCAGTATCTAACACATCAAGGCAGGAGAAATAATTCACTTCCATGTGGACTGGATTTCCCCTTTGTGTTTTCTCTTTCTGCCTTCTCCCTTAAAGGGTTGAAAAACTATATTCTCACTGAATTCTTTTTAAACATAGATGTTTAAAAGTGAAAGTAGCAGTTTGTGCTCTGCCTCGTGCTACTTGGCTCTTCAGTATCATGAATCTCTTGTTCTTCTAAAAAAAGAAAGTCTATGTAAATGAGGCTCCCTGATTTAACTGATTATGAAGAAAATCAGATGGCTTTATGGGAAGTATCATTACGATCTGATTTATGTGAACTAAAATCCTGTTAGAGTTTGGTGTAGCTTATTTTGCTCACGTTTTACTCAAATGTCAAGACTGAAGTGTTACTTGAAATACTAGTTTCTGTGGTTTTGTATCTAATACATGTTTTTCCCCTGACATTTTACTGATAAATATGCTTGCTTTTGTTGTCTCTTATAAACAGATAAAGCAACCGTTCATGAACCTTCCAGACAATATGATGAATATAATTAATGTCACTGAACTGTACATGTGAAGAATGTTGAAATGGCAAATGTTCTGTTACATACATATTTACCAAAATAAAAAAAATTAATTCATTAAATTTTTTAAAGAAGGGCTAAAAATGATTGAGCTCTAACTAGTAGAAGTCACAATTTGCTGACATTCGTTTACTGATCCATTTATCAGCACATACTCAAGGGGACTTCTATGTGTCAGGTACTGTTCTAGGCACTGGGGTCAGGCTGTATGCCCTCATAGAGCTTCTATATAGTAGGGGAAGATGGGCAATCAATAAGTCAATAAAGACATGCCCACAGACACACATAAATGAGTGCTGCAGAGAAACATAAAATAGAGACTGGGAGTGGGAATGCAGCTATAAGTTAGGGTGGTCAGGGAAGGCCCTCGGTGAAAAGTAATATTTGAGCAAAGACCCAAAGGCCACGAGGGAGCGAGCCATTCAGCAATCTAGGTTAAGGGCCTTCTAGGCAAAGCAGACAATGCATGTGAAGGTCCTGAGCAAAGCAAAGGGGAGAAGTGGTAGAAGCTGAACTCAAAGAGGTCACAAGGGCCAGAACATGTACGGCCCTGGAGGAGAATGTAAGGACTTGGGCTCTTACATTGAAAGAGACGAGGTCCTTTGGATAAGTTTGAACAGAGGATTGCCATGTATGTAAATTTTTCTATAAAGCACTAAAAGCACTAGATAGTAAAAATAACTTGGTGAGCCACACAGTCTGTGTTGCGACTACTTAATTCCACTGTTGTCATGGGAAAGGAGCCATAGGCAACACATAACCCGGTAGGTATGGCTATGTTCCTAAAAAACTTTTTTACAAAAACAGGCAGCAGGCATATTTGGCCCACAGGTTGCAGTTTGTTGACCCCAGGTTTAAAGGATCATTGGTTCAGCTGAGCTGTTCTCAGGCTGCTTCCACATTGGCCTCTGTGCTCTGCAGCCAATAGTCACAAAATGTAAAATGACAGGGTAAAGATTCGAATTTCAGCGTCCTCCTGTAGATGTGATGATCAGAGCTGTCCTCAGCTAACAGGGTTTATTATTGTGCAGAAACTGGACTACTCTAACAAACCCGACAAAACACCCAGACAGAAACGTGAGCCCTGGCACTGGTGTGTGAGGGAGGTCCTGTGGCTGGCAGTCCTAGACTGAACAGATAACATGATGGAATATGTGAGTGGGAATCTTCATTAGACCTGATGACCTGAACTCTTATCAAAATGATCTGTAAACCTACAGTCAGGTTCACTGCATCTGATGTGGTCCTGTTGATGACACCAGTGGATGGAAATTATTCTTATTTGGCCTAAAAGTTCTCAGCTGGGTACACTGTGCAATAGGCTATTTTCCCCCATTCTTAAGCCTCACTCCGGATCAAAAAAGCTACCCAAGCCTTCTCCATGAACAAATAGTAGCATCAACCTAGCCATGTCATAATATTCTCTTTGGATGTCCCTGGGTATTTCAAAGGGTTAAGCATTGGGCTGCTAACCAAGAGGCTGGCAGTTCGAGTCCTCCCAGACATGCCTTGAAAGAAAGACCTGGTGATTTACTTCCAAAAAAATCAGTCATTGAAAATCCTGTGGACCACTGTTCTACTCTGACACACTTGTTGTCACCATGAGTTAGAACTGACCCAATGTCAACTGGTTTTCTTGTTTGTTCATTTTTACCAATAGGAGGCTCGTTTGATTCTCCAGAACCAGGCAATATTTGGAACATTCAAAAACTTTTTTAAAAATCATTTATCTGAAACTCAAATTTAAATGTGCATCCTGTTTTTTCTTTGTTTATTGTGTGGATTTTGGGGACTTTATTTATTTTGCTAAATCTGGCGAACCCCCTTTTAGCAACAAAAAAAAGTCTGGAAAAGCCTAAAAATCAAAGGGCCATAAACTGTCCTGACAGAGGGCAGAGGATATTCTTTCTGATCAGGAGAATTATTCCAGAGCCCCCAAATCGCAATCAGGTGGTTATCCACTCATGTCCTGCCCTTCAATCTAGCCCTTAATGACACTAATGAATGAAACCTGAAGTGAAAACAACCCTGGCAAGATGCATTATTAACACATTCCACAGAGCCCTGTGAGTGGATGCAAGTACGACTGAAATGGAATCTTGTTCTGCTTTGCAAATACTTCAACAGTTGACTTTATCATAAGGATTAAGATCTCTGATGTAAATGATGTACCCTCAACAATCCTCTGTTAATCCAGTAATGATTCAACAACTGCTCCTTAGATCCTTTGATGTAGTTGAATGTCATGAGGTAATTTACTAGATCCCTGAATTCCAACTACGAATTTGTAGACTTATAGTGCAGATGTTGAGCCTTTAATCCGTCTTTATAGCAATGATATTTAATTGAATCAAATTATGTTAAATTACTCTTAATGTAACAGTGAGTAGTTATGTATTTTGGGTACTGTATTAATTTTTTTAGTTGTCTTTTTTATTTAGAAAGCATTCAAACATTGAGGCACAGACTAGATTGTTTCATATTTTCTCATATAAACTTAAAAGAAATAAAATAACGCACTGGGGTGGAAACTGGTGGTCGTTTTATAGTCTCTTAATGACTGTATGTATGTAAGTGCTGCTTTTTAATCTGGCTCAGGGTCGGATTAACCAGTGAGTGAGGTATGCAGAGGCTTACTTGTGTTTACTTACTAATCTGTAGTGAACAATTTCACATGGGTTTCACCACATCTTCCCTCTGTAGCTGTGTCTCTTTTCCTCTTTCTACAAGGATACCAGTCATATTGGATTAGGACCCACCCTACCTCAGTATGTTGCTGCTGTTGTTAGGTGCCATCCAGTCAGTTTTGGCTCATAGCAATCCTATGCACAACAAAATAAAACACTGCCTGGTCCCATACCACCCTCACAATCGTTATTGTGTTTGAGCCCGTTGTTGTAGCCACTGCGTCAATCCATCTCTTTGAGGGTCTTCCTCTTTTTCACTGACCCTCTACTTTACCAAGCAGGATGTCCTTCTCCAGGGATTGGTACCTCCTGATAACATGTCCAAAGTGAGCAAAACCACAAAGTCTCAGTTCCTCGCTTCCAAGAAGCACTCTGGCTGTTTTTCTTCCAAGACAGACTTCTTGCAGTCCACAGTATACTCAGTATTCTTCATCAACACCATAATTCAAAAGTATCAATTCTTCTTTGGTCTTCCTCATTCATTGTCCAGCTTTCATATGCATATTTGGCAATTGAAAATACCATGGCTTGGGTCAGGTGCAGCTTAGTCTTCAAGGTGACATTTTTGCTTTTTAACACTTTAAAAAGAGGTCTTTTGCAGCAGACTTTTTTTTTTTTTGCCCAGTGCAATATATTGTTTGATTTCTTAACTGCTGCTTCCTTGGGTGTTGATTGAGGATCCAAGTAAAATGAAATCCTTGACAACTTCAGTATCTTCTGCATTCATCATGTTGTTGCCTATTCGTCTGGCATGACCTCAAGTTAACTGATAGCATCTTCAAAGGCCCTATTTCCAAACAAGTCACATTCGCAGGTGACAGGGTACTTCAGCATATCTTTTGGGGGGACACAGTTCAACCTATAATACCTTACAAGATTAAATGGATCAAAACACTTTGTGAGTAACAAAGCAAAAGATAGAAAAACTCAGTATGCTGGTATCCCATGCTGCCTGAAAGGATTAAGACAAAATATAAGCCCACATGAGATAAAAGGTTTATATTGTACCTTGGTAAATAAAAAGGCTGACTATATATAATTTAATAAGGTACAGAACTATGGCAGGATTCCTTGGGGTTCATTAGCCTCTGAACTTTTCCCTTCTCAGTACCCCATTGGCCCAGTTCTTGGAGACGGATCCACCAACCTTTCTGACTGCTGAGCACAGCCGCCTTCCAAGTAAACAATTCCCAAAAGAGTTTCTTACCATAAAGTTGCTAGGAAGTCTGCTACTCTGGTCGCCACTAACTCAACCAGAGTATTATCTAAACCAGAGTTGATCTGGAGCAGGCTGGGCATGAGAGAGGCCAAATGCCATTGTGGAGCTTTTTCCAAACTATGCTCCCTAGAAGCACTCCACGTAGGATGGTAACATCATCTTTCATATCAATCATGAATTCTAGGCACACCAACCACTAAGGCCACAGATGAAGAAATTGAAGATTTTTACCAGCTTTTGAAATCCAAAATTGATTGAACATATGATCAAGATGCATTGATAATTACTGGTAATTGGCATGCGAAAGTTGGAAACAAAGAAGAAGGATGGGTACTTGGAAAATATGGCCTTGGTGACAGAAACAGTGCTGGAGATTGCACAAAAGAATTTAGCAACACCAATGACTTCTTCGTTACAAATACTTTTTCACCAACATAAACAGTGATTATATAAGTGGGTCTCACCAGATGGAATACACAGGAATCAAATCGACCACATCTGTGGAAAGAGACAACAGAAAACCTCAGTATCATCAGTCAGAACAAGACCAGGGGCCAACTATGGAACAGACCATCAATTGCTCATATGCAAGTTCAAGTTGAAACTGAAGAAAATTAGAACAAGTCCACAAGAGCCAAAGTACAGCCTTGAGTATACCCCACCTGAATTTAGAGATCATCTCAAGAATAAATTTGACATATTGAACACTGATGACTGAAGACTAGACAAGTTGTGGAATGACATCAAAAGACTTGAAGCACTTACTGATGAAGATCAAAGACCATAGCCTTCAGTATGGATTATACCTCAACATAAAGAAAAAAATCCTCACAACTGGACCAATAAGCAACACCATGATAAACAGAGAAGAGATTGAAGTTGTCAAGGATTTCATTTTAAAGGGCATCCAAATTGGTAAGGAAGAAGTGAAAGTATCTCTATGTGCAGGTGATATGATCTTATACACAGAAAACCCTAAAGGGTCCACAAGAAAACTACTGGAACTAATAGAAGATTTCAGCAAACTATCAGGATACTAGATAAACATACAAAAATAAGTTGAATTCCTCTACACCAACAAAGAGAATGTCGAAGAGGAAATCACCAAATCAATACCATGTACAATAGCCCCCAAGAAGATAAAATACTTAGGAAGTAATCTAACCAGAGACGTAGAAGACCTATACAAAGACAACTACGAGACACTACTGGAAGAAATCAAAAGAGACCTATGTAAGTGGAAAAACATACCTTGCTCATGGAGAGGAAGACTCAACATTGTGAAAATGTCTATTCTACCCAAAGCAACCTATAGATACAATTCAATCCTGATCCAAATTCCAATGGCATTTTTAATGAGATGGAGAAACAAATAACCAACTTCATATGGAAAGGGAAAAGGTCCTGGATAAGTAAAGCTTACTGAAAAAGAACAAAGTGGGAGGCCTCACATTACTTGATTTTAGAACCTATTATACCACCACGGTGGTCAAAACATCCTGGTACTGGTACAACAACAGATACATAGACCAATGGAACAGAATTGAGTATCCAGATGTAAATTCATCCACTATGAGCAACTGATACTCAACGAAGGCCCAAATTCCATTAACTAAGGAAAAGATAGTCTCTTTAACAAATGGTGCTGGCATAACTGGATATCCATCTGCAAAAAAATGAAATAAGACCCATACCTCACACCATACACAAAACTAACTTAAATGGATCAAAGACCTAACTATAAAATCTAAAATGATAAAGATTATGGAAGAAAAAAAGTGACAATGCTAGGAGCCCTAATATATGGCATAAACAGTATACAAAACATTATTAACAATGTACAAACACCATAAGAGAAGCTAGATAACTGGGAGCTCCTAAAAATCAAACACCTATGCTCATCCAAAGGCTTCACCAAAAGAGTAAAAAGACAACCTACAGACTGGGGAAAAAAAATTTGGCTATGATGAATCCAAGCAGAATCTAATCTCTAAAATCTACAAGATACTGGAGAGCCTTAACAACAAAAAGACAACTAACCCAATTAAAAAATGGGCAAAGGATATGAACAGGCACTTCACCTAGGAAGACGTTCAGGTGACTAACAGATACATGAGGAAATACTCACGATCCTTAGCCATTAGAGAAATGCAAATGAAAACTACAATGAGATACCATCTCACCCCAACAAGGCTAGCATTAATCCAAAAAACACAAAATAATAAATGTTGGAGAGGTTGTGGAGAGACTGGAACACTTACATACTGCTGGCAGGAAGGTAAAATGGTACAACCACTTTGGAAATCAATTTGGTGCTTCCTTAAAAAACTAGAAATAGAATTACCACATGATCCAGCAATCTCACTTCTTGGGATATATCCTAGAGAAATAAGAGCCTTCACACAAATAGATATGTGCACATCTATATTCATTGCAGCACATTTACAATAGCAAAAAGATGGAAACAACCAAGGTGCCCAACAACAGATGAATAAATAATCAAATTATGGTATATTCGCGCAATGGAATACTATGCAACAATGAAGCACAACGACGAATTCTTGAAACATCTCATAACACAGATGAATCTGGAGGGCATTATGCTGACTGAAATTAGTCAAAAAAGGACAAATATTGTATGAAACCACTATTATAAGAACTCAAGAAAAGGTCTAAACACAGAAGAACACATTCTTTGATGGTTACAAGGGTAGGGAGGGAGAGGAGTGTTCACTAATTATAGTACCAAAACCAAACCAAACCCACTGCCGTCGAGTCAATTCCGACTCATAGCGACCCTATAGGACAGAGTAGAACTGCCCCATAGAGTTTCCAAGGAGAGCCTGGCAGATTCAAACTGCTGACCTCTTGGTTAGCAGCCATAGCACTTAACCACTACACCTCTAGGGTTTCCAATTAGATAGTAGACAATAATTATTTTAGGTGAAGGGAAGGTCAACGCACAATACAGGGGAAGTCAGCACAACCAGACTAAATCAAAAGCCAAGAAGTTTCCTGAACACAACCAAACACTTTGAAGGACAGAGTAGCAGGGGTGGGGATCTGGGAATCATGGTTTCAGGGGACATCTAGGTCAATTGGCACAAGAAAACATTCTGCATCCCACTTTGGTGAGTGGCAACTGGGGTCTTAAAAGCTAGCAAGTGGCCATCTAAGATGCATCAATTGGTCTCAACCCACCTGGAGCAAAGGAGAAAGAAGAACACCAAAGACACAAGGAAAGTAAGAGCCCAAGAGACAGAACAGGCTACATGAACCAGAGACTCCATCAGCCTGAGACCAGAAGAACTACATGGTGCCTGACTACCACCAATGACTGCCCTGACAGGGAACACAGCAGAGAAACCCTGATGGAGCAGGAGAAAAGTGGGATGCAGATCTCAAATTCTAGTTGAAAGACCAGACTTAATGGTCTGACCAAGACTGGAGGAACCCCAGAGGACAAGGCCCCGGTACTCTCTGTTAGCCCAAAACTAAAACCATTCCAGAAGCCATCTCTTCAGAGAAAGATTGGACTGGACTATAAGACATAAAATGATACTGGTGAGGAGTGTGCTTCTTAGCTCAAGTAGACTCATGAGGCTATGTGGGCAACTCCTGTCTGGAGGTGAGATGAGAAGGCAGAGGGGGACAGGAGCTGGTTGAGTGGACACGGGAAATACAGGGTGGAGGGGAGGAGTGTGCTGTAACATTATAGGGAGAGCAACTAGGGTCACATAACAATGCGTGTATAAATTTTTATATGAGAAATTGACATGAATTGTAAACTTTGACTTAAAGCACAATTAAAAAAAAGAGAGAGAGAGAAAGAAAAAAAAAGGGGGGGATTTCATTTTACTTGAATCCACAATCAATACCCACGGAAGCAGCAGTCAAGAAATCAAAAGACTCATTGCGTTGGTCAAATCTGCTGTGAAAAACCTCTTTAAAGTGTTCAGAAGCAAAGATATCGCCTTGAAGACTAAGGTGCACCTGACCCAGGCCATGGTATTTTCAGTTGCATCATATGCATGCAAAATCTGGACAATGAATAAGGAAGACTGAAGAAGAATTGAAACCTTTGAATTGTGGTGTTGATAAAGAATATTGAATATAGCATGGACTGCCAAAAGAATGAACAATTCTGTCTTGGAAGAAGTACAACCAGAATGCTCCTTAAAAGCAAGGATGGAGAGACTACGTCTTACATACTTTGGACATGTTATCAGGAGGGATCAGTCCCTGGAGAAGGACATCATGCTTGGTAAAGTACAGGGTCGGTGAAAAAGACAAAGAGCCTCAGCAAGATGGATTGACACAGTGGCTGCGACAATGGGCTCAAGCATAATGATTGTAAGCATGGCACAGGACTGGGCAGTGTTTCATTCTGTAGTACATAGGGTCTCTATGAGTCCAAACTGACTCGATGGCACCTAACAAAAACAACATACCAGAAATACCACAAGTGGATGGCTTTAACAAGCAAATTTATTTTCACACAGTTTAGGAGGATTCAAGTCCAAATTCAGTGTGCTGGCTCCAGGGGAAGACTTTCTCTGTCGGCTCTGGGGGAAGGTCCTTGTCTCTTCAGCTTGTTTCCTGGTTCCTTGGAGATCTACATGTGACCTGGCATCAATCTTCCCCATCTCTGCTTTGCTACCTTGTTTAATCTCTTTTCTATCTCAAAAGAAATTGACTCAAGATACACCCTACACTAATCCTGCTGCATTATCATAACAAAGACAACCCATTCCCAAATGGGATTATAACCACAGGTATAAAAAAAACATTGCTGTGAGTCGATTCAGACTCATAGCGACCCTATAAGACAAAGTGGAACCGCCCCATAGAGTTTCCAAGGAGGATTCGAACTGCAGACCTTTTGGTTAGCAGCCGTAGCTCTTAACCACTACTCCACCAGGATTTCCCCCACAGGTATAGAGGCTAGGATTTACAGCACATGTTTTTTAGAGACATAAATCAATCCATAACATCGACCCTCTCCTTTGTCCACTGGCACAATGGTAGGCTTGGTCAACAGAGAATGTAGAAGGGACTCTAACGCATAGGAAAGGAAGGAGCTTCTTTTCCTGGTCCTGGTGAGTTCTTTTTCTTGCTCCTATAGCAGGGCTAGCAGTAGCGCAAAAAACACAGAGTGAAACACATCCTCCAGCAAGCTTCACCCAAGGTGAGCAGATTCCTACTAGCCAGCCCCAGACTATAAGCACCCTAGCTCACCAACCCTGGCCCACCAGCTGTCCACTAATGCTGGCCCAAGGTACCCCAGCAAACTTCTCCACCACCCAGTGGGCCATAGCCACACTCTTTCCATCTCAACCGTGGTGGTAAAACCTCTTTCAAATGTCCTTTCTTCAGCTACTCTGCCTCAGCCCTAGAGACAGTAGCCAGCTCTCTGCATTTGATATTCCTGTATTCTTTAGACCACGCAAAGGTTAGCAAACTACAGCCTGAAGGCGAAATCCTTCCAATAGCCTGTTTTTGTATGGTTTATGAGCGAAAATGATTTTTTACATTTTGAAAGTTTTGTAAAACACACACACAAAATGAATATGTGACCAACAGTGTATGTGGCCTGCAAAACTTAAAATATTTACTGTCTGGCCGTATTTGAAGGAGCCCTGGTGGCGGTTAAGTGTTTATGTGCTCAACTGCTAATTGAAAGGTCAGCTGTTCTCTCTGTGAGAAAAAAGATGTTGCAGTCTGCTTCCATGAAGATTACATCCTTGAGAACTCTATGGGGCAGTTCTACTCTGTCCTACATGGTCTCTATGAGTCATAATCTACTTGAAAAGAAATACGACCATGAGACAGCAGTATTACACAGTAAACTATTTATTGGGGCTGACACATTGAAAGCAAAATGCAAGGTGTGGTTCCCCACAGCAAAAGGTCTTCCAGAGGATATTGGCACAGGAAGCCACCAGAAGGGAGAAGGGGAAGAGGGCCTGGAAAGTCCCAGGGAAGAGAAGTAGTAAATGGTCATTAACTACTAAAAATGGTAAACGAGAACTCTGAAGCAGTCACCAAAGTTTTTCTATAAATGAGTCAAAACGGCCCCTGTATATTGGCCCCAGTTTGTTTACTGCTTTGTTGCAAGCTCACAGGTGAGACTGTCTTGCAGCAGAGTGGGGAATCTCTGGGTCAGAGAGCTCCAAAGGCAGTAGCACCTCAGGGTCCTTATAACTACAGAATTTTATCTTATCTAGACCTAGCAGGGACCTTATCAGGATGGACCAGTCCCTGGAGAAGAACATGATGCTTGGTAAATTAAAGGGTCAGTGAAAAAGAGGAAGACCCGCAACGAGATGGACCAACACAGAGGCTGCAACAATGGGCTTAAACACAGCAATGATTGTGAAGATGGCGCAGGACTGGGCAGTGTTTTGTTCTGTTGTATATAGGGTACCTATGAGTCGGAACCAACTTGTCACCACCTAACAACAAGGGCTAGCAGATGTTGGTTGCAGTTTCACAGGGTATGTAAAGCAGACAGACTCCAAGTGGCTAAAAATCTGCTAATTTGGGCTATTTTTTAAAACAATTAGATGTACACAAGTTTGAGTTTGGTGCTTATGGGCTTTTTGGGCTAATAGGCCTCAGTTTGCTATGCAGTAAACAACCTAGGGCCAATACACAGAGGTCATTTTGACTCATTTATACTATACTCTTTACAGGAAAATCTTTCTGACCCCTTTAGAGTTCTCTTTTACCACTTTTAGTAGCTAACTACCATTTATTGGTTAATAACATTATTTTAAAATCTCCTGTTCAAATCATTGACATTGTTTTGGTCTCCTGACTGGACTGTGACTCACAGTCAGGGAAGTGAAGTTTTTTGTTATCACCACTGCTATTTTCATAAGAGTGGGTCTTTCTTCGCTCAGATTCACCCTCATAAGAACTCATAAAGCAATGTGGTGACCCCTACTCAGAGGGAGAGGAGAGGAAGGAACTGGACAATGGGCAGAACCAGACCCTGATTTATGTAGCAGAGAAGAGCTAGGAACACTCACCTGTATGTTAATAACTTTTATTCCATTCCATGGAATGACTAGATGGAGGTCAGCCAAGCCAGCAAGTAGGTAACACAACTCTACTGGGAGTCTGGCTCTAGGGTGACATGAGTGAAGTAAGCTACGTTACTCCATCTGTTATGGATTGAATTGTGCCCCCCTCAAAAGCTATATTAATGTTTTAACCCCTATACCTCTGAATGTGACCCTGTTTGGAAATAGAGTTTTGAAGGTTAACATGAGGCCATACTGGAGTCAGATGACTCCTAATCTAATATGATTCCTGTCCTTAAAAAAGAGGAGAACAAACACAGAGACAGATATGGGAGGGGGAGGGAATGGCATGTGGAGATGCATCTACAAGAAATGCCAAGGGTTACCAGGAGCTAGGAGAGACGTACGGAACAGTTCCTCTCTCAGAGCCCTCAGAAGGAATCAAAACAGCCAATACCCTGATTTGGACATCCAGGCTCCGGAATTGTGAGAAAATAAATTTCTGTTCTTTAAAGCCACTCAATTTGTGATATTTTGTTACAGCAGCCCTAGGAAACTAAGACACCACCATTGAAGACTTTGTGCTAGAGGACTTGCACAGCACCTTGCACATGGTGGTTGCTACCAAAGTCTTTGCAGATACTCGAGTGAATGACACTGTGGGACTTCCATAAAATAGCTACGGCAATGGTGTGTAGAGCACAGTGGTTACAGAGATTACAGTGATTTCAGATTATCTTTAGGGAGCTGGATGATGCTGGTAATAGAAATTTTATTGGAATAAAGAGATTCTGCCTTGAGTACGGCAAGCAGAGGGATGAGAATTCCACTTTGAGGGAAACAAATTTGATTGAACTAAAAAGCCGTAATAGTTTGACATCTATTCCACTACAAATTAATGGATTAGAAGTAAAATATTTGAGGCCAGAAGCTTCGGTTGGCCCATCGCTCTTTTTTTTTTTGGATGAAATTTGCCACACCTCATAGGCAGTTTGATGGTTAAGGTTATGTGTCAATTTGGCTAGGCCATGATTCTCAGTGTTTTGGCAGATATTATGTAATTATCCTCCATTTTGTGATCTGATGTGAGCAGACAATCAGTTGTAAAGGGAGTTTCCTTGGGGGTGTGGCCTGCATCCAATATATATGGATATTCTGGTAAAGCTTGCCCTCTCTCGATCCTGCACCCAACTTGTCATTCTCTGACCTCCGGTTCTTGGGACATGAGCCAACAGCCTCCCATCTGACCTGCGGATCTTGAGTTCCTCAGCTCCTGCAACCATGTGAGTCAAGAGAAGCCTCCAGCCTGACACCTGACCCACAGATTTGGGACTTGCCAGCCTCTACAACTGCATGAGCCATTTCCTTGAAATAAATCTCTCTATCTGTGTATATATATATATGCTTCACTGGTTTTTTTCCTTTAGAGAACCCAGCCTGAGATAGGCAGTATCCAAACAGAAGAGTTTGGGATTAAGGAGGAAAGTGCTGAATCAAGTAATTAGCAGGCATGAGGCCAACATCAGACTTTGAGCAGAGGCCATTGGCTGAATTGGGTTTCAGGCCCCACAATATTGGTATCAGACTGTTATTCACCAGCCTCCTTGAAAATATGTTCAACTCAAGTAAATTAAACTACTGTTTACAGAGGACTCAGCACTGTGGGAGATGCTGGGGTAGATAGAAACTTATAAGACAAAGAGTCTGCCCTTCAGAAGCTTGTTGTGCACTAGATACCGAGCACACCTGCCTACTCAAGGATGTCATTCCAGCAATTGCCCCTTCATTTCTGACACCATCACCATCATTTTTTGCTCTCTCTGAATTGTCCCCATCAGTTACAAACATGTTGGTATTTTTCCCATCCTAAAATTAAAACTTTCTTGGGACCCCAGTTCCATTGCCGGTGACTGCTCCTTTTCTTTTCATCAAAACTTCTAAAAAGATTTTTCAGAACTCACTATCCCCTCTGTCTCATCTCCCATTCTGTCTCAAATCCACTGTAATT
The DNA here is from genome assembly GCF_024166365.1 of Elephas maximus indicus. Lineage (NCBI taxonomy): Eukaryota > Metazoa > Chordata > Mammalia > Proboscidea > Elephantidae > Elephas > Elephas maximus. Next base: position 89,556,721 of record NC_064822.1, read on the forward strand.
GGACTCTCCACCTACCCACCTACTAAACAAGAGACATCTGGATCAGCCAGCAGACAATGGGAACCCTCTCCCTAAAAGGTTAACAACATTTTCCAATAAACTTACCCTCTGGGATGGCCTAACCCCAACCAAAAAAAAAACAAACCCATTGCCGTTGAGTCATTTCCAACTCATAGCAACCCTATAGGACAGAGTAGAACCGCCCCGTAGAGTTTCCAAGGCTGTAATCTTTACAGAAGCAGACTGCTGCATCTTCCTCCCACAGAGCAGCTGGTGGGTTCAAACCTCCAACCCTTCAGTTAGCAGCCAAGTGCTTTAACCACTGCACCACCAAGACTCCTTCTATCATAACCCAGGGGTTAGCAAACTTTTTCTGAAAAGGGCCAAACAGTAACTATCTTAGGGTTTGTGGGCAATATGGTCTCTGTCATAACTACTCATCTCTGCCACTGTAGCAAGCAGCCACAGACAATACATAAATGAATCAGCATGGCTGTATTGCATAAAATTTTATTTATGGGTACTGAAATTTGAATCTCATGCAATTTTCACATGTCATGAAATATTCTCCTTTTGATTTTTTTACTAACCATTAAAAAATGTACAGATCATTCTTAGTTTGCAAGTTGCACAAAAACAGGCTGCAGGAGGGTTTGGCCCACCAGCCATAGTTTGCCCACCCCTGGCCTAACCCTGTGATCTAAATGAGAATCTTAAATGGTTGTACAGCAGCACCAAGGCTACTGCTTATGAGACTTAGCTAATCAGGGTGAAAACTCTGTCTCCCCATGAACACATAAGAATGCGGGGACACCAGTGAAATAAAAGCGGAAGTTTTTGTATAAGAAGAAAAAAATCAAAGGAACATTTCAGACCGAAGTATCTTACGCTTTATCTCTGTGTGCTTATATGTTGCTGTCGTTACTGCTCCTGCTGCTGCTCTCAAAGTAGCTTCTAAAACCTGGTGTCATCATCAGAGGCTATGGATACAAGATGATGGATCTGGAAAGAGGCCAGCAAAATTCCCAATCCACCTGCTTTGCCAAAGTAGTACTGACAATCATGGAACTATTTATGAGGTTACAAGCCCTAAGACTATGTGCTGTTTACACACACATGAAAAAAAGGCACCTACAAAGCTAATTCTTCTCCATGTATGATTTTAGGCCAGGAGGTTCTAGGATTTAAAAAAAAAAAGACAAACTTTTGGATTCCCAAGTTGCATTTTACGTTTGTTTGGAGTTCTGTATCTGCCCTTTTCTATAAATGGCTCTCAATGTTGTTTGAGTTATAGTTATCTTTGAATATTTTATGAAAACTATGGTACAGCCCCCTACAAAACACACACATTTTGCATACAATTTTAGGGAGTTCATGGTATCTGTGAACTACCATGGACCCACATGAGAAAAAGTGGCTTCAAAGCATGAAATATGATGGTGCTTATCTTAATCTTGCTGTACCTCAATTTCCTCATCTCTAAAGTGGGAATCATAATAGAGTTATCAAACAGAGTTATTGTAAGGACTGAATGAGTTAATAAAAGTAAATTGCTAAAGCAATGTCTGACACGTAATCAGCATTTCATAAGGATAAGCCATTATCATTAAATGTAAAGAAAATCATTTCAATCTAGGTCTTCTGATTTCTAGTCTTATGGTATTTCTTCAAACCATTCGGCTTCCTCCATTCTTATTCTACTTCCAATCTACGTAGTACATAAGAATTGTGTGCTACACTGTGCTACTCATAACTGTTTTCTTCTTTATGAAAGTATGCCTTAATTTGGTATTACCAAAATAATGCTACTTAACAAAGAAGCTGCAAATTTCAGTGGCTTACAACAATATGCATTATTTCTCATTCACACATGTGTGGGTTGACTGAGTTCTGTTGATATGGGCTGGGCTCAGCTGGGCCTGACTCCTAGTTGCAAGCTTGGTCCAGGCCTGCTCTATGTGTCTCTCATCTTTCTTAGATTAGCTGTCTCTCAAGGTATATTCTTCTCACAGTGAAAGGCAGGAGCTCAATGTAGCAAATCAAAATGTGTAGGATATTTCAAGACTCTGCTCACATATTTTAAGATTCCCTTGTCCAAAGCAAGCCATGTGGCTAAACCCAAAGCACAGGTGGGAGAAATGGTACACACTGCACCCATAGAGTTTGAGGAAAGGGCCGGATGGGATATTTGCTAAACAATAACCTTCTATAGATTATAAAGTTTGTATTAGAAAAGAAGACATTCATGACCAGCATAATATAATAAAAAAAAAAAAAAAAAAAGAGGAGAGAGTCTTGCATGAGAGCACGAGAAAAACGACACAAAGAAAGGGAGAGAGAGAAAGGAAGGAAGAGACAGAAAAGCTGTGATTGAAAGCCTTGGTTGACTGTTGAGAGTATGTCTGGGTAGGTCCTTCTCATCTATCTGTTATGTAGCTTCCTCATTTGTAAAACATAATTATAATACCCACTTCTATTTAGCTCACAGAAATGAGATATCATAATTCTCATACATGTATCATATTTTTTCCTGGAATGCTGGAGCACTTTATTTTAAACCACAAATTGACATAGTTCTGCCATCTTGCATGCTAATAATCTTTTACTGAGTATTCCAACGTGGGCACTGATCCCCCAGGATTGCCATAAACAGAGAATTGCAGGAGTGATGTCCTTATGTACACAGGAGTGGTTGGAATCTAATCCACTACAGATTTCTTAAGGACTGGGTCTTCATCTTACGAGTTTTTATATACTGCAGCATCTCCAATAGTGCTGAGTATATAGTGAGCTCTCTATAATTTCTAGCAGAATTTCCTAGAGTTTAATATGTTTTCAAGAAGATTGGTTGAAGAGAGAATAGTACCAAGCCTTGCTGATACCTGAGACTTTAGTAAGTGGCCTCTGCTAAAAATCTGATGGAAGCTGCACGCCTATCTTAGCTACTAAATACCCAGCTCAGCACTTTCCTCCTTAATTCCAACCCCTTCTATTTAGAGCCCTGGTGACACAATGGTTAAAAGCTCGGCTACTACTAAAATGTCAGCAGTTTGAAGCCACCAGGTGCTCCTTGGAAACCTTATGGGGGCAGTTCTACTCTGCCTTATAGTGTCACGATGAGTCAGAATCGACTCTACCGCAACGGGTTTCTATGAAGAAGCAGCAAATTTCCTCAAAGTAGAACAAAAGAATAATAGCTCAGCAAACTGCTGCTTCTGGTCCAAAAAAAATTATATTTCTAATCCATTAAATTATAATGAGACACATGCCAAACTTTTACAGCTTCTTAGTTCAATCAAATTTGTTTACACAAGAGTGAAACCCTCCTCCCTCTGCTTGCCAGATACAAGGCAGAATTTCTTTATTCCAACAAAAACTTTATTGCTACGAGCATCATCCAGCTCCTTAAAGACACCCTGAAATCATTTTGATCTCAGAAGCTTTTTGTCACTCCTCTACCAGATTGATCTTACAAAAATGCTACAGGACTTCTGCAAGAAAGCATAGGAGAAAATCTTAGTGACCTTGGGTTAGGCAAAGAATTGTCACAAACTATAAAAAATACAAACTGTAAGAAGAAATTGGATATTCACCAAGATTTTTAAATTCTCTTTAAAAGGCACTATGAAAAAATGAAAAGACAAGGCAACCATAGATTGGATGAAAATATTTGCAAAACACATATCTGACCAAGCACTTGTGTCCAGAATATATAAAGAAATCTTACTCAGTTATGAAAATAAGGACTCAATAAGTATACAAAACTCATAAGACAAACAACCCAGTTTAAAAATGAGCAAAAGATTTGAGCAGACACATCACCAAAAATGATATTCAAATGACCAATAAGCATGTGAAAAGATGCTCAAAACCATTAGAGACCAGGGAGATGCAAATAAAACGCACAAGATACCTTTGCATACATATATACATGACGAAAATAAAAATGACTGACAATACCAAGGGTTCACAAAGACGTAGAGAAACTGGAACTCTCATATATTGCTGGTCAGAATGCAAAATGGTACAGCCACTTTGGAAAGCAGTATGGCAGTTCTTTGTAAAAGTGATCATACACCTACCATACAACACCAATTCCACTTGTAAACATTTACCCGAGAGAAACAAAACCGAAGTTTCCATGGGCAACTCTATATGAATGTTCATAGCGGCTTTATTAATAGTAGCCAAAAACTGGAAATGCCAGTCAACTAGAGAATGGATAAGCAAACTGTGAGATATCTATATAATGGAATACTGCTCAACAATAAAAAGAATGAACTACTGATTCATGCACGGCATGGATGAATCTCAAAAACATGCTAATACAAAGAAGCCAGACACAAAAGACTACACACTGTTTCCATTTACACAGCTTTCTAGAAAAGCCAATACCATCGAATCAGGAGCCTGGGTAGGAACGGGGGGTAATGAAATGGAATTTCCTCAAAGGAAGACAGGGGAACTTTGGGGGCTAATGGACATATTTTATGCCTTATAAAGGTTGTGGTGGAGGTTAGATGACTGTATACATTTGCCAAAACTCAACAAACTGTACATTTTAAAAAGATGAATTTATTTTATGCAAATTATACCTTAATATTTTCTAACTGCTACAGTATCTTTCACTGACTTGCACATCCACAAAGATTTCTGGGCACTCGCCATGAGGAAAACACTGTACAAACCCCCTGAGTCCAAAGACTTCAAGAACAGGGTGATGTTGGATTACTTCTTTCATATCGTCCTAAGCATCAGCTTTCCTGTAGGAATGTCGTATCTACTTGTTAACTATTCTCCATCCAATCATTCCATGGAATGGGATAAAAATAGCAAACATACAGATGAATGTTCCCAGCTCCTCTCCTTCCAGATAAATCAGGTTCTGATTCTGCCCACTGCTCAATTCTTTCCCCCTCTTCTCCCTCTCAGCAGTTATTATGCAATATTCAGGTTCTTGGGAAGCAGAATCTTGAGAATATACTAAAACAGAAAAGGCCCATTCTAATGAAAACAGCAGTGAGAGTAAAAATGAACTTCACTTCCCAGGGTACATTAGGGACATGGTGGTAGTGAAGGGCCCAGGCGAGAGTTGGGAGAGATGGGTTAGGGGTTAGAGAGAGAATTGGAGGTGAGTTAGTGAGGATGAGGAAGAGGGTTCCGTAGAAGAAGAGTGACAAATCCTGGGAGTTGCAAGGTGTTAGAGAATATGAGGGAAAGGAGATTTTAAAGCTGCCTTGGAGTTTTGTGTTTGATTTGCTTGTGATTTGATTTTCCTGTTTGGACATTTCTTTGAATGGCTTCACTTCCAAATGAACCATGACGGTCATCATTTCAGGATGATCGTGCATGCAACAAGCATTCATTAAACACCTTCTGAAGACCCCACTCCTTATTGTGCAACCCAGGGGAGGCAAAATACTCAATTAGCTAAGAGATGAAGCATAATTAACTACACTTGACAGCAGTTTACTGCTTTCAAAGACTTAGTGTGTATTATGTTTTTATTGATTCCTCATAAGAACTCTGTGGGACAGTTCGGATGAGTCACATTTTTATTATCTCCATTTCAGAGATGAAGAAACTGAGACCCAGAGGAGCTAAGTGATTTGGCAGTCAGTGGTATTCAGCAAAGTGGCAAGAATTGGAGTCCAGATCGGGGGAATTCCAAAGCTTGTCCTATTTGCCCTTTCTGTAGCCTCTTGCTCTCTGCGGTGTGGAGGAAACATACACAGGCAGACACCTCAAGCAGAAGCCCTGTTTCTGGTGTATAAAGTAGATTTTTTGGTTTACAATAGAACCACTTGGTTACCTTCAATGACAAAGATTTCTCCTGGGGATTCAGGGGTGTCTCACTACATACTACTCAGTTATGTAGTGCTGCTATAAAGAAATACCACAGTGGATGGCTTTAACAAAACAGAAATGTATTCTCTCAGAGTCTAGGAGGCTAGAAGTGCAAATTCAGGGCCAGCTCCAGGGGAAGCCTTTCTCTCTGTGTCAGCTCTGGGGGAAGGTCCTGATCATCCATCTTCCCCTGGGTCTATGAGTTTCTCAGTGCAGGGACTCCAGGTCCAAAGGACAAGCTCCACTCCTGGCTCTTACTTATCAGTGGTACTGAGGTCCCTCTCTTCTCTGCTCACTTCTCTCCTTTATATCTCAAAAGAGATTGACTCAAGATATAGCTGAATCCTGTACGTTGTGTCCTGCCTCATTAACATTATTGACAACTCACTCCCAAATAGACTCATAACCACAGGCATAGAGGCTAGGATTTACAACACATAGGATAATTATATCTGATCACAAAGTAGAGGACAACCACACAATACTGGGAATCATGGCCTAGCCAAGCTGACACATATTTTGGGGGAACGCAATTCAATCCATGACAAGGGGTATGTGAGGTCACACAGGTTATTATCTCCTCTTTACTATACAGTCACTCTCGGTTCCAAAGGCTTGGCTGCACAGCAGACCTCATAAAGCACCAGCACTTATCCCAGCAAACATAGCTATATAACTTCCACTTCTGCATGTCTCCTGGAATCCACATTTTATTACAAAGACAATAGAAGCAAATTGACCAGTATGCAACGATTTCACATGGAGTTCCTCTCTGAGGAATAGTTTGACCCAAAACCCCACACAGGCCTCACTTGTATTCTTCAGGGTGTGGTTGCAGTGGGCAACAACGAGTGAGAGGAGGCTGTGACTTAGAGGCTAACGACACAAATAACCCTGCCGTTGTGCTGAGCTTCATGAAATAATAGTCAGTCTTGTTATTTTCTTTGGCACAATATAAACCTCCTACCTCGTGTGCTCTTACATTTGTGTTTTAAATCCTTCCAGGCAGCATGAGATTTCAGAGCACTTATTTTTAATTTTCCCCTTCCCTCATTTCTCTACTTTGTTCTCTCAGCTTTGCCACTCACAGTGTGTTGATCCAGATTCCAGCCAGTGAGGGAAGAGAAACAACCATGCTATTATTTTTTAAATGACTCTGGGTCCAAATCAAAAACAGCACTCATACGCAGGTATCACTTATCATTAAGGGATTATGAATGTCCATGAAAGAAACATTGTTAAAAACTGACACAAATTACCAGCGAGTTCTATTACCTATTACATCATAAAGTTTCATGAAAAATCATGAATCTGGCCTGTAACTCAAGGTGTGTTTTCAAAATAAAAAAAATACGTAATTTTAAAATTAATATAATACAGAGAAATGAAGAGTCACGCTGTTATATTCAGAGTAATTTAATATAGTTCAGTTCTATAACACTGTTATAAAGAAGGATTAACAGCTCAACAGCTGCACTGTAAGCATAGCAATTACTGTAGTTGGAATTCAGGGATCTACAAACTACTCTATTACATTTTACTAAATAAAAGCATGTAGAGAGCAGTTGTTGAATCAATATTGGATTAAAAAAGGATTGTTGACATTACATCACTTAAACCATAGATCTTAATCCCTATAATAAATTCAGCTATTGCAATGTTTGCAAAAGAAGAATGAGATCATAAGACTGACCTTTTTACCTAAGATGAAAGAACCCATATGGAGAGATCACATCACAGCAGCAAGCCCTTGCCATTGCTCTTGTATCCCAGCTCAGTATTTCACGACCGATGTTCCCATCTTGTCTGGGTGAGATTATCAGCGGTTATTAGAACTAGCTTTAGGGGCAGAGCATTAATCACCAATCATCTACACTGTGATTTGGAAGATTCTGGAAAGTACTCCCCTCCCCTCTACTTTCTATCTTGATATCTGAAATCCAGGTCTTAAAGGCATTTCAGGCTTTCTGACATTTCTGTTGTTGAAGCAGCTGGTAGGTTCTTTCCTCAAAGCATGAGACGCGCAGAGTTGACCCTTGTCATCCGGCAGATGGTGGTTAGTAATGCAATGAGTTCAGAATCAATAATTGACACTTACGCCTTTTCTGCTAAAATACAATGTTTTTAAAAAGAACTAGGGGAAAAAAATGTAAATACTAGCTGAATACAAAATAGAACACATCTATCGAGATTTAAAAGAATCACATGATGCTTCTTTAACTTAAAGTTTAGCAATTTAAACATGATTTACTCTTGGCTTCCAAATTTAAAATAAAAATTTTATCAGGATATTTCAATGTTCATATATTTTACATTATGTTACATTATATGTTATACTATTTTATATTTAGGACAGAGTTAGAACTGCCCCATAGAGCTTCCAAGGAGAGCCTGGTGGATTCGAATTGCCAGTCTTTTGGTTAGCAGTCGTAGCTCTTAACCACTATACCACCAGGGATTCCAAATGTGTTTACTTGTCTAATCAGAAAAAAAACTTTTTTTTTTTAAATTAGCCAAAACATAGTCTCTGCTTGCATCTTCTACTCCCTTTGCGAAGTTCCATGGCCTTCTCTCCTTCTCTGCACATATGACTTCTTTCCTCAAGATTAATTCAAGAAAAGAAAATTGCCAAGAAATTATGATACTCTCGTACCTGATGTTGGCCTTGTTAAGAGGTTTTTCCCAGTCCTGTCCCAAAGCCAAGTTAGACATGCCACCAATCTCCTGTGACATCACTCTGCTCTCCAATGCCCTTGGATATTGTGCATTGAAATGAACAAAACAGTAGTCACAACATCAGACACTGGATCAGCTTTGCGTCTTATCTTTCTTTTTGAATGATACAAATATATTTTTGAAAAGAATATGCTAGCACTTTTTAACATAGCTGTAGGATATCTAATATAAATATGGTGGTAGAATAATTCTGAATCTTCCCATGACTGCTCTTGAAAACTATAAAGAGAAACATGGGTTAATTTTTTAAAGCCACAAATTCTGTTGTTTTTTGTGAAACTAGGAGACAGAGAAAACTCACCAAGACAAATTGGATGGAAGTATTTTCAAAAGCAGCTGAGATTAGCTGAGCAGGAGACTGGGCTGGAGGAAACAATGAGAATGTTAGGAGGAAAAGGAAGTATAGAAGGCTTGAGTAACAACAGGTCTCAGAAATCACCAGCAAAGTTACTCCCCCAGAAGGGGAGAATTTCACCCTGAGTGAGAACTTCTGTGGACAAGGCTTAGTTTGAATAGATTTCAAGTGCTGGAGAAAACAAAAAGAAAAAGGTCGAAAGGGTCCAGAGGTACCCACAGGTGGCATATCTCAGAAAGCAGCAGCCAAAACACACTTCCTAAAAACGAAGGGATCAACACAGAGCTACCATATGACCCAGCAGTTCTACTCTCAGATACATACCCAAGAGACCTGAAAGCAGTGACACAAACAGACATATGTACACCAATGTTCATTACAGCACTATTCACAATTGCCAAAAGATGGAAACAACTGAAATGCCCATTAGCTGATGAATGGATATACAAAATGTAGTATATATACACAATGGAATATTACTCAGCCATAAAGAAAAATGAAGCCTTGATGCATGCCACAACATGGATGAACCTAGAAAACATACTTAGTGAAATAAGTCATTCCCCAAAGGACAAATACTGTATGATCTCACTTATATGAAATAAACAAATTTGTAAGAACCAAAGATTATTAGTGGTTACCAGAGATGGAAAAGAGGAGGAAAGATGGAGTTTTTGCTTAGGGTGCATTGAATGCATGTTCCTGGTGGTGGCATAATTTGGAAAAAGATACCAAGAATGGATTTACAACTTGAAAAATGTAATCAATGTCAGTGAATTTTACATGTAAAAAAAGAGAACAAAATGTTGAATTGCTTTATGCTTTGTCATGTATGGAAACCCTGGTGGCATAGTGGTTAAGTGCTACAGCTGCTAACTAAAAGTTCAGCAGTTCAAATCCACCAGGTGCTCCGATGGGGCAGTTCTGCTTTGTCCTATAGGGTCCCTGTGAGTTGGAATAGACTCAACGGCAATGGGTTTGGTTTTTCGGTTTTGTTGTGTATACTTCTGCCACAATTGTACATATATATGTACAGTCATGCATCATTTAATGTCCACAATACATACTGAGAAAAAGGATGTTATATGATTTGGACATTGTGCAAACATGCCTAAATTGTGAGCAACAGCATTCACTGATTTCCCACCTTTGTGTTGTTTAATAACTTCCTGTTTCACTTCAAATCAATACTTCTCCTTTGCCTCTTGCTGTTGCTATCACTAGCGCTGGTTTTGCTGTGTTTGGGAGCCATGATGCACTTCAGAGTAATATTTTCAAAAGAAAATTAAACACAGCAATAACGTTACAACAAAAAGACATGAGATACATGAGATTGGATGCTGCTGCCTACGAGTCAAAGCATACACTGTTATACAGTAAACTTTTTATTTGTAAGTAGGGAAAGTTCACATTAAGATAACAATAGAAAGTACAGTACATAAGTCAGTAACATAGGGGTTTATTATAACTATCAAGATATATGTATTATAGGTTATACATGTACTGTACCATTATACACCTGGCAGCACAATCACTTGTATACAAAAGACATGAGATACACAGGTTGCCTGCAGGAAGTTGTTGTGTTTGCTACGTTCGGTTATGTCTGCTATGTCCCATTCTCTGATCAGGATTTCTGAACTCTGTTATAACCTTATGGGACCACGGTCATGAGTATGCGGTCAGACATTGTCCAAATGGACATTACATAGCACAAGACTGTATACTACCAATGTGTATCAAAAAAAAAAAAAGAAGAAAGAAAAGAAAAGATCACCTTCTCAGGCAGATACAGCATTGAATAAAGGGACCAGGAGAGTACAGGACTGCCTGTGGATACCATCCAGAACCAGGCAAAATTCAGGGAAGATAGATAGGTTGATTACACCTAACCTAACCCATTGCCACCAAGTCAATTCCAACTCGTGGCAACCCCATGTATTACAGAGTAGAACTGCTTCAAAGGACTTTCTTGGATGTAATCTTTTACGTGAGTCAGAATCAACTGGAAAGCAACTAGCAACAACAACAATCTTTTACAGAAGTAGGCCTTTCTTCTGTGGTGCTGTTGGGTGGGTTTGAATTGCCAACGTTATGTTAGTAGTTGAGCACAAACCATTTGCACCACCCAAGAACTTATCTATGACTACACAGAGGAACCATATTTAAAGAAAAACGGGAAGAAAAGTATTTGAAGAAATAATGGCTGAAATTTTCCCAAATTTGATGAAAAACATTTATCTACATTTCCAAGAAGCTCAACAAACTCCAAGTAGGATAAACTCAAAGAGATTCACACCTAGATATATGATAATCAAACTGCCAAAAGACAAAGGAAATTTTGAATGTAGCAGGAGAAAATAATTCACCCTTACAAAGGATTTTTCAATAAGGTTAACAGCTGACTTTGAATCAGAAACAATGGAGGGCAGAAGACAGTAGGATAACATATTCTGAGTGGTAAGAGAAAAAAAGTCAACCAAGAATTTTATATCCAGCAAAACTATCTTTGAAAAATTAAGATAAAATAAAGACATTCCAGATAAAAAAAAGACTGAGAAAACTTGATGGTGGCAGACCTGCCCCTACAATAAATTCTATGGGAATTCCTTCAGGTTGAAAAGAAGTCATACTAGACAGCAACTCGAATCTGCATAAAGAAATTAACAGCACAAACCAAACCCATTGCCATCGAGTCAATTCCAACTCATAGCAACCCTATAGGACAGGGTAGAACTGCCCCATAGGGTTTCTAAGGAGCAGCGGTGGATCTAAACTGCCAAGCTTTTGGTTAGCAGCCAAATGCTTAACCATTGCACCTCCAGGGCTCCAAACCAAACCACCAGTAAAGGTGATTACATAGTCTGTTAGTTTTCTATGACTGCTATAACAAATTATTGAAATTTTAGTGGCTTAAAACAACCCAGATTTATTATCGTACAGTTCTGGAGGTTGGAAGTCTAACAAAGGTCTCACGAGGCTAAAATCAATGTGTCCCTTCTGAAAGCTCTAGGAGAAAATCTATTTAATTTCTTTTTTCAGCTTCTATAAAATGCCTGCATTCCTAGTCTCATGAGTTCCTTCCTCCATCTTCAAAGCCAGCAAAGGAGGGTTGAGTCCTTTTCACATCTCTTCACTCTGACCTCGCCTTTTGCCTCCCTCTGCCCTCTATATTGGGCTCACCTGCATAATCCAGGATAATCTCCCCATTTTAAGGTCAGCTGCTTAGCAACCTTAACTCCATCTGCAACCTTAATTCCCCTTTGCCATGTAAACAAACAAATTCACAGATTCTAAGGATTACATTGTGGACATCTTTTGGGGGGTGACATTCTGCCTAGCAGTCATAAAAAAAAAAAAAAGTAACTATTAAAACAGTATAAATATCTTTTTACTTATTTCTTTTCTTACTGATTTTTAAGACAACTACATAAAACAATAATTATACACTTCACTGATATGCTTGTAACTTATAAAGATGTAATTTATACGACAATAGTGGCACAAGGGAGGGAAGAAGGAAGGGAGCTATACTGAAGCAAAATGTATATATGTTATTGGAATTTAGTTAGTATTATTCTAGGTTGTTTTAAATTAAGATGCATACTGTAATCCCCAGAGCAACCACTAACAAAATAACTCAAAAAATAAAAAGAGCCAACAAATGAATTAAAATGGTTTTTTTTTTTTTTAGAATATATCTATTTAACACCAGAAAACAAACAAACAAAAAAAAAGGCAGTAAACAAGGAACAAAGAACAAAAAAGACATAAGACATGTAAAGACAACAGTCCTTTACTGTATCAACCCCTAACACTCCCACTCCTCCCCTCATCTCCCGCCAGTAGCTGGTTCAGGAAATACAATGCATTCAAATATGAATTGCAAAAAGAAATCACACCCATTAAAAATATATAATAGGAAAAATATGAGAAAGCACAGCCAAACTACCCCATGGGGGAAAAAAATCTACTGAAAGAGTTGCCACAGAGCAGATAAGAGCTGCACTCAAACAAAATCACAGGTAGGAGAATTGAGGGAAGAAACAAGCAGACAAGGAAGGGAAGAAATAGGAACTAGCAGGACTCAGGAAAGAAAACAAACAAAAATCAGATATAAAGAATTATAAAAAGCACAAGGGAAAATAGATATTTTGGAAAGCACAACAATGGATACAATAGAAAATGTGAAAAGCAAGCAAAACGAAACTGAAATAGAGAAAGATAAAAGGGATTAGAGACAATCATAGATATAGAAGGGAGTAGAGACAATTGTAGGTAAAGGCTAAAGTGCTAAATTGAAAACCTCTGAGAAGCAAAGGAGAAATTCTAGTGCCTCTTGGTGCTAAGGAGACAAAGATCTACCCATTTCTTACTTGAAAATGCAGATTACCAGTAATGTGCATTAAAAGAAATTAAAAAGAGAATTCTTCAGGTAGAAGAAAATACTGATTCAGAATCACAATATGGAAAAGCAAGAAGAAATGAAGAGCATCAGAAAATGTAAATATATGGGTAAATATAAATTAATATTTACTGCTCAAAACAATACTAGAAATGTCACTGCAGTTTAAAATATATGGAGAATTAAAATGCATGACAACAATGACACAGACAGCAGGAGAAAGTAAGTGGAAATAAAGTGTTCTAAGGTTTTAGCATTTTCAGCGATGTGGTAAAAGTAGTGATTTTTATTAGGTTGTACTAGACTATAGTGAGTGACACATGCATGTTATATTCTATTGAGTAACAAGTACAAGAAAAGTAAAATAACATGTAACCAACAAATAGAAGTAAACAAATGAAGAATAAATATTTGATTAATCCAAAAGAATACAAGGAAATAAAAGAACATAAAATAGGAAGTTCACATAGAAAACAAATAGTAAGATGGTAACTGTGCCACACTGCAAGCTCTAGAGCCAGACCAAACGGTATTAATAGAAGTCTTGTACTGAGAAATGTGACAATGTCAAGGTACTTCAGATGAAGTCCCGATTCTTGAGAAACTTACTGTCTAAATGGGACAGTAGAGCAAACAATTGTGACAGAAGTGAAATATAAGCAAACTGCTTAAAAGGAATAATGGCTCTACATTTTAGAACAGGAGGAAAGAGATGGGTATCATTGGAAGAATCCGTGTTGATTAGCAGTCTTCTTAAGAACACTGAAGACTTGTTAAAGGGGAAGGAAGAGGTGGAGAAGCAGATTGCGTCGACATTTGCACTGATGGTACAAAGGCAAAGGTGGGTAAAACTTTAGTGCCTTAGCCTGAATCAAGGCAGGGGCACCAAAGTGTACAAGTAATCATAGCATTCTTCACCACCAGACACTTCCTGAAAAAAAAAGGAGAAAACAATTTTTTCACTGATGAATGTCCTTCATTAATTTCTCACCAACATCACTAGTGTATTTCACACATCTTCCTACCAACTATTGACTCGCTTTATTCTAAGTATACATACAAACCCTCGAGAACCCTGGATTGTTTCAATTTGCCTTTAGAATCAAATGGCTGTGGAAGAGCACGCATCTTGGTGCAGATTCAGGAGGCAATCATGTTGGGTATCCTACTACAAAATAGCCATTGTCGTGTCCAAGACAAGAGGCAACAAGACTCATTCTGTAGACAGTCTGAGAGGTAATGTTTAACTTAACTTTCAAGGTCACCCATTAACAAACCGGTGGTCTTTGAATCAAACCAAATGATGTTAGAGAAAGAAAAACAAATTTGACTACAGTATTGGCCTGGAGTCTCCATGCTTTTAGAGAAGGTGGAGAGGTTAACAGTGTTGCCAAATGGCAATCTCTGGGTGATGGCTTCCGTACTTCCTGTAAATAAAACATTTTTAATCTATAAAAAATTATTTTAATTATTATTTTATAAGAAAATGTACTTGTTATTTCTTGTTTTACATAAAAGTAAAATAAGGAATTGGACTAATGTCAGAAAGAAATTTTGACTGAGAAATTTACTCTTTCATCAAAGTTGGAAGAAAAATCATTTCTTAAGGCTTAGATTTGGATAATTCCTGGTTTAGCGAAGGCAAAATATGTGAGTGAACATACGCAGTTTATAAAATATATAACTCTAAACTGTCTGTTCTTCAAGATTTGGGCATATGAAATACTTGTCCTCACCTCTGAATTTCAATCAGATGTAAACTATTGGAAAGTGGTTAAATGTGGTGAATCTAACATATTGAACTTAAAGACAAGGAAGACTCTGTCTCAAATTGGCTCAACTGTGTTTGGATACTACCTCAGGCTGTTTTCTTTTCCAAACTTTTCGAATGAGTTCAAAGAAGACTGTGCTACAAGGAAAACCTCATTAAAACAAATATCATTTCCGCTACCAGCGAATAGTCGTTGAGTGCCTGCGAGGTGTAAAGCAACCCTTCCCAGTACCACCTGTCTCAAGATGATTCCAGCTCATGGGGACCCCAGGAAAACTGTGCTCCACAGGGCTTTCAGTGGCTGATTTTTCAGAAATAGATCACCAGGCCCTTCTTCTGAGGCACCTCTGGGTACACTCAAACCTCCAACCTTTCAGTTAGCAGCAGAACGTGTAAAACAATCTCTGACTCTGTTCTTCCTTACTCTGCTTTAAGGGCAAATAACCAATATTGAAATGCCTGGACAACATTTCCTGTTTCTCTTGGATTTCTGAGTATTCTGGAATCAAAAGCTCTTAACTTTCCTGCGTACAATGAGTCAACGAAAAGGAAGGCAGAAACCTTGTCTTGTTTATTTCCTTCCATTACCCTGCAGGTATTTGAATTCAGTGCATATTTGGATTTTCCTCCTTAGCACACTCAACCCTTAGAACATCCCTGTCCCCCTTTCCCAAAGACAGTGTTTCCAAAACCTAAGTGTACTCCACACTCAGAAGAATGACATAAGATATTTCTTAAACTGCAGATTCTGATTCACCTCTGTTGTGAGTCAGGAGGGCGGGCCCAGGAATCTGCATTTTTAACAATAGCATAGCGTGAAGCACAGCTGCACTATGTTTGTGAGAAGCGCGCTCCTGTAAAGATTACAACCAAAGAAACTCTATGGGGCAATTCTACTCTGTCACATGGGGTCACTACAAGATACACACATAAACATATATATACCGGTGCGGGGAGGGGGGCCAAGTGTTTTTAATTCCATACTTAAACTTTGCTTTAAAGTGTCATAAGTTAGAAATTACCCTGAAGATCACATTTACAATCTTATAAAGGCAGCCAGTGGGGAACAGATCCACTATAAAGAAAGGCACTTTTACCACTTTTACAGCATTTTAAAAACTATACAATTATTAAGGTATACTGCTAATCCTGGTTGGTACAACTGGACCATGTTGATTTCATTCCATTACAAAGTCCCATAGAGGTTACATCAAACCTGACTGACAGCAAAATCCATTGCTCTAATTTAGTTGTTCTCTGCACAGCAGAATAAAATTAACAATGGCACCAAATAACCATCACCAAGTGACAGCTCAACAAAAGTCCTCGGGAGCCAAAAGCCACGTTATTATGTTACATGAGCAATTCTATTCTTGTACTTAAACCCACAGTCAATTTTAAACCCTGACATTTCTGAACATCAGATTTCCAAGTCGAATATAAACACTAGATGTTGAAAACAGAACCCAAGGGCAAAGAGGCATGTCCAGAATTGTGAAAACTCTTGAATGAGTCTGAGAAATAGCTTTGCAGGAATACAGGTTTGTCATGCACATTAAACTGATCTATTGAAGAACTGTCTCGACTGCATGAGTTAGTTGAGAGCTGACCCACTGAGTAACAGACACATCCATTACTACAAATGAGCACATTTAAAAGTAGTAATTGAAGATAATGCCTGAATATGTGAAAAATTATTTCAACCATGGTTGCAGATGAGGTTTTATTGCCATATAAATATAACCTATGAATTAGATCATGGCTTCTCGTTTGTGGAACATTTTGCACATTAAGAAGTAATACTACAAATAAATGAAAACAAATGACAGTCTCTAGTGTCTGACAGATAGAAACTTAAAGCTATAGGTTTTGTCATATCTGTTTTTATGTATATCTTAGTTTGGTAGCATACAATCTAGGCCGTTTTAGGAAAACTGTACCTTACTTACTCTTCAGTTTCAGCCTATTACAGAATCTTGGGGTAAGGAGGAATCTTGGAGATTACCTAGCTCTGCCTCACACTTTATGCAGGAAGCTCCGCTCCAGTGTTCCTGTTCACGCGATGTCTGATTCTTTTCCTAGCAATCCAGGAAGCATTATCTTTATTTAAATTTTAGAGTGTAGGAGAGGGTATGTGACAATGCAAACAATCCATTTTGTAGTTCAAAAATAAGCAGAATTAAAGGCATCTCCCATCTCACTTGTCAAAACGAGAAGTCAGTGTTTTGCATGGTAATGCTGGAAAGTAGTTTGTTCTGTATCTCCTGTTCAATCTCTATTTTCAATGACCTTTTCTCACTCTCCTATCTCAAAAGAAAATGATCTAACACATTACATTTCCATTATCGTGTCCCCATCCCAGTATTTCTCACAAAGTTTTACAGTATCACAAATTACTACAGAAAATATTTATTGCAACCTCCCAAGTTTCATGAAATATTTTGCACAAAATCACAGCTCTTTAAAATGGATTTGATATCTTTACTTAGGTAAATTCCACAGGTAAAATAGCAATGAGAGGCGGAAGCAATGTTAGAAGGCATGTGGACTTTTACTTGCCTTTAGACTTATATCTTAAGATACAGGGAAAAGTTAAAAGGGACTTACCTAAAATAAAAGAGCTGCTTTTTATGGGCTGCTTAAAACATCAAACCCCAGAATGACTTCTGCACCCACAAAGTGTATGATTTTAGCAGACTGTGAATCCATCACCCCAGGTTCCTCAGCCAGGTGACCCTTCCCTCACCAAGAGTTGGAGTCTGTTTCCGCCCTTGAATCTAGGATGGCCTTGTGACTCACTTTAGCCAACAGAATGCAGGAATGACATGGTGTGACTTTTAAGCCTAGGACTTGAGAAGCCTTAGAAGCATCCACTTTTGTGCTCTTGGAATATTGTCATTGTTACATGAAGAGGCCCAGCCTAGCCTCCTGGAGGAGGGCAGCAACCTTCTCTCTTTAGTTCTTAGGTTTCTAAATCAAGAGGTGCTGCACCCAAGGAGCCAAAATCACATCAAAAGGAGAGAGACCCAGCGCCATCCCGAAGCTGAGTCCAGTCCTCAGTAGCTTACCAGCTGACTGCAACTTACATGAGGGAGCGTAGACAAGACCAGCAGAAGAATCATACAGCCGAGCCACAAGACTCTGAGAAATAATAAATCATTGTTGTTTTAAGCCCTAAATTATGTGGCAGCTTGTTACATAACAAAGACTAACAGAAATCAATATCATAGGTGGGATGCTACCATAACAAAAACCTTAAAATATGTGGTATTGACTTTGAAACCAGACAGCAGGTGGAAGACAGACAGACAGTGGGGAAACTATTATTTCAAGCTGGGGAAAGGATGATTCACATTATGTAGTGGTGGTAAAATTGTTACCCATGGTAACTTGGGAAGAAAAAAAATGTACCTAATAAATTTGTGGATCTGGCTAAAGAGATTTAAAGACAGATTTTGAAAGTACGAGTTTTTTTTTTAGTTGTGTGTAATACAGCAGGAAAAGAGAAAGTGAACTAAAGAGAAAACTGTTCAGTTTACACATAGAATTTAGGAGAAATATAGAACAGCCAGGATGTTCTGGGTTGGGAAATAAAAGTGTTTCACACTTCTCCAAGCACAAAACCGCTCCCAAAGAGGTGATCGGCTGTAAGGTCTTTTGTTAAGACTTCAGAAAGATTTAACTCAGTACCTAGTAGACCAGTCTCAGCTAAATAAAAAGGTTTCTAAGAATCTTTTTTTTTTTTAATTTTTTATTGTGCATTAGGTGAAAGGTTTCTAAGAATCTTAAAAACATTGTCCCATATCTGTAGGACAAATTTGAAAAGTCTGTCTGATGGTACAGTGGTTAGAAGCTATGGCTGGTAACCAAAAGGTCGGCAGTTCGAATCCACCAGGCGCTCCTTGGAAGCCCTATGGGGCAGCTCTCCTCTGTCCTATAGGGTCACTATGAGTTGGAATCAACTTGACTGCAACAGATTTGGTTTTTGATCTCAAATTATAGTCGTGGCTTTTGGGACACGTGTTAACCCCAATAAGACACAGAGCAAACCCACAATTTTTGAGGGAATTATATTGTTAACTCCATTGCAAGTATAGGGACAGAGGCATTTCAAAATGAAAAGTGAAGTCTGGTCCTAAGCTTCCTACAGTCAGTAAGCTACTCAGCTATAAACACGGGCCATTTCTAATTGAAAGAAAAAAACATTTGTGAAGGCAGAACCAAGAACCTATGGGGTGGAACTAAGACCCCAGGGAAGAGTCAAGAGCCACAGAGAAAACAGCATTAACAATCACTCTCAAGGAGCAGACTGGCCCCAGCCAAAAGCATTCTCTGTCCCCTGAGGAAGAAGCCCTGGCAACATGTGTCCTGCTGGATTTCAAAATTGCTATAGGCTAGCATCTGACATGTGGCCTTCCATTCCTCACCTTTTAAAATGGAAGGGTCTAATGTGAATATCCTGTCTCCATCTCATCTTTGGGCTAGTTCCCAAATCTCTGCACTTGTCATTAGCCTTAACCAAATGAAAATCATTTGACTCACTCTCCCCTTTAAGCTCTGGAATACATAAAAATTGCTCTTCAGAAGTATAAAAAAAAAAAAAAGCTTTATTCTTCTCCCTGCCTTTTTTCCTCTGAAATTGAGTTCATTAGTGTATTAGTTATCTATTGCAACAAAACAAATTATCCTCAAATTTGGCAGCTTAAAACAACAAACATTTATCTCATATAGTTTCTGAGGATCATGAATCTAGGAGGGGCTTATTTGGGTGATTCTAGCTCAGGAACCCTCCTGAAGTTGCAGTCAAGCTGTCAACCAGGACTGAGTATCTGAAGGTTTGACAAGGGTTGAAGGATCCACTTCTAAGCTAACACGGCTGTTGGCAGGAAGCTTCAGTTCCTCACCATGTGGACCTCTCCATAGGGCTGTTTATGACCTGGTGTAAGAGGGTGAAAGTAGTAGGAGTATCAGAGCCTGTCTAACTTTAGGGGGGATAATGAAATCAAGATCAGCCCAAAGCTGATTCCTAAGAGGTGGAGATTCAGACATACCTCCACTCTCCAACCTTTTTACCAATTCTGATGCCAGCAGTCCCTCCCACAGTACTCTACTTCTGAGTTCAATAATCCATTGCAATGGACACACAGAACTCAAAGACCATACTTACAGTTAAGTGGTTTATTAAGGAACAGGGTACAACTCAAGATCAGGATCAACAGGCTACAACTCAGGATCTAGATTAGGAAGCATGTAGGCAGTTTCCCTTCCTCAGTACAGAACAGCTCTCTCCCAGCAGGACAGGCTCCTTTTGGCCCTGCCATCCGTCACCAGCTCTGCTGCAAGGCCCCTTCTGGACCTGTCACCACTGGCTTTGCCACTGGACCCCTTCTGGGCCTGTCACCACTTTCAGTGTTACAGCCCTTGGCCTGTGTCACAGCTCCTTTAGAAGGTTCCTTGCCTCTTCTCTCTCTCTGCTTTTCTCTTTCCTCCTTCTGCTTCTTCCGGCTTTTTTCTGTCTCAAGAACCTCTGTGGGGTTGACTGTTTACATATACAACTCTTTGTCGGTTTCAAGGCATGGCCTCTCCCAGTGAGGGCCACATACAGACCAATCTCCTCTCAGTAGGCCAGATACTTCATTTGCATAGTAGGCTGTAGTCACTTCATTTGCATAGTCTATTGACCAATCCCTGCAAGGTGCATACCAATCACAGGGCAGGCTGCAGCCCAGGACCAGGGGAAAAGAATCAAACCAAGTTGTTTACAGCCTACCTAGGAAATGTAACAAATCCTCTGGGGTAGAAAACTAGGGTAAAGGTAATACCTCTGGGCTTAGGAGAAAAATCTCACAAACTGTTTTTCCAAAGAACCAAGGCAAAAGGCCACATAAAGGAACACATTTCACCACACATGGCTTCTACCAGAGCAAATGATATGAGAGAGAGATAGGGCAGGCGGTGAGGGAAGAGAGAAGAGAAAACAAGATGGAAACCATAGTCTTCAATAACCTAATCATGAAAGTGACGTGCCATAACTTCTGCCATATGCTATCATTCACATGGTCCAACCCTGGCACAGTGTGAGATGCGACTACGTAAGGGATGGTGGGGATCGCTGGGGCCATCTTGGAGGCTGGCTACCATAAACAAAGAATAATAACCCATCTGGAATCACACATCTCTCAAGATGCTAAGGGCTAGTTTTTTCCTCCATTGGTTAGCATTCTTGGTTGTGAGCAACCAGCTCCAGCTAATTTAAATACAAAAAGAGTTTAATGAGAGAATTTTAGTTTCGCACAGAACTGAAAAGAAGTTTCACAGATCAAACTCAGAAAATGGCAGGAACCAAAAGATATTTGCTGAATTTTCGTAGTGTTTGACTTTATGTTAGTTGAGTCGTTACGTTTTTCTTGGCTTTTATCTTGAGTTATGGAGTTGTTATACATTTTTGTGGTTACCTTATTATTTACCCCTATTTTTCTAAGTAAAAACCTAACTTGTATCGTTCTATATCGCCTTGTATCACTCTCCATCTGGCAGTTCGTTGCCTCCTGTATTTAGTCCCTCTTTTTGATTATTGTGATCTTTTACCTATTGACTTCCATGATTCCCTGTTATGTGTATTATTTTTTTTTTTTAATTAATCTTAATTTGTTTGTTTTTGTGATTTCCCTATTTGAGTTGATATCAGGACATTCTGTTTTGTGACCTCGTGTTGTGCTGGTATCTGATATTATTGGTTTTCTGCCCAAACAATATCCTTTAGTATTTCTTGTAGCTTTGGTTTGGTTTTTGCAAATTCTCTAAACTTGTGTTTATCTGTAAATATCTTAATTTCGCCTTCATATTTCAGAGAGAGTTTTGCTGGATATATGATCCTTGGCTGGCAGTTTTTCTCCTTCAGTGCTCTGTATATGTCGTCCCATTCCCTTCTTGCCTGCATGGTTCCTGCTGAGTAGTCTGAACTTATTCTTATTGATTCTCCCTTGAAGGAAACCTTTCTTTTCTCCCTGGCTGCTTTTAAAATTTTCTCTTTATCTTTGGTTTTGGTGAGTTTGATGATAATATGTCTTGGTGTTTTTCTTTTTGGATCAATCTTAAATGGGGTTCGATGAGCATCTTGGATAGATATCCTTTCGTCTTTCATGATGTCAGGGAAGTTTTGTGTCATGAGTTCTTCAACTATTTTCTCTGTGTTTTCTGTCCCCCCTCCCTGTTCTGGGACTCCAATCACCCGCAAATTATCCTTCTTGATAGAGTCCCACATGATTCTTAGGGTTTCTTCATTTTTTTTAATTCTTTTATCTGATTTTTTTTTCAGCTATGTTGGTGTTGATTCCCTGGTCCTCCAGATGTCCCAGTCTGCATTCTAATTGCTCGAGTCTGCTCCTCTGACTTCCTAGTGCGTTGTCTAATTCTGTAATTTTATTGTTAATCTTTTGGATTTCTACATGCTGTCCCTCTATGGATTCTTGCAACTTATTAATTTTTCCACTATGTTCTTGAATAATCTTTTTGAGTTCTTCAACAGTTTTATCAGTGTGCTCCTTGGCTTTTTCTACAGTTTGCCTTATTTCATTTGTGATGTCTTGAAGCATTCTGTAAATTAGTTTTTTATATTCTGTATCTGATAATTCCAGGATTGTATCTTCATTTGGGAAAGATTTTGATTCTTTTGTTTGGGGGATTGGAGAAGCTGTCATGGTCTGCTTCTTTATGTGGTTTGATATGGACTGCTGTCTCCGAGCCATCACTGGGAAACTAGTTTTTCCAGAAAATCCGCTAAAAAAAAATGCAGTCAGATCCCTATCATAGTTCTCCCTATGGCTCAGGCAATTCGGATGTTAATGAAGCCGCCTGGGGAGGGTGGGGGAGGGATCAGAGAGATAGGAGAGCAGCACCTCAGAATATAGCCAGAGTTGCTTGTCTTGCTTGGAATGACTATTATATCTGAGATTCCCGTGGGGCGCGTCGCCTATGTGTGCTGGCTGTGTGGAGATTGCCCCCGGGGGGTCTGGCCCGCTGAAGTCACGGTCAGATCCCCTGCTGCCTGCCCCACGCCCAACGTCAAGGTTCCCCTGCTGGGACGGTGCACTCTCGACTCCAAAATCAGTTGCTGCCTCCTGGGGGTTTCTCGTCCCGCCAGCCGCGTCGCCGTGCTGCCTCCACGAACCGGCTGGGCCCCCTTCCAGGGTCAGTTCAGGTGAGTGGAGCAGCTCCCCGTGCTTGTGCTGTGACCGCGTGTCCCGGCTGGGACGCTGCTCTCCCCGCTCCAAGACCAGTCACTGCCTCCCGGGGACTTCTCCCACCGGCTGCGTCGCCATGCCACCCATGTGAACCGGCTGGGCCCCCTCCCGGAGTGAGTTCGGGGGCTAGGGCTAGGCCCCTTGTTTGTTCCGTCTGCCCCCCTGGGCTCTGCCCCAAATCGGGCTCCGAAGGTCACCTGACTGGTACGCTGGCTCCAGGCTCTGAAAACAATCGCTGCCTCCCCGTATGTGTTCATTCTCTGTCTCTAAATTTGTGTTTGTTGTTCAGGGTTCGTAGATTGTTATGTATGTGATTGATTCACTTGTTTTTCCGAGTCTTTGTTGCAAGAGGGATCCGCGGTAGCATCCACCTAGTCTGCCATCTTGGCCCCGCCTCGATATTTGCTGACTTAATACATAAATTTAAAACAAAATATTTTACATTAAATTATATACTAGTATAGCAGGCATATTAAATAATTACAACTCGTGGGATATGCTCAAAATGTAACTTTATTTTTATCTCTCACCGATTGTTTAAATTTTATCCACTATAGAAAATTCTTTTGGCTGACCCAATAATTTTATTCCTCTTAGGTAATAATAAGCCTACAATCACTTTATACTGCAAAAAAAATCGTGATTTTGAAATCAAAATATCTAGTTCAATATGTTAATCAATACTTCAGTCTTCAAAGGTGAGACTTCTCCTGCACTTGCCTCCCACCCAAGGCCTGTGTGTTAGTTTTCTATTGCAGCTAAAACAAATTATCACAAACTTAGCGTCCTAAAACAATGCAAATTTATTATCTTATAGTTTTGGAGATCCGAAGTCCAAAATCAGTCTTGTTAAATTAAAATCAAGGTGTGGTTGGGATACGTTCCTTTCTGGATGCTCTAGGGTAAATTCATTTCCTTGTCCTTAATAAGAGCCTACCCACGTGTTGGCTCACCACCCCCTTCCATCTTCAAAGGCAGCAATGGTGTGTTGAGTCCTTCCCATATCTCATCACTCTGACTTTTGCTGCCTCCCTCTACTTTTGTGATTACAACGGCCCACCTGGATAATTCAGGATTAACAACAAACAACAACAACAACAAAATGTTGTCAATTCCTACTTATAGAGACTGTATAGGACAGAGCATAACTGCCCCACAGGGTTTCCAAGGCTGTATTCTTTATGGAAGAGGACTCCCACATCTTTCTCCAGCAGAGCAGCTAGTGGATTCGAACTGCCAACCTTTCAGTTAGCAGCCAAGCATTTAACTACTGTGCCAACAAACCAAACCCATTGTTGGTGAGTCGATTTTGACTATAGAGACTCTACAGGACAGGATACAACTGCTGCATAGAGTTTCCAAGGCTATAATCCTTACAGAAGCAGACTGCCACACAGGAACAAGTTACCCAATAAGCATAGCATGCACAGACTTGATTGTACTTACTTACTAATCTGTAGTGCACAATTTCATGTTTTTCACCACACTCACCCCATCAAAGATGTGGTGAAACCCATGTGAAATTGTGCTTACTGGTTAATTCATCCCTACTGCCACATCTTTCACCTGCAGAGAAGCTGGTCGGTGGGTTCAAACTGCTGACCTTTCGGTTAGCAGTCAAGCACTTTAACCACTGTACCGCCAGGGCTCCTTATGATCCAGGATACCGTATTTTAAAGCCAGCTGATTAGCAATCTTAATTCCCCTTTGACAAGTAGCCTAACATATTCGTAAATTCCAAGGATTAGGATGCGTGCAAGTTTTGGAAATCATTATTCTGCCTACCACCGCCTATAAGTCAGCAGCCAGCCAAAAGACAACCACTGGTGAGGACTAACACAAGCTATGAGGATCATAAATAAGCAGTAAAGGAAACACCATCACTGGCAGTTACGGCTAGTTTAGGCTACAGCATATTGGGTTGAAAGAAGAGGTGGTCAGGTGTGGCCACACTGAGAGGGCAAGAAATCTGCTAATTTAACTTGCATCTGCCTTTGGAGAATCCCTGGCTATACTTCCCAACTACAACCCAAATAAGAGGATAGTCAGCTAGACAATGGCCCTGTAAGAAGGGTTAAAGCCTCACTAGAATACATTGGAAACATGTGCCAGCTAAGAAAGATTTCCAAATACAATTCCAAATTCAACTGGTGAAATGAAAACTGGTCTTGTTCCCACCAAAGCAGACAATACCCTCACAAAGAAATAAACACTTCTTGCTGGTACCTTATCATGCTGTAAGGTTTTTTAATGCAAAAATGCCACCAATTGCTGGCATAACTGGATATCCATCTGCAAAAAAATGAAACAGGACCCATACCTCACACCATGCACAAAAACTAACTCCAAGTGGATCAAAGACCTAAACATAAAGACTAAAACGATAAAGATCATGGAAGAAAAAATAGGGACAACCTTAGGAGCCCTAATACAAGGCATAAACGGAATACAAAACATTACCAAAAATGACGAACAGAAACCAGATAACTGGGAGCTCCTAAAAATCAAACACCTATGCTCATCTAAAGACTTCACCAAAAGAGTAAAAAGACCACCTACAGACTGGGAAAGAATTTTCAGCTATGACATCTCCAACCAGCGCCTGATCTCTAAAATCTACATGATTCTGTCAAAACTCAACCACAAAAAGACAAACAACCCAATCAAGAAGTGGGCAAAGGATATGAACACACACTTCACTAAAGAAGATATTCAGGCAGCTAACAGATACATGAGAAAATGCTCTCGATCATTAGCCATTAGAGAAATGCAAATTAAAACTACGATGAGATTCCATCTCACTCCAACAAGGCTGGCATTAATCCAAAAAACACAAAATCATAAATGTTGCAGAGGCTGCGGAGAGATTGGAACTCTTATACACTGCTGGTGGAAATGTAAAATGATACAACTACTTTGGAAATCTAGCTGGCGTTATCTTAAACAGTTAGAAATAGAACTACCATACAACCCAGAAATCCCACTCCTCGGAATATACCCTAGAGAAATAAGAGCCTTCACACAAACAGATATATGCACACCCACGTTTATTGCAGCTCTGTTTACAATAGCAAAAAGCTGGAAGCAACCAAGGTGTCCATCAACGGATGAATGGATAAATAAATTGTGGTATATTCACACAATGGAATACTACACATCAATAAAGAACAGTGACGAATCTGTGAAACATTTCATAACATGGAGGAACCTGGAAGGTGTTATGCTGAGCGAAATTAGAGGCAAAAGGACAAATATTGTATGAAACCACTATTATAAGATCTTGAGAAATAGTATAAACTGAGAGGAACACATACTTTTGTGGTTACGAAGGGGGGAGGGAGGGTGGGAGAGGGTTATGTACTGATTAGTTAGTAGATAAGAACTGCTTTAGGTGAAGGGAAGGGCAATACTCAATACATGGAAGGTCAGCTCAATTGGACTGGACCAAAAGCAAAGAAGTTTCCGGGATAAACTGCATGCTTCAGAGGTCAGCGGAGCAAGGGCGGGGGTTTGGGGACCATGGTTTAAGGGGACTTCTAAGTCAATTGGCAAAATAATTCTATTATGAAAACATTCTGCATCCCACTTTGAAATGTGGCGTCTGGGGTCTTAAATGCTAACAAGCGTCCATCTAAGAAGCATCAATTGGTCTCTACCCACCTGGATCAAAGGAGAATGAAGAACACCAAGGTCACATGATAACTAAGAGCCCAAGAGACAGAAAGGGCCACATGAACCAGAGACCTACATCATCCTGAGACCAGAAGAACTAGATGGTGCCTGGCCACAGCTGATGACTGCCCTGACAGGGAGCACAACAGAGAACCCCTGAGGGAGCAGGAGATCAGTGGGATGCAGACCCCAAATTCTCACAGAAAGACCATACTTAATGGTCTGATTGAGACTAGAGGAATCCCGGCGGTCATGGTCCCCAAACCTTCTGTTGGCCCAGGACAGGAACCATTCCCGAAGACAACTCAGCAGACATTAAAGGGACTGGACAGTGGGTAGGACAGAGATGCTGATGAAGAGTGAGCTAATTATATCAGGTGGACACTTGAGACTGTGTTGGCATCTCCTGTCTGGAGCGGGGATGGGAGGATAGAGAGAGTTGGAAGCTGGCAAAATTGTCACGAAAGGAGAGACTGGAAGGGCTGACTCATTAGGGGGAGAGCAAGTGGGAGAACGGAGCAAGGTGTATGTAAACTTATATGTGACAGTCTGACTTGATTTGTAAACGTTCACTTGAAGCTCAATAAAAGTTAATAAAAAAAAAAAAAAATGCCACCAATCCTGAGACCACTCACCTGAGAGCTGCCTGACATCTACATTTCCAGGTAGCTAAAAATCATGAAATTTTAGTTTTGGTTAAATGGAAATGAATCTAGCCTTGGCAAACTGCATGTAACAAATACATACAATAAATTCCTTATTTTGAAAATAGAAGTATACAATTTTTATTAATAAAAAATCAGTTTCTACCCAACTCCTCCAAGTACATGTTGAGCAAATATTTAAGTGTCACTAGTTAGTTCAAAGGGAAAACCAAATTATTGGCCTTCTTTAGATATTTTTTTGGCTGCAACTCGGCAAGTAAATTCAATTTCAAGTGAGATATTTTAAGTCTCATGGTATTTTTCAATCTAGCCATTACCAGAGTCTTCCTTCGGGGTTTTTAGACACATGCAGGTTACCAATGAGAAAACTGATATTTAAGAATCCGCCATAAGGAAAGCACTCTGCTAGGAGCTAGAGGTTCAACAGTGAATAGGACACAGATTTTACTCTCAAGGCACACACACACACACACACATACACACACAGAGATGTACTGGACCCTAGTCACATGGCCAAGTTTCCTTTGATTTCCTCCATGGATTTATTAGTTTTCAGATGTAATTCACTATCTTAAGAGTAAAATTCACCTACTTAAATGACAATTTAAAATAATTGTTTTCCATCTTAGGAATTTTCACTGATTAACAATTTAGTAGCTAAATGTAGTTTAAAGACAATTAGAGGTGGGGAAGGAGCCCTGGTTGTACAGTGTTTAAGCACTTGGCCATTAACTAAAAGGTCAGCGGTTCGAACCCACCAGCCACTCGGAAAAAAAATGTGGCAGTGTGCTTCCATAAAGATTCACTGCCTTGGAAACCCTATGGGGCAGTTCTACTCCATCCTATAGCCGCTGTGACTGGGAATTGACTCCACAGCAATGGGTTAGAGGTGGGAGTGCGGGAACTTACTAACATAGGAGTTAAGTTTTGAGAGTCAAAAGGCCAGTATTTACCAGTCCACTCAGTTTTGACCGCTCCCAATTTGATGGTATCCCTTTAGAAAACCCCTCCATTTCTGTTACCTTTTTCTGTCCTTCAAAGTAATGATGTGGTCAAATGACCTTTGCTATTTCAGAGCTTCAGTCGCTCTAGTTTGCAGAGCCTGGTGTAAGAGATGAGTTCTGCACCCCTTCTTCTTCCCAGAGTTTAGCCACTCCTGATGAGACCAGAAGTCAGGAGAACATAATGATGGGATTTTATTACCTGTCTAAAACACCTCCACATTTCAGAAAACATTTCACACAGAAGAGTTCAGAATTCTGGGAATCAATCTGCATTTTATTTTACAGTACATTCATAAGTTCCTGCATTTCCAAGGTAACCAGATCACATTCATTGTAGCACTGCTGGTAACAAAATTATACAACTACCCTGGCTTCAAAAATAAAATAGGGTGATGCACATTAATACTTCTTTCCCTTTAATACTGCAGAAGATAATACATCACAAAATAAATTCTCAAAAACTACATGCCTTTTAAAATCCTGGGTAAAGGCATATTATTTATGTTAAAATTAAGCTATATAGGACATAGGTAAAATAGGAAGAGCTTCAAGTTTAAGACCTTTAAAATGTCCCCCAATGTCACCTTTCTCTTTTAACTGCCAGTTGGCACATTTCAGCTTTAATATCTTGGAAAGGGAGAGTGAGGGGAAAGCAGATGATCATTCAATTCAGAAACTCATGGCTTTTCAGGTAATTCCATAAAAATTACTTAAATAACCTAGAATTCTAAAAAGAGTTAGTATTAACAAGGGATGGCAATATAGGAAGCACCTGGAAAAATTCCTCCAGTCATTGATGGGAAATTTAAGCTGCAGACATTCCACAAAAATGAAAAAACTGTATCACATCAAATAATATGTTAGATTCTGAAAATATATTTTCATTTTATGGAATGAAAACACTATGATCTATATTTTAATCTTGAACCAGTTTAGGAAAACAGCTGTAACCCCCACCTGCAATATTTTCTATGGACTATCTTAAATTGTTACAGTCTAAGAATGCAACTGACCAATATCCCCAACCCTTGAAATATATAAGAAGCCAAACTGAGCTATAAAAAAGACTAAAACAAACTAGGTAGGAGAAAAATTCATATGTGTGAGAAAACAAGATGTTACATTTATTTGGGTCTTTTTCCTAAGTGAAAAATGTTTTGGACCCTGGTCCAACACAGCTGGAATGATAGTTTATTAAAAACGTAAGCCCTCATCCACAAAGACAGCGCGTGCTCATGTAGCACCTTTCTCCTAGAAGTTCAATGTGCTTTAGGTGTAATTATCAATTAACTACATTGTATGGATTGAATTGTCTCCCCCCAAAATGTGTTGTAGATCCTAACGTCTAGGCCTGTGTCTCTAATCCCATTTGGAATGGGTTGTCTTTGTTACATTAATGACAAGATTCGTGTAGGGTGTGTTTTGAGTCAATCTCTTTTAAGATATAAAAGAGATTAAGCAAGCCAGTGAAGAAGAAGGATGGGGTAAGATAGGTGCCAAGACACATGGAGATCTCCAAGGAACCAGGAAGCAGAGGCTCAAGAGACAAGAAACTTCCTCCAGAGCCAACAGAGAGCCTTTGCCTAGAGTCGGCGCTATGAATTTGGACTTCTAGCCTCCTAAACTGTAAGAAAATAAATTTGTTTGTTAAAGCCATCCACTTGTGGTCTTTCTGTTACAGCAGCACTAGATAACTAAGACATGCATAATTAAAATTATATGATTTGGAATATACACAGACTTACAGTTAACTCCAGTGATTAAAGAGCCCCCACCACTTGCTGCCAAGAAATTGTTGAGTCCTGAACTTAATAGACTATGAATGATATTGATATTCATATTTGCTGACCCCAAAAGAAATACCACCCCTCTCAAGCCTGAAAAGTATGTTGGAAGAGGAAAGAAGACACTTCTTAGGAAAGCCACAAAACATGTTATGAAAAACCAGAGCCAGTGCATATTTTACAACCCCTGAAGGAAGCCCCCAGCAACAGGCTGAGCAAGGGGAGCAGTGATGTTTTTGAAACCAGAGTGACTTGTAGCTAACTGCCTAACAGTAAATTCACATAGTAAAATGCAGAATAAGTCAACATATAACCAAAGTTTACATTACATCTAGAAATATGTTTTATGCTTTAAAAAAAATTGCAATGCACTCCAAAAAAATTTTTCAGATAATTCATGTACAACAGAAGGCACTGTTATCCGCATAAATCCATTGATTCTGCATGGCAAAAACCTGAGACGTGCAATTCAGTCCAATTTTCTAAAACCACCTTGGTCATTCTTCCTTTGGAGCATACAGTTTGTCCTTTTCAGTTCAATGATTTTGTTTACTTTCATATATTACAGTAGTTGTTTAAAATATATGTTTCCAGATGAACAAGGTCAAAGGGGAAGAGGAGAGTGGAGAACTGCCTAAGGCCAGATGGTAGCTGGTACAGCAGGAGGGCACTGGAAAAAGCAGCCCCCTTATCTCCTTCCCTTGTCCCGCACACCACCCCTGTGAAATAAAATGTAGCGAAAGCCTTTGGTCGGTTGATGTTCCTTCCTTCAGTTGTTGCTGGGCACCGACCCAAAGTTAAATGCAGTGAGGACTCCTTTGTTTTCAAATGTGAAGCCTCCCTGTTGTTCAATCTTCTTCTTTGCCTCTAGCATTTTCCAAAAGAAAGCCAAAAAAGAAAGGAACAGTACTTAAGGTGACAGAGTTGGAAATACCTTCAAAGGAGCCAGGACTTTTATACTCAGATGTGTGAAAGAATATGACTCACGGTATTAATCATTCAACCACTCTGAACCTCAGCCTTTAAAAGACCCTTGTCAGTAGGTAGTTATATTTATTATCATGGAAAAACTGCTGAAAATAAGCAAAATGAAAATAGATTTCAAGTTGTTTTCCATTAGCTTCCCAGTCTCTATTGCTCAAAGCCCTCCCAGACTTCTCATATCAGGAGGTCTAACACAGAATCTGTGCAAGACTGAAAATCTAATACACATGGAAGAACCCCTGTTGGAAACTCTAGATGGTGCGTATTTCATTTCCAGGAACCAAGCTCCTTGCAAGAACTCCTATAGTGCCTTTGGCTGAAATGTTTAGATGGGTTAACTCTTCCTCAGCAAGACTCATCCCAACCCTTACTCTGTACCTTTAGCTCCAAAATAAGATAAGGATGTAAATAAGAATATCACTAACAGACACATACCAGTGCACAGATTTTTGCAGAGCTAAAATTTTATACGTGGTTAAAAAGAAGAACAATCATACAATAATAACAATTCTTTATTCTCTTGAAGGGCTGGCCTCTTTTTTTTTTTTTTACTTTAAAAACAGTATTTGGATACCACCTGGTTCATTAAAAAGGCTGACTACTGGCACCCTGACACATCCACTCCAACCTGGAAATCACTCTGGCTGACCTGCCACCGTCCTTCGGTGCTCTGCCACTGTGTAAACCTCCTGTAGTGCTCTCCTCTGATCCTCACTGAGTGGTGCCACCAGCAGTTGGTACCAGGCAGCATCTCGATTCTGCACAGCTGTTGTGTTTTAGGGATGGTATAGGGGGAGGAGGAAGAAAAGAGAATCCAGTGACCATTACTGTTTCAGAAAACAACTAATGACATGACCAAATTACAATGACATTATCTCAGACAGTAAGAGGCGAGTACAGTACTATAACAAACACATGGTGATGAAACTCATTCAAACAAAGGATTATTCCTGCGTACCACTTAGTACTGAACTACTACATGGGGGTATCAAAAGAAGTTTGGGACATTGCAAATCTCTGGTTTGCCTAGTTCTCTGACTTTTGTCTCTTCCACTGTCTCTTCTTCTTCCTGAGATTTTACTATGGATGCTTCCTAAAACCCGTATTTGGGAAGCACCTGTACTTCTGTTGTTGTTATTTTCCTCTGGAATTTGCACACTGTCTGCAGTTTCAGCATCATTCCTATACCAAGGACTCAAATCTGCAACTCTGGACAAACAGTTCCTTAAGCCTACTGGACTTTTCCATTTGGATAGTTCACCTCAAACTCAGCACATCTAAAAGCAAATTCAACACTTTACCTTCAAAACCCTCTTTACCGCTTCGTTTCCATTGCTATTACTATCAACCTCCTAATCAACCACTTTAAACCTCTGACAGCTTTGACCAGGCCCTCTGTACATCATCCTCTGATTCTTATTTAATGTCTTTCACCTATATGCTTCTTCCCATCAAATCCACCTATCCACTGCAGGACATTGCTCTTAAATTAATAATGTAATTTTCTAATATTCTGTTTCTGAGTCTAGCCCCCTTTAGCTCTTCTTGCATATCATCACCTGATAACTCCTGAAATAAACTACCACATTCACGAACTCATTGCATTACAGAAAAACACTCAATGATATTCCATGGGCAATGGCATAAAGATCATCTCAGTTCAGAATCCAAGGCTGCTACAATCTGGCCTCATTTTATTCCTTAAGCACTGTATTCCTTAAGCAGTGGTCTCCACATGCCTGCCCAAAGCTGGCTAAGTATCACTTGAGGAGGATTTTTAAAATGCATACCCCAACACTCACCCAAGACCTAAAAGCTTCCTTGGTTATTGTGTCACACACCCATGTCTGGAAACAGTTGCCTTAGAGCATACCCTCCTTATTCCCATGTCCACATTTATGCTCTTAATTCTCTCATGCTTTGGGATATACTTCACTATGCTCTCTGCCTCTAATTCCTGCCTGTCCTTCAAAACCCAGATTAAATTCTAATCTCTCCCCTAACTTTCTCTGACCACTAAAATCTCTCTCAGCTCTTAATTTCCCTAACCCATTGCCATCAAATCGATTCCAACTCATAGCAAACCTGTAGGACAGAGTAGAACTGCCCCATTGGGTTTCCAAGGCTGTAAATCTTCACAGAGGCAGAACCACCAACTTTTCAGTCAGTAGCCAGGTGCTTAACCACTGTTATCCATATGTTAACTATATGTTATCACTCTTATTTGGCACTTATATGTAACACTGCACTGTGGGTTTCTCTTCTTTAACATAAAACAAAGTCTAATGATTCATATAATAAACACCTGTGTAGCCACCAGCAGGCTTCATCAAATCTCAACATTCCATCACATTTTCCACATTTGTCTGTGAGTCTCCCTCACTCTGTAATAAAACATCACAGACACAGATAGAGGTGAAGCCTCCTATGATTCTATTCCTTTTGCTATAGTCCTTAGATGTACTTTTCCTTAGGTCTCCAACTATTTCTAGAGAATAGGATTACATTGTCTATTTTTAGATCCTCCATGCTATATTGCACAGAATAGGTGCTCAATGAGTATCTGTTGAAAAGTATTTCATAAATGAAGGCTAGTAAGAAAAAGTAGAAAGAGAAAGCACCTCTAGATCAAATCCTGGACCTACCACATGGCAGCAGGAAAGTTACTTCTCTGAACTATTTCCACATCTGTAAAATAAGGATCCCAGTGCCTTTCCACCACTTATTTTATAGCATTATTGTGAGAATTATGTGAAACAATATAGTTGAAAGTGCCTGATACACTGTGGCACTCGGATACCATTTTTCCCTCATTTTATATATATATATATATTTTACATTTAGTGGAGAGTTCTTTGCATAATCTGGATCCATAATAAGGAAATTTCAAAAGTATTTGGTAAAAACAGCATAGATAGAAAGAATAGATTATTCAAAATATGATGATGGGCTGTCCAGTTGAAAAAAAATTACATTAGATCCCTACACCCTATACCATTCTCCAAAATTAATTGGCACATATTAAAGATCTGAATTAAAAAACTATAAAAATGCTAGAAGAAAATATAAAAGCAACCTTATAAGATCTTAAAGTGGGAAAGAACTTCCTAAATACAGCAGGAAAAATCAATACATGGCTGATGCCAGAAAAATTTCCATCACGCAAATTTTTATTTTGCCTTTTAAAATGAATCTTTCACAGGGAAAGGTACAGTTATGACCACTAACAGCCACTGTTCGCTTAGGCCTCAGTGAACTAATAAACACTAAATTGCAAGCCTACTTGCCTATTTGAGCTTAAGCTTTTCAAAAAATATTTATATATATATATATATATATACATACATGAATATATACGTGTATATATAGTATCAGAATATAATAATATACTAATCTTCAGTAAAAACATATAGGTGACTCCATCTTCATTAATAGTATTTGCAGCAATACTAAATAATGTCAATATATCATACTAGTATTGTTTTATTAGTAACAATCGTTTATACACAAGGATGCTCACGTTAATAGTCTGTAATAGCAAACACCTGGAAATAATCTTATAAACCCAACAGTAAAAAATAAGTTAAATAAATTATGGTACAGCCATAAAATAATTTATATTAATGGGATATTGTAAATTTACCATTTTTATTTGCAATTTTTATACTGGATTATGTCTTTTCATTTGTGGAAAATATTTGTATATCATGATTCTTAATTCTACGATAAGCACACGACAAATATATTCTAATTTTTTATGAATTCTTTAACTGTATTTATAGTGTCTTTAAGAACCCCGGTGGCACAACGGTTAAGTAAGCACATGGCTGCTAACCAACAGGCTGGCAGTTCGAACCCACCAAGTGGC
Source organism: Elephas maximus indicus (assembly GCF_024166365.1). Lineage (NCBI taxonomy): Eukaryota > Metazoa > Chordata > Mammalia > Proboscidea > Elephantidae > Elephas > Elephas maximus. The sequence continues at coordinate 89,592,055 of NC_064822.1, forward strand.
TCCACAGAGGAAAGACCTGTAATTTGCTTCCTTAAAAATTATAGCCTAGGAAACCCTATGGAGCAGTTCTACTCTGTGCACACAGGGTCGCTATGCATCAGAATCTACTCAACAGCAACCAACAACGTAGTGTCTTTTGCTGTATAAAATTGTTAAATTTCTTATGTCGTAAAAAAGCCACTCTCTTGTGGTAGCTGAATTTCTTGTTCCTTCCCATAAAAACCCATTGCTGTTGAGTCAATTCCGACTCAGAGCGACCCTACAGGACAGAGCAGAACTGCTCCATAGGGTTCCCAAGGAAGCGCCTGGTAGATTCAACTGCCGACCTTTCGGTTAGCAACCGCAGCTCTTAACCATTAGGCAACCAGGATTTCTTTCCTTCCCAATAGGGCGTGTGAATTGCTAATAAGTCCATGGCCATAATTTTTAGCAACATATGCCTAAGACACTGTATTCTTTTCTGTAAAATGGCTTGCCCAGGAATAATCTATGCAGACACTTGTCTAAAATTATTTTTGTAAGGATACCTCAGAAGCTCACCCTGCCATTTTACAAAAATGAAGGTTGCTGGGGTTGGATGATGTCTGGATGGGTGTTTTACTGTGCTATTCTTTATTTTGTGTATGATGTTTAAAGATTTCTGGATGGGTGTTTCGTTATCCAACGTCATCCAGTTGATTCTGACTCTTATCGACCCCATAGGGTTTCCGAGGCTATAGATCTCTACGGAAGCAGACTGCCACATCTTTCTCCCATTGAATGGATGGTAGTTTCGAACCACCGACCTTTCATTTGGCAATCAGTTGCTTTAAACACTTTGCCACCAGGGCTCTTTTTTATTGGACTATTCTCTATTTTGTGCATGACGTTTGGAGATTTCTATAACAAAAGACAAACAAAATTAAAAAAAAAAGTCTAGACCAATTTGGGGCAGATCCTAAAACAAATTCTAACAAGAGGAAATGAAGAAATAGTTTAGAAAAAATATCTGAGGATTCAGGAAATGAGGACATACTTAGCAGAGCTTGTGTAAAAAACTGATATTCATCCACACTACTGTCAAGGTCAAGTGGAGTGCTGAAGCCCTCAAGGGCAGTTTCTTCCAATACTTCTTCATCCCAGTCATCATCATCTTCTTCCTCATCTTCACCTCTTCCATTATTTGACTGCATTGCTTGAGCAGTTACATTTGTCTCCTCTTCATCACTTGAAATTTCCTCTATGAATCAATTATTTTAAAGGAATTAAAACACATAAGGACAAAATATAAAATCCCATGAAGAAAAAAAAAATTATAAAGTAACATTTTAGAAGTGGAAAAATTACCACATAATTTTACATTAGATTATAAAAACATACTTCATCTTTACTGTAGTTTGCTACATTAAGAATGACTTTACTCTCCTCGCTGAAACAATTTCCAACTATTCCTAAATCTGTGGTTCAGATGGACTTTACTATTCAATGGCTGCCTCATATTCATCAATACAAGAATTTTATTTAACTGCAGATTCTCTACTAAATTCTTTTTGTTAAATAAAAAAAAAGAAGATGATATGAAATCACTGGGCAGTCGTTAGCGCATGTGTTGTAAATAACAGTGACCTCCCCTTGAAACGAAGGTCTTTTAACAATTAAGTTGATCCTGAACTGCTCAGAAATGCCCAAATGAGGGGGTCATTTCTGCTAATAGAAATAGTAAAAAATATTAAAATGTAAAGGAAAATAATGTAGTTACTACATGTAGGTTGAAAAGTTGCATATCATCATGGATTCCATTTCTATTGTCCGTGCCAGTCTGCTCTAAGCAGTTACACCAGTATTGTGACAACCAGAAGGCAATAAATGTAAAACAAAATCAAGGTAGGAGGAAAAACCTATAGTAATCCCAAACCAGGCAACATTAGTCTAAAACTAGTTCTATAAAGCACGCCATGGGGAGGCACCTGGATGAAACAGCAAGGTAGTTTTAGGGATAGGGCAAGAAGCCATAGTTTGGACTAAACACATGGGGAGAGGGGGACAAGGCAAAGGTATAATTACAAAAATGGTAAAGTAAAAAAAAAAAAAAAAAACCTTTGCTAGTTAAGACAAGGAAGTTTTGGGTATTACTAGAAAATTTCCCTAAAAGCCTTGGCTTTTTAAGCCAATAAATAGTAAGAAAAGCAAGAAATCAGATAAAGAGAACATTATAACACACTGAAAAAAAAATTCTATATCTTATTGGCATGTACTTAACAAAAAATAAATAAAAATAAACTACCTTCTAGTAACAAAGCAGTACTACAAAAGATCTACATAGAATTGAGAAAGCAGACAAATGAAAAGCTGTGCTTTGTGTTGGGGTGAGGGAAGGGTAGTTCACAATTCCTTGTACATGAACAAACTGGGATGATGCCAGTTAAATGAAAAATGGTTTAAGTCTATGCATGGTCCAAAACAAAAGCAAACCCATTTCCATCGAGTCAATTCTGACTCATAGTGACTCTGGAGGACAGGGTAGAAGAGCACATAGGGTTTCCATAGAGTTTCCAAGGCAATAAATCTTTACAGAAGCAGACTGACATATCCTTCTCCCAAGGAGCAGATGATGGGTTTGAACTGCCGACTATCTGGTTAGCAGCCGAGTGCTTAAACACTGTGCCACTGGGGCTCCTCTATGCCTGGTAAAACCAAAGAATTTAGCATCAAAATAGAATTGTATGTTTTCCAGGAAGAGTTCTGATTTTTCTCAGTTAAAAATGTGTTTTGAACTAGAAGAGGGAAAATTCCATTTGAAGTTGAATAACCCTACTTCCTGGGATCTAGCAAGTAGTTCTGCAACCTCATAATGAGTAAAATAAAGGTCTAATATTCTTGACTAAAATTGTATTCTGACTCCTGATCTTCATTTACTTAATTTATCCTAAATTCAAAAAATTGAAACAAATATATCTCTCAGTTATAAGTTTTGATAATGAGTCATCTAAAAAACCATTAAAAAAATCTGGCACTCTCTACTAATCTGCTGTACTGATACTTCTGCTCTTAATTTAATGGTTCATTTAACTGAAGACTACTGCCTTCACTGAGGCTGTTAGCACAGGCAAACAGGAAAATTAAATAGTGGGTTGCTAACTTGTTGTCAAGGCCATTTGATTCTGTTAGAAATTTATTTCCCAATGTGTAACAACATCCAGTAGCTCAATAAGAAACTACTGGGAGTTTAAGTGTCAAGAGTGTACAAATCTAAATTTACACCACATGATATAACTAATAGCAGGTCAACCAAGCACATAATATTTTTAACAGGCCAAAGGATATAAACACATAAATCTGTTTAATGACTCCAAAAATCTAAATTAAAAAAAACCTCAAATCAAAATCAATCCCAGCATTCATTGTAATTAGAACACTTTACCATTTTCTTCTGTATCAGCTTTCTCTGCTTTTGAGTGATCTTCCCGGTCTAGCAATTGTCTAGAAGCACAGACCTGCTTTAGGCCAAGGAAGAGGAAAAGAATTGAAGGAACAATCTGTCCCACCACAGCATCTACTGCAGGAGGTCGATTTTGCAATTGCAAAAGGATACTCAGTCCTATTACACACATCTTCCGGTCATGATGCCTGCAGATTTTCAAGGAAAAAAAAAAAATGTGGACATGAGAAATACAATAAAAGACAAATTTTGGTGAAACTACAATGAGAAATATCCACGGTGTACTCCAAGGTTCAATCACTGAAATTACAGAAATATTTCTCCATTTATTACTACATTGAGACCTGAGCCTGAACTCAGCGAACTGCCTTGTTTTTCGGGGTCTCGCAAGTTTTCCACCTTTGACAAGATTCTGCCTTCAGAAGTTCCAGCTTTCACTGGTTTTACTGTATATGAAATCCTCTATAAGTCAAATTTCATAAATTAATTATTGTCAAAGACCTGTGGGAGTCTAAAATTAGCATGGTGAATTTTGCTGTCACATTAATTTATAATAATATAAATACTATCTCTGGATCCAAGTTTTATTAAAGCAAGAATACCTATATTTGACAGCATGAAATTCCTGTACAATGGAAAAAAAAATGAAGAGTTCCTCAGACTTTTTCTTTATTATACTGGTCTACAAGGCTTCTTGGCATATATACCCTATACTAACTCCAGATGCCAAAAGTTGTTTCAAAAAAAGCTATTTTAGTATCTAACAAGTTGAACTTAATGGCTAATAAGTAATTAAAAGTCCTCTGGTATAACACAGGATAAGGGAGACATAATTCTGAAGGAAAAAGCTTCACCAATATATGCTAGACATATTTTTCTACTAAATACTTCCTCTAAGTTGTTTAAAACTAAAAATATTTAGAATTAAAAGACTACTATATTGGTATAACACTCTTAAAAACGTAGGCATAAGGGCTACATAAATGAGAGACTCCATCAGCCTGAGACCAGAACTAGATGGTGCCCAGCTACCACCAATGACCGCCCTGACTGGGAACAAAATGGAGAGTCCCTGATGGAGTAAGAGGAAAGTGGGGGACAGAACTCAAATTCTAGTAAAAAAAAAAAAAAGACCAGACTTAATGGTCTGACCGAGACTGGAGGACCCCTGGAAGACATGGCCCCTGGACTCTCTGTTAACCCAGAACTAAAACCATTCCCAAACCCAACTCTTCAGACAAAGATTACACTGGACTATATAAGACATAAAGTGATACTTGTGAAGAATGTGCTTTTTAGTTCAAGTAGATAGATGATACTAACTGGGCAGTTCCTGTCCAGAGACGAGATGAGAAGGCAGAAAATGGACAGAAGTTGGTTGAATGGACACAGGAAATCCAGGGTGGAGAGGAAGAGTGTGCTGTCACATTATACCGAGAGCAAATAGGGTCCCATAATAATATGTATATAAATTTTTGTCTGAAAAACTAACTTGAGCTGTAAACTTTCACTTAAAGCACAATAAAAAGAAATTGTAGGCATGAACAAAATTCATTTGCAGTGATTCAATTTATTTAAAATGGCAGTAATATAATAAAACAGAACAAGTTTTATAATGAATTTTGCAAGCTTCTGTTGTTCTTCATTATTTGCATTGCTTGATTCATTCAAGTTACTAATGCTGAAGTGGTGTGGTATGGCCAGAACTATACATGACCCAAGGTTTTTCTCAAGCATATAGCTCATAATTAGCAGTGCATACCAGGTGCCACTGGATCACTGCAGTTAAGATGATTAGCAAGTGAGGCTCTAAAGAATCCCAGGGGAGGAGAAGCCAAGATGGCGGCTTAGTCAGACGCATCATACTGTCCCTCTACAGTAAAAGACCCAAGAAACCAAGAGAAACAGATGTATATAACAATCCTTGAACCCTGAACATCAAAACGGAAGGATAAAGAATTGAATTGAATACTGACTGGAAGAAAAAAACTGAACAAATGCAGCGAAAGAGATGCGATGCAGAGTGGAGAAGCTTTGCAGCCATCCCCGCTCGATGTAGCCATCTTGAGATAAAGCCTTTAGTGACCCTGGGCAAGGAGCACTGGAAGGAAACTTCATGACATTCCCATAAGAGACACAGAAACTGTATAAACGCACTTGGAGAGAAGCAAGGTGATCGGATCATGATCTGAATCTAAGGAAGGAAAAAAAAAAAAAAAACCCACTGCTGTCAAGTCGATTTCTACTGATAGCGACCCTACAGGACAGAGTAGAACTGCCCCATAGAGTTTCCAAGGAGCACCTGGTGGATTTGAACCACCAACCTTTTCGTTAGCAGCCATAGCACTTAACCACTACACCACCAGGGTTTCCAAGGAAGGAAAAGAGGGCGAGAATTCCAAGAATCCAGCTGTCCAGAGAGCAGGGAGGGCACCAGGATCCAGAGTCAGGTATAATCACATGCTATGGTCCCTGACCTCCAGGGTCTATGCCATGCATGAGGGGGTGGATCAGTGGAGTATCAGCGGGAGGTTCCCAACCCAACCGGACTCTGGGTGGCCCTCACCCTCCTCACACTTGGCAGGGCAGGTCCCAACTGCTGGCTGCAGTAGACAGGAAGCACCCAGGCACCCACATCTGCAAGCCAAAGGGGCAAGCTTTCCCTCTCTCCATCCTACTGGTTGGAAGCAGCAGAGGGTCCCAAACCCGGGCCACCCTGCCCAACAGAGACCACAATACGAGCCCTCTAACCCTGCTTACCCACCTGCCACCCCTGCAACCCCATGAGTGCCAGAGACCATGCACAGGACTGCTCACCAACCACTCCCCCTTACCCCGAATCAGAGAACAGCAATGACCCCACACACATATGCCCACTGCCCCTTGCCCTGACCCAGCAAGTGGCGGTGACTATGCACGCACTCACCTGTAACTAAGCCTTGTGAGTGCTGGTGACCATGCACCTGCACATGCATGCCATCCTTTGCCCCCTGACCCAGTGAGTGGTGGTGAGCAATGACTATGCCTCCCTGTCACCCATGCCCCCACAACACGGCAAAGAGCAGTGACCCCACACTCCCACCCACCACCTACCCCCCCGACCCAGGGAGCAGCAGCGACCATGCGCCCACACTTCACTCACCCACCACCCACCTCCCCATCCCTGACCCTGGGAGCAGTGGTGACCATGTGAGCACACATGCACCCACCTGCCACCTACCCCACCCTCAACCCAACAAGGGTAACGAACACACTCCCCGCTCACCTGCTACATCTAACATACCTGCCGTTCCATCCACTCAGCAAGTACCACCACCCACTCCTGAGCCACTGAATCAAGGAAAGACAACATGCAATGCCCACCCAGATGGCCCCAAGCTGCCCCGCATGACCAGCAAATAGAGAACCATGCTCACACTCCCAGCCACTGCCCCACCAACGTAGAAACAGGTGGTAAGCATTCCAGTGTGTTACCAGACTAATGACCAGATTAGCACACCCACCCCACCCGCCTGGATATATTAAAACAACTCATGACAAAGCAAACAAACATACAATAAATAAATATAATAACAACTTAATGCCTCAGAGACAACAGGCAATATCAAATCACATAAAGTAGTACAAGATGGGTCAAGCAAGTGACCAAAATAAAGGGCTAGAAAACCTTCCTGAGGAAGAAATGATAATGGAACTATCTGATAAGGAATTCAAAAGACTTCTATATAGGATTCTCCAAGAGAGTAAGAAAAACTCAGATAAAACTCTAGAAGAATTCAGGAAAATAATACAAGAACAAAGTGAATAAATAGACAATTAGAAACCACATGAAAAACAGCAACTAGAAATCCAGAAGATATACAATAACATTTCAGAAATAGGTAACTCAATGGATGGACAGAAGAGTACAACTGAATCAATGGAAGACAGAATCTGTGAAATAGAGGACAAATCCCTTGATACTAATTTGTCTGATGAACATTCCGAAAAAAGAATGAAGAAAAATAAAGACAGCCTAAGAGTTATTTAGGATACTATCAAGAGAAATAATTTACACATGATAGGAATTCCAAAATAGGAGGAAACAAAAAGAAGCACAGAGAATCCATGAAACATCTCACAACAGGAATGAATCTGGAGGACATTATACTAAGTGAAATAAGTCAATCACAAAAAGACAAATATTGTACGTGACCACTTCTGTAAATAGGAAGAGGTTTACACACAGAAAGAAACACTTTTTGATGGTTACCAAAGATGGAAGGGGGAGGGCGGGAAAATCACTAACTAGAGAGTAGACTCGTTGTTGTGAACTGAATTGTGTCCCCCAACTTGGCTAGGCTATGCTTCCTAGTATTGTGTGGTTGTCCAATAATTTGTGATCTGATGTGATTATCCTATGTGTTGTAAATCCTAAAATCTAGGATGTTAATGAGGCAGGAGTAGAGGCAGTTATGTTAACGAGGCAGGGCTCAATCTACAGGATTAGGTTGTATCTTGAGTCAATCTCTTTTGACATATAAAAGAGAGAGGCAAGCAGTGACCTTATACCACCAAGGAAGAAGTGTGCAACCTTTGTACCAGAGGCTCCTGCACTGAGAAGCTCCTAGACCAGGGGAGGATTGATGACAAGGAACTTTCCCCAGAATGGACAGAGAGAGAAAAGCCTTCCCCTGGAGCTGGCACCCTGAATTCAAATGTCTAGCCTTCTAGACTGTAAGAGAATAAATTTCTGTTTGTTAAAGCCATCTAATTGTGGTATTTCTGTTACAGCAGCATTAAATAACTAAGAATTTGGTACTAGGACAGTGGTTTGTTGCACTAACAGATACTAAAAATGTGGAAGCTGTTTTGAAATGATAAATGAACAGCTGAAAGAGTTTTAAGGTGCCTAATAGTAAAAGTGGAAACCCTGGTGGCACAGTGGCTAAGTGCTATGGCTGCTAACCAAAAGGTCGTCAGTTTGAATCCACCAGCTGCTCCTTGGAAACTCTATAGGGCATCCTATAGGATCGCTATGGGTTGGAATCAACTCGATGGCAACAGGTTTGGTTTTTGTTTTTTTTAAAGTAAAAGCCTAGATTGCCTTGAAGAGACTAGACTGTTGGTGGAATTATGGACATCAAACACAATTCTGGTGAAGGCTCAGAAGGAAGTGAGGAGAGCTGAAACACTGGCAACAGTGCAGACAGCGAGAAGCAGCAGCAGAAAAACAGCAGCAGCAGAACAAGGAGACCAGCACAAGACAGCGTGGAAGCCTGACCCACAAAGTGAGAGAGCTGAGTGCCTTTGGGCAGGAGGCTTCCTGTCAGAGTGGGGTGCCTCCGGGCACTTATCAGTGGAGACAGGCTTGCTGACCCACAGAGCAAGAGAGCTGAGTGCCTTCCGGCAGAGATTAACTGGCAGAGTAGGGCGTCTCCAGGCACTTACTGGTAGAACTAAAGAGCTTTGGAACACTTGCCAAGGGCTGAGGCCAAGGAACCAGAAAGCAGAAGTGGAAGGGATAAGGAACACAGGAAGTAGAGCTGCTTTAGTCTCAAAGGGTAGGGCCACAGCCTCTGGGCTCTCAAAGGGTGTTGCCAGAGCCTCCTAGGTTTCAAAAAGTTAAATCTTCACCAACTCAGTCTGGAGTGTTGGGTTGCCGTTCACAAGTGTCAGGGGGATGGGGCTATATCTGCTGTCCAAAGCTGAGGGGGCAGGACTGCCATACCCAAGAGGCAGAAATATGGGGCCTGCCAAGGCCAAGGGGGTAGGATCACCACTCACACTGACTAGGAGAATAGATCACCGCTCAAATGGAAGGCAGCAGAGTTGCTATTCCCATGGGTCTCAAAGGTAGAGCTGAGGCCCAGGACTATGGGGCCTCCAACCAGAAAGAATCTGGAAAGTATGGCCAATACTCAGAGTCTGGAGGGCATTGCCACTGCCTAAATGATCTTAGAGAACAAAGAATTATTTTCAAGCCTTGAGAGCTAATATAATGTGTTCTTCTGACTTGTTTGGTGCCTGTTATCCCTTCTTTCCCTCTAATTCTCCCATTTGTAATGGAAATGTCTACCTTGTGCCTGTTCCACCATTTTAGTTTGGAAGCAGATAACCTGTATTCTAGGTTTCACTGATGGAGAGGAATTTTTAGAATTTGGGCTTGGAATTAAGACTTTTTGGATGACACGATGGGGCGGAATGTGTTTTACACCTTGCAAGGACATGAATTTTGGGGAGCCAAAGGATGGAATGTTATGGATTGAACTGTGCCCCCTCAAAATGTGTATCAACTTGGCTAGGCTATGATTCCCAGTATTGTGTGGTTGTCCACCAGTTTGTGATCTGATGTGATTATCCTATGCACTGTAAATCCTAAAATCTATGATGTCAATGAGGCAGGATTAGAGGCAGTTATGTTAATGAGGTAGGACTCAATCTACACAATTAGGTTGTATCTTGAGTCAATCTCTTTTGACATATAAAAAAGAAGCAAGCAGGGAGGATTGGGACCTCATACAACCAAGAAAGGAGTGCTGGGAGTGGAGCACAACCTTTGGACCCAAGGTGCCGGCACTGAGAAGCTCCTAGACCAGAGAAGATTGGTGACAAGGACCTTCCCCCAGAACCAACAGAGAGAGAAAGCCTTCCCCTGGAGCTGGTACCTTCAATTTGGACGTCTAACCTCCTAGACTGTGAGAGAATAAATTTCTGTTTGTTAAAGCCATCCCCTTGTGGTATTTCTGTTATAGCAGTACTAGATAACCAAGACACACATGTTAACTTTGGTGAAGGGTAAGGCAGTACGCTATACAGGGGAAGTCAGCAAAACATGACCAAGGTAAAGGAAGGCACTGAGAGGTATAAAAGAATAAAAGGTAACAATGGTAAATACTATAACATATATAATCCTGCAACAACAGTAATAATGAGGGGATACACAGGTAGATACGTATGCTGAACAGATGTGGGAGGGTGGGGAGTACACCCACATGCATATATAGGTTTCGCTGTGGGTATTTCTACATATGTATTTGTATATGCTGAATGTATATTCATATATATGATAGAGGACACAGGGATAACCATCATGGAAACACCCTAGATATAACCAAAAACCTTTTAGGACTGAATTGCTGGACTTGGAGGCTAAGGACCGTAGTCTTGGGAACATCTAGGTCAACTGGCATAACACAGCTCATAAAGACAACGTTCTGGATTCTACTCTGGTGAGTAGCACCTGGGGTCTTAAAAGCTTGCCATTGCCCATCTAAGATACAACTACTAGTCTCTTTCCACCAGGAGCAAAGGAGAGCAAAGAAAACCAAAGACTCAAGGAAACAATTAGTCCAAAAGACTAAAGAACCACAGAACTACATCCTCTACTATCCTGAAGAACTACATGGTACCCAGCTACCACTACTAACCTTTCTGACCAGGATCACAACAGAAGGTCTTCATTAGAGTGGGAAAAAAACATAGAACAAAATTCAAATTCATAAAAAAGATCAGACTGACTGGTCTGAGAGACACTCACCTTTCAGCCAAATAACAGGCCTATAAAATAAACACCAACCATGAGGAAAGCGCTCCTTAGAACAATCATCTATATGAAACCAAAATGGCAACATCTGCCCAAAAGCAAAGATGAGAAGGCAGGAAGGAGCAGAAAAACTGGACAAATGGAAGTGGGGTGGTAACGTGGAAAGTGCTGACACATTGCAGGGACTACAACCAATGTCACAGAACAATTTGTATATAAATTATTGAATAGGAAACTAATTTGCTCTGTAAACCTTCACCTAAAGCACAATGAAAAAAAACAAACATCTATTTAGATACCACTGTTAACCAAAAGGTCAGCAGCTCAAATCCACCAGCTGCTCCCTGGAAACCCTATGGGGCAGTTCTACTCTGTCCTCTAGGATCACTACGGGTCGGAATTGACACAATGGCAACAGGTTTGTTTGTTTTTTTTTTCCTGAAATATACTTACCTATCTTCTTCTTTTTTTTATCTTCACAGAAATAATTACTCAAATTTCTTTTTAAAACCAAGATTAAAAAGTTAACTCTGTTCTGAAAAAAGAATCCAAGGAAGCACAGGAGGGGTGCCAAGTCCATGCAACAGCTGAAAGAGATACCCTTCCTCTCTTCGGAAAACTGCACATAGATGCTAATAAAGACATAAGCTCACCAACTGCACAACTGTGAATGACCAAATCTCTTCCCCTAAATCTTTGTCAGAGATAACTTTAGCAAATTTCTTTTTAAAGTATGTTCTTTCTTTCAAGGCTTCAAAACTAAATCTCAAACAGGGACAAATTCCAGTTTCCTTACAGCAGAAAAATTAGAACATACACAGCAGCACGGAAATATGCCCTCCCTCCCCTCCCCCGCTTCCAATGCTACCATCCTAATCCAGGCCTCCATCATCTCCCACCCGTGTAGCAGTGTCTCCTGCTGGATGTCTCTTCCCCTCAGCAAATATTTCTGAATGATGCCTTGCAAAACTTAAAAAGAACACTAGTCATTTCCAGTGCTTTAACTGAATTAGATGTCAATCTAGCTCAAATTCCAACAGAACACAGTCATTAACACGTGTTGGATGACTTGAGGTGGGCATATCATCACTATTTGGGACCTCACTTTTCCTATGTTTGAAAACCGGAAGAGTGCCTCACATAAAGCCAGGTTCTCCTACCAGGCCAGCACCTGGCTAACTAATGCTAACAATTCTTTTGTCCCCAAATTTGAGAACAGGCTCCCTTGAGATCTGCAAAGAGTTAAATATCCTGGGACAATAGGCTATTGCCTTGCCAGACTGGTGCCACCCTTAGAAACCTGACTCCATTTGGAATGTTTTTACCCACAGACACTCAGTAGTCATGAATCTCTATGGACACTTGAGATACACTGAGAGATATAATGATACACAAAAGGCAAAAACAAGTGTGGAAGGGCTATATTTAATCTTCAGATCCCGCATTCTTTCCACAAGATTATATTGTTGAAACACATTCTTAATTGTCTAAAAATTAAGTATAACATTAACAGTACACTAAATATAATCCTTAAGAAAATTTTATGTTTCTGCCATGCTGTTTATGTGCACATACTAAAAAGTTAACTTTCCAGAAACAGAAACGCAGTGTAAAATCCAAAAGACACTTACCCAAGAAAACAATCTGTATCATTCATCCACTGATTTATAAACTGTACAGTTATAGGTCCAGGATTGTGAGGTAACTGAATTCGTTCTAATGTATGTAGCAGCAAATCAGGATTGTAGTACAAGGCAGCAATTGCCACCTGAAGACACATAGTACGGAGCTCACTAGTTTTGACTCCTCGCGTTAATCTCTCCAAAACAAGTTGAACAAAGAGTGGAATGCACTAGATGAAGGAAAAAAAGAGTCAACCATATACAAAGTAACCTAGTACCTTTTACAGAAGACCAAATGCTAGCAAAAGAGTGTTAGCAATAAACAAGGTAGTAGTTTTAATGAAGAAGTCTCTAAGACTTCTGCTTATTTAAATAGCTTTTAGAGTTATTAAACAAATTTATATTCTCATAAAAACCCAAAAAGATTAAACAGCCCAAAAAAAGGTCCTAGAGCAAGGCCAGGAAGTCTCCTTCCTTCGCAAGCGCAAACTAGAGTTAGTTGAAGATTGCCCCCCGTAAGAGTCCACACTCTAACTGTGGACTTGGCCATTTCCATATTTAAGGTAAAATGCTAGGGTAGGATCTTTCTTGGATAAATCAAATTGACAATTAATGAATGGAACTGAGAATAAGCATGATGTGATCAGACTTTCTCTTGAGAAAGAAAATTACTATTGATATAAGTAAAAGAAGAAAAAGACTAAAGAAAAAATAGCAGACTCAGTACATTAAAAACCAAATCATCTGACTCCAAGTCTAAATGGCAATACCAATTAACTAGTTTTATTAGACATATCTCCTGATAATTATTATCAGTTAAAAGGGATGGGCTGACATGATTTGTATAAAATAAAATTCTGAGGTTTTAACATAAGTTCATCTCAAAATTAAATTTTAAAAATCAAGGTTTCATGCAGAAACTGTAAAGTTAAATTTGAAGTGTTTTCTTCAGCAGGTCAAACTATAAATTAAGATCAGCAAAATATTAGCCTTAACAGCTGACTACATGTGATACTTTTAAGACTAGGGATTTACAAAGAAGAGATGACCAATATGATCAACTCTATGGTAAGTTCTTATATTTTGATACAGAGCATTCTGTGTTCTGATTTTACAGCACAACAATACAGGATATAGGCTACGTTAAAAATTATTACCATGGTCAAGTAATTAACTATGGCTCAGTTAAGCCACAAGAAAATGTAAAGTAAGCTTGAAAAGCTCCTTTTGAGAGGCTTTGAAAATAGAAGTTTTCATTTTTATCAATCAACATATCTCTAATATTACATGCAAAGCCATTAACAACACAAAGAAACTTTCAAATTTTAAAACGAATAAAGCTAACATCATTCCTTTACATTATATTAAAACAAAATCAAAGGACACCATTAAGAAAGTGAAAAAACCCACTGAACAAGAACATTTTCACAAATCATATACCTGATAAGGGACTTGAATCTAGAATATACAAACAACTATTATAACTCAAAAAAGAAAAGACAAATAGCCCAATTTAAAAATGTACAGAAGATCTGAATAGTCATTTCTCCAAAATACATATAAAACAAGAATATGAAGAGATGCTCAATACCATTATGTACCAGGGAAATTTAAATAAAAACCACAATGAGATACCATTTCATACCTACTAGGATGGCTATAATAAACAAGGCAGATAATAACAAGTATTGGTGAGATGTGGAGAAACTGGAACCCTCATACACTGATACATGCTACAACATAGATGAACCTTGAAAAGATTATCCTAAGACCAGTCACAAAGGATCACATATTGTCTGACTCCATTCATATGAAATGTCCAAAAAGGCAAATCTATATAGAGAGAAAACAGAATTGGAGTTGCCAAGGGCTGGGGACTTGGGAGCAAATGAGGAGTAACTACTGCTAATGGGTATAGGGTTTTATTGGAGGATTGGGGGGGGATAAAAAATGTTCTAAAATTGATTGTGGTAATGGTTGTACAATTCTGTGAATATACTGAAAACCACTGAATTGTAGATGTTAAGCGGGTGTATTGTATTGTATGTGAACTATATTTCAATAAAGCTGTTATTAAAAAAATACATGGAGCAAAAATTACAGAACTGAAAGAAAAAAAGACAAATTCACAATTATACTTGAAGACTAACAGTTTCTTCTCAATATTTGAGTATTATATAAGAATAGTATAAAAAATAAATCTTGTTGAAAATTTGTAATACTTTTTCAATTGGTCAAGGGAAACATTTTTTATTTTTTATTTTTTGTACAGTAGCTTAATTTCTGGTTAGAAAAGATAACTGAGAGAATTTAAATAGCATACACACAAAAAAAGTGAACATACATACACATCTCTGGGAATTCAACTGAGCAGAATTAACATACTTATCTCCATTACTTTTATTGATAACTGCTTGAATTATTTTTAAAATTTTATAATTATCATTATTTTTTTCCATTTCTCCATTTCTCAGCTACAATGCAAAGTACAATTTCCAAACTGCATGAGTGTTTTTCTTTATCATTTAAATAGAGTTCACACCAGCAGCCACAAACTACAGACTATCTTTTCAATTTCCTATCATAATACAAACAAAATGTTAAGCATATAAATTTTAAATGCAAACATCATAAGATAACTTTCCAGACATACAATACCTGATCAATTCCCCTTCCTTTGCACTGGAGAATGATGACTTCTAAAAGTTTGGCTGCATGACATTCTGCATCTTCTCCTGCATCTCCAGACAGTACCTGCAGTAATTGCAACAAGTTAGCTAAGCAGCCAGTGGCATTAAACAAAAAAACTCATTACTGTTAAGTCGATTTTGACTCCTATCGACCCTACAGGACAGTGCAGAACTACCCCCATAGGGTTTCCAAGGCTGTAAATCTTTACGGAAGCAGATTACTACATCTTCCTCCCACGGAACGGCTGGTAGGTTCGAACTGCCAACCTTTTGGTTAGCAGCAGAATGCTTTAACCGCTGTGACACCAAGTCTCTTCTAGTGGCATTACCTGGAGTTAACTAAGTCCACATGAAGCAATTATCCCGTATAAACTCAGCCACAGAAATCATAACTGCTTGCTTTTGCAAATTCACCTCGCCAGTCCAAAGGAAGGTCAAAACAAGCAATGTCCATCTATCTACTCTATTCTAATTCCTTAAAAATAAAGAGTAATAATTCACTTATTTGAAAATATTTTGGATTAATGAAGCAGGCTGAGTTAATTGACAAAATAAATGAACATTCTCTTTAAAGGCAACAAAGCAATAAAATGAAATCAAAAGAAAACTAACCTACTAAAATAATAAAAGAAACCTTTTATTTTTGTTTTTTTTTGAATGGTTGTCCATATGCACTCATTTTTGTCATAATAACCATAATTTTATATTACACGTTTGTTTTCACCACATGAAAAATTAAAATTGTAATTAGAATATTTTTCATGGACTTTATAATCATTTAGTACTATACAGTATTACAGTAGATGGTACAACAAAGTTTACTAGACTGTTCCCCTACTGTTACATAATTCATTATTGTAAACAACTCTCTAGAACCCTGGAGGTGCAATGGTTATGTGCTCAGGGGCGAACCAAAAGGTCAGAGGTTCAAACCTACCAGCAAGTCTAAAAGAGAAAAGACCTGGTGATCTGCTTCGGTAAAGATTACAGCCTTGGAAACCCTATGGGGCAGCTCTACTCTATCTCATCGGGCCACTATGAGTTGAAAACTCGAGAGCTTACAATGACAACAAACAATTCTCTAGTGGACATGTTTGTGCAAAAATTTGGAATATATTTGCCTTATAATAAGGTTCTCAGAAATGAATTTTCTAGATTCTAACATGCTTATATTAGAAATTAAGAAACATGAAAAAACTAACAATGGTCCAAACACAAGCCATAAGAAAATGAATAGACTTAACCCAAAGAAATAAAATAAAGAACAGAAACTAATAAAATAGAAAAAAATGTGAGATAACAGAAAAATGAAAACACTCATAAGGTCGACAAACTTTTGCCAAGATTATGAAAAAAGCAAAGAAAGAAAAATGAAAAATAATAGCAATGAAAGAGATATAACTATAGATATATGAAAATACCATGTGTTTTTTTTTTTTTTTTTTTTTTATGGATAACATTATGTGTTGTTGTCATTAGGTGCTGTCTAGTAGATTCCAACTCACAACGACCCTAGGTACCACAGAACAAAACACTGCCCGGTCCTTTGCCATGCTCACAATCGTTATTATGCTTAAGCCCATTGTTACAGTCACTGTGTCAATCCATCTCATTGAGGGTCTTCCTCTTTTCTGCTGACCCTCTGCTTCACCAAGCATGATGTCCTTCTCCAGTGGCTGATTCCTCCTGACAACATGTCCAAAGCATGTAAGATGCAGGATCACCATTGTTGCTTCAAAGGAGCATTCTGGTTGTACTTCTTCCAAGACAGATTTGTTCGTTCTTTTGGCAGGCCATGGTATATTCAATATTCTTTGCCAACACCAACACCATAATTCAAAGGCATCAATTTTTCTTTGGTCTTCTTTATTCATTGTCCAGCTTTCGCATGCATGTGATGTGACTGAAAATACCATGGCTTGGGTCGGACGCACCTTAGTCTTCAGGGTGCCATCTTTGCTTTTCAACATTTTAAAGAGGTCTTTTGCAGCAGATTTGCCCAGTGCAAAGCGTCTTTTGATTTCTTGACTGCTGCTTCCATTGGTGTTGATTGTGGATCCAAGTAAAATGAAATCCTTGACAATTTCAATCCTTTCTCAGTTTATCATGATGCCGGCTCATTGGTCCAATTGTGAGGATTTTTGTTTTCTTTATGTTGGGGTGTAATCCATACTGAAGGCTGTAATCTTTGATCTTCATCAGGAAGTGCTTCAAGTCCTCTTCACTTTCAAAAAGCAAGGTTGTGTCATCTGTATGTTCCACACTGTTAATGGGTCTTCCTCCAATCCTGATGCCCTGTTCTTCATATACTCCAGCTTCTCAGATTATCTGCTCAGCATATAGACTGAATAGATACGGTGAAAGGATACAGCCCCAATGCACACCTTTCCTGACTTTAAACCACACAGTTTTCTCTTGTTCTATCTGAACAACTGCCTCTTGATCTATGTACAGCTTCTTCATAAGCACAATTAAGTATTCTAAAATCCCTATTCTTCGCAATGTTATCCATAATTTGTTATGATCCACACAGTCGAATGCCTTTGCATAGTCAATAAAATACAGGTAAACATCCTTTTGGGATTCTCTGCTTTCATCCAGGATCCATCTGACATCAGCAATGATATCCCTAGTTCCACGTCATCTTCTGAACCCAGCCTGAATTTCTGGCCGTTCCCTGTAGATATACTGCTACAGCTGCCTTCTGAATGATCTTCAGCAAAATTTTGCTTGTGTGTGATATTAATGATATTGTTCGATAATTTCTGCATTCAGTTGGATCACCTTTCTTGGGAATAGTCATAAATATGGATCTCTTCCAGTCAGTTGGTCAAGTAGCTGTCTTCCAAATTTCTTAGCATAGACCAGTGAGCACTTCCCACACTGCATCCATTTGTGGAAACACCTCAATTGATATTCTGTCAATTCCTGGAGCCTTGTTTTTTGCCAATGCCTTCAGTGCAGCTTGGACTTCCTCCTTCAGCACCATCGGTTCCTGATCATATGCTACCTCTTGAAATGGTTGAGCACCGATCAATTCTTTTTGGTATAAAGACTCTGTGTATTCCTTCCATCTTCTTTTTATGCTTCCTACGTCATTTGATATTTTCCCCATTGAATCCTTCAGTATTGCAACTCGAGGCTTGAATATTTTCTTCAGTTCTTTCGGCTTGAGAAATGCCCAGCGCGTTCCTCCCTTTTGGTTTTCTATCTCCAGCTCTTTGCACATGTCATTATAATACTTTCTTTTGTCTTCTCGAGCCATCCTTTGAAATCTTCTGTTCAGTTCTTTTACTACATTGTTTCTTCCTTTTGCTTTAGCTGCTCAACATTCAAGAGCAAGTTTCAGAATCTCTTCTGACATCTGTTTTGGTCTTTTCTTTCTTTCCTGTCTTTTTAACAACCTCTTGCTTTCTTCATGTATGATGTCATTCCACAACTCACCTGGGTTTTCAGTCATTGATGTTCAATGCTTCAATTCTATTCCTGAGTTGGTGGGACATACTTAAGGTCGTACTTTGGCTCTTGTGGACTTATTTGAATTTTCTTCAGTTTCAACTTGAACTTGCATACGAGCAACTGTTCCACAGTCAGCCCCTGGCCTTGTTCTGACTGATGATGTTGACATTTTCCATCGTCTCTTTCCACAGATGCAGTCAATTTGATTCCTGTGTATTCCATCTGGAGAGGTCCATGTGTATAGTCGCTGTTTATGTTGGTGAAAAGAGGCATTTGCAATGAAAAAGTCTATCATGCAATCTCTGGCATCGTTTCTATCACCAAGTTCATATTTTCCAACTACCACTCCTTCTTCGTTTCCAGCTTTCGCATTCCAATCACCAGTAATTATCAATGCAACCTGACGGCATGTTCCATCAATTTCAGACTGCAGAAGCTAGTAAAAATCTTCAGTTTCTTCATCTTTGGTCTTAGTGGTTGGTTCATGAATTTGAATAGTAGTCGTATTAACTGGTCTTCCCTGTAGGCGTGTGGATATTATCCTATCACTGACAGCACTGGATCTTGAAATGTTCTTTTTGACGATGAATGCAACACCATTCCTCTTCAAGTTGTCATTCCTGGCAGAGTAGACCACATGATTGTCCAATTCAAAATGGCCAATACCAGTCCATTTCAGCTCTTTAATGCCTAGGATATCGATCTTTATGCATACCATTTCATTTTTGACGATTTCAAATTTTCCCAGATTCATACTTCGTACATTCCATGTTCCGATTATTAATGCATGCTTGCAGCTGTTTCTTCTCATTTTGAGTCATGCCACATCAGCAAATGAAGGTCCTGAAAGCTTGATTCCATCTATATCATTAAGGTCGAATCTACTTTGAGGAGACAGCTCTTTCCCAGTCATTTTTTGAGTGCCTTCCAACCTGGGGGGGTCATCTTCCAGCACTCTATCAATGTTTCGCTGCTATTCATAAGGTTTTCACAGGCTAATTCTTTTCAAAAGTAGACTGCTGGGTCCTTCTTCCTAGTCTGGGAGCTCAGCTAAAACCTATCCGCCATGGGTGACCCTGCTGGTATCTGAGTACCAGTGGCATAGCTTCCAGCTTCACAGCAACACGCAAGTCCCCACAGTAAGACAAACTGACAGGCATGGTGGGGTATGGATAACACTATACTCTTTATATATTTGAAAACTCAGATGAATTTGATAATTTCCTAGGAAAATATAATTTAAAAAAACTGAAATCAAAAAGAAATTTCAGACAAAGATGACAGACTGAACTCTCTCATTAACTTCATTCCCTCTCAAAACTCCATTAAAATGACCATAAAGGCATTTGAAAGGCATAAACCCATAAAGACAAAGAAAAGGAAAAGACACAGCAATAAAATTTCCAGGAATACACCTGGAAAACAGATGGATCAGTGACAACTGACTTAGTCGAACCAAGAATGCTAAATCATAAGCTGGTAGTGGGCAAAGCCAAGCATCAACCCAGTTTGCATAAACATAAAATTCTACCTCTAAGGCAGTGTATCTAGATATAGATTTTAAATGAGAATGGGCACTGGAGCCATAATGCCTTTGTCAAATCCCAGCCCTATACTTACCAGCTGTGTTTTTAGGAAAGCTACTTAATCACTGTGTCCTACTGACCCCATCTATAAGATGAGGATAATAATAGTACTTATCTTCATGAGGAGAAACCCTGGTGGCGTAGTGGTTAAGTGCTATGGCTGCTAACCTAAAGGTAGGCAGTTCAAATCCACCAGGCACTCCTTGGAAACTCTATGGGACAGTTCTACTCTGTCTTATAGGGTCGCTATGAGTCGGAATCTACTCGATGGGAAAGGGTATCTTCATGAGGTTATAATGATACGGAAAAGAAAAAAAAAAAAATTACTCATTTTTCCCAAAATTGTCTTTACTTTTTTTTTTCTTTTTTAAGGCCAAAAGAAGGGGAAACAAAATATATTTTAGTTATTAAGACTGCTCTGAAACCAAACTACTTGGATTTAAATCTGGCTCCAACAGACGGTAACTATGTGACCTCACTAAATCTCAGGTAGAATTCAAGAAATTTTGCCTTGGTTTCCTCGTCAATAATAAAGGGATACTTTTTTCATAGTGTTGTGAAGATTAAATAAGTTAATATGTATAAAGTGTTTAGGAAATACCTCGTATACAGTAAAAGTTCAATCAATATTAACTATTATTAAAACAAAAATATATATTTTAATAGTTGCTAAGTATACAGACATCATTGTGAGTATCAATTTTATATTTGTCATAACACAAATCTGCTGTAAGGCACTACTAGATTGTGTTCGACTTGATTTACTTTCAATTCTTATGATTTCTCCTTCCCCTTTTCTTTCACTAGCAGCTGTCTCTATAACCTTAAAAAAAAAAAAATCTGGAAATTGGCCAGGTAATTATGATTTCACAAGCTGGGTTATCACAGAGCTTAATCAGTCTTTAAAAATCACTATTCAACCAACTCAGCTCGCCTGTGAAGAAACTTGCAAACTTTCCAAAATCTCCCAGGCTTTTTTTAACTAAACTGGGACCTAAACCAGGCATGCTAATTTCTGGTTCAGAACTCTTAACAGGTCCTAGCATGTATCTCTTCAAAAGCCAAAAAACCCCAAAAAACAAAACCTGTTGCTGTCGAGTTGACTCCAACTCATAGCAACCCTATGGGATAGAGTAGAACTGCCCCACGAGGTTTCCAGGGGGCAGCTGGTGGATCTGAACTACGGGCCTTTTGGTTAGCTGCCATAGCTCTTAAACACTGTGCGACCACGGTTCCATAGAACAAGGAAAATGGGCTGTACACTGTTTTACCCCAACTCTAAGGCCAAACTTCTTGGTTTCTGTCTACTTGAGATTTCTAAAATCTGCCTGTCAGCTTTATGCAATGCAAGTACATGTCCATGATATGTAAAGTATTATATTTATGTACATACATATAGCCATCTAAAAGAGAGGAAAATGTTCAGTCATTAGGCAATGATCCCATGATATAACCAACAGAGAGCCAAATCTAACACTGGCAAAGATTAGGTAGTAGATAATCGTATTTGTATGTAACTATGATAGTCATTATATGAATTATAAATTATTTTATGCTAAGCTGAATGATGCTGTTTTTTACAATCATTACAATTTTTTTGTCTAATGCTATTTATGTTTAAATTTACCTACATCTATTAGTTTCTAATATATTCATCCAATTAAAAAAATCAGTATCATTCCTTCACAGATCTACAAACTATGTGATATGACTAGTTAATTTACCTAGCACTTTTCTTTAATCAAGTAGCAAATTTGTATTTTTGAAAGAAAACAAACGCAAAGAATATTATTTACCCTAAAATTATAAACAGCTATAAAAGTGGTAAGCATTCTGAAGCACAATACACAACATGAAATTTCCAGATTACAACAGTTTCAAATTTCCAAGCTCCGTTTCAAAATACAAAATGATGAATATATTTTGATGAAAGTAATACAGAACTCAGTACCTAAGAAACAAATTGAAAGAGTTTCCTGAAGTAAAAGCTCTCAAACATTAGTAAGAACTACCAAAAACTGATTAGGACGTGCTTACCTTTCTACACATTGTAAAAAGTATTTCTAAATGCTTTGGGTTTGATAGTAAAGTATCTGTATCTATTGTCACATAATTATGCAGGAGAGGCATCATGTCTAGAAAAAGAAATTTAAAATCGCAATGAGAAATGAGTAAGAGGAGTAGAAATAAATCACTCCCACTGAAATCACACTTCTGTAGCATCCACACATTGCTATTCCCTTGCAACTACAAAATGCTGGAAATAAAAGTGATAAGCCTACCTTATTTATAGATGAGAAAAATGTGAATCAAAAAAATTAAAATGTTCACCATATATTACTCTTAATTTTTTCTTCTCCATAGCACACATCACCATCTGACATACTGTATATTTTCTTGCTTGTTTATCTGACTGTTTCCCCACTCTTTCTCCTCCCTCTACTAGAATTAAAGCTTCAAAAGAGCAAGCACTGTCTATTTTGTTCACTGCTGTATCGCAGAGCTTAGACTAGTACTTAGAATATAAGAGTTGTTCAAAAAATATGTACTGCATTAATGTACAGGTATATATGCTCCGGTTGCAAACCAATTTAAGATGCAATAAGTAAGAAATGCAGAATACCTTCTACTGCCTATATTCCTAGGGCTGAAAAAAGCTGCTACAGTAGTCCCACCCTTTATTTGACAGGAACAGAAGGACAATTATTTTCTGATTAATACTGAAGTCATGTATGTCTTCATTTCAGATATCAAAGGAAGTATTTAGATATACAAAAGGAAAAAGACATTAAAACCATACCTGTAAAATATTCAAAACAATCCTGCTGAAAAACTTCATATAATATACCTAGAAGCTGCCACATCTGAGGGGAAATGCTATGACAGGTTAAACTATATGCCAGTGAAAAGATTTCTTCATAAAATTCTAAAAAGAAGAAAATCTCCAGTTAGAATGCTAGGAAAAAGCAAAAGTTAAACAAAGACTCCAAAGAGGAAGATTTATGCTATATACTTATGCGTATTCCTTTTATATCTAATGTACTTACAAATACATAAATTTTTTTACAAATATTAAAAATCCATGTTCAATATTTTACAAAAGGGTGAAGAATAAAAAGGCTGGAGGCAACTGCTCACACACATTAACATTTATCTTGCATCGTTCTTTCTGCACACTATGATGTGCATCTCTCCATGCCCACATGAACTGGGGCTGGCATCTTCAAAACGTTGGATACTATGGAAAAGTAGCCTTCCCTACAAAATTCCCATCAACGTGTAACATCTAGCACCAGCTACTGATTCTGTTCTGAAATTAGGCACTATAATAGACAACTGGACAATTAGTTCATAATTCTAACAAGAAATATGCCTGTCATTTCATATTTTTCAATCCCAGAATAAAGAAACCTTATCTGAATTTCATATCGGTTCATTTCCCAAAATGTAAAACTTGAAACTGTCCATTAAAAATCCCAAGACCAAAAAGTCTTAATGGGATGCATTATATGATTACATTTAGATATAAATGTTTCTTCAGACTCTGTCAGAGCAGTAAGTCTAGGCTTTGTGTATGTGTGTGTGTGTGTGTGTGAGTTAGAATTTTGTTCTACATTTTTCTCTAGCTTTGTCTGGGACCCTCTATTGTAATCCCTGTCAGAGC
This sequence comes from Elephas maximus indicus, assembly GCF_024166365.1. NCBI lineage: Eukaryota > Metazoa > Chordata > Mammalia > Proboscidea > Elephantidae > Elephas > Elephas maximus. The sequence goes on from NC_064822.1 coordinate 89,616,019, forward strand.
AGTTGGTGGTGGTAGCCAGCCACCCTCTAGTTGTGCTGGTCTGAGTCTGGTGGAGGCTGTAGTAGTTGTGGTCAATTAGTCATTTGGACTAATCTTTCCCTTGTGTCTTTGGTTTTATTTTCTCTTGCTCCAGAGGGGTGAGACCAGCGGAACATGCCATCCTCACTTCTAATGAACATTCTGGCTGTGCTTCTTCCAAGACTCATTTGTTCATTCTTCTGACAGTCCATGGTACATTCAACATTCTTTGCCAGCATCATAAGTCAAAGGCATCAATTCTTCTTCGGTTCCCCTTATTCATTGTCCAGCTTTCACGTGCACATAAGGTGATTGAAAACACTGTGGCTTGGGTCAGGCACGCCTTAGTCAGTGACTAAAGAAAGGCTGAAGTCTTTGATCTTCATCAGTAAGGGCTTCAAGTCCTCTTTACTTTCAGCAAGCAAGGTTGTGTCATCCGCATGTCACAGGTTGTTAATGAGTCTTCCTCTAATCCTGAAGCCATGTTCTTCTTCATATAGTCTAGTTTCCTGGGATTATTTCCTCAGCATAGAAATTGAGTAAGCATAGTGAAAGGATACTACCTTGACACACACCTTTCCTGATTTTAAACCACGCAGTATCCCCTTGTTCTGTTTGAATGACTGCCTGTGGTCTATGTACAAGTTCCATATAAGCACAATTAAGTGTTTTGGAATTCCCATTCTTTACAATGTTATCCATAATTTATTATGATCCACAGAGTCAAATGCCTTTGCAGAGTCAATAAAACATGGGTAAATATTTTTTCTGGCACTCTCTGCTTTTAGCCATGATCCATCTGACATGAACAATGATATCCCTCATTCCATGTTCTCTTCTGAATCCGGCTTGAATTTCTGTCAGTTGCTTGTCAATGTACTGCTGCAACTACTTTTGTATGCTCTTCAGCAAAATTTTACTTGTGTGTAATATTAATGATACTGTTCGATAATTTCCACATTCTGTTGGATCACCTTTCTTTGGAATGGGTACAAATATGGATCTCTTCCAGTCAGCTGGACAGGTAGCTGGCTTCCAAATTTCTTGACACAGACAAGTGAGCACCTCTAGTGTTGCATCCGTTTGCTGAACCACCTTGTTTTTTGCCAATGCCTACAGTGCAGTTTGAACCTCTTCCTTCAGTACTGTCAGTTCTTGATCATATGCTACCTCCTGAAATGGCTGAACATTGACCAGTTCTTTTTGGTACACTGACTCTGTATTACTTCCATCTTCATTTGATGTTTCCTGTGTTGTTTAATATTTTCCCAGTCAAATCCTTCAAGACTGCAACTCAAGGCTTGAATTTTTTTCTTCAGTTCTCTCAACTTGAGAGATGCTGAGCATGTTCTTCTCTTTTGGTTTTCTATCTCCAGTTCTCTGCACATGTCATTATAATACTTTACTTTGTCTTCTTGAGCTGCCCTTTGAAATCTTCTGCTCAGCTCTTTGAATTCATCATTTCTTCCTTTAGCTTTAGCTACTTTACGTTCAAGAGCAAGTTGCAGTCTCTTCCGACATCCATTTTCGTCTTTTCTTTCTTCCCTGTCTTTTTAATGACCTCTTACTTTCTTCATGTATGACATCCTTGATGTCATTCCACAACTCATCTGGTCTTCGGTCATTCGTGTTCAATACGTCAAATCTATTCTTGAGATGGTCTCTAAATTCTGGTGGAATACACTCGAGGTCACGCTTTGGCTCTTATGGAATTGTTCTAATTTTCTTCAGCTTCAACTTGAATGTGCATATCAGCAATTGATGGTCTGCTACATAGTCGGCCCCTGGCCTTGTCCTGACTGATGATACTGAGCTCTTCCATTGTCCCATTCCACAAATGCAGTCGATCTGATTCCTGTGTATTCCATCTGGCAAGGTCCACAAGTATAGCCGCTGTTTACGTTATTGATAAAAGCTATCTGCAATGAAGAAGTCGTTGGTCTTGCAAAATTCTATCCTGAGATCTCAGGCATCCAAGGACATATTTTTGAACTACCAGTCTTTCTTCGTTTCCAACTTTTGCATTCTAATCAACAGTAATTATCAATGTATCTTGATTCCATGTTTGATCAATTTCAGACTACAGAAGTTGATAAAAATCTTCAGTTTCTTCATCTTGGGCCTTAGTTGGTGTACAAATTTGAGTAATAGTCATATTAACTGGTCTTTTTGTAGGCGTATGGACAGTTTCCTATCACTGATAGCGTTGTACTTCAGGATAGATCTTGAAATGTTCTTTTTGATGATGAATGCGATGCCATTCCTCTTTAAGTTATCATTCCCAGCATAGATGACCATATGATTATCTGATTCAAAATGCCCAATACCTGTCCATTTCAGCTCACTAATGTCTAGGATATCAATGTTTACGCGTTCCATTTCATTTTTGACAACTTCCCATTTTCCTAGATTCATACGTCATACATTCCAGGTTCTGATTATTAATGGATATTTGCAGCTATTTCTTCTCATTTTGAGTCATGCCACATCAGCAAATGAAGGTCCTGAAAGCTTGACTCCAACCAAGTCATTAAGGTCTAGGCTATTTTGTCAGCTCTTCCCTAGTCATCTCTTGAGTGCCTTCCAACCTGAGGGGCTCATCTTCCAGCACTATATCAGACAATGTTCTGCTGCTATTCATAAGGTTTTCACTGGCCAACTTTTTTTTCAGAAGGAGACTGCCAAGACCTTCTTCCTAGTCTGTCTTAGTCTGGCAGCTCCATTAAAACCTATCTACCAAGGGTGACCCTGCTGGTATTTGAAGTACCAGTGGCAAAGCTTCCAGTATCACAGCAACATGCAAGCCACCACAGTAAGACAAGCTGACAGACACATGGTGGATTCAGAAATTAGGCACTATAATAGATAACTAGACAATAATTAGTTCATACTTGTCATAAGAAGTATGCCTGTCATTTCATATTTTTCAATCCCAGATTAAAGAAACCTCATCTGAACTTCATACCAGTTCTTCATTTCTCAAAATGTAAAATTCAAAACTGTCTATCCTTTACAAATTCAAAGACCAAAAATTCTTAATTGGATGCATTACATATTTATCTGTAAATAGAAACATAGATATCTAAAATTAGAAAGCATATTCAAAAAATTGAGAGTACAGGTTTCTCTTCCTCTACCTTGTCCATTTTTTTTACTTTGAAGGGCTAAATTTGTAATTTAAGTTTACTAAATTTGAAAAAAATTCTCAATTTACGTTTTTACTCAACCTTTGAACTTACCAATTATATGTTTATGTAAAACAAGATCAATGATCCGTAGACAGATATTCTCTAACTGTTGAGTAACCTAAAGACAAATTTTAAATATTTAATTTAAAATATCATGATAATTCTTAAATAGTTAATTTAAAACATCATAATCATTCTTAAATTAATATATTAATTTAACATTATCCCAATGAAAATACCAGCAAGATTTTTTTTGGGGGGGGGAGGGGAATTTGACAAGTTAATTCTAAAATTCATATTTTAAAAAAAGCATGTAAAAATAACGAGGAAATTCTGAAAAGCAGACTAATGATGGGGTTGAGGTTAAATGTACAATACAACTACAAATTAGTTTCTAACTTCATGTTTTATACCAAAATAAATTCCTAAGGGATCAAAGATTTCAATGTGAAGAATTAAACCACAAAAATACTAAAAGATATAAATAGAATTTTTATATAATATTGAAGAGGGAAAATAATTCAAAGCCCAAAAATCAGAAATAAAAAAAAACTGATCCATTTGGTTACAAAAATTAAAAATCTCTGCATAGGATTGGGGAAGGCAAAGATAAATGAAAAATATTTTCAATTGGTATCACAAAGATCAAATTCCCCTCACTTGAAATCAACAAATCAATGAAAAATAGGCAAAGACAGACATTCATAGAAAAAGAAATACAAATGGGCCTTAAGGTTATAAAAAGATGTTCATTCACATGCCCAATAAGAGAAACACAAATCCAAAGTACAAGACTTACATTTGCACTATTGTACATTGATTTGGGGAATATAAACTGGTACATATGAAAGACATTAGAAAATATATGCAAAAATAGTTAAATACATTATATCCATTAAAAGGAACAGATTAAATAAACTTGACACATCATGCAAGGGGATATTATGCAGTCATTAAAAACATATAACTTTACTGATTGATATGGAAGGATTGCCAAGATATATTAAATAAAAAATGGCACATGGAAAAACTGTGTATCACAGTGTTATATACATATGTACACAGTATGTAAAGCTGGTGTATAGTATGTTGTTTCTATAAAAGAAAAATATGTACTTTTTGCTTATATATTAATAGAAAAATCTCTGGAAAGATAGATAAAACCTGGTAAAAGCAGCTGTCTTCTGAGAGGGGAATTAGATGGTGAGGGAGCTCAGCAGGAAGGTAAGATTTCTCTGAATATCTTTTCCCATCATCAAATTTTTCAAAATGTTTGTATTATTTGTTTTTTAAATGAGTAAAAAAAAAATATAACCCTCATGGGTTATATTTTTCATCTAAAGATCCTATTTCAACTGAGCATATTCTTTTAATATTAAGCTTAAAGTACAAATGATCCAAAATTTTTCAGTTTTAAAGAACTTGTCAACTTATTTAAAACCATTAAACAAAAATGCATACATTTTAAGCATCTATTTTGGACTTCCAGTTTTGCTTTTCATACATGAAGTATTTATACATGTACTCATAGATATGTGGCTTTTCCTTTTAAAGAAAATTTGTTTTCAAACTTTGTTTTTCATAAGTCAAGGTTCAAAATCATAGGATCAACAGTCAGGAGATGAAGATTCCAGTTCTGATTTTGTCTCTAGTTTAATCTATCAGCTTGGTAAAGCCATTTAGCTGGAGACTAAGTTCTTCATCTGTAATTTTTTTTTTTTTAAGGAAGCTAAATTTAATTAGTGCTTCCCAAATTTTAACTCATGCCTCTCTTGAAAGTCACAAGTTCATATGTTCCTTTAATATTATTTGAAATTCAAAATAAATTCAATATAAAGAGAAAAAATATCAAATGAAAAAATGTTGTTTTGTTTTTAAACTAACCCTGCTGCCCATTCTGCCTCTACTATTCCACATCCTTCCTCCCCTCCCGCCACACCCTACACGCACACTTGGGAAAATTGGACCACGTGATTTCTAAGGTTGCTTCAAATCGAAAATACAAACTCCACATATAAGGTCAAAAAAGTATACTTGCTGTAATTTGGAACATCTCACTGTTACCGAAAGGCCCATATAGTTTCAACAAGGATGGACAGAAAAATAAAATAATAAATATGGAAATAAAAATTCACATTAAGCTTCTAGGTGAATGAAGACCTGTCCAGGAGAAGACGATTGAACCATTTTTAAGTACTTGGTAACTTTTTATTGGTATGTGATAAACACAGAATAAATCAACGGCCACAATGTTAAGCAATGCTATTTAAAGAACAGACATCTGCTTCCTAAATCCTTGCTCTATAAAACTAACTTGTCATCAGTGATGGGGATAAATTAACACATTATCAGAATGATCTGACTACAAACTCAAATCCATAACTTACTAGCTCTGACTACAAGCTCAAATGTACAACTTACTAGCCCTGTGATAAAGGACAAGTCTCCTCAACATACCTGAACCTTGTTTTTCACTTCTGCAAAATGGAAGTACCATTACCTGCTGCTCTATGTACATGGTGGTATTAGTAAGATAACATCAACTAATGGATATAAAAGCACTTAATAAACATCTGCACAAATTCTTATCCCAATTTTGTCCTGAAATTAAGTTTACAATGTTTTTAAGCTTTTTACTTTCTTCCCTTCTGTTCACAGGGTACTTGTTACATCCAAACACTATTATATTACTTAACACTTGCTACTGTGATTATATGGCTGCATGTCACACTCTACTAGGAAGACTAGACTGAGTAATCCCAGAGGGCAGAGCTCATGTCTTACTCAATTTGGTATCTCCCAAAAAACCTAGCCTGGTGTATAGCATATGTAATGATTTTAACTCAGTTTAATACAAACGGATATATATATATATATATATACTTTAAAAGCACATATATATTAAAATGATTAGAGAGAATATTATACCTTGAAAATTTGAGGGAAATTTTTTAAGCCTAGCAACATAACTAAATAGCAATTCAAAATTGAAGATTTTTTAAAATTCATGCCTATTAATCATATAAATTTCAGTTAATGTTACTATAATGACATAATAAAATGTAAACAAAGAAATTCCACCTCTTTATGATCTTCTACAACTGTCAAGATAGTATCAATGGTATGTAAAATTCCCATAGCCATTACTGTCTTGTCTTCAACTTCTTCATATTCATCACTTTGAAGAACTTTGCCAAATATCTCAGCCTATAAAAATTAACATTGAAATATTCAACAATTGGTATTGTTATATGCCCCCACTACTATAACACAGCAAGAACTTCCAGTGCTTTACAAAAAAGGGCAGTGTCATACATCTAAATGTCAGCATTGTTCAAACTCTTAAGTTCTGCACGTTGCCTATTGAATCATATCTTTTCTTATAATGATGGAAATGGTTGTGTTTTAAATATAAACATTCTTTCCTTATCCAGTGACTACAGTGGACTATATGTTGCTATGAGAACCAGACTGCTAATTATTTAACTTCTGGTTGTCAGTAAAGAAGTAAACTGAAAATACAGGAAAAAACAAAATCAAGCAACACTAAAATGAAAAATTCAAGAGAAAGTTTAGAAGATACAGCCAAGGAATCAAATAGAAGGTAAAACAAAAAGAATGGATATAGAAAATAGAAAAGAAAGGATCAGGAAATTAGATACTCAGTCGGGGTACAATATTCAGCACCAGAAATACAGAACAGAAAAATGGCAGGGAGAAATTTATCCAATAATACATTGTCCAAAACTAAAGAAAATTAGTTTCTAGATTGAAAGCCCAAAAAGTAAAATTTTAGAAGGATCCTATCAAAGTACATCGTTATGAAACTTCAGAATATTATAGATGAAAAGAGATGATTTTCAAAGTGTTTAGATTAACAAATAATAACAGGTAACATGCAAAGGAAGAAGAATCAGAATAGCATTAGACTTCAATAAAACCAGATGCTAGAAGACAATGGAGTAATGCTTTCAAAATGCTGGGAAAAAATTTATTTCCAACCTAGGATTCTATACCCAATAAAACTATCATTGTGAGGATATAGAATAAAGTCATTTTTAGATAAGCAAGGCTTCAAAAATATATGCCTTTCTTTTTTGGGAAGTTCCTGAAAGATGTGTCTCCACATAATAAAAGAATAAACCACGAAAGAGATACAAGGCCCAAAAGAAAAAGGATCCAACATGGGGTGAAAATAAAAAGTCCCAGAATAAGAGAGATCTAGAATCCCTAGGAGATAAGTCCAGGTTAAAGCAGAAGGCTGGAAGGCCCCAGAAGGGAGGATAACGTGGGGAAAACGGAACTGACATTTGAATGTATAGAAAATATATTGACAGGCATATAGCAAGAGTGTGAAGTATTTAGAAAAAAACTAATAAGTAAACAGAAAGACAGGCAAATAAAAATAGAAAGCCATTCATTAACTTTAAGAAAAATTATACAAAATAGGAATTGTTATAATGAATTATTTCACTCAGCAGTGTATAGTAATTACATCGTCAAAACACTGTAAGCACTTGCTACTGATTTAACCAAAAATAAAAAAAAATTTTTTAATAAAAATTTTTTTTTTTTTTTTAACAACTAAATTGAGGAAAAGGAGAGAAGAAGGATGTAAACAAAAGGTGCATGGTATGGAAGGAATACGTCTTCACTTACCACAGAAGGTAATCAATAAATAACAAATCAGAAATAGAATTTTTAAATGTTTAAATTTATTTGAAAAGACATAAGTAAATATCAGGGTAAAAAACTAGAAAAATTGAGAATAGGTGCTTTAGAAAGCATAACTGTGGAATAAAAATGGATGAAAAAAATGTTTTTCATTATAAGCTTTTAAAAATTACCTACATGTATCATGCTGGCAAAAAAAATTACCTTTAAAAACCAAAATAAATGTCAAAGGAAAAGAAGAGGGGAACTGAAATAAGATTTTGCTTATCCACATTTTTGATAAGCAATCCCAAATAATTAACCACTGCCCTGGTGGCACGGTGGTTAAGAGCTCGGTTGCTAACCAAAAGGTAGGGAGTTCGAATCCACCAGCTGCTCCTTGGAAGCCCTATGGAACAGTTCTACTCTGCCCTATAGGGTGACTACGAGTCAGAATCAACTCAATGGCAATGGGTTTGGGTTTTTTTTTTGGGGGGGGGTTAGCTATATGAGTCATAATTGACTTGACAGCAACAGGTTGTCATAAGATGAGGTCTCTGGTTGGTGCAAATGGTTTGCCTTTGACTACCAACCTACAGAGTGGCAGTTTGAATCCACCCAGCAGCACTGCAGAAGCAACCTCTGGTGATCTGCTTCCATAAAGATTACAGCCAAGAAAACCCTATGGAGCAGTTCCACTCTGTAACACATGGGGTCACCACGAGTCTGAATCAATTTGACGGCAATGGGTTTGGTTTTTCTGGTTTTATCCTAAGGCAATGCTTTTAAATAATTTTAAAATTTAACAGTGGTATTCGATTCTTTTAAAAGTAATTTATAAAGCCCCTAAAGTTTATGAAATCTCTAAAAAAAGTATTTATATGATGGCTCTAAAATTCTAGAAATCGTAAATGATCTTACCCTATAGTCAAGGTAGGGAAACATCAGAAAATCAATATTCGCTATAATGAGTGTTTAAGATAGTATTCCAGTTGGGCTTACATACTGGAAGATTATTATTTTACAATCTTAGAATATAAGTCTAACTAGAGGAATGTCAGAATTATTAGAGAAAACATTAATTTTTATATTAACATTTCAGTTACATATAAAACTGAACACTAAATTTTAGAGTTTAATTTATTTAGATTACTCAAAGCTTTCATACCAAACTAACAGAAAACTCTGCCCAGTCTTACCAGGTGTTGTGTCATATCAACAGCAATTGAGGCCACCTCTTGACTGTATTCACATATCATCTTCTGGATAACATTAGTAACATCATCATTTTCTGTCTCTCTAACAATGTGCAACAGCTCCTGCATAATAGACCTCACATGTGGCTTCATATACTCCTTAGCTAATGCAATAAAACAAAATTAGTAAAAATTAGCCATTCGTAGATGGTGAAAAGAATTTGGTCATAAGGTAAAGTGACAGGAGGTAATAGCTAGATAAGGTTTTAGATACACACTTGCTCTGTGGTGGATAAGTTAGAAAGCTCTACCAAAATAATGTTCATCAATGCATTAATTTTCCCATGAGTTAACAAATCTGCTGCAAAAAGACCTCTTTAAAATGTTAAAAAGTTAAAAAGCAAAGATGTCACCTTGAGGATTAAGGTGCACCTCACCCAAGCCATGGTATTTTCAATCGCCTCACATGCATGCGAAAGCTGGGCAATGAATAAGGAAGACCGAAGAAGAATTGATGCCTCTGAATTACGGTGTTGGCGAAGAATATTGAATATACCATGGACTGCCAGAAGAATGAACAAATTTGTCTCGAAAGAAGTACAGCCAGAATTCTCCTTAGAAGTGAGAATGGTAAGACTTTGTCTCACATACTTTGAACATGTTTTCACATACTTTGAACATGTTTTCAGGAACATGTTTCCTGGAGAAGGACACCATGCTTGGTAAAGTAGAGGGTCAGCAAAAAAGAGGAAGACCCTCAATGAGATGGATTGAAACAGTGACTATAACAATGGGCTCAAATATAGCAACGATTGTGGGGATGGTGCAGGACCAGGCATCAATACGTTCTGTTGTACATAGGGTTGCTATGAGACAGAACTAACTCGACGGCACCTAACAACAACAACAAAGGGTTAAGCAGTCCTGCACAGAATACCAAAAGGCCATACTAAGAAATCCTAATTATACAAATGCTCCATCATCTGCATGACTTATACAACATCAGCACATAAAGACTATGACCAGAATGTCCTGATCAAGGGCCACAATAGATGGATCCTCTTAGAACAGGAGAAAAATATGGAAAAGAACTCAAATTCTTAAAAAGTCTAGACTTACTGGACCAGTTGAGACTAGAGGACCCCCCCAAGACTATTACCTAAGATACTCTTTAAACCTTAAGCGAATATTATCCCTTGAGGTCACCTTTTAGCTAAATAACAGACTGGCTCATAAAATAAAGAAGAACATATTACCCATCAGTAATTAGCTCCTTTAAAAAATCATCTATATGAGACCAAATGGTCAAAAATTACTCTAAAGCAAAGATGAGAAAGTAAGGGAGCAGGGAAACTAGAGTACTGGAAATGGTACAGTCGGAACAAAATGAATGAGAATGAAAATACACTGTGAAAAATGTAGCCAGTATCACTGAGTAATTTATGTAGAAATTGTTAAATGGAAACCTAATTTGCTATGTAAACTTTCACCTTAAACACAATAAAATGTTACTTAAAAAAAAGACTATGCCCAATACTAATGGGGCCCATTCTCTACCCATTCCACTACTGGCATATCCTTATACAAGATTCAACCCTTCCAAGGAAGTATTGGTGAATGGTGGTGAACTAGCTTGATGTTTTTCATAAAGCTGAATTTGCTTTCATTGGTTTATTTGACCTGTAAGCACAATATTCTTCTAGAGAAACAAATGAGATAGCTCACTAGAAACACTACTTGCTACTTTCACAACTTCCAGAATCATAGGCTCCTGACGTTGAAAGGAACCTTGAAGCCATCTAGTCTAACTTCCCTAAATTTAAAGATGTGGAAGCCTCCGTCCTGACTGATCGTGTGCCTTGCCCGGGTTTTGAGGCAAGTTAGTGGCAAAATTAAAACTAGATCCCCAAGTCTCTAGTCTAGCCTAGTGCCCACAATATCAACTCATCTGCTAATCTAAAATCATGCTGGAGGTCACAGCCCAGCCCAGCCCATACCAACTCCTGAAAAGGATAAGGAAAAGTCCTGGTAAAATTGTGAGGGGAAGGAAGCTCAGAAATTCAAACCCTAAACCCTACCATAAATTACTTGATGAGACCATGCGAAAAAGAAGGAAAAAAAAAACTTCTAAAAGGTATTTTTAGCTTTACCTTGTATCTGGTTAGAAATTAATGACTGAAGAGCAAGGGCAGCTTCTACTTTGACAGGCATCTCTTTATCTTCAATCAGGCTCTTCTTTGCCAGTTCAACTGCATTTCTTAGGTTGAGCTCATTATGAAACTTCAAAGAACTGAATGCATGAAGCACCCAACAGGACTGTATTAAAAGAAGAAAGTAAAGAGCTATTAGCATTATGACATTTTATAATAATGTCACTCATATAAGAACCTCTTAGTAATCTATCACTAATCCTACCAAGTATTGTTTGTTTTTGGAGTGTGGCATATTCGCTTTTGTTTCTAACTTTTGGTTTTTCCACTTTTTTTTTTTTAATAAGAAAGGCAGTTTCATTACTTCTAAACTACCTATATGCAATAACATTTTTCATAGGAAAAAGGAGCCAAATTTAAGCATCTCCACCCAAAAATTCTATTTATGCTTTTAATAAATATTATAATTCAGAACTCATTTATTATTTATATGTAAAAGCTACTACATAACCAGCATTTGAAATTCATTTGCTGGCCTTTACATGTAGGTGAAACATTATTTTTCCTTATATTAACTGGCTTAACAAATTTTCTTTTTTTCACTCACATAGGTAGATTTTTCAATCTCCTATAGCTTATCAAATTTTAAACTATTAGAACATGAAATCATATTTTTCCTTTATTTATTCCCTATGTGCACAAAATATAATCAACAGTAACTAATCTGAATTACTAAAGCCGTTCAGCAAGAGAATTACAATTTATACAGCCTCTCAAAGGTACAAAGATAACTATAAAAATACTCATGTGCTTTCAGTCGCCCTAATCTATATCTACCCAAATATTTCTCTAGTAAGTATATTATTTGATGTATATAAAATATTTAATAGTGTACAAGGCATTGTTAACATATGTTGCTTTAAGTAAGACTTTTTTGTGTTGATGAACTTACAGTTTGAATTAAAGTTATGTTTTTATTTCTCCATAAAATATATTGATTCTATAACATACAGTTAGAACACAAATAAGTTTACATGGATTATTACTTTCTCCTTTTTAATAAGGCAAAATCTTCCTAATATGCTGAAAATCATAATCGAATTTTTAGGCAAACTAGAATTTCATGCTGTTTTAGACAATGAAAATGAATCAGTTTATAAATTTACATTACACTAGTGCAGTAACATCACTCTCACCCTGCTTGAGTGACCATATGCAGCAAGTGAGGCTAGGGTGACAAAGGAAAACAGCTGGAATTAAAATCCACACATCCCTTAATTTATGAGTTTGTTCTTTATTCAACTGATGTGGTCATAATGGACATTCTGATTTATATAATTTCATCTCAATATATATATGGTAACAGGTCAATCTATCCAAGAACATTTACTTCAATAATTATCTTACAGATAAAGATTTTAAGATACATAACGGAATATGAAAAACTTACTCTAGCTCGAAGATATCCCAGGTTAGACAATAATAATGGAAATACATGATTCTGCAGCAACAACTCCATTTGGTCCTTGAATAAACTCTTCTGTCAGGAAATGGAAATTAAGTTTCAAGTTAACAGTTTTTTTTATATGTAAGGATCACTTCTTCAAAAATTAATTTTATCATAACGTGCATTTAATATACTTTCAGTTACAATTCTGTAAAATTTGTTGTTTTAAATCAAGGCAAAAATAGTATCTCAGATACTATTTGATATTGATTTTTATAGAAACAAAACAATTTAACTCTGAAGTCATTTAGTTTCTTTATACAGCAGCAGTTTCAGAAAAACAAATAAGTCCCATTTTCTTTTTAATTAAAGAAATGGATGACAAACAGAAGGCTATTTATGGTCCTTAATTATCCAGAAGCAGTCATCAGTTTAAATCATCCATGACTTTCATAGTCTCTCTTTTGTCTATTTCTTCATAGTTTAATTAAGTAAATTAACATTTTGATTATCTTGACCTTTAATAAAATGTCAGCTAGGGATCCAATCACATGCAGGGCTCCATCTTTCTTCCTAGGGTCAAAGTTCGGGTCTGTTAGGATTTGATAACAGAATGCCATCATTTTTGGCAACACCTAGAGAAATAGAAGAATCAATTTTAGTCTACACGAGCTTTCACTGTGTTCCTAAGGTATCAAATACGATGCACAAATTTTCAGAAATAAACATTTTATTTTCCTTTATCAAACAATTCCATTCCCAAAAGAAAATGTACAATTTATTAAAACAGAATAATAACCAATGATACTTCACTCTGTTCCCTTACTAGAACAGAAAAATAATCTTAAAGCGACATAACTAATAACTATAATTTTTCAAATACTAGTGGTATATTTGAGTATGAAATCAATACAGGCCACCTCTCAGTTTTAGATTTAAAGAGAATAACATATACCTCTTTTCTTTTCTTTGCAGCAGTATATAAGAGAGCCTGGGCTGCTGTAGTGGGAGAAGCATAATCTTCAAAAATATCTAGGATTTCAAAAGGTTTAGCCATGTTAGTAAAAATGCAATTCTTTATTACAGGTTCTAAACCTGCATAATCACTACTCTCAAACCAAGGAATAAAATATTCCACATGGCACTGATTTAAGCATGAAAAAGCTAAGCATATATCACTCGTGCTCTCATAAGCAACAATATTTATCAAACTCTACAGCCTGTCCTGTTAAACAATCATACTAAAGAATATCATACAAATTAGACATATCTGTTTCATTGAGAACAGGAAAGTCCAAAAACAACTATAATTTATTTAGTGCCAGGTATTGTTCTAGGCTCTGTGGATACAAAGGTAAACAAAAAAGCTTCTCATGGTGCTTACATAATAAGAGAAAAATGTAAACAGATTATACATACATACACATACACGAACCTACACACACACATACAATAATAGGTCAGGTTCAGAAGAAATGTAAGCAGGGTAAGGAAACAAAGAGAGTGACAAGGTATGGGGATGCTAGTTTAAACAGGGTCTCCAGGAAAGTCTCTCCAGCTCTCTGCTAAGATACTAGTTAAGCAGAGATTGAATGACATGAGGGAGAAAACTATACATGGAAATAAAAAGATGAAACACTCCAAGCAGAGGGGAGAGCATATGTAAAAGCCTTGAGGGACTGCTAGGACAGCTCTTGGTTGTGTCAATAGATAGATTCAATTGGTATTTGTTGAATATATATCTACTTAAAACTTAACACATTGTTTAATGTCATGAAGACTTCCACAAATTTCAAAATAGGCAGCTTTATAGAAGAATCTGAAAACTTGAGAAGTGTCTGAGGATGCCTATGTTTTACTATAAAAATAAGACCAAATCTAGGTCTTTGCCTCAAAATATAAGATATAAAATGCAAACATAATAATACTAATAGCTAACATCTACTGAATGCTTATTTTATGACAAGCACTATGCTAAGATTTTACAAGTATCTAGTATTCTATGCTAAGTAGTTATTTCATGTGTATTATTCCATTTAATCCTACCAGCAATATTATCATTGCCAGCTTTACAGCCGAAAACATTGCATCTGAGAGAGATTAAGTGACCTCAGAGTCACACAATCAGGTCAGCATTCACACCTAGGCTGTCTCAGTCCTGAGCTCTTACTATTTTTTATCAAATCTTTAAAAACATTATTATTAACATTAGTCGATGTTAAGGATTGAGTTCCCCCAAAAGTATGTAGTGGAATCCTAACCCCTACATCTGTGGATTTAATCCCATTTAGAAATAGGGCTCTCTTTGTCTTGTTAATGAGTCTATATCAATGTAGGGTGTGTCTTAAACCTAATGACTTTTAAGATACCAAAAGAGCAGATTGGACACAGGGAGAAACAAACAGAAATTGGGGAAATCCCCATGTGGAATTCGCCACAGAACTGAGGACTGGGGTTACAGAAGCAGAAACAAGCATCTTCCCCCAGAGCTGACAATGAGAGAGCCTTCCCCTAAATCTGGACCTAAATTTGGACTTCTAGACTTCTAGACTCCTGAACGGTGAGAAAATAAACTTAGTTCTCTAAAACCACCTGCTTGTGGTATTTCTGTTACAGCAGCACTAAGAAATTAAGACAATCAATAAGCTAAGATAGGAACATTTTTTCATATAATCGCTAGTGACAAAAACTTAAAAAGAAAACTAGTGCAGAAACGGTTCTTCCTTATGGCTACCTAAAAGTAAAATACACAGAACAAACAGACATTGCATTCTAGCCACGGAAGAGGAATGACTAATGAAAAAGCACTTTGGATAGTCCTGGCTTCCCTCGATCAATAAAATGTAAATTCCAACTGTCAATCAGCACACACACAACTTACTTAATTTTCTAAAAACCAGATAGAATTCTATTTGCTATAATGAATAAGTGAAATAATGGTAGCTTTTTGAAAGTTAAATTGATATTCTGTGCATAACAAAAACATAGGTTATTATAAAAAAGGTAAACACTTAAAGAATGCCTTGAAGATAGAAAAAATATTGGCTTAAAGAAAACTAGGAAAACAAACATATTAGGAAAGAGGAATAAGTCACGCAGAAGATGTGTAATGATTTTCAAAAGAAAAACGTAGAATAGAGGGATACAGCAGATTGTAAATGTTGCTTCTCATTCATTTGCTTTTCCTGTACTTTGTCTCCAAGAGAAGAGGTACCTACTCACTTACCGAATCAAATAATACAAAACACAAAGCACTGTCAAAAAACACAGCCCAATAATCTAGCAACAGATTTAACTCATAGCTAGGGGCACCTGGCCCAACAAAGGGACAGCACTGCTTTATCACAGAGCACCTTTGGCATGCCATGGACAGTGCAATCATTTTATCTATCATTTATTTCAGCATTCATTAAAGGCTTACTAGAGCCAAGCACAAGTAAAGGAATGCATAGGTACAGAAGGGATGGCGAACATAAAATAAAGCCAATAAATAAGAGAAAGTCCCTGTACTCAGAGAGTTTCTAAGTTGTAGGAGACAAAGGTACACAAATAGCATTTTGGCATGTTAAGTGCTTGAATATTCTGTGAAGTGACTAATTCTAACCGGGGATAAAAGGGAATGAACTCAGGCAATCTACACAGTTCAGCAGCTTCCAGGAAGATCCACGCTAGAAGGACCCCTTAGAAATGAGCCACACAGAGGGCCACTGTCGGTAGCCCCATTCTCTTCTGAAATCCTTAGTCCCTAGGCCCAACTTGGGGTGCTCGTAAAATACGCAGACATCCAAGGGCTGCTCCAGATGGAGAACAAGCCAATCTACAAATAGGTATTCCTAAAAGCACAGGAAGAGGTGGTCCCCGCAGGTCAGCATCACAACAACAAACGCAAGAGCTGGCTCCGTGACCGCTTCAGCACCCATCAGACAGACGAATAAGATGGCTTGTCACCTCCCATACCCAAAGGTTCCAAGTGACTGGTTCAAGGAAGCTTCAAACCCTCAAGGACTTCAGAGTTTATCATGTAAAGCACAACTCTGAAAATTTAACAAAATAATAAACTCTGCTTCAAATTTTTTTTTTCAAAATATACATTTAGTTATATTATTTTACATATCCAGATCTAATGAAGAATAAAACCATCTGGATTACCAAATTTCATCCTTATATACTCATACGGATCTTCTTGCCACAGCTCTTCATCCTCATCTTTATAACACATCACAGAAAAAATCACATCCTCAGAGATGTTCTAAGACAAGAAAACACAGAACAATGAATGAATACAGGCTCTTCAGATTTGGGGGACACCAATAATATATTTACGGAGAGTTTTTCTGTAGCTGTTCCAAACTGTTATAATCATCTTCCTGTTAAGCTTATATTTACTCAGGCAGAAGCAGGAAAGCAAGATCTTCTGAGGTACTGTTGGGGTTAAAGAGTTAAATATAAATTGTTTTAAAACAATTGGCTAAAGGTACACAGAAAGAGACAGATGTAAAATGCTATTCTTTGAATCAATAGAAGTGATAATAAAGCTCTACTAACAAATCAATAGTAAACATACTTTGATTCTTTAAGGAAGAACCAAAAATGTCAACCCAAGGTCATATTTACTATTATATTTCTCATTTTGAATTTTTTTACATTTCCATTTTGGTCCTAAATGTCAGTGTACCCACAATATTAAAATTTTCTTCTTCCATTAAAAAAAAAAAAATCTGGTTTGCAACTCTACAAATGCAGGTTTCAAAAAATCACATCTAGTAGTATGCTACTAATGCTCCATCAAGGCCTTTTGCGCTTTAACAAGTACACGTGTAAAACAGAATCATTTCTTATCATTTATTCCAAATTCAAAAATTCTAAAAGGAAAAATTCAGCCCAGGGATGAGAGCTTTCTTATACTCCTATATTACAGTCATGTAAAAATAAGGCCAAAGGTATCAAGTTGAGAATACTATCAACTCATCGTTACTCTGCAGGAACACAAACAGCGAATAAAATGAAATTAGTATCTTTATTAATTGGGAAAAAAAAATCACTATTTGATCAAAGTGATTGGGCAATGAGTTATTTTTTAATAACTTTTTTTTATTGTTTTTTTTTTTTAAGTGAAAGTTTACAAATCAAGTCAATTTCTCATACACCTTGCTGGGCACTCCCAGCTGCCCTCCCTCTAATGGGACAGCACACTCCTCCTCTCCACCCCGTATTCCCGCGTCCATTCAGCCAGCTCCTGTCCCCCTCTGCCTTCTTCTCATCTTGCCTCCAGACAGGAGCTACCCACAGAGTCTCATGTGTCTACTTAAGCCAAGAAACTCATTTCTCACCAGTATCATTTTCTGTTTTATAGTCTAACACAATCTCTGTCTGAAGAGTTAGCTTTGGGAACGGTTCCAGTTTTGGGCTAACAGAAGGTCTGGGGACCATGACCTCCAGGGTTCCTCCAATCTCAGTCAGACCAGTAAGTCTGGTCTTTTTATAAGAATTTGAGGTCTGCATCCCACTGTTCTCCTGCTCCATCAGGAATTCTGTTGTGTTCCCTGTCAGGGTAGTCATCAGTTGTATCCGGGCACCATCTAGTTCTTCTGGTCTCAGTCTGATGTAGTCTCTGGTTTATGTGGCTGGCCCTTTATGTCTCTTGGACTTAAAATTACCTTGTGTCTTCACTGTTCTTCATGCTCCTTTACTCCAGGTACACTGAGACCAATTGATGCATCTTAGTTGGCTGCTTGCTAGCATTTAAGACCCCAAATGCCACTCACCAAAGTGGGATGAAGAATGTTTTCTTAATATATTTTGTTATGCCAGTTGACCTAGATGTCCCCAGAAACCATGGTCCCCAGACCCATGCCCCTGCTACTCTGGCCTTCAAAGCATTTGCTTGTATTCAGAAAACTTCTTTGCTTTTGGTTTAGTCCAATTGCACTGACCTCTTCTGTATTCTGTGTTGTGTTTCCCTTCACCTAAAATAGTTCTTGTCTACTATCTAATTAGTGAAAACCTCTCTCCCTCCCTCCTCACCCTGTAACCATCAAAGAATATTTTCTTCTGTATTTAAACTATTTCTTGAGTTCTTATAATAGTGGTCTCATACAATATTTGTCCTTTTGCAACTGACTAATTGCACTCAGCATAATGCCTCCCAGGTTCCCCCATGTTATGAGATGTTTCAGGGATTCATCCTTGTTCTTTATCGGTGCATAGTAATCCATTGTGTGAATATACCATAATTTATCCATTCATCCATTGGTGGGCACCTTGGTTGTTGCCATCTTTTTGCTATTATAAACAGTGCTGCAATGAACATGGGTGTGTATATATCTGTTTGTGTAAAGGCTCTTGTTTCTCTAGGATATATTCCAAGGAGTGGGATTGCTGGATTGTATGGTAGTTCTATTTCTAGATTTTTAAGGAAGCACCAAATCGATTCCCAAAGTGATTGTACCATTTTACATTCCCACCAGCAGTGTATAAGTGTTCCAGTTTCTCCACAACCTCTCCAACATTTATTATTTTGTGTTTTTTGGAGTGAGATGGGATCTCATTGTAGTTTTGATTTGCATTTCTCTATTGGCTAATGATCGTGAGCATTTCCTCAATTATCAGTTAGCTGCCTGAATGTCTTCTTTGGTGAAGTGCCTATTCATATCCTTTTGGGCAAAGAGTTATTAAGATGTCCACATGAAATATCATAAAAATATATATTTTTCAGACCTGTAATAAGATAATGATAAATTCTATCCTGGACCCAAAGGCAAAGTAAAAGAATTTACTGTCTTTTTTAGATACGATATTAGACTACAGACTTTAAGAAATCATAATTTGAGGAAAAAAATTGGTTCCTAATGTCTTTAAATTACCCCAAGTTATTTGTATGCAAATAAAAATGTATTTATCAATGGTCCATAATTTTCCATTCTCATTTGACCTTTAACCAAAAAATGATGCTGAATTCCACCTTTAAGTAAACAATTTATATAAAAATAGAAAACTTTAACTTCTGCTAGAAGGTAACAATACAAAAGAAGAAATAAAAAGCTTTTTTTTTCACTCAGGGCTACAAAGGAAAATGGTCATGTATCAGGCACCATTTTCCTGCAGAATAACAGTATCTTAGTAGAGCCCTAATGACAGTTTCCAAAAGGCTTTCACATAAAATACTTCATTTGATCCCAGTAACGTTTAGATAAAAAAGGGTGGAAAAATATTATCTGACTTAACAGAGGGGGAAGCTGAGGATAAACGTGATTCTAACCAAGATCAACTGAATCCAAGCTTTCCAATGCACAAAACTTAAAGTCCTCACTCTTCCCAAATACTTAAATTTCCAGGCCCTTTATATCAAGATAACATGAGACAACACTCACTTGAAACTATTAATAAGAATAAAGATAAAAAATCAGATATAAAATATAGGATTGATAACATTTATTTTGCCTAAAAACATAATTAAAACAGAATAATTTGGAGAGCTGCTCTCAAACACAAACCTGTATGTGCGGTTTCATCTGCTTCCAGGTTACAGAATGAACAACCCCTTGATTGAGATAGTTGAATGCTTGCTGAAGAACACGGGGGGCTACATATTCTTTCTGTCTATATTGATCTAAAATTTTTAGTAGTACCTATGGCAAAACAGGAAAAGAAAATATAGAAAAACAAACAATTTTAAGGTTAAAAAAGGGTGGCAGCTTTTCAGAATCCACAGAAATAAAAATAAATATATTTAAGTAAATGAAAATTGGGAAAATTTCCATGCAGCAAGAGATACCATAAACAGATTTTAATATATAATAGAAGTATCATTTTGAACTGGAAGAAAAAAGGTAACTTATTTAAAGAATTGCACTGGGACAACCGATTAGCTTTCTGAAAGAAATTAAGCTGCCTTCTTCACTAAAATTTTAAAGCAAAATAAATTCCACACGGGGAAACATTTGAACCAAAAAATTAAAGCACAGAATTCCTACAAGAAAATGTGGGGGAATTTTATAATCTCAGATGACAGAAAGTTTCTGTAAGTGTAACACAGAAGCTATTTTTTAAAAGATTAAAAAAAAAAAAAAGACTGATTATAAGGAAGCACAAAGCAGCTGTGGCTAGCCCAAAGACCCTGAGTCCGAGAGATCACTATGACACAGCCCAGGTCTTGCAACTCCTGGTCTCTGGCGCTCCTCATAATATCATGCTATAAGAGAGTTGCTGAATAAATAAAAAGAGCTCTTTCAAAATATGTACAGAATTTATAAATTCAGAACATGAATTCAGTTCAAGTATTCCACCTTAAGATGACAGGTTTAAATTATTAAACTTTATATTATTGACAATAAAGAACACTAATATGCATAGATTTATGAAAATCTAGAAACACCCCTTGTATCATTAGTCTTTTATTACGTCTGATTAATCTTGCTTTCTGACATAGCCAGTATTCAATAGTTATTAAATTTTATCTGTTAAATGTAAAGAAAAACACCATGATCCAAATGGCAATACTGATCAGCCAATTTTCACAGCCCACTTATCCCTTTGTAGTTTTTAAAGTTTCTAAATACTAATACCAACTTGGACTGTTTCTCAAGAACTTCTAATTTTTACTGTACAGAATCGTTCCCAAACTCCACTAAAAAGTTTAAGTTCTCAGCTGAAAGTCTTAACTTCTAAGCTCAATTCCTCTAAAAATAATCAATTCGTATAATCTTCTAATACAATTCAATAATCCAATTTGTAAGTCTTCTAACATAGAAGTTGAAAACAATGAGGTGAGGTCCAAAGAGAAAAAAGAAGTTAAATTTTAAGAGGTCAGTGAGAGTTAATAAAAGAACCTAACCTGATGTTGATGACTGCTACATCACTATCAACAAACTTAAAAGGTTTGAGTCCAGAGTCTAGGAGTCTGTAAGGGCGGTTCTGTGGTAGCTGCCCTAGAACTTTTAGGTTTAAAATTGATTGCACTATATTAAGATTCCCGGAGATGCCATTTCATCCCCTACGAATACGTAATTTATTATGTTTGTAGCCTACTCTTAAATGGATAGAAATGACTTCACTTCCAATAGTAACCATTCTTCTATTTTAAAAGCGTAAGTTTATTACCTGCTGAATTCCCACTGCATAGGTTTTCAGGAAGAATTCAGAAAATTCAAAGTATTCTTTTGTAACAGTTCCTGGGCTTCCATATCTGTGTATACAAAAAGAAAATGTTTAAATATTAAGAATTTTCAAAGCAAAGCATGGTCACTAGTTCAAATACAGTCCCTTGTTGAAAGACGTATTCCACTGGAGCAGAAAACTAACATTTTCCCCATTTTTCAAAAGCTCCATCATGAAATCATGATGAGCTATACTCAGAACCTGGGCCATACTTAACATTTCAGACAAAAGCTTTACCTATGAAATCAACAACTCCTAAAGGACAAATATTAGAACTAAGAATATATTGATCTGATATATAATAGGTTTTCAATAAATTCTCTCAAAACTAGACTATTTTTTCTATGGAGCTGAGTGGCCACGCATGTTCATCCACAATTCCTGGGTATTTCCAATAAGTTGTACAATGTCATTTTCCCATGCTTTTCACAAAAGAACACAAAAGATCCAGAGAAGACAACCTACCTTCTTATGATCTCAAAATCAATGATTGTGGTTAAGCCTGCTTGAAACCAACAGAGGGTAACTCTCTGCCCTTTATGGCTCTAAGGACAAATAATCATATACTGTAGAGCATCAAGGGTAATATCAGACAGATATTTTATTATATCCAATCCTGAGATACTGAATATAAGATTGTAATTCTAATAAAAAGACAATCACCGTTCAAAAAGACGAGCTACAATATGCAAAGCCCACTTCTTACACTTCCACCATACTAGTTCAGGTCTATCATCCTCATCAATTTGCAGAGTCTCCTAGGAGGACAAAATATGCAGATGAACATCTACATAATAAAAGGATTTATGTGAATAACAAAGGCAGAATAAATCTTAGTATACTTTAACTCTTATTAAATGTAAACTTAGATTGTCATACAATTACAAATTTTACAGATTACTATTTAGAAATTAAATAAGCAAATTTCAATTATCTCCTTATCTTAAATTATCTCCTTATCTTAAAATACTAAGCACCATGTCCCATAAAGAAACTCCCTGGGATGATGGAAAGGTTCTATATCTTGATGTCAGCAATGGTAACACAAGTGTATATATTTGTCAAAATCACTGAAAGGTTTATTAAATTCTGTGCATTTATGTATGCAAATAAACCTCCATATAATTTCCCCCCAAAGATATGGACAAAGGAAAGGATACTGCACATTTTAAGAAAAGCTTATATTTAAAAATATATGAGTTGATTTGGTAGGTGAAAATAATATCACTAATGCAGATCCAAACGACGCAGTATCCTTCACCTATCAAACCGGCAAACTTACAATTAAACTTAGAGCACTCTGCAAAATCAGTCAAAAGCCTCAACATGACAATTAAACTTCTAGGGTTTATCCAAAGAAAATAACCATGTATGTGCACAAAAATTTAACTAGCCTTATTGCTAAAAATCTAAAACAATCTAAATGTCCAGCAAATGAAGCATTCAACAAAAATGACACAGAATAAAAACATTCATAATCATTGAAAATACTTATAATAGATTTAAATGAAAAATGAATTTCAAAACAGTATCTACATATATCACTTTTATAAACAAAATGTGTTTGCATATAGATGCAGAGAAAAAAAGGCTAGAGGAATAAATGCCAAGTTTTAAAAATGGTTACCACAATTTTAGTAGGATTACACAGTTATTATTTTTGCTTATCTGAACTTTCTAAAAATGAATAGTATTATCAGTTACTTTAGTTACAGTAGTAGTTTTCCAAACATCAGGCTAAGATAATAAATCGGTCTAGCACAAATATCCCAAACCCAAGTTTCACCAATTTTCCTTAGGAACAGGAGCCTTTTCTTACAGGAGGAACTGTTCTGTCAATAATGGTTCGAAAGATCTCCATCCATTCTGTGGTGGTTTGGTGATTCATCAGCTGAAGAGGCAATGCATACTGGAAAGTAGAACAACAAGATAACAATAATTCCTTTCCTCAAAAAAAAAAAAAAAAAAATTAGTGATTTTATCTATAGTGTGAGGTTAAAATATATGAAAACAGCAGTTTCACATAGCTCAATCTAAAATTAAACTTGAAACAGATTCATAAGTACATACATGTAACTTAAATTTTTTAAATCTAGAAGTGCCAAACTTCACCAAGGCTGGGAGAAGAAGTGAGATTTTGTAGTGATTTCAGGCATGACATGGTGAAAGAAGGCTTTTCACTCTGTTTACTTATGAAGCATTTGACTCCTTTCTCTGGGCTACTCTTTTAAATTAAAAAAAACAAAATCAATACAGTAAGGTCTCATTTATTTGGCAAGAGATTCTGGATAAATGATTTTTACCACTTACCTCCTGGTGTGTCAAACTTTAATTTTAACCACTTTGATAAAATTCTTTACCTCATTAAACAGAGTACTGCTATTCATGGAACATTTTTTCAGTTACTTTCCCCTATACTAGGGCATAATACAGGTGTATGTCTGTGTCATTATGAGCTGCAGGAGGTGAGGGATAGTGCCCCTGCATCCATTCATTACGCAAATGTGCTATATGCTAAGGACATAATAAGACAGACACGATTTCTGCCCTCATGAAGCTTACGCTCTAGCTGAGAAAAAAACATATAAACAAAGAATTACAATACGGTGTGTTAAACAATATACTTAAAAGTAGTACAATGTTGATAAACCACACAGGAGGGACATCTAATCCCACTGGGAAATAAAGGTACAACTTCCCAGAAGAAGTGATACGCAAGCAGAAACCTGGAGAATGAGTACAAATTGGGTAGGTCATAAAGGGTAAAAAGGGTGTTGCAACCTCAGGGGAAATAGGGGAAATAAAGGGGAAAAAGGGTGTTGTAAAACCTCAGAAGGGAGAGAGGGTCTGTTCATGAAGCTAAAAGAATTCAGTATCACTGGAGTGTAAAGCACAAAGGGATTAATGGTAAAAGATGAAGCCAGAGAGATGAGGGTTTTAGAGGCCATGAGAACATGTAATAATATAATAATAGTCAATAATAGCTGATACTTATTAAGCACCTTCCATGTGTCAGGCGGAAATACAAGACCCGTATTTGCCTTCTGCTATAGGAACCTACCTGAACAAGTGCATAAAAGATTTTCAGAATCTGTTTCTGTAGTAACACAGAATAATGGGAGGAATCAGGAAGAAGCTGGATGATCTGCTGCTGAATACGAGGCAGAAATACATGCATTGCTGCTATAAGGGGCTCTCTTTCCTCTGCTTTCTTGTATCTACGTTAGCGAAGACAAAAGGAGACAGAAAAATAATTTCTCCCTGCAAGCAGCCATAAACAATAAATAGAAGGAAATATATACACATATATATTTTTAAAACTATATAAAGCTAACAAAAACATTCAATACATTAGCTTCTATTTTCTGTTAGGATTACTAGAATAAAGTTGAAAGAAACTTTGGAAGGGCAATCCCTATTTTGGGCAAAATATCTAAAATCTTTCTAGAAAAATTTATATGAGTTTTAAAAGAATCCAAGACTATTTCACAGCTTTCCTACATGAATTTTTCTGGGACTTAAGTTAGTCTTTATCATACCACAATTCCTCCTATATACTAATTGAAATAGACAGACATTCTTACTATATATATAAAATATGGGGAGAAAAAAAATTTCTTAAACTATCCTAAACTGAGAAGTTAAAATAGTTTACAAACTTAGAAGCTCTTAGATCACTTTAATTGCTATAAATCTAAAATACTCTCTCAAAATTCTAAAAATACAGTATGACGTCATTAGTTTAAAAGAAAGAAAACTACAGGATTTTGCATGTGTAAGTAGCCACCCTCTTCGAAACCAGAAAGCCACACTATTAAATGTGATGCTGAATCCCCTGCCTGCCAAGCACCTTTTATGAGAAAAGAATGTCACTAGCAAAGAAACTTTAAGGTAAATGTCTGATGCTCATGAGAGGACAAATGTTAAGGTACCTCTTTATCAGTGTTTCCAATGAAAGCTGTTAATAAATGGTCCTCTGAAACTATCAAATAACTTTAAGAAGCTCTGCATATTATATTCCTGTTATTAACAATGCACATTAGCATATTAAAGGTTGCTTGAATAACTGCAGTAAATAAACATGTTTAACTGTGCTTAACTCAACATTTCCTAAAGTAATCTAATTCTACGCAACACCCCTAACAATTTAACACAAAGCTGGTATATTCAGTCAACAGAAATCAACTTACTCATATGTCTTCACCAGTTGATACAGACATAATAAACTGCCAAGCCAGCTTCCACTGCTCTGTAATTGCAAGTAATAGTCTATCTTGTCGACTACCGATGGCCAGTGACCAGGAAAATCATGTTTAATGATGGCACGGAGACACATTGTTAACTGGACTCTACAGGGGTAGGGGGTGGGGATTAAAAATGTAAATAGTTATAGGTATCAGGCTCCAAAGACCTCTAATAGTTTACATGTACATACTCTAACTCCTTTACCCACATTATATAGTTATATATCGGGGATGGAAAAAAATAAAAACAGCTCCTCTAAAGAAAAACCTTAATGGCTCGAGTTATTGCAGAAAAACGTAATGGATGATTTCCAAAATGAATGAAAAATTCACTCTGTCTTACCCTAAATACGCCTTTCAAAAAAAAAATTTTTTTAATAAATTCATAAAAATTTAAAAAAATAATAGGACAATGACTCCACCTCAGCTCTGTAAAATTTCCCAGTCTTATTTTATATTTTGATTATCCTATCATAAGGGAAACCCTGGTCGCATAGCGATTAAGAGCTACAGCTGCTAACCAGAAGGTCAGCAGTTTGAATCCACCAGGCGCTCCTTGGAAACCCTATGGGGCAGTTCTACTCTGTCCTATACAGTTGCTACGAGTCAGAATCGACTCAATGGCAATAGGTTTGGTTTGATCATGGCGGGGGGGGGGGGAGTTGTGACAAATATTGTATGATTTCAGCTGGATAATCACCCTACAGATAGTAAAAGTAAGTAAAAACAGAGGCCCACATAACTACGGGAAACCTCTGTGAGCCAAAACCTTGAACCTATTCATTACCAGTTAATACCCAACACAGTATATTGTACCTATCAAAGCTGTCTGAGATATTAAGTTTCGTACTCTGAGTATAAGAAATAAGTATTAGCTAGATAATTCCCGAAAAGGAAAGCAAAGAGCTATTTCCAAAAAATAAGACAAAAAGCAACAGGAGGACAAAACAGAAAAAGAGAATATTCCTTTAATAAAACTATAAAGTTATGTGATAAAAGATGTGATCTCCTAACACTTAGACTAGTAATCATTTTCTCATGGAATCCCAATTCTAACTGGGATTGAAAAGAAAATGAGAAAAATAACTTTTCTTCAACAAAACTGTCAACATTATCACCAAATATGTCCTTAGGTGATCATTTGGAAATGGTTAGAAAGTGAATCTGGCTAAATGAGAATTCCACAGTGCCAAAAAAAAGTGTGTGTTCAGTTGAACAGCTAATAAATTGGATTCACTGAAAATGGTAAAATATACATAATAATGCCTTTTCCTTGTGTCACCAAATGTCTTCAAAATTTTTCTTTGCAATACTCTTAAACTTTGAGTATAGGAAATAAAATATTTCTCCAAGAGTGATTATAGTTAACTCTTAAGGACAACAAAGCAACAAAGTATTCTCATGACAAAGATAAAAAGTTCTCCTCTTTGTCATCAGTGATTGTTTGTTTAAACAACTTGTGTACAAAAAATGAAAACTTTTCATTTTAAAATTTCATCTTCCAATTCTCTCTCCCAATCCTTTCTAATACCAAGCCAAGCAAAAGATGGCTATGAAAGGAGGAGAAACCTACTAATTAGAAATCATTATCATTTAATGGATTAATGTGTAGAATCATTGGAAGATTCAGGGAGAGCTGAAAATGGAAGGATTTTTGACAAGAATCAGAATACATGATAGCCTGGAGAGGCACCAGTGCCATGACTGGTATTTGGGCAACCACTGTGAATAAAGATGATTTTCTTTAATCAGTAAACCTGTTTTCTCCTCTCACCTAATAGCATAACTGCACAAAGAGGAGTTCAATGTTAGTTCTCCTTCCTGTTGCCAGTTCTTTCACATTTCCCTTCTTTCCTATGGCTTCTGTCATAAGCCTATTAGGCACTCAGGCTAAAGCTACATATAATCTCTGACATTAAACAATTTCATTCCCCTACATCCATTTCACCTACAAAGGAGTTTATTTGTAACTGAAGATTACAAAATTTTCATGACTCTACAACTGTGCTGTCCAATAGGACAGCCACTAACCACATATGCACACTTCAAATTAGTCAAAATTAATTAAAAATTCAGTTCCCCAGTTGTACTAGCCACATTTCAAGTGCTTAATAGCTACCTGAGGCTAGTGGCTAAATATTGGGAAGTGTGAATAAAACACATTTTCATCACTGTAGAAAGATCCATCGGATACTGTTACTTTACATCACCTATGAATTTGAGAAACTGGGAATAATTTTTCTATTTTGTACCTACTTTATCCTATCTTCTCCAAAGGAAAAGATACTTACTTCATGAAAATGAATAAAAATATAGGTAAGAGGTTAAGAAAAGCAGCAAGTTAAAATTCCCAGAAGTCAATCTCCCTGTGTCAGAGAAAAGAATAACAAAATCTTGTCCATAAATATTGAGGCAAAGAATTACAAATGTGAAGACTAAATAAATAATATTATTTGAGTGGCCACGTTTACTACTTTATATCTTAAAAAAAAAAACTTGAAGCTGATGATTAGATCCTCAAAACCCCAACCCCACCCATGATCCAAGTATTTTGTGCTTCCTACTGATCATATAGTATAATGCACCTCACTAAATCTGGAGACCGAATTATTCCTTCCACAATGTTTTCACGTATCTGCTGGCGATCATTTTCATGAATGTTGAATGGAAATATTGCTTCTCCTGGAGGAGGTTCTCGGTCTGGCCAGTACTGTGTCACCATGTTCTTCAGGTAAATGGCAGCTAAGTTAAAAGAAAAAATGCTAACATAGCAGTACTGAAAGGATGGTTTTATTCAACTTACAGAGCATAAAAGGCTAAGTCCTTCAACGCTAAACATGAAACACAGCAAAAGTGGAAAATCTTACAGTTATAAATAGCCAAACAGGGAAGGAAATATGGAAAATAATTTAAAGGTTTCTCTTTAGCTAGTTAAGCAAGTCTAAGCACTAAACATTTTGTCAAAAAGATTTCTAGTGTTTAACAGAATAATTATTTAGGAATCAAGTTTGTACCCTTAGCCTAAATACAAGGTTGAAATGAGACTTTACTCAATGTACTTTGAAATCATAAGAGTCACATTTTTCAAAATGCTTAATACTGAGTTCACAACAGAAGAAATCCTACTTTTCTTCATGTAGATTGCTTTTTAACTTACTTTCTATCACCTGCTTCATTTGGCACTACCATTTTGAAAAATCTATATACATGCTTTTTAAAGCATCAGTAATCTCCACTTAACCTTTTCTGAAATATTTAATGCTTGTAAATATAATAATAGGGAGAAGGACAGCATCCTTCCAAGATTTTCAGAAAATCTCAGGTAATTTTTTCTTTTATTTCTATCAAAATATATAATCGATTATTTTTTTTCCTATTCCTTGTTAATAATCTTCAACTCCAACTTTGAACAAAAGGCTTCTGAAAGAAACAAGCTGATATGCTGCTACAGGGTTTTCCAGAAGGAATGTGAAGCTCCTAACCATCCAGTTGAACACAGAGTTTAAGCACATAACTTACATAAAACGTCATGCTTTGGGATATAAGGATAAAGAGATGTGATCCACAAAGCATAACTTCTTTCCCTTAAACTTCTCCTCTCCCTTCTTACCCAAATCTACCCCCCCCCACCCCTTTTTATCATAAAACTAAATTGGCTGGTAAAAACATTAGACCACAGACAAACCAATATGTTTGACATTGGCTATAATTATACTATAATAGAAATTTAATTATTAAGTTATGAACTTGACATCCTATAAATTCCTCTTTATTATTTTTGATTTGCCAAAGATCTGAAAAAGATTATTCCACCTAAGGTTTCAATTCGTTTGGAGAAAAAAAGTTATTTAAGAGTTTTTGTGTTTACATCAGTGTGGTTTTTATTTTACTTCTAGTTTAAATCACACGGACTCAGTGCAAGTACCATCTTTTATCCCAGTACTTTTATTATATTTTATATAACAGTGACTGGCACAGAACAAATTTTCAATAAAAATTTGCAGACTGTTAAAAAAATTAAGAAATGATCTAAGAATATGGGCTGAACTGTGACCAGTTCAGAATGATTATCTGGGATCAATCTTTGCAAAAGGAAAAATCAACTATATCCTAAACAGCTCATTTAAATCCCTATGGAACTAGTTTTATAAATAAAGAAAAGCAGCCTTCAAACAGCAAAAATACATAGTAAAATCATAAACTTACTTATGATTCACTAATTAAATCTATTAATTTTATAACTAAAAAATATTTGTGTTTTGGGTCACCATGCAAGACAGCCTGTATAAAAAGCACATTCACTAATTTGTATAGGTTAAGGAAATCTGCAATTAGTTAAAAATAAAATTGAATTTAATGTAATAATTTAAAAGATAATATTAACTACTCTTGCAGATAATTATGGATTACTATGGATAATGAAAGAAGCCCTGGTGGCTTGATGGCTAAGCACTCCACTGCTAACCAAAAGGTTGGCAGTTAGAACCCACCAGCTGCTCCACAGAAGAAAGATGTGGCAATCTGCTTCCATAAAGATTACAGCCTTAGAAACTCTATGAGGCAGCTCTATTCTGTCTTGCAGGGTTGCTACGAGTTAGAATCAACTCAACAGCAACGTATTAAGGAAAAATACCAAAGATAATTGAAATAATATCAATAATCCAAAAACCCCCCATTAGTCATCTAATTCAAGTATCTAACCACTTGCCAGAGATATGAAACAAAACACTAATGTCATCTTAATTCATCCAATTCATAAAGTATTAAACTTTGCTTCCCTAGAAAATTCATTTTAAGCATTTAAAGCATCTTAAATTTGAAATACACTAAAACATACACACACTTCTTTTTTAGCAGAATGAATCACTTAAAGACTAAAAAGCAGGGGTGCAAAATGGTACTTGTACACCAATGTTCACTGCAGCACTGATCACAATAGCCAAAAGGTGAACACAATGCCAGTGCCTAGAAACAGATGAATGCACAAACAAAATGTGGTACACACATACAAAGGAAAATTATTCAGCCATAAAGAGAAATTAAGTTCTGATACATGTTATGACACGGATGAACCTTGAAAAGATTATGCTGAGTGAAATAAGCCAGATACAAAAGGGCAAATATTATATGATTCCACTTACATGAAATATCTAAAATAAGCAAATGCATCCAAACCCAGTACCTTCAAGTCAATTCCGACTCATAGCGACCCTATAGGACAGAGTAGAACTGCCCCATGGAGTTTCCAAGGAGTGCCTGGTGGATTCGAACTGCTGACCTTTTGGTTAGCAGCCGTAGCACTTAACCACTATGCCACGAGGGTTACATACCAAAATTTATTAGTGGTTACCAGGGGCGGATGAGAGGAGAAAAGAGGGAGTCATTTCTTAGGAGACACTCAGTTTCCTTTAATGTAATGAAAAAATTTGGAAACAGTAGTGATGGTTGCACAACACTGTGAATGTAATTAATGTCATAGAATTATACATATAAAAAAGGTTGAAATGGCAAATGTTTTGTAATAAACATTTTACCACAATTTAAAAAATAAGTGACTTGAGAGCTTCTTATCATAACTGTCCTATACTTAAAGTAAGGTTCATTCTCTGCACATTACATGGTAATATTAATGATGTTATTATGCTTATCAATACCTCAAAAGGAAAACAGTAGAGCAGATATACAAATTTATTTTACTTGGCTTGCCAACATCATAATACTATTTTTTTTTCTATTTCGTGAAAATTCACAGTAAGATAAGAAAGAACAGTCGCTAATGAGCAAGAATATTTTATAGTTGCCCACAAGCAAAGAAAAATCAAGATTTGGCTATTGTATATAATTGCTGTAAAAGATTAGGCAATGATCAACTACAAAGAAAAATTCTGTCTTATGGCAGATTGATTTGAAATCCACATAAATTATGAAGACAATTTGCCTTTAAATACTGCTTACATTATATATCAAAACTTAATTACTCCCTGCAATTCTACTACCAGGTATGTACCCAAGAGTTGAAAGCAAAGGCTCAAACAGATACTTGTATATCAATGTTCATTGCAGCACTATTCACAAAGCCAAAAGGTGGAAACAACTCATTGTCCACCAACAGATAAAGGGATAAACGAAACGTGGTATACAAACAATAGAATGTTATATACATACAATAGAGTATTATTCAGCTATAAAGAGAAATCAATTTCTGATACATGCTACGACATGAATGAGCCTTGAAAATATTGTTAAGTGAAATAAACCAGACACAAAAGGAAAAATATTATATGACTGCTTAAATGAAATATCTAGAATAGGCAAATTCGCAGAGACAGAAATATATTAGCGGTTACCAGGAGCTGGGGAAAGGGAGAATGGGAAGCTATTGCTTAATGGATACAGAGTTTCTGTTTGGGGTGATCAAAAAGTTTTCAAAACAGATGGTGGTGGTGGTTGCACAACATTGTGAATGTAATGTCACTGAGTTGTACATTTACAAATGGTTATAATGGCAAATTTTGTGTTATATATATATTTTATCACAATTAAATTTTTTTAACCTTAATTATCTAAGTTATTATGATTTAAATGTGTACAGAGTTGATGAGGATAAGGTGAATCTAGCATTCTAATGGACTGTTGATAGACAAAGTAAAAAGTAATGGGTGATATTTAAAACTCTAAATGTTAATACCAAACATCCACTGACTTAGCATTTCCATCTCTTATCATTTATCCTGTGAAAACATTCCCACGAGTTTTCATACGTCCAACAATGCCCATTTTAGCCTCTATCAGTATCAGCAACAACAATAAAAAGAGACATAACGGAAATGTCCATCAATATGAAGTTGTTTCAATAAACTATGGTGGATGTACACAAGAAATGCTGAACAGTTGTTATAAAGATTGAGGTCTCTATATATACACTGACATGGAACAATCCCTAAGAGCAGATGGTTAAATGAAAAAAGAAAATGGTAAAATAGTATACACTATACTGTAGAAACCCTGGTGGTATGGTGGTTAAGGGCTACAGCTGCTAACCAAAAGGTCAGCAGTTCGAATCCACCAGGAGCTCTTTGGAAATGGGGCAGTTCTACTCTGTCCTACAGGGTCGCCATGAGCTGGAATCGACTCGGAAGCCTACAGGTTTGGTTTTTGTTTTTTTCTGGTTATAGATATACAGTAAGCGTGCTATGCTAATTTTTTTACAGCAACATGTAAAAAAAATCAGCATTAGAAAATACGGGTGGGGGGAAGGGTGTAGTTGGCAAACAAATGCAGAAGGTGTGCATTATTTACATAAAAAATACAGTACATCTATAGGAAATAAAAAATTGGAGAACTATGCACCAAAGTTGATGGCAGTTATCTTTGGAGGTGGGATTAAGAGCAATCTAATATACAAATTCTATGTTTTTGTAATGTTTGTATTTCACGTAATGAAGACATTAATAAATTTTTAAAAGTATTCTGAAATACTATTTTTTTAAAAAGCTTCACAGGAATTTTATGATGACCCTATAAGCTCTTGGGTTATTAAAATAGATTCCATTGACCAAAATGTAGTTTCAGAACAGCCCTATTTAATAAAAAAAAGATTAAACAACTGAGAAATAGGGTTTCAAAAAATTTATATAGAAGTCTTAAGAACCTTGCAAAGTAAAATAACTCCAAGGTGAATGTTTTCCCATGGCTTTTTCTTTTTTATCTTAACCACAAAGGGATCTTTTAGGAAGTCACATACGTTGTTACAAACATTTTCTCAAAGCTTAGAATTCCTAATGTTTTTTACTGTTATGTTCAAATAAAATTAAGTATTTCTATCACCAGGTAGAGTATGATCCCACTTCTATAAAACTGTACATCCACCCTTCTACCTGAACACATGCAAAGACTAATGTTTACCTAATGTCAATGATACTCATTTCTGAGTGATGAATGCTGGATAATTTTTTTGTTTGTTTTTTACTTTCTTCACTGTATTCTTGGGTATTTCCCAAATTATTTATAAGGAGAATATGTCACTTACACAATGGAAGTCTTTTTAAATATGTATATTTTTGTTATTTCTTAATTAGCTACTCTGCCATTTTATAGGTTTTATAGTGTAATTGCTATCTTCTCAGGACTCATGACGCTCCAAGACTTTCTCCATTTTTAACCTTCTGAGCTCTAATGACAAGCCCATTTAAAAAAAAAAGGAAAAACAATGCCCAATATCATGGAACTACCATAAAGTCCCATAGACATAAATGTAACCTTCATGAGAACTAGATGGTACCCGGCTACAACCGATGACTGCCCTATCAGGGAACACAACACAGAACCCCTGAGGGAGCAGGAAGCAGTGGGATGCAGACCCCAAATTCTCATAAGACCAGACTTAATGGTCTGACTGAGACTAGAAGGACCCTGCCTGTCATGGCCCCCAGACCTTCTGTTGGCCCAGGACAGGAACCATTCCCGAAGCCAACTCTTCACACATGGTTTAGACTGGACAATGGGTTGGAGAGGGATGCTGGTGAGGAGTGAGCTTCTTGGATCAGGTAGACACTTGAGACTATGTTGGCATCTCCTGCCTGGTGGGGAGATGAGAGGGTGGAGGGGGTTAGAAGCTGGCGAAATGGACACAAAAAGAGAGAGTGGAGGAAAAGCGGTATGTCTCATTAGGGGGAAAGTAATTAGGAGTGTGTAGCAAGGTGTATATGGGTTTTTGTGTGACAGACTGACTTGATTTGTAAACTTTCACTTAAAGCACAACAAAAATTATTTTTTAAAAAAAAGTGACCTTCATGTTTTAAGCAAAAAGTCCTACTCCCTAGTCACTTAGTTACGCACACGTGTTCAGAAATTATACCTCCATGATCTGACATATGACTGGTGCTGAAATTCACATATAAATTCATGGTTCTAATCTATGGGCCACAGGCCACCAAGGATCATAGGAAATTAGGAAGACTAAACTATTAAAATTGGGAAAGCTAAGAAAAAGAACCACCATTACAGAGGCAAGGAATTGGTGGGGAGAAAGGAGAGAGAGAAAGAAAAGGCTAGGGGAGATTTGAGAGCTCAAGATCTACCACGCATAACTTTCCAGAGGGAGAAAAAAGTGAGCTCTTAAACCATTAGAAATACATTATGCATGTTTACTATTTTTTCAAGAAAATACAAATATTTAAATTAAGGCTCTCATTTTACTTTCACCTATAAATAAATCTATAAAGGGTTCAAAAAAAAAAACAACTCACCTGCCTGGCGTACTGGGAATTCCACGTGGTCAGAGACTATAATCCGAAGTAAACTGGGGGCAAAATTGATAATCTTGTAGGACTGAAATTACAAAGAAATATTTTATAAAATATTGCAATATAAATCAACTGTTACTGAATACATTACTGTCCAAATTAAAAAAAAAAAAAATCTTTACAGTGAGAGAAACCCTCCAAGGCAAAATGAAGATTACTAAAATATTTCAAGTCAAAAAAACAAAAACAAAAATTCCTTAAATTCCTAGAAGTTGAATTGATGAATAAAATGATATGAATATTTTTTTGTTTTTACATATATTGCCAAAACGCTCTCCAGAAAGTGAGTGCCAACTTACGCTCCCAAGAGGAGTACATGAGTGCCCATATATCAAAACAGGTATCATTCCTTCAAAACTTTAAAACCTTATTAATATTTTAAATTACATTTCCTCTATCACAAGAGTGACTGAATTCTTTTCATGTTTGCAGGCTTTTTGTCTTCTGCAAATTCCTTGGTCCCCTTATTCATTTGTAATTGAAATATCTGTTTTATTCTTAATAAATTCTAATAGCTATCAACAACTTTAAAATATCAACTCTGTATTTGACCTATATATCACAAGCATTTCTTCCCAGATTATTAGTGCTTTCATTTTGTTTATGATATTTTTGACAGACAGAAAATAAGAAACATGGGCTACAGGAAATCCAACACAGGAAAACAGACAAGATGATGTTAAATAGCTGTGTGTGAGATATGGAGGGAATGAGTCTAGACTAGAACAATGTAATTCAAGAGACAGACAAGGAATGACAGCTATCATCACCAAGCTGTCCTGTGCTCCTGTACCACCTTTTAAGCTTGAAGATGCCCAAGTAAGCCTATAATGATACAATTCCTGCTCTGCCCTGCTGCCTGGGTCATTTCTCCCTTACACATGTCTTCTACTTTGACCTACTCCTGAGTCTGGCTATGGTGATCTTAGACCATATTCTGACCATATTCCTTCCAGGTGTCTACTGCCCAGGTCATATTACAGCCCTGCCAGATGCCTTACCTTCAGTAAACCCTATGTTTCCCAGAGCTCACACCTGGCCTTGCCTACTAACATCTCCAGAAAAGACTTGTAAATTCTCAGTGACACTAAAGCCAGACAATGATCCAGAGATTCTGTTCAACTTACGTTCTCCTAGGAGCCTGGATCTATGGTGGCCTCCCTTTCAGTACACAACTGGATTTATGCACACCGTTCCATTTTTTAAGTAATCATATGCATTTATGTATATAAATAGCTTTAATGAAGATAAATGTTTGCTTAAAAAATTAATTTGGAGAAAATTGGCATCTTTAAAACATTGATCCTTTCCCCATTCGGGAACATTGTGCTTTCCAAATTTTCCTCTACCCTTCAGAAAAATTTTTATATTTCTTACTATTATTCTTCCTTTCATCCTATAAAATCTTCAGAATCTTAAATCTCATGTACATAAGGTAAATTTCTTTTTACTCATAGTTAAAACCACCATAATTTTAAAGTAGTTTTTATGAAGAAAGATTTTTTTAACAGCAGTTTACAGGAGCCAAAATTAATACAGATTTAATTTCTATTCTCTACATCTTTTATATTTACATTATTATAAAATAACTCATATTTATAACTGTTTAGATATAGAAAGATCTCGTAGTAAACCAAATACTAAAATATATAGTTATAAGCATAAAAACTGGCTTCAGTTACTTCTTTAAACATTGTTAGTACACACAAATACAAAATAACCTTTACACTTAGATTAACGCTACCTGTTCTAATGTAGTTACTGGGGAGACTACTCCTATTTCAATACTGCTGCCACTCTACGTTTGAATCTGTTTGCAACTGTTTGCCACTTCAAAAAATTTCTGAAACCTTTGGCTTCTCCTTTCAGCCTTGATTCAATTTATGTTAATTTAGCCTGCTAAAACATTCAGAGGTAAATTCAGAGATATTCTCATACAACTTTCCTCACAAATATTTACCCAATTGCTTTGTCCCACTTCAAGTTTCTAACCAAAAAAAAAAAAAAAATTAAGACTAATTTCCCAATGATTTGTTGAAGATACATTGTATCTGTGAAGTTTTCTGAATAAAATTTTACTTGCTTAGCTAAATTTATAACTGTGAAGTTTTCTGAATACAAGTTTACCTACTTAGGCTAAATTCTGCATTTTATAAGCAAAACCTGGTGTTATGGATTGAATTATTTCCCCCAAAAAATGTGTATATCAACTTGATTAGGCCATGATGCCCAGTATTCTGTGGTGGTCCTCCAATTTGTGATTGTAATTTTATGTTAAAAGATTAGGGTGGGATTGTAACATCACCCTTAATCAGGTCACTTCCCTGATCCAATGTAAGGGAGTTTCC
This sequence comes from Elephas maximus indicus, assembly GCF_024166365.1. Taxonomy (NCBI): domain Eukaryota; kingdom Metazoa; phylum Chordata; class Mammalia; order Proboscidea; family Elephantidae; genus Elephas; species Elephas maximus. Next base: position 89,653,724 of record NC_064822.1, read on the forward strand.
CTGGGGTGTGGCCTGCACCACCTTTTATCACTAAAGAGATAAAAGGAAAGGGAAGGAAGCAGAGAGTTGGGGACCTCATACCACAAAGAAAGGAGCATGTGGAGCAGAGCACATCCTTTGGACCTGGGGTCCCTGCGCCTAAGAAGCTCCTCAACCATGGGAAGATTGAAGACAAGGACCTTCCTCAAGAGCCAACAGAGAGAGAAAGCCTTCCCCTAGAGCTGAAGCCTTGAATTTGGACTTTTAGCCTATTTTACTGTGAGGAAATAAATTTCCCTTTGTTAAAGCCATCCACTTGTGGTATTTCTGTTATGGCAGCACTAGATAACTAAGACACCTGGTATTTTCCCATTCTCTGCCTCACTGCTCCAATTACATTAACATTCCTAGTTCTCCAACATGCTAAGTACAGGGCCTTTTGTGAACTTCCTGTTCCTTCTGTTCCCCTCCCAGTTCTTCACAACAACCAGGTCTCCGCCCAGTATCATTCTTCAGAGAATGCTACTCTAAGGCTTTAAGCTCTATAGCACTTATGACCTAACATTATGTTATTTACTTATCTGACTGTACTACTAAGGAGCCCTGATGGCACAATTGTTAAGTGCTCAGCTGCTAGCCAAGGTCAACAGCTCAAACCTACCAGCCATTTCGCGGATAAGAAGATGTGGATATCTGCTCCCATGAAGATTACAACCTAGGATACCCTATGTATGGGGCAGTTCTACTCTGTCGAATAGGGTCGAAATGCATGGGAATCAACTTGACAGCACACAACAACATGCTCCACTCTCTTAGAATGAAAGCTCTAAGAGAGCAGTGTCTTGTACCAGGGCCTGAAATATAACTCAATAATTATATCTGTTGTTCATATTAAAAAAAAAAAAAAAACTCTCAAAGGACAATAATTGTGAAATGATACCTACAGATACATGGAAAAGCAAGGACACCAAACCTTGGCAATGAAAATAAATGTCTTTACTTCCCTACTGAGGCCATGTGGAGAATGGTTTATTAAAAGAAGACATCTCTGAATGAATTACTGGAGCTCAACCTACCTATCCATGTCTACTCCTTTTTTTTTTTTTTTTTTGGCACTGGATATGCCGCTTACAAAGAGACTTCTGGAGACAGTGAAAAAGGGGTACTGAATGTATTCTTAATATCCTGAAATAAAACTAAAAATGCTTTTTCCCAAAGAAACAATATCACAGATAGCAATCAGGAAACCAATCACTGGTACTGGAAAAATGTTGGATACAGAAAAATATAGCTCCAGATAAGAACATATCCTTTAGAACACACGCTGCCTACTCTTCTAAATGGTAATTGACAGATCGATCAGTACACTTAAGAAGCTGCCCCTATCTCCTATGCAGAGCATACTTGCTGCAGCGGAGAGGTGACTAAAATAAATGAGCTAGACCATAATCATTTAAGGTAGATTACTGTTTCTCCAACAATGCAGGATATTACAGTGGTGGTAAAGAACAAACATACAAAGCCCAACACTATAATCACGTTTCATTATAAGGCTATGGTCTTCTACTTATAGAAATTAAGGAAAAAAGTTAGTGAGACTATATCATAACCTAAAGCTTTATATAAAATATAAATGCTAAATGAGCAGCACAAGCAATAAACTATTATTAGAAGTTACAGACAAAATTGTGGTCTCTGATGAGTTGGGAAGATATATGGGACAGGGCAGAGTGAGGATGAAATGGATTTGGATTGAAATACCATTAAGAAAAAAATAGGATTGAATCTTAAACCTCTCCTACTGTCATGGGTTAAATTATATCCCCCCAAAAATATGTGTATCAATTGGGCTGGGCCATGATTCCTGATATAGTGTGACTTTCCTGTATGTGGTAAATCCTGCCTCTATGATATTAATGAAGGAGAATGGGTGGCAATTCTGTTAGTGAGGCAGGTCTCAATCTATAAGATTGGATTGTGTCTTGAGGCAATCTCTTGAGATATGAAAGAAAGAAGCAAGCAGAGACACAGGGGGACCTCATACCACCATGAAAGCAGCACCGGGAGCAGAGCACATCCTCTGGACACGGGGTCCCTGTGCCTGGGAAGCTCCTGGACCAGGGGAAGACTGAGGACAAGGACCTTCCTCCAGAGCCAACAAAGAGAGCCTTCCCCTGGAGCTGACACCCTAAATTTGGACTTGTAACCTACTAGACTGTGAGAAAATAAATTTCTCTCTGTTAAAGCCATCCACTTGTAGTATTTCTGTTATGGCAGCACTAGATGATGAAGACACCTACACACCTACCTTTTCTACTTCCATAACTGCCACTGAATTTACATACTTATGAATTAGAAACAAAGTAAGGTTAGACTAACAAGGGCAGACAAGCGTAACATAATATCAAAGGTACCTTGCCTATCAACACTATGGAAGTAACATCTTGCCTCATTGTAAGGAGAAGGGGGTAACAAACAGGTCAACTTCCCTATTCAGACTAGTAGGTTGCAAATTCACTCAGCTTCTGCTTGTTCTTCTTAAGGCCTGTTATAATTCTTGTGGCCCAATGAACATGCTTCCACTCTACAAAGTGTGCAACAGATACTGACTTTTTTTCCCCTATTCTGAGTCAGGATCTCTATTGGCACAGTGGTTAAGAGCTCAGCTCCTAACCAAAAGGTCAGCAGTTTGAATCTAACAGTCACTCCTTGGAAACTCTATAGGGCAGTTCTATGAATCGACTCAACAGCAATGAGTTTTTGGTATTCTGATTGACGGAGTCCCTGGGTCGGGGAAAGGGTTAAGCCCTGATTTCAAACTCACGCAGAGGCATCTTGGAAGAAAGTGGCCTGCTTCCTAAGAGTCTCAGCCTTTAAAGCTCTATGGAGTGTAGTTCTGCTCCATACTCAGTCGCCCTGAGTCAATCGGACCTCAACAGGTTTGTTTTTTCGTTTGTTTGATTCTAAGTGAGAGTTCTTTTCTCTTGGAAAACCTGGAGGCATAGTGGTTAAGTGCTATAACTGCTAACCAAAAGGTCGGCAGTTCAAATGGGGCAGTTCTATGCTTTCCTATAGGATCATTATGAGTTGGAATCCACTTGATGGCAATGGGTTTTTTAATATGTTTTTTCCTTTGTGCTTTAGTTCAAATCAACCTGCTCTCCAAAGTCAGACTGTGTTTTCACTCTTCCTCACAGCTCTTGAGAATCCTGGATTCACACTTACTCCAAACTCCATCCAGATTTCCTATTAAGATAATCCCTTTCAAAGATTCACAAGTTTCTGCATTTTTAAAGTAAACCCCAACCAATTCCAGAGAAACCCTGGTAAGCTCCTACAGAATATTTACTTAGAACAGTCGTTCTCAAAATTTAGCAGGCACAGAACCACTTTGTGACCTAGGTAAAATACATTTGGGTCCCAACCCCAGAGTTTCTGATCCTTTAACTCTAAGGTGTTGTTATTGTTAGGTGCCTTTGAGTCGATTCCAGCTTATAGGGATTCTATGTGCAACAGAACATAACACTGCCCAGTCTGTACCATCCTCACAATCATTGCTATGTTTCAGCCCACTGGTGCAGCCACTGTGTCAATCCATTTCATTAAGGGGTCTTCCTCTTTTTCGATGACCCTCTACTTTACCAAGTATGATATCCTTCCTCAGGGATTGGTCCCTTCTGATAACATGTCCTAAGTATGTGAGACAAAGTCCCACCATCCTTACTTCTGATGAGCATTCTGCCTGTACTTCTTCCAAGACTCATTTGTTTGTTCTTCTAGCAGTCCACGGTATATTCAATATTCTTCACCGACACCATAATTCAAAGGCATCAATTCGTGTTCAGTCTTCCTTATTCATTGTCCAGCTTTTGCATGCATATGAGGTAACTGAAAATACCATGGAGTAGGTCAGGAACACCTTAGTCCTCAAGGTGACACCTTTGCTTTTTAACATTTTAAAGAGGTCTTTTGCAGATTTACCCAATGCAATACGTTGTTGGATTTCCTGACTGCAGCTTCCATGGGCATTGATTGTGGATTCAAGTAAAATGAAATTCTTGACAACGTCAACATTTTCTCCATCTGTCATATTGTTTATCGGCCCAGTTGTGAGTGTTGTTTTCTTTATGTTGAGGGGTAATCCATACTAAAGGTTGTAGTCTTTGATCTTCATCAGTAAATGCTTCAAGTCCTTTTCACTTTTAGCAAGGTTGTGTCATCTGCATTTCACAGGTTTGTCAATGCATCTTCCTCCAATCCTGACGCTTCTTCATATAGTCCAGCTTTTTTGGATTATTTGCTCAGCATACAGACTGACTAAGTATGGTGAAAGGATACAACCCTGACACATACCTTTCCTGATTTTAAATCATACAGTATCCCCTAGTTCTGTTTGAACAACTGCCTCTTGGCCTATGTACAGGTTCCTCATGAGCACATTTAAGTGGGAATTCTGGAATTCCCACTCTTATCCATAATTTGTTATGATCCACACAGTCAAATGCCTTTGCTTAGTCAATAAAACACAGGTAAACATCTTTATGGTATTCTCTGCTTTCAGCCAAGATCCACCTAACATCAGCAATGATATTTCTTGTTCCACATCCTCTTCTGAATCCAACTTGAATTTCTGGCAGTTCCCTGTCAATGTACTGCTGCAACCATTTTTTGAATTATCTTCCACATAATTTTACTTGCATGTGATATTAATGATACTGTTTCATAACTTCTGCATTCCATTGGATCACCTTTCTTTGCAATGGGCACAAACATGGATCTCTTCCAGTCTGTTGGCCAGGGAGCTATCTTCTAAATTTTTTAGCATAGACAAGTGAGTGCTTCCAGTGTTGCATCCATTTGTTAAAACATCTCATCTGGTATTCCGTCAATTCCTGGAGCTCTGTTTTTTATCAATGCCTTCAGTGCAGCTTGGATTTCTTCCCTTGGTACCATCAGTTCTTGATCATATGCTACTTCCTGAAATGGTTGAATGTCCACCAAATTCTTTTCTGTATAGTAATTCTGTGTATTACTTCCAATATTCATTTGATGCGTCCTGCATCATTCAATGTTTTGCCCACAGAATCCTTCAATATTGCAACTCGAGGCTTGATTTTTTTCTTCAGTTCTTTCCACTTGAGAAATGCTGAGCATGTTTGTCCCTTTTGGTTTTCTAACTCCAAGTCTTTAAACATTTCATTATAATATTTTACTCTGTCTTCTCAAGCTGCCCTTTGAAATCTTCTGTTCAGCTTTTACTTCATCATTTCTTCCATTCATTTTAGCTACTCTACATTCAAGAGTAAGTTTCAGAGTCTCTTCTGACATTCACTTTGGTCTTTTTTTTTCCCTGTCTTTTTAATGACCTTTTGCTTTTTTCACGTTGATGTTCTTGATGCCATTCCACAACTCGTCTGGTTTTCAGTCATTAGTGTTCAATGTGTCAAATCTATTCTTCCAATGGTCTCTAAATTCTGGTGGGATATACTCAAGGTCATACTTTGGCCTTCATGGACTTGCTTTAATTTTCACCTTCAACTTGAACTTGCATATGAGCAACTGATGGTCTGTTCTGTAGTCAACCCCTGGCCTTGCTCTGACTGATTATATTGAGTTTCTCGATGGTCTCTTTCCATAGATATAGTCAACTTGACTCGTATGCACTCCATCTTGCAAAGTCCATATGTATATATAGTTGCTATTTATGTTGTTGAAAAAACGTATTTCCAATGAATAGGTCGTCGGTCTTGCAAATTTCTTATATGCAATCTCCTGTGTCACTTCTATGACCAAGTATTTTCCAACTACTGATCCTTCGTTCCCACTTTCACATTCCAATCACCAATAATTAGTCAATTCATTTTGATTGCATGTTTGATCAATTTCAGACTACAGAAGTTGGTAAAAATCTTTAATTTCCTAATTCTTATCATTAGTGGTTGGTGCGTAAATTTGAATAAGTCATATTAACTGGTCTTCCTTGTAGGCATATGGATATTATCTATCACTGACAGCACTGTATTTCAGTATAGGTCTTGAAAGGTTCTTTTTGACAATGAATGCAATGCCATTTCTCTTCAATTTGTCATCCCCAGCATAGTAGACCATATGATTGTCTAATTTAAAACGGCCAATACAACAATATCATTAATGCCTAGGATTTTGATCTTCAAGCATTCTATTTCATCTTTCACAACTTCCAGTTTCCCTAGATTCATACTTCGTACATTCCACGTTCCAGTTATTAACGGGTATTTGCAACTGTTCTCATTTTGAGTTATCCCACATCAGCAAATGAAGATTATGAAAGCTTTACTCCATCCACGTCATTAAGGATGACTCTACTTTGCGGAAGCAGCAGCTCTTCCCCTGTCATATTCTGAGTGCCTTCCAACCTGAGAGGCTCATCTTCGGGCACTATATCAGACAATGTTCCATTGCTATCCGTAGGGTTTTTACTGGTCAGTTTTTTCAGAAGTAGATCGCCAGATGCTTCTTCCCAGTCTGTTTTACCCTGGAAGGTCCGCTGAAACCTGTCCACCGTGGGTGACCCTGCTGGTATTTGAAATACCAGTGGCATAACTTCCAGCATCACAGTGACATGCAAGCCACCACAGTACAACCAACTGACAAACTGACAGTCAAACTGACCAGTGAGTGGTGGAACTCCAAGGCGAAGCCTGGTAACGTGCATTTCTGACAAGTTCCCAGATGATGTTAATGCTGTCTAGGACAATACTTTAAGAACCACTGATTTAGGAATAGTACTTTACATTTTAAGGACTACCCCAACCTCAAACAGCTGTTACTATATCCCCGGAGTAGACTTTAATTCTTACTTTTTTTTTAGGGAAAGGTCTATGATTCATTCTTAAAGATAAGGGGGGAGAAATAAACTAGAGTTTGAGATTATTAAAATTTTGAAATGCCGAAGGTAACGCTGGAACTTCAAAATACTTCAGACCAGGTCAAGGCTCCCAGCCCATCAAGGCTAGTTAGGAAGAATACTTGCCGGAGGATAAAAGAAAGTCTTACACATTTTAGCATTTATAAGGAATTCCTCCAAACACATATTACTCAGTGTGTCTGTTAAAAGGCAGGTACCACCATAAAAACCGCCTATTCTTCCCAAAGCACTCTCCCGACAGCTCTCCCAGCGCTCCAACAAAACTCTGCCAATCAGTGTCGAACAGTCCTGCCAACCCCACAAAAGCAGGCGATGGGCAGGGTTTCCCAGAGCAACACCTAAAAACGGCTGAGTTTGGAGAAAAAGCTGAACTCATCTTTGAATTTGAAGTGAATTTTCCCACTCACGTTCCCAAGTCAGCGCACTTAAAGAAAAAGAAATCATACCCTGAAAACACTAGTAAAGATTGCAAAAGCTTTTTTTTTGCGGACCAAGTGAGAGGAACTGGATTGGAGAAGGAAGACGACACAAAAAGATGCAAAGATAGCCAACAGGTGCGCGAGCTCTTCAGCAAAGATCCTAGGGGGACAAAGCGCTTGTAAAACTGGACCCTGGAGCTGAGGGCGGGGACAGGCCGCAGGAAGCTTCAGGGTCCCGATCCCTGGTGGGGGTGGAGATCAGGGGCGCCGAGGGGAGAGAGCCCAGCGAGCCTGCTGAGGGTGCCGGTTCCGCGGCAGGGGGGCGCCGAAGGCCCGCTGCTCACCTGGTTGAGCTCATTCTCAGCTGCAATCCGCAGCTTCGGGTCGATAGTACCTTTCAGCGCCTGGATGATTCGGTTGAGGTCCATCTCCCTGGGTGGGGGCTCCGCGGCCCCCGGATCAGTAGGCCAGACTGCAGCTTTACTTTTCCTTTTGACTCTCTCAGCCTTCTCCTCCGAGATCCCTGGACTACCTCACTCCCCACTCCTCGCCAACGTCGCCACCTGCAGCCACTTGCTGCGCCACTCTGACTCCGCGCCCCCTGTCCTCCCTCTTTCCCCCCCACAACTCGCTCTCCATTCACCCTTTCACGACAGCCGGTGGGAGGCGGGAGAAGTAAGAAGAGGAAGCGACGCTTCCTTTACGGCGGCCTCTTCCCCCGGGCGTAATGGCTCTGACCAGTTCCCTCAGGCGGCCGCCATGCTGTTGCACGGAAAGTAGTCTGGGCTTCTTCCCCGGAGGGGAAACTGCGCGGGCTCTCTCCGGTAGGCGGCCGCCATGACACCGTACGGAAAACAGCCTTCCGCCTCGTGAGACTTGTGGTGCCACTGTGTCTCCTTACAGCTGCTTTCCAATTAAGCATATCTGGACAGGATGGCACTTTTAGTTAGTCCGGGAACTACTTGGGCACAACTGAGGTTTAACCTCAGAGCCTGTTCAGGGAAGACTTGGAACCTTGAGATCCTCGAGCCCACAAAAGATGAATGTTCCCACAGTTTGTGGGGGCCATCGTTCTTTCCCTGAATATTTGTTAAACATTTATTTTGAACCCGTTTACTGAGATATTAGATACATTATAACAAGGTAATAGCAAGATGAATTCATGCAGATCAATATGAAGTAACTCACAATCTAGTAAAAGAAGCAAAAGGAAACAGATACATTTACAGAGTAACTGGAAACACAGAGGTCAGAGAAACTATGTCTGAGGGTTTCTGAAAAATTTCCGGGCCTTCTCAGAGAAGTAGTGAAAGGTAAAGAAGGGTTACACTGTTTCCAGTGGTCGTGTCTAGCCCTACAATTCCAATGGCATAAAAATATTAAGGAGCTAATTTTTCGTGGAGTTAACACTGAAAAGAGTTCTATATACATTTAATAAGGAAGACGATCGTGGGCAAAATACAGCTGAGGGAATGTGATCTTTCCAGGAATAGATAACATAGATTGGTTCAATTAGCTCAGTTCAGCCAATAGTGTAGAAAAAATGCGGCAGAAAACTTGGCTGCCTAAAAGCCAACCCCTCTTTAGAGGTGGAACAATGGTCTTGGCTAAGTTTGAAAGTACTTGGGAGGGAAGTTAACATGTCTCTGATCCAGTATTGCCCCTCTATGATTCTCCACACTGCTATCAGTGTGTTTCTGAAAGGTTAAGACTGTCATGTCCTTTCCTTGATTTCCCATCAACTTCAAGACAAAATGCCAACTCCTTAGCAGGCTAGGGTCTTATAAAACCTGGTGTCTTTCACCACCACACTATTTCATCAACCCACTCTCTTGGAACTCATGATTATCTAAAATCCCTTTACCTCTGAAATTTTAACTTCAATATCCTCTGTTCTCCCTCAATAATTCTATACCTGGTCTCCAACTGAATCACTGCTACAGTTAGTCTGTCCTTTCCTGACTACACATCTTTCTCTGCTATTAAACCCCAAATTCAATTTCTTAAGTCTACTCTTGACCCCCTGTACAAATAGACACCATTACATATATGTACATTTGCGTGTTTTTCTTCTCTGTTGGGGCCTTAGTTATAGCTCAACAATTCTATGTCCTTGATTAGCACCATCTTCCACCCTGTCAGTGACTGTTCCAACCCTCAAGACTCTTCTCACGCTCTCTACCTCCTTCTCACAGAGCCCTCCAAAGAGAAGCAAAGCCATCAGGCTCAAAACACTCAACTACAAATTAATCTCTGCTTACCCCTCTTACCACCTTTTCTCCAGTCTGAACCTAATCCTCCTCCACCTCCTCCAGGACCTTGCTCATAAACATCTCTCCTCTCTTCTTTTTTATTGAAATAAATTTTGAGTATTTACTGTTGACAATTTGTAATTTTTTCCTATTTTTTCACTCCACTGATTCGACCTTAACTGCAAAACATTTCTGCTAGGTAAAAAACAATCTTTATTAATACTAATTATTGCTCGTTCTTCAGTTTTCATTCCAAAGAATGAAGTCTTCATTAATGGTCTCCATTTCCTTACCTCTTATTCATGCTTCGACCATCTATCCCCAGACTTCTATTCCCTTTTTCCCCACTGAAACTGCCAAGCAAAGATTAACACTGATCTGATCACCTTAAGTACCAAACGCAAGACATTTTTATTCTCATCTTAAATTTTCTCTAACACTGTATTACATGTTTTGTTTTTAATCATCTCCTCGTTTCCTCTTATGAAATATATCCCTACCCCTTTGATTACCCAGTCACCCAACCCTTAAACATTGGTGCTCTTCAGGACTCTGTCCTCAGCACTCTTCTCTTTCTCCTCCATCTGTTCTTGAGTCATTTCATCCACTTATATAACTTTAACCATCAACGCAACACAGACAACCCACAAAACTGGTCTACCCAGACATCGTTCCTTAAATTAGACCCATTTATCCAAACGCCTACTACATTTCTAACTGGAGGTACCCTAAACCCTTTATGTTCCCCCGCTATCCCCAAGTACAACACTCTTATGAAACATTTCATAAGCAGAAATGGTGTAAAGAAGCAATTACTTTTGATTATATGTGAAAAATTTTTCAGCGTTCCCAGACTCAAAAAATAACCTACTAAATCATACCAAATAACACATAGAACCTAAACTTATAGTAAAAGCTGAGACGCTGAGCGTAGTTCCCAGGGAAGGAGCTTGGTGAAACCACTCTGGCCGCTGGGGGTGTGCGCTGCCTCTCTAACCACTGGCTGCAAAACAAATGCTTAATGCTATTTCCGCTTTTCACCTTTTTTTGGTAAAAGTGAAAATCCTCTTCAGATTTCTCTCCATTAAGGACAACAGGTTTTTCATAAAAACAAAGTGGCATAAAGTGAACTTTTGAAAAGCAGAGGATATCTGCACATGTCTAAAACTGAACTCTGGCAGCACTAAAGAAGGCGCTTTGGAGTAGGGAAAGATTTGATGCAGCTATTCCAATAATGTAAAAGATTAAAAAAAAAAATGACACCACCAAATGCTGGCAAGAATGTGGAAAAAGGTGGACAACTCATGTGCTCCTGGTGGGCATGTAAAATGGTACCAAAAAAACCAAACCCACTGCTGTCGAGTCATTCCAACTCATAGCAACTCTATAGGACAGATTAGAACTGCCCTGTAGGGTTTCCAAGGAGCAGCTGGTGGATTCCAACTGCCAATCTTTTGGTTAGCAGCCAAACTGTTAAGCACTACACCACCAAATACCCATTACCCAGCCCATTGCCTTCGAGACACAGCTTTGTAAAATGGCACAGCCACTCTGAAAGAAGTTCTGGCAGTTTTTTTTTTTTTTTAAACTGGACATGCAAATACCCTATGACTGCGCAACTGCACTCCTGGACATTTGTCCCAGAGAAATGAAGACTTGTGTTCATACAAAAACACGTACACAGGTGTTTGTAGCAGCTTTATTTTTCCCTAATAGCCAAAAACTGGAAACGCAGATGCCCTTCAGTGGCTGGTTAACCTGTGATACTTCTATACCATGGAATACTACTGAGCAATAAAATGGAATGAACTATTGGTGCATGGAACAGTCTGAATGAATCTTGAGAATTAATGCTGAGTGAAAAAAAGCCAATCCCAAAAGGTCACATACTGTATGATCCCATTTATATAAAATTCTTGAAATGACCCTGTGACCTTTTGGAAGCAGATTGCCAGACCTATCTTCTGAGATGCCTCTGGGTGGGTTCAAACCACCAACCTTTTGACTAGTCGAGCATACAACCATTTGCACTACCCTGGGAACCTTGTGAGAGAGATAGGGGTCTGAAATATATCCACAGGAGGAATAAAGAAGGTAAGACATATGAGAGAAATTTCACAGGCAGAATTAACAGGAATTTGTGGCTGATTAAATATACAAAGTAACAAAGGGAAGTCAAGAATGACTCTAAAGTTTCAAGCTTTGATGACTAATGGAAGTCAATAACCAGGAAAAACCGCAGATTTGAGGGGGAAGGATGTTTGCCTTTGGATGGGTTGTGCTAGAAGGGCTTATGGGTTATGCAGCTAGACTTCAAGCGAACAATTGGAAATCCACATCTGGTACTCACAAAAGAGCTGGGGGAGGAGGCAGGAAGAGAATGGAATAAAGGAATGGAGTTAGAAAACTGTGAGTCATCTGTATATACAGGGTAGTTGACACCATGAGTGGGTAACATTACCCTAGGGCTATAGTAGAGAGTGACAATAACTGGCATGATTACACAGCTCCAATTACAGAAAGTAATTTTTACTCAAAGCACTGGCACTGTAGCCTTTTTTTTTGAGATTTAACATTTTAGTCTTCTAAATGGAGTATCACACAGCTGTCCTCCCCATCTGTTGACAGCCGCTCATCTGGTGGTCTACATTAGTAGGCTTGTGTCTGGTCCGTATGGTAAACAGAAAATGGGAGCTAAAAACCAATTCACAAAGATCCCTATCTGTAAGTTTAGTAACACATCTTTTAAACCATGTTAAATAACCATATTCAGTAAGTGAATACTGTATAAAGTTTATTAAATACCTTTACCCCAAAAGTGGAAATATTGGCAGATGTCTATCATAGCACCTGACTTACATGCATGAGTATATATATCTTGTATACAGATGTATATATGTACATATGTACCTTGTGAAATGTAAGATCTTTAGTATTTTGTTAATATAACAGAAGTCAATAGTAATCTCCATTAAATGCCCACGTAATTAAAAGTCCTCAGTAGACTATGTTAAAAGAATGTGACAGGCCTTGCAGTTAAAGGGGAATTTTTAAAAACAAATTTAGTGATATATAAGCCAAAGTAACAGGGGGTTAGGCAGTGTTAGGAAGTTTCGGAGCAGAAGCCTGAAGAGCCTTCCTTGTCTAGATACTAAAATAGTGAGGGGAGAGGTAAAAGCTTAAGATAGCAATATTAACTGGGACTGAAGGTATTATATTTACTTTCAGATCAGGTTCTTCTCCCCAAAACATCCTGTTTCTTCACTGCCTCAGGCTTTCCACGTTACACATTAATGGAGGCATCCCCTGAACTCAGCTTCAGAGAAGCTATAAATTCGGACAACCTCAAGCGAGGTCAATTTGTACACTTCACAAAATGCATAGTTTGCCGTAGCAAATTGAGTAGTACACCAAAAATGTCTGTGTATGCAAGACAGCAGTGGAAAATATGGTGGAAGCAGCAGCACTAGAGAACTAAACAAGTAGAAAAACCACTGTAGAAAATGCTACACTGTAGTTGGACTTGGGAGAACCAAGCCTGGCTTAGGTACTTCTGCTAACAGCCTTAGAAAATCAATCTCCAAGCACCTCCATTTTCTTATGTCCTAAAACAGAATCTACATCACCAGGGTTCTGGGGAGGATCAAGTAAAATTACACACACAAAAGCACCAAGACCCCTTGTTAATAATTTGGCACCGAATGTCTTACACTGGTAACAAGTGAGCTGTACATATCTGTTGTCTAACACTTGCCCAAAAGCTGAAAAATGAAGATGAAGCTATTGACTTAATCACTAAAGCAGTGATTAAGAATACCTGAGAGGATATTTTGAGGGCAGTGAAAATATCCTGTATGATGTTGTAACGGCAAGACACATGACAGTAAGCATTTGTGAAAACCCGTAGGACCATACAACACAGAATGAATCCTAATGTGTATTATGGACTTCAGTTAATAATGTACCAGTATTGGTTCATCAACAGGAACAAATGTACCACAGGAATGAGAGATGTTAAATAGGAGAAACAACGTGCAGGGAGAAGAGGGTAAATGGGTACTCTACTTTCCACAGAATCTTTCTGTACACCTAAAACTTCTAAAATATAAAGTCTACTAAAAAAATAAATACCTGAGATAAATTATCAAGTAGGGGACCTAGAAAGGCAAATTAACCTTTTAATCAAAATTATACAAAGTGGCAGGGGAGGGGTGTGGAATTCATATTAGGAAAACTTTAAAGTCTATATGCTGAAAATTATTTCACCTTACAAAATACACAAAATATCATCTTAATTATCACACGGATCACAATAGAATATCAGATCACTAAAACTAAGGAGTTAGCAAACAGGAAAAGATTAAAGTATAAAGACAGCATGTGACGTCAAAGAGTTATAAAAATACAGCTATTACGGAGTTGAGAAAGTGAAACAAAAAACTGGATAGTGGACAAATAACTGGGACAGGGAGCAAGTAAGCAAACATCTCAAAAAACATTTCCTGCTTTAAGTACCCACATTTACTCACTAAATATTTTAGAGGTAATAGTAGGCAGTACCTCACAATTCTTGGGGGAGAGGGAAAGTCCTTCAACAAAAGACTAAACAATTTAAAGTGACAGAAAAAGCTTACTGTACCTTCCACATGTCCACCTCCAGTACAACTAAGGATTTATATTTTCAGGGACTATATTGGAATTATATGGAATGCCTTTCTACTTCTGTTACATATACAAGATCTTTCTGGTAAAATATTAAGTTCTTTACAGGATCTAGAAATGGGCTTTACATCTCTATGAATCCCCAGTCCATCTCCTGCAAATGTGTATAAAATCTGTGCATGTGTACATCTCTGTAAGAACACCTGAGCTTTTACTAAAATCTTCCAAAAGAACTGTCTTCAAAAAATTACACGGCTTCAGAATGAAAGATCTTGATCATTCATCCTCATAAATCTAAGAATTCATTTCTAGTTTGTCTTTACAACTTAGAAAAGTAGTATTTCATTTTAAATACTCTCCTAAAACATGACTATCATCATGAGGGAATACCCTGGTTAATGAATCTCTTGTTGTTGGACACTTGTATTAAATAAAAGAACAGTCATTCACAATATATTAAATAAACACTGCATGTGGAAGAAAAAGACTAATGTAGAAAAAAGCTAAGAAAGACCCTGGTGAACTTGATCACCAACTGCTCTTAAACATCAGGTCTTCTCCTCATTTAGTCGTATTACTGCTTTTCTATATACTTTTTAGTTTGTGTTCTGGACATGAAAGCCATGAATTAATTTATTTAACTGGAATACTAGTATTCCTAACCAAAAAAGTACCCACCAGGAGACAGTGAATCACATTACATCTTCTATCCTTAACACTCTATACTAACATCTAGTACCATGGAGGCTTCAGGGCTGAATAGCTGAACCCATCCCTCAGCTCAAAAATATTAAGTATAATAATGTAAAGCTCTTATACTATCTTCCTGAGATGAAAGAAGAAACCTAAAACAACTTTCTGCCTCAATTGAAAAGGATGCTCTTCTCAAATCCTTAATATATTCCTGAATATTACAATCAAAATGCTCAGTTTTCATTCTTTAAAATAATTGATAAATATTAAGTTATTATTAATCAATCCATGTAGTAAATAACTATGAGAAAGATACAAAAACTTAAGTTGCCAAGTGTGATAAAATGTTACCAAAAAAAAATGTTACAAGTATGTATAAAATGAACACTAAACTCTGGCAATGCCTGCTACACTGCAAAAGATAGTAATCACACACACACATAAAAGCCTCAACTTTTTCATAATGAGAAATAAAGCAATTACAGCACCTAACATTTATCAAATGTTTGTGTGCCAGGGACTGTGTTAAGTCTGTTAGATATATTATTAGTTTAGCTTTACAAATGGCCTATAAGGTTGGTCTATCGTCATCCTCATTAGACATTTGGGTAAGTAGGCTTAAAAAGAAAGACATCTTATAGTAGATAAGAGCTACTTTAGGTGAAGGGAAAGACAACACACAATACAGGGGAGGTCAGCACAACTGGACTAAACCAAAAGCAAAGAAGCTTCCTGAATAAACTGAATGCTTCGAAAACAAGTGCAGCAGGGGCAGGGGTTTGGCGACCATGGTTTCAGGGGACATCTAAACCAATCAACATAATACAATCTATTAAGAAAACTTTCTGCATCCCACTTTGAAGAGTGGCGTCTGGGGTCTTAAACGGTAGCAAGCAGCCATCTAAGATGCATCAATTGGTCTCAACTCACCTCGATCAAAGGGGAATGAAGAACACCAAGGACACAAGGTAATTACGAACCCAAGAGACAGAAAGGGCCATATGAACCAGAGACTACATCATCCTGAGACCTGAAGAACTAGATGGTGCCTGGCTACAACTGATGACTGCCCTGACAGGGAACACAACAGAGAACCCCTGAGGGAGGACAGCAGTGGGATGCAGACCCCAAATTCTCATAAAAAGACCAGACTTAATGGTCTGAGACTAGAAGGACCCTGGTGGTCATGGCCCCCAGACCTTCTGTTGGCCCAGGACAGGAACCATTCCCAAAGCCAACTCTTCAGACAGGGATTGGACTGGACAATGGGTTGGAAAGGGATGCTGGTAAGAAGTGAGCTTCTTGGATCAGGTGGACAATTGAGATTACATCGGCATCTCCTGCCTGGAGGGGAGATGAGAGGGAAGAAGGGGTTAGAAGCTGGCAAAACAGACATGAAAAGAGAGTGAAAGGAGAGAGCGGGCTGTCTCATTAGGGGGAGAGTAATTGGGAGTATGTAGCAAGGTGTATGTAAGTTTTTACATGAGAGACTGACTTGATTTGTAAACTTGCACTTAAAGCACAATAAAAATTATAAAAAAAAAAAAAAAAAGATGTTAGAGGTAAAATAACTTGCCCCAAATCAGTTACTAAGTGGTAGAATCAGAAAGCAAACACAGCATTGTCTGACCACAGAGCCTATGCTTTTTGATGATCACACATTTTGCCTCCCCAAATTAAATTGAGAATCCACTAGAAAGCTAAGAGATACTGATAGTAGGTCAGTAGTATTACCTGTATAGCCCTTATTGTATCTTGTATTATTATACATGTACCCAAAAAACCCAGTGCCCTCGAGTCAATTCCGACTCATAGTGACCCTATAGGATGTAGTAGGTGCTAAAGGATGGACATGCCCTAGTGCAAGATAACAGAATACTTTCAAGGAAAATGTGTGATTTGGCCCATGGAAAATAGATCAAATCATTTTATGAATCACATGTGTATTAGAGAAAAGTAACCTTAAAAGGAGCTGTTATATATAAAAAACCTTATTTTAAATGAACCCGCTCAAGAATTATCAGTGATACTTAAAAATTAGATATTTTATCTCTAAATGTTGAATCAAATAGAAACACTGAAGGTGCATATAATTTTTTTATTATTACTATTGAGGCACAACAAGGCATTGTAACTTGCCTGAACTTGAGGCAATCAGTTTAGTAAGCTGAACATTAATACAGTTAAGGAATTAAGTGCAAACAATATACATTCACAGCTTCACTAGCAAGGCTACATCACAATTTATAAGGTGCCAGATTAGTGCTAATTGTCATTCGGCTTGAAATGTTTAACCCTGGGGAGGGGAAAAAAAAGTAAGGGCCTCCTCCTTTCTCTATGAAAACATTTTCCTAAGCCAATCCGTTGTGAGGGCAAGGACTACTTTTCCTTTAAGCCACCAATGAGAACATTTTCCTTTTATTGTCAATTCTATACTGACTTTCAATCTTGATAAAGAAGATAGCCTGAAAACGTAGAGTATTTCCAACTACTTCCATAAATTGCTCCCCTGTGCAAACGTAACCATATCTGGTCTCCCTGGAAGAGCTGGAGAATTGCATGATTGCTAGCAGTTTCATGGTCTGGAGCACCATCATTGGCATAGGCAGATACCAAGACCTCTTCATTCTTCATGAGGTTGACATACAGTGGCACATTCACTGCCAACTTTAGCATGTGAAAAATGAAAACATATGTGCCATTCACTGGGCAATTAAATCTACCAAGCTGAAGATCAAACGTTTCTCCCAAGTTGTTCAGAAGAAGATCAAACACAATAGGTTGGTCTAAAGTTCCAGGGGCCAGATTAGAGGTTCTGGCTGCTGAGAAGGCAACTCGCATCTGCTGAGGCAGGGGAAAGACATGTACTGGCAGTATGGTGGCTGCTGGATTTGTCACTGGCACATCCACAGGGGTCATGCTACGGGAGTCTCCTTGTCCAGAGTCACCACTGTTAAAGGTTTCGTTGTCTCTTTCTGGGCTGCTCACCTGAGAAGAATCACTCCACCCTGCTGTTTTATTAGCAACAGTGAGTTTCTCATAATGAGGCAGTTAGCTTTGAACACAATATTTAACATTAGTCGGCTACTGAAACACAGATAAAGATACATTTTATAGTAAATTCCAAAAACAAAGTAATAAAGTATGGCTAGATTATGCTTTTCTAGATTTTTTTTGGAAGTAGGCTTTTATACTGCTATTCTAAAGCAAGAAGGGACCCAGGTGATCTGGTCTAATAGCTTCATTTTTTTCTTAAGATTAAAAAAACAAAGCCCTTAAAAGGTTGGATAACTTACCACAACAAGTTATGGTTAGCAAAGTCTAAAACCCAGATTTGAGTATTTCTTTTACTCCTTTATCTTTCTCCAATAATTCAAGAAAACTGGGACGACATAAAACAATCAAATTTTGTAACTACTAGACACTGGCCATTCAGAGATATTTTGTTATGGTATTGAGCCCCACAATGAATACTTGTTGTTTATTTCCAAGTTAACGTGGCATGATGAAATCTTACTGCTTTAGGTGATGTACAAAAACCATGCTAAGAAATAAGGCAAAACAATGTAAATATTGGCTACTTCTTCAAAAGGAAAAGATTCTGTTCTCCTGTGGCAAAGTTTGTTAATTCTCAGTACTTCCTGATTTTCTGTTTCACTGGATCCTTTAATAATCTCTTCACATTTTAAAAAGTATTACAAGTATCTTGTTTTGTTTCAAGTCACTGTGTCTTATGTGTTGCTTATTCATATCTACCCAACATAGTGACACTAGAGCATCTAGACCCGTTTAAAAAAAAAAAACCTGTTGCTGTTGGGTCAATTCTAACCCATAATGACCCTGTAAGACAGAGTAGAACTGCCCCATAGAGTTTCTAAGGCTGTAATCTTAAGAGAAGCAGACTGCCACATCTTTTGCCCATGGAGTGGCTGGTGGGTTTGAACCACCGACCTTTAGGTTAGGAGCAAAGTGATTAACCACTGCGCCATCAGGGCTCCAGGGTATATAGAAGTACCCATTATTACAAAAACAATCATTCTGAAACATGACACGAAGCTATCTGAAGTCAGTATAGTGGAAAAATATCTAAAAACCAGCTGCTATCAAGTTAACTCAGACTCATGGTGACCTCATGTGTTTCACAGTAGAACTGTGCTCAGAGGTCTTTAATGGCTGATTTTTCAGAAGTAGATCACCAGACCTTTCTTCCAAGATGCCTCTGGGCAGATTTAAATTTCCAAACTTTGGGTTAACAGCCAAGTACATTAGCTGTTTGCACCACCCCAGGGACTCCGAATATACGATCTACGAAGGTTAAATTATGCTCTTGTGTCAGGCAAATTTTAAGAAATCACACACTTTTGATTATATTGACAAATGACTTCCACAGCCTTTCTAGTAGTCTACGATCTCCCTTAGTACTTCAATACTACATTTAAGCAAATAAAACCTTAACAAAATAAATGCTGAAAGAACTGTGGTTTGGGGAGAACCTGACAGAGGATGCAGAAAGACCTAGAAGTACATTTCGATATATAAACAACTCAGGTAATTACACTTACCTCTTGAATTTGCCCGAGGACCACCAGATGTCGCTCCTCGCTTATAACACTGCTGGAAATTTTCCTAAGTGGACACATAACATTTACATTGGTATCAAAATAGTGCTTTTATGGCAATAACACACTAATACAATACTGCAATTAGTTATTACTGAGGATTGTTATCAGAGAAACTCATTAAGATTAAAGTCCTCTTAGTCCTTCATCTGGCCTTCCCCAGCAACCAAAGAGCCTCAGATATTTCCAAACTTCAAGAAAAATAAAGCAAGGGCTTCATCTGCTAATTTACCTAATCAATTCAATATATTAATATTTCTAAAAACAAAGCATTTATAGAACACTATGTTTTATGTATGAGGGGAATTCAGGAATATGGCATGGTCCTCTGTCCTTCATATCAATACAAAAGGAGATAATAAAGCAAAAAGAGACTTTTTCAGTTTTGCTCTATAGATCAAACCATGAAGGCTTATACAATTATCAACTCTGCTGGGGGTTTTTTGGGGGGAAGAGAGGGAGATTGATAAAAATTATATTGTATAAATATATTTATTACCTGGAAATGTGGTCCAATATATTAAGAAGAAATGTTCAAGAGACATTTCAAACTCACTCCCAAGTGGGAGGAAGCCAGAGTCCATACAACCCATGAAAAGAATAATTAGTGTTGTAATTTAAAAATACATGCAATAAAAAATTTAAACAGGACAAGAAAGTACACAATAAAAAAGCCTCCCACCACAGACTCAGTCCCCTTTCCTAATAACAAGCTACTGTTTGCACACCTAATGCATACCTGGCACTGCGTGTTATGTGTATTAGCTCATTTAATCCTCAGCACATCTCTGAGTAATTCTTACAAAACCTCAGTTAGATGAGTTACTCTAAGAGATGAGTCCACATCTAACAGATGAGGAATTTGAGCTCAGAAAATTTAAGTAATATGCTTGCTCAAGGTCACACAGTAAGGGAAGGAGGGAAATTAGAGGTCAAATCTAAGGCAATCCGATTACAAGACAACAGTAAATTCTTCAAGTACAGGTACTTACACATTACCAACAGAAATCAGTATGGTATACCATGTACATACTTATAAGCTTCTTAAACTTCAAAATTAAAAACGGTGACGTAGTATAAATTTATATTTATATATGGCCAATGACAGGAAGTTTTTCAAAGTTTAAGTGAAGTGTCTAACACGCACCTATCAAACTTTTACTGTACGTAGAAAGAAAACTGAGCTATTCAAATCAGAATAAACAAAAAAATTATGCTTATAAGGACTTTGCTATACCTGATACTA
Source organism: Elephas maximus indicus (assembly GCF_024166365.1). NCBI lineage: Eukaryota > Metazoa > Chordata > Mammalia > Proboscidea > Elephantidae > Elephas > Elephas maximus. Next base: position 89,674,501 of record NC_064822.1, read on the forward strand.
AGGCAAGCTAAGTTGAAGGCAGTATTAGGCAAGTTAGGTTGAAGGCAATACAGTAAAGAACTCAAGTTCTAATCTTAGAAGAACTTGAACTTAGAATCTTGGTAGACATTTACTTGTTGAATGACCCTAGATAAGATATTTAACCTCTGAACCCAGTTTCTCTTATAGGGTGGAAAAGTAAGCAAATTAATGCAAACAATACCATTAATAAAGTCCTTAACACTTTCCACGTTCCATGTAACTGGCAGCTATCATTTATCCTTCTTGGGTTACTGGAAGTTTCCAACTCGACTCTCTATAAGATACTTACAAGTAGTTCTAAAACTAAGAATGCACTTCTGCAAAGCAAATTATGTTATAGTTTAATCATCAGCTTAATGACAATACTATCCAATTACGACAACTATTCTTACCCTTTGGGAATAGGGTGTTCCAGAATAGTCTCTAGCTTGGAACTGCAGCTGGCTATAATTTCCATTGGCAACTGAGGGAGGTCCTCTATAAGTATCAAAACCTAATAAATATAAATAAAATTGTAAGCAAAATTACACTGAAACTTTTAAATAGTCTAATTCTATACCAGCTTTAGAAGTTCAAATAATCCTATAATGCCATCCTTAGATTCATACTTTCTTTACACAAACTTTACTAATAACTGCTTCTACAGTAAAACATAGATTTATAAGATATCACTGTTTGAATTGGCCAGTTTTAGAAATTTACTATCATTGGAATGTAGATGCAGGTTGGAAAAGGGTGGTAGTAGGGCAATTAGGTAGTTAAGGCTCTGTCTAGAGTATACCAAGCAGTAACTAGGACACTTGGAACAATATCTAAAACTTAAGAGAATACCACTATTATATTCTTAAATTTTATGTTCTTATCAGTGGTACAAGTAGAAAACAGGCACTTTCTAATTATGACATATTTTGAGCAGTCAATTAACAAAAGGAATTAAAAATTATTCAAATATTAAAACCAAAATTCATCCCTTGAAAAACAAGACGGTTAAATATTCTACACTTCAGTAAGTCAGAGAATCAATCTGTTTCATACAAAAAGTTCCAAACAAAAAGGAAATTATAAATGACACTGACATTATAAATGGCAATGACAAAGGAAACAAGGTAAAGTAAAAATGGTTTAAATAAGATAACTATATAAAACCTGGTGCTCTAGAGTCAATTTCAACTCGTACCAACTCTATCGGACAGAGAGAGCAGAACTGCCCCATACGGTTTCCAAGGACTAGTTGGTGGATTTGAACTGTTGACCTTTTGGTTAGCAGCTGAGCTCTTAATCACTGTACCACCAGGGCTCCAGTAACTATACAGTCAAAATAATTCAATATAATTAAATTTTATTCAGAGCATACCTTTATAACCACCAGGGGACCGATAGGAGTTGGTTAGCAGTCTCCCACCACGAGCACATCCTCTAATAGATCCCCGGTTATTGACAAACGGCTGAGTGGGTCTGGGAAATACATTCGTCTGTGCTGGGTAAAAGGCAAGGCTACCATTGCTTACTTGAATAGTTCCATCAGGATGATAACTTGCTGCTTAAGGAAACAGTTTTAGAGCCCAAGAATTAAATGGTAATAAAAGATTCAATACTCTTTATACTTAAAAGTCACTGTACATCAAACCTTCAATACAATTTTCTCCAAAAAAAAAAAAAAAAACCGGCTGAAGATTCCAGGACAGGGAGTAAAAGAAAATTCTAATTAACATTGTAAATGGAATCACGTGACCAAAATGTCCTCTATATAAATCACCTGTCTGATCTTTTCACAGTACAGGTGAGAACAGAATGAGATCATTTGTGGCCAGGTCCAGGGTTTTACATTTACTATCTCTTCATTGTTTGATTAACCAAGTACCTGGAATGCTTATTCATTTACTGAGGGTTAAGTTTTAGAAAACTCAATAGGCTCTGAAATGCCAAAACTAAGGATCTGTACGTACTCCTTAAAACAAGAAATAAGTACTACTTTAATCACTATCCATGGTAATCAAAGCAATTAGATTAAAAATACAAAACTACTTCAAGGTTAAATCAATCATTAAAGTACTACCTCTACAGAAGTTAAAATTAACAGGTGAACTTAACTATTTGTATAAAGGAAAAGGCATCAAGTGTTTCTTAACACTTGAGAAACATGACGAGATAATGCTTACTAGTCAGGAAAGAACTTCTAAGGTGTCACTACAGGCTTGCTTTCCATTCAGTGAGCTGTCATCTAAGTCTTCAAAATGTCATATGCAAAGGTCTTACCAGTTTCTTGAGGAAGGACAGTTTGTTCTACTTGTATAGCTGGCAGTTGGCACTGGGGTGGTGTTTGTGTACTTGCTGTAGTAAAACTTTGATTGTAGCCAGGCGAATAAGGGGATTCTTTTATTTCTTGTTCTTTCCGTGGAGGCAGAGGTGCGTTAACATTAAATACCTTAAAAGACACAGGTACACTGAGTCATTTGTGAAGTTTCACAGAAAATGTTTAAGGGTGACTTCCAGCTAAATCTACAACATTCAAAAACTTCTATTTGATTCCTGACAGAATTTACATCCTAGAGCAAAAGTTAATCTTCATGCTATTATGTGATCATAATAATGCTTGCTAAGAATGAAAGCTACGTAGGGAAAGAGGGCCCTTTTTCAAAAACTAAAGGTAAACAGTTTACTGTTTACTGTCCAGACCGCACATAAAACAGCACTTCTATTATTCTCTACTCCCTTATCCTGCTCCATTTGCCCACACCTGACATATTTATATAATTACAAGGATAAGTCAAAAAGTATTGCTACTAGGGTTCCAGTTCATACACGCATGGGTTTACTCCAAACAAAACGTGTTTAAACATGTCTCTGCTATCAGTGGATCTCAGTAATACACTTATCTTAGTCTCATTAGGGTGTCTTCAAAAAAAAAAAAAGGATGTTTTTTGTCCCATGGAAAACAATGATTTTGAGGTCAGGGCTAATACCAAATTTTTAACAAAATTCAAGTGAATATCTTCCCAAATCATTGAAATTTTGCAACAAGTTCATGGGAATGCTGCCCCACATAATACAACTTTTTAGATGGATCAAGCATTTTAAGGAAGGCCAGGAAGACTTCAAAGATGAGCCAAGAGAGGGAAGACCACATAGAAGGTTATAGTGACTGTTTTTTGGGATTCCAAAGGGGTAATCTTGATAGACTTTCTCAAGAACACAGGATGATCACAGGGGCTTATTATGAAGAAGTTTTAAGAAAATTGCACTAGTGAGAAAAAGGCCAGGAAAGTTGTGCCAGGAATTTTTTTCCATCACAACAATGCACCTGCTAATTCTTCAAGCATACCAAGGGCTGTCCTATGAGAATTTTGTTGAGAAATCTTACCCCATCCACCCTACAGCCCTGATCGTCCCTCTTCATACTTCCTTCTATTCCCAGAACTCAAAGGACATTTAAAAGGAACACAATTTGAGTCCCTCGAGGATGCCAAAACTACCGCTTTGACGTGGTGTAAATCAAAGAGTGCAGAATTCTTCAGGGAAGGGTTAGAGAGATGGAAACACTGCCTTCAGAAGTGTATAGACTTAGATGGAGGATACATCAAGAAACAACAGTGGGATGCAGACCCCAGATTCCCGTAAAAAGACCAGACTTAATGGTCTGAGACTAAAAGGACCCCGGTGGTCACAGCCCCCAGACCTTCTGTTGGCCCAGGACAGGAACCATTCCCAAAGCCAACTCTTCAGACAGGGATTGGACTGGACAATGGGTTGGAGACGGATGCTGGTGAGGAGTGAGCTTCTTGGATCAGGTGGACACTTGAGACTATGTTGGCATCTCCTCCCTGGAGGGGAGATGAGAGGGTAGAGGAGGTTACAAGCTGACGAAACAGACGAGAGGGTAGAGAGAGGGAGCGGGTTGTCTCATTAAGGGGAGAGAAGTTGGGAGTATGTAGCAAGGTGTATGTAAGTTTTTGCGTGAGAGACTGACTTGATTTATAAACTTTCACTTAAAGCACAATAAAAATTTTTAAAAAAGAGAACAGCTTCACATTTTGGTATTTTTGTTTAATAAAAGTTTCTATGATTTTAACGCAATACTTTTTGACTTACCCTCACGTGTGTACATACACATATATATACACACACGAATATTTTCCCTGTAGCCCTCCCACCTCCATATTAAAATCTAAGCTTACTGAGTGTAAAGACTTATTTTTTTTATTACTGCATTACCAGTAATTAAGAACCCTGCCTGGCTCCATAACTACCTGTTGAATTAAATGAATGAGAATCAACTTGTATAGGACTCAGAAAGACAGAGAAGACAGAATGGTATAAGCAATAGCTACTGTTACAAGAATGTACAAGGCAGGCTAGGGGGACTAGTCTGTCAGGTTATACCAGACTTTAAAAGGTACTGTGTGTCAGGCAAAGAAGTTTCAGTTTCATTCTATAATAAACTACTGTTTACTTTTAACTAGGGATAAGAAAAAGTAAAATCAATGTGGCAATATAGGATGGACCAACAGGGAAAGAAGGAAGGCAAGCAAACTAAGATGTTCTAACTGGCTAGCATGAAGGATAAGGTTAGTGAATTCAGGTGGCTGGATTCACCAGCCCATCTCCCTACATTGTGCCTGCTTTTCATGGCTACCCTTCTGACCTCACCCACCACCATCAGTCCTAAGGACCTGGAGTGGGATGTTAAGCACCATCAGGAAAGGTACTTCTTGGTCCACTGAGGTTTTGTTCTGTTTTTTGTTTAAGAACTGTTTTACACTATCCTGTGTTTAGAGAATACACATACAAATCTAGTTAAGATGTTACCTTAAAAAAATGTTTTAAATCACAAATTGTAGAAAATATGTAATTCAAAACACCAAACAAATCTGAATTCTCCAGGAACCAGCACAAGATCAGGATGAAATGAAGTAAAAGTTTCAACTATGATTTAAAAAGAACACTCTAGTGTTCATCCTGTATTTCAGGTTGTTGATGCTATAGAACACCACTGCTGTGATATTAGTAATGGTTAGTACATTAGGCTATTTCCAGAAAATTATGTTTCTCACCTATCCATTTCATTTATTTAATGAGTCCCTCAGCTTTGCCTGCTACTAGTTGTCAGAAAGGTAACAATGCTGACAAAATACCCATTCAAAATTCTACAGGCTGTGGATTTTAAGATTCTTCTCCCACAAACAATATCTCAATTTGACAAACGCAAATTCCATGAACCCAAATAAGTGTATAATAAAAGGTCAGTTTTTTTGACATAGTACCCGATGATAGATGTAAGAGAAACAATGGTTGTTTAACAGGAATAATGAACCACAATTATCATTCACATTTCATACTCACTGTCTGCATGGCTTGAAAGGGTGCTGTGTTAATGGTTACTGAACTACTACTCGCTGGAGGTGACTGGAAGCTCTGTTCAGAGCCCACTGACATGGGAGGATTTGGAGACGCTAATGAAGATGGTTGCTTGCTTGGGGGAACCGCTGCCTGGGGAGGACAAATGCAATGTCAGCCAATCACCTGCCATATAACAAGCAGTTAACTCACACTAAACCCCAGACTGTAATAAGTCAGCAAGTTCTAGAGGATGACATCTGGACACAGGAATGCAAAAGAATAGCTTTTGCTTACAATTTCAAATCTGGTTTGCTGAGGATGCACACCAGTATTTGCTTTGCACAGCTTGCTGACTAAGTCAAAGTCTTACTAATCACTTCAACAGATTAGGGGCTGAACGTTTTATAAGCATCTAACCCTTTTCCAACCCTGAAATGGTGTTTTTCAGTTAAGAATCTATTATTATTCCAAATTTATACAATAGAACTGGGCTTAAGAAAAACCTTGGGTTAATTGCTTAGTAAACGTTAATTTTTCTCCATTTTAAAGTCTTATTAGTAAATTCTAAATTGGCCACCAAACTTGAGCTAATTTAAATAAGCCTCATCTAAAGGAATAGATTATAAATTCAAAGGTTTAAAAAGACACTAAAATTCAATTCCGATCAGATTATAAAGCAGATAGCTACGAGTCCCCCTGGTAACAAGCACTTCCTACTCTTCTTAAAATGGGGAACCAAATAATTTCAGCTTAGACTAAGTCAGCATCATAAAAACTAATGCTTATCTGTATTTTCTCATTTCCAATAATGAATACATATTCTTATATAATAAGGAGGGAAAAAAAAACTTCCCAAGAGTTACAATATTTATCCCCCCAAAAATTACCTAATTTTTTTTAATAATAAATACATATTATTGTATAAAAGTTACCAATGGAGGGGAACCCAGGAGCTGCTAAATTTATCCAAAAATTTATTTTATCTTACTAACCTCAAGGATTTGCTCAAAGTTAACAAAAGCTGTCACTTAGGATTGTAACCCAAGCCCAAACCCACTGCCATCCAGTCAATTTCAACCCACAGGAACTATATAAGGACACAGTAGAACTGCCCCACTGGGTTTCAAGGCTATAAATCTTTACAGAAGCAGACTGCCATGTCTTTCTCCCACGGAGCAGCTGGTGGGTTTGAACTGCCAACCTTTCAGTTAGCAGTCTTGCACTTTAACTACTACTGCACTACCAGGGCTCCTCTTAGGATTGTTTAAAGACAAACACAATTTCGTCAAAATGCTTTTGACAAAATCAGCCCCACCAAAAAAAGAATACAACTCATTTCAACTGAGTCAGTGCTAAAATTAACACTATAAAGTCTATTGAATCGACAGTTCTGACTGCAGACACAACAGAAGGTCCAACGCAGAATGGGAGAAAAATATAGAACAAAACTCAAATTCCTAAAAAAGGCCAGATCTACTGGAATGATAGCAACTAGAGGAACCCCCAAGATTATTGCCCTAAGATGATCTTTGAACTCAGAACTGAAGCTATTTTTGGAGGTCACCTTTCAAGCAAATAATAGATTGGCTCAAAAAGTAAAAAATTATCACCCGAGAGTAATGTGCTCCCTGAAACAATCAACTATATGAGACCAACCAGTCAACACGTACCCAGAAGCAAAGATGCGAAGGCAAGGAGGGGAAGGGAAGCTAGATAAATGGACACTGAACAAACAGAACGGATATAACAAGAATGCTGACACATTGTAAAAACTGTACTCAATGTCATGGAACACTTTGTATAAAAATTGTTAAACAGAAACCTGATTTGCTGTGTAAACTTTCACCTAAAATACAAAATACTACTTAAAAATACTGAAGTCTATTTTCAGTTATATGGATAAATATTTTTCTCCTAAGTATTCCTTCAGTGTAAATGCAATAAGAAACTTGACATAATGCCACCTAGAACTTTTCATTCTTTTTTGATATCACACATGTTGGCATATTTATTGTGTTTGATAAGGTAATACATTATTAAAACCACTTATACGGCAAAGCCACAATAAAGTTACCTGTATAAGTTCCAGGACCACAGTAGCTATAGAAAACAATACATTAGAAGGTATAAATGTTAAATCATTCAACTGATCATCCCTGTGTAATTTAAACTAGTTCTGCTATTCTTTAAGACAGAAAAGAAATTAAGACAATTGGTCTCTTATTACCTCAGGAGTCTCTGAGGTCACAAACTCTGTTTCAGATCCCGAAGAAGCCTGATCAGCAGTAACCAAACAAGCATTTGAGCTACAAGTAACTGGAGAAGAAGTAGCCTAGACACAGGAAGATATAAAATACTGTAAAAGTCATATTTTGTTCACTTTATATTCCTTGAGCCCTGGTTTCCTTATATTACAGTATTCATCTGAGCAATCACTAATGCCAGGCACTGTGCTAAACACTTTACACATATTCCGATATTTAATCCTCACAATAATCCTGTTGGGTAGGTACAACTATTCCCATTTTATTGACAGGCAGGCAGAGACAAAGAAAGGTATATATACCAAAGATCACACTAAAATGAAATGGCAGAGCTGTCAATCAAACCCAAGGACTCTACTACACTGCCTTTCCAGGCCCTGCTCACCAAAGCCACACATCCAATCCTATCTTCACTAATCAAGGTCCATGGCCCTAGAAACCTGGGGTAGATTTTCAATCTGGAGCTTGATAGCAGTTCACTGGCAGGTAAGATCAGAATACATTTAACCCTCTCAGCACAGCTCTGCCAGAGATCATAGTAACTATGGTTTTACTCAAGTGCTCTCAGTATCTTCAAGAGTTAGCTAGAAGTATAAATAGGAAAGATAAGCTCTATATAAATCAAAATTGGCATCAAAATTCTAACAAAAACCAAAGCTGATTATATAGTATAAAACAAAAATTGGGAGAAAGCACAGTAAGAAATAAGGCTGTGACCAATAAAGATCCCAGAAAGTGACTAGGAAGGAATTCTGACATAGCAAGTATTAGAACATAACAGACATCCATAAAAGTCTAGCAACTGAAAGGTCTCAACTATCCACAAAGCCACTCGTAGTATCTAAATGCTTCTATGTGGTTTGTAGAAGCCCAAGTAATAAAATGATTAAATTGAAACTAATGAATAGTAACCAAACATCAGGAAAAAAATTGAAATCTTTTGAAATATTTTATATACTTAAATAGGTATAGCTGAGATATGACCAAAATATGAGAGCTATTATGAGACTGAAGTGTTTTTTAAATTAGACTTTTCTAGTCCTCTCATTAAAATTGTGCAATAACTGCTCAAAACGTGTGCCTGTCTATGGTAGGGACATAACTCTCTAAAACTAAAGAAGATTCACAGATTAAGTTAAAGCAACTGGTTCCACCTGAGAGAAAGCTTTAAAAGACTTGAATCTTAGTAAAAAGCCTCACTTAACAAAAACAGTCAGAGCCTATATTAACACTTATTGAGAAGGTAAGGTACTTCTTGCTTACAAATCATTGCTCTTAACTAGATCAGCAGTAGGCAGTTTAAGTATTGGTAAGTGAACATGTTTGAGAACAGAAGTGCCAAAAATGTACAGATTCACCCAGTGAGCTTATTAAAAACATAGATGCCTACAGCCCACATCTGGAAATTCTGATCCATTAAATCTAAGGTGAGACCTAGGAATAGTTATACTTTAAAAATGCCCAGGTGATTCCGATGCAGCCATCTCACAGATCTGCACCTAAAAACTACTAAACTAGATCAGTGACTTTACCAAAAAAATTTTAACTTTTCAATTGAGAGCCTCACATAGAATCATAATTGCTAGAATGAACAGCTTTACTTAGTAAGTAGGTGGGGAAAAGTAGGACAAAATCCCACTTACATACCATGCTCCACAAATACTCTTTGAAAATTGAGCCATATTTTATCAAACTATAAATCACTATAAACAAAAGGTATTCATTCAAAAGTTTTTGGAAAAGAAAGCTACAACTGTGAACCACCTGGTCAAAATATTTAATCTACTGTCACAAGCTGCTACTGGCAAGAGAACTGTCATAAGGTTTTCAGAGGGACACTGAGAAATTTTTTTTTAAAGGTAATGACCTGAAAACTAGTGAACCTAGGCCTTACCATTGATGAAAATGCAACATGGCATTTAGAGATCTCAATGATCAATGATCTGGGCTCTTTGTATGTCTAAGTGTGTTTAGTGGAAACTAGTTCCTGGGAATGCTAACTATTTTTGTGGGGGAAAAACTGGTTAATCACGGGTTAAACAAAATTTTCTTTCCTCAGATTTTTTTTTTTACTGTGCTGACATACGAAATTATTCAGGTAGGTCAATAGCGAAGTAGTATTATTCTTCAGGCTTCTTTTACTTAACAAAAGTCAGCTAATCTTTATTATAATATTATGTCTTGGGAAATCTTTTTAGGACCAGTTGTAATGCATCTAAAAACCTAGTTATCATTAGAATATTTTACATAATTTAGTTAGGTATAATAGAATCAGTAAGTGTGATCATTCTTGTCAAAACAAGAGGTTCTTCCATGAATATAAAAGAAGAATAAATGAAAAATTAATTTGGAGATGTTACCTGTAATGGCTCTTGAAGAAACTCATTTTGACTGGGTAGATTTTGTTCTGTAGATGCTGTAGAGAGTGAAATAAAACAGTATAAACTATTGAGAGGGGAGAAAAGTTTACGCATATCATTTGGGTGGAAACTAAAATTTACACTTAACAAAAAAGCATAAATGGAGGATTAGGTGTTAAATTTATCAGTTACTCTCTATAAAAGCTTTTAAAAGAGTCAGATGCTTGTAGGACAATGAGAAATAAGTAGTTTCAGCTGTGATACATGATGATTTAAGGTTAAGAGGGCAAAAGCAGCATTTCAAGCTATGACTTTTAAAAATAACTGGTAATAGTAATCTGGAAGACAAATCTGAGCTATCATGAGAAGTAACTAAAATGATACACTTAAGCTTCACAACTTTCAAATAAGGCTTAGCTGGGTCATCTTTTTTTTCTTTTTTTTTTTCCCCTCACTCGGTCTTTAATTACATATATGCTTTTCAAATTACATAGTTTTTCAGTTTGGCTTCCTGTTACCAATGTCTATCGCTTTTGTTAATTAACCTTCTGTTTACCTTTCTTCCCAGGAATTACTGCATCAGTCTTCTGGATGGTGTATATTGCTCACTACAGCTATACTATAGCTTTATGTCACTCTTCTCCCAAGAGAAATGAGTGCAGGCCTAAGCTTTAAAGCATCAGATTTAAATCTAAGCTCCATGATTAGTAACTGTGTTAATCACTGTATCACCGCGGTAATTTCACTCGCAGTTAGAATCCAAAAGCCTCAACGCTAGATTTAAAGTCCAAAGGAGTCAAGCAAGGCCTAGCCTGTATTCATTCTAAGAAGAACTTATTAATTGCAAAAATAGCTAATGGGCATTCCCATTTCACCCATCTACAGACTTTCTATAAAACGCAAATAGGTCAGTTAAGTAAAATAATGTCCTGATGGCAATTTACCTACATATAACTCTGATAACTGATGGTACATCTAAAGTAAATTAAGAGACATAGCTCTACCCTTAAAATATCTAGAGTAAAATAGTTTGTGAAAGAAACAACTGTTAGACCTAAAGCTGTTTGTTCTAAGTCTTTAAAATGATTACACACCCTCCTTGGAATATAGCCTAGCGAAATAAGAGCTGTCTCAAGAATAGATACATGCGCACCCATGTTCACTGCAGCACTGCTCACAATAGCAAAAAGATGGAAACAACCAAGGTGCCCATCAACAGACGAATGGATAAACAAATTATGGTATATGCACTCAATGGAATACTACACGTCAATAAAGAACGATGAATTCAGGAAACATCTCACAACCAGGATGAATCTGGAAGGCATTATGCTAAGTGAAATTAGTCACAAAAGGACAAATATTACATAAGACCACTATTATAAGAACTTGAGAAAAGGTTTAAACACACAAGAAAACATTCTTTGATGGTTACAAGGGTAGGGAGGGAAGGAGAAGGAAATTCAGTAACTAGGTAGTAGGCAAGAATTAGGTGAAGGAAAAGACAACACACAATACAGGCAAGTCAGCACAACTGGACTAAACCAAAAGCTGAGAAGTTTCCTGAACACAACCAAACACTTTGAGGGAGAGAGTAGCAGGGGCCAGAGTCTAGGGATCATGATTTTGAGGGACATCTAGGTTAACTGGCATAACAAAGTTTATTAAGAAAATGTTCTGCATCCCACTTTGGTGAGTGGCATCTGGGGTCTTAAAAGCTAGTGAGCAGCCATCTAAGATACATCAATTGGTCCCAACTCATCTGGAGCAAAGGAGTATAAAGAACACCAAAGACACAAGGAAAATATTAGCCCAAGAGACAAAAGGGCCACAGAAACCAGAGATTCCATCAGCCTGAGACCAGAAGAACTAGATGGTGCCCGGCTACCACCAATGACCCCCTGACAGGGAACACAACAAAGCCCCTGATGGAGCAGGAGAAAAGTGGGGTGCAGAACTGAAATTCATGTAAAAAGACCAGACTGAACTGTCCGGCTGAAACCAGAGGAACGCCAGAAGACATGGCCCCTGGACTCCGTTAGCCCAGAACTAAAACCATTCCTGAAGCCAACTCTTCAAAGATGAGACCGGACCATAAAACATAAAATAATACTCGTGGAGAATATGCTTCTTAGTTCAAGTAGATACAAGAGACTAAATGGGTACCTCCTGTCCAGAGGCAGGATTAGAAGGCAGAAAGGGATAGGAACAGACACAGGAAACCCAAGGTAGAAGGGGAAGTATACTATCACATTATAGAGATTGCAACTAGGGTCACAAAACAGTATGTGTGTAAATTTTTGTATGAGAAATGAACTTGAGCTGTAAACTTTCACCTAAAGCACAATAAATAAATAAATAAATACATTCAGATTTGCATTTTTAATCTCATACCCTCAAAAAAAAGACTACATACCTACTGGGCTACCTGGAGTAGTTGAAGGCGGCTGTGACAATGAAATTGCACTTGAAGGTTTGTCAAAATCCAGGACAGATTCCTAAAGGTAAGATTTTAAATAATGAGTAGGAACAAGGATTATTCATTTAAAAGCTATTATCATTAAGTTGTTCACAATGCTACCCAGTGTATTACCTATAGGTATCAAATAACTATCTCAAGATGTTAATAATAACCATCTCAAGATGTTAACCACATAGTTTTTATAGAAGACATTAAAAGTTACATGTCAAATCTAAAGTTACTGCCAAATCTTAAGGTTGTGTCAAGTATTAAAACTATAATAGTAATTCTAAGGCTTAAAAGGAAACCCTGGTGGTGTAGTGGTTAAGTGCTACAGCTGCTAACCAAAAGGTCAGCAGTTCGAATCCACCAGGCACTCCTTGGAAACTCCATGGGGCAGTTCTACTTTGTCCTATAGGGTTGCTATGAGTCGGCATCAACTCAACAGCAATGGGTAACTTAGAAAAACTCCTGGCCTGAGGCATTAATCCTAGTTTAGGCTGAACCCTCATTTATTATACTCAACCAGTGACAGTGTCTAATTACTGTATCTCAACTGCTTACTCATACTTGTTAGACACTTTCATGATGAGAAGCCGTTCTCTTCCTCCATTTTCTTATCTCCCAGAAAAGTATCTAACATTTTGAATACTTAAACCACACACTGTAGTGAGTATTTTTGTTTTATTGATCCTCAAATGCCCTGAAGAGGTAGACAATTCTCTCATTTTAAAGATAAGCAGAGGCCTGAAGGCTAACTTTTCACAGGGGACAAAGCTGGTAAGTGGAAGAACTGGGATTTAACCCTAGGCCTAATTTCAAAGCTCAAGATCTTCCTACGATTTCAATACATCTTATTTGGCTATTTCAGGCCTCAGAAATATCATGCTATTCCAAAATTCTGGAACAGTCACGATTTAGTTAAGCATACTGTTAGCATTTAACTATTAATTTTGCACAAGTCTACAATCTTCTGGAATATAAACTCTTTGAAGACAATTAACGTCTTATAATTTTCTATACACACTGGCACCTATCAGAATACCAAGCACAAAGCAGGTTCTCATAAGTCTGAGTGGAAGCTACAGATGATCTTATTCTTGAGCACTTTACTCAAGGAACCATTATTCTCATTTTTTAGATATAAACTATGGTAGAGAGTTAAGTAACTTGCCTACGGTGTCAGAGCTGTCAGGATTCATACTCAGAATCTATGTACTTAACTTTATAATGCTTCAGATCAGAAATTAAGCCCCATGTATATCAATTAAGATTCTTATAAAAATGACTCATACTTGCATAAAGTTACAAGTTCCTTGAATCTGGGTCATCAAATCCTGCAGTTTTTCTTTCCTCAACACTGGATCCTTTGGAAGGGTAGAGGAAGAACCTACAGGCTGATGCATAGGCTTAGGCACCTGGAAAACAAACCCATAATATGTAAGAGTGGAACTGAAATTTAATAGTCTAAATCAGGAAACTTAGCTTATTACCAAACCAAACCCATTGCCCCAAGTCGATTCTGACTCATAGTGAGCTTATTACTACATCTTGATGAAATCAAAACATACAGCAATACTCATTTATCAGATTTATTTCAAGTAAAGAATTTCCACATGCATGCATTTTCCAAATAATTTAAACAAACTTTAAACAGCTCTTCCTCCTTTCAAACCACTTTAATGGTGATCTTTCTAAAACATAAAACATTCTCTTTTTAAATGGAAGACCCAGGAAAATAGAACTTCTTTGATAAGGGTACTTTCATACAGGCATCAATTACCATATTTCTTCTAGGAGATGCCACCAACCATGAGACACACGAGTGGTTTTTTTTCCCCAAAGAAAAAACTACCAACAAATTAAATATACATCCATTTTTAAGATGGATCTAATTTCAGAACGATTAATATGTTTAAAAAATATATACATATATCCTAAAACTGAAAAAACACATTTATTACAGTTTGTTATAAAGTAAGTATACTCTTGCGAGCTGCTGATGTTTACAAGTTTCTAAGTCCTCATGCAAGGAGCCCTGATGACACAACGGTTAAAGAGTTTGACTGCTAACTGCAAGGTCTGTGGTTTGAACCCACCAGCCACTCCACAGGAGAAAGACGTGGCAGTCTGTTTCCATAAAGATTACAGCCTTGGAAGCCCTATGGGGCAGTTCTACCCTGTCCTACAGGGTCGTTATGAGCTGAAAATGACTCAATGGCAATAGGTTTGGTTGTGGAGCCCCCCTGCTAAGTTGGAAACCCTGGTGGCATAGTGTTTAAGTGCTGCGGCTGCTAACCAAAAAAGGAGGCAGTTCAAATCCACCAGGCACTCCTTGGAAACTCTATAGGGCAGTTCTACTCTGTCCTATAGGGTCACTATGAGTCGACGGCAACAGGTTTTTTGTTTTTTTTTTGGTTCATGCTAAGTTGCTTAAGATTGCTGAACTTCCTGAGTTAGACCTAATGTTTATAGTTACTTCTTACAGCTGTCAGTCTCCTCCCCTAATTCACTGGGAAGTGGCACAGCTAAGCTTTTCAAAAGTAGCAAATAAAATAAGAGTTAACAGACCCCAAGTAAATATATGAGAGGCTCTTTTAGGAGGAAAGTATGAGCATTAGTGACTAATTTCATCTTACCTAATCTTTTGGCTTAGAACTGTATTATACAGCTGAAATTACAAGATGATGGAGAAACATATACTGTATTTTACAGAGAAAGTGTTCTCAGTCACTGAAGAAAACCCTTCAACTTCAATATGTTGTCTCTGTCATAAAAATAAATTAAACATGAGTTTTGACTTTTCCCTAAGACCCCTAATTTATAAATTCTATTCAGTGAATGGAAACCCTGGTGGCATAGTGGTTAAGTGCTACAGCTGCTGACCAAAAGGTCAGCAGTTCGAATCCACCAGGCGCTCCTTGGAAACTCTATGGGGCAGTTCTATAGGGTCACTATGAGTCGAAATCGACTAGATGGCAACGGGTAATACAGCAAATAACACGATTTCAATATTCTGGTATGTTCAAGTCTCAGTATTACTACACCTAGTGGGATTTTAACTTAGGTTTTTTTTAACAGCTTTAATTGAGGTACTATTTTTTTTAAGTTGGAGTTTTAGATTGTTTCTCAAAATGGTTGTGATATTACAATTACTGTTGCATGATGTATGATTAATGAAATAAGGCTATCAAACTTCTGCAGTAACAGGAAGAAGCTAAAATTAATATTAGCAATTGAACAAATGAGGGAGGAGAGCAGAATGAGAAATTCTAAAATTCTCTTCCCATAAGGTAGAAGTGAGTTCAGAGTAATTTATCCACTTATAAAATGAAAGGGTTTGATTTTCTTGAGCAAATATTTTTCACTGTTAGAGGGTCAAAATTTTTTCAGCAATCCTTTGGCTAAATTGACATGGAAGTATAAGGAATATCCCTATACAGAGATAGAAGACATCAAACAAGGTGACAATTTTTCATTATGAATAGTGATAAACGAGTAATTTATAATTTAACAAGAAGCAACACTATCACCTGTTTAGGAAGGTAAACTCATAATGAATAATCCTTAAATACTAGCATTGTATTTAAGGATTATTCATTATGAGTTTACCTTCCTAAACAGGTTCTTTAACATTAATAATTTGAGGCCTAAGTTTTAACTAAATCTTATACTTCAACACCTAGGTACAGAATGTTTAAAGCCTATAGTTTCCTGTGTCCAGAAAATTCTTATTTTGAAATGAAGTAATTCAGATCCTCCCCCCAACTACTAGAATATCTGCAGCTACTATGTACCTTCTTTACACAAGTAGAGGCTAATCTGAGTGGCTAGAAATGAGCGAAAGACTATGCAGAAAAATGCCTTCTGTCAGAAAAAGTCACTCAGAAGATAGCGAGTGAAACCTAACAGGCCTCTCACCCCATGATGTGCATTTACATTACCCACTTGTTCGCATTATGGTCTTATCTGAACTATTCCAGCATTTAAATGTCACATCACACCATTAAAACTTAACATATTCTAACCGTGAAAATGTAATCTTAGGTTAGGTTCAAAGAAAGACTAGGTTATCTTCCAATTTTCTAGAAAAAATAATAAATCTATCCATTAAAGAGTTAAGTGAAACTTTATACATTAACTTTTTTTTTTTTTTTTAAAGAGAACTAAAAAATTACGATTACCACAACTCTTTACTGATGCCTACATTAACAGAGGAGCCCTGGTGGTGTAGCGGTTAAGAGCTACGGCTGCTAATCAAAAGGTCAGCAGTTCAAATCCACCAGCCATTCCTTGGAAACCCTATGAGGCAGTTCTCCTCTGTCCTGTAGGGTCACTATGAGTCAGTATCAACTCAACAGTGATGCGTTTGGTTTCAACAGGTACATTGACAGAAGCAGACTAATACAGATCAACTCACATCTTTGGGTTCTGTATTAAACTTTCTGGGCAGAAGCTGGTCATTTGGAATGAGGCTTGCTGTAGCTACTCCCCAGGACTTTGAAGAAATCTGCGATTGTGGTGTTAAAGGGTGTTTTTTACTCTCAACATTGTTTTCCCAGGATTTTAGAGTCTCTGGCTGTCTTGAATCCTGTTCATCACACATGGGAGTGGTCCATGATTTGGTGATGGCCTGTTCATTCTGCTGAGAAGGGACCCAAGACTTTGGCATTTGCTTCTTTGGATCTTCTTCTTTCTGCAGCTGAACTGGCCAAGGCTTTGGTGTCTCCTGCTTCTTCTGCTCCTCTTGAATGTATCCTGCTTTGGATTTAGGAGTTTCTTGCTTCCACTGGCCAGGAGTTGGCTTGGGTTTAGAGGTCTCCTGCTTCTTCTGCTCTTCCTGCAGAGTGGACCTGAGTTTTGAAATCTCTTGTTTCCTCTGTTCTGAGGAAACTGCAGGCTTTGATAACTCCTGGTGTTTAACAGGAGACTCCCAGGACTTGAAAGATTCCTGTTTCTTCTCCTGACTGTCTGGTTCGGTAAGCGTATCCCAACATTTGGGGAGATTTGGTTTTCTAGCATAATCTTCTTCCCAGGATTGCTCTTCATCTCGTTTGTTTGAATAATCTACTTCTGTCAAGTAGCGTCTGTTAAGAAACTAGACCAGAAAAATAATGTGCTTGAGTCATAAAGTTAGTAGAAGACTATGGGGAATATTCAACTCTCTAAGTATTCCTACGTTAGTGTATTGGAGATACTGTACTATGATGAAACTTCTCTCTTTATCCTAATTTAAGAGACTGTCCTACATATTTGTTCATTCTTGTTTCCTCAATTAACGACACATACGTCAATGCTTCAAAAGTAGAAACTATGTTTGACTCACCTAAGACTGACAAGAACTACACGTCATGGTGCCACATTTGACTGCGTTTACCAAGGCTATTGAGCCTTTGCCAGGCTTAGGACCATTCTACCCACTTGACTCCCTTAAAAGTTAAGGCAGAACTACAAAGTTATACTGATTAACCTTAAGCCTCATTTTCTGAATTACCAGGCTTTTCTTTATGTCCCCTATATATCAATCATACTGTGCTTCTGCCTCTCCCGTTCTTTTCAGCTTTCATGAATTTCAATGTCACTTCAGTAAGAAAACCCTCTTCTGCTACCAATGTGAGTAAATTCTGGAGAGAGCAAAGTCCTACGCATCTTTAAGTTCTAACACAGGAGCCAATAACAACAATAAGTACAACAGCTAACACTTTAGCAGTTATTGTGTGCCAGGTCAAATTCTATAAAATTTAGAATTTAAACCAATTCCTTTAATCCTCACAGTAACTCCATGAGATAAGGATCATTATTATTCCCATTTCATGTATTAGAGTAACAGCAGAGCTGAGCTAGATATATTGCCCAAAGTCACTAAGCTAATAAGCTCCAGAGCCTGGCTCCAGAGCCTTGACTTTTAACCATGACACTATAACAAGTCTCACAAATCAACATCAATAACTTTCCAGTATCTTACCTCTTGTGGCTGTATCTCTGGCTGTGCAAGCTCCGCAAGAGACTCTGGAAAGATAAAAGGAATATTAAATAAGTCTAGGTAAACTATAAGCTTTTAGACTAATTACAACTGTAATTCATTCCAGCAATATATTTCTGAAGACTCAAAAGCGTAACAGAAAAAGAATAGCACAATTAAGTATATGCACGGCAGGCATAACTCTAACTATTGCTTATTAGCTAAAAACATGTAGTCTGGAATCAGCAGTTCTCTTCTAGAAGACACTTCGCTGAAGTCAAGTATCAGTTAAAATTTTCTTTCTGATCTAAAATAAGACTATCTCCTCTTACTCACAAACACAGCTTTGCGCAAGTCAGAATTATAGCTCACGTCCCATGGGGTAAAAATTAGTCATGTTAACTTGAAATAGAGCCCTTAAAGGCCTCTTACAAGTCATTTCAAGGTTGAGGGGTGAGGGGATAGCAGTACCAAAGCGCTGGGCTTGGTATTAAAAGCTAAGAGGAGGTGAACATGGGAAATCACTTGAATCCTCCTAGTTGACTACCAGAACCTTGCCTGGACTCCCTCACTAAAAGAGGTATTTATTAAGTAAATACAACCTAAGAAACAAATGCAGAAGTATCATTTGCTCAAAATATTTCTTCCTCAAGAAAATGGTAATTTAAGAAGTATATTTTCTGATTTTGGAATTTTTTTTTTCTAAATCAGTATTTTAACCTCAGGTTATTTACATTCATGTCCTAATTCTTTAACAAAGGAGGTTCATTCAAATTCCATAAACACCCCTTCTAACCAGTGTACTCTCTCGGCACGAAGTATAATCTAATGTTTCTGTTAAGGCTCTATCTGTAAATCATGATAATAAAGCCGAGAGATGTTTTCTAAGCCTACTCTTGTCCAGCAGCAAGTTAAGATTTCCATTCACGTAGAATCTAATGAATTAAAATAATCATTTCACAATAACTTGACTCATTTTTGATGTTAAAAATCGAACCACTTTAAAGAATTTCAGAGATCATAACAAACCTGACTCTTTGACAGATTCAGTTTTCAATAATTGTTTTTTCTTCTCTGATTTTATCAGCATTTCTTCCTCCACAGGTACTTCTTTTTCCTTAGCATTTTGAGGAACTGGGATACTTTCAAAATATCCTGAGTTCAGCAACTTAGACAACAGATCTTTCACGTGTTTGTCTAAGAAAGAGCAATTAAGACTTGGTTATCATATAATCTGATAGTTCGTTAAAAATCATAAGGAATAGAAATCATAATTTAATCCTAGTCATAGTATGTCATTACAATATTCTCCATTAGAAGGGATTCGGAGAACTGGTCAGTACCATGAGAAGTACTTGATTTGAGGTCCATTATTCCTTTCATAGGAGTACTATTTTGTCTTTCTTTTTTTCCAATCAGCATTAAGGTATAATTTACAAATGACAAAATTCACCCATTTTAAGTATACAGTTTTAACAACTGTATAGTCATGTTAACGCCACCAGAATGATGATATAGAACATTCTCAACACCCCAAAAAGTTCCCTCATGCCCCTTTTGCAATCAGTCCCCTTCGCCCAACCCATGGCTAACACTAATCTCTTATCATTCTAGTTTTGGCCTTTCTAGAATTTTATATATAACGTACTGTTTTTTTTATCTGGCTTCTTTCACTCAGCATAGTTATTTTGAGATTCATCCATGTTCTTACATGTATCTGTAAGTCATTCCTTTTTTTATTAGAGAGTAAGTATTCTATTGTACAGATATATCACATTCCGTTAACAATTTACCACTGACGTATATTTGGTTTGTTTCCACTGTAGTTATTCTAAATAAAGCTGGTATGAACATCACACATGTACAAGTACTTGTATGAACATGTTTTCACTTCTCTTGGATACAGGAGTATAACTGGTTGTATAGTAAGTGTATATTTAATTTTATAACGCCAAACTATTTTCCAAAGTGTCAGTACCATTTTGCATTCTAACCAAGAAATCAATTTTTAATTGTGATTTAAACTTGGATGAACCGAGCAATGTTCAGATGGTCATACATATTTAGGTATTTTTTTAAAAAGAAGCAATCACTAGTAATGAAAACATTTATCAGCTTCTAGTGAGTTATCATTATCCTAAGCTAGTACACAAAAACTATGTACTTCATGTTCAACACTTGTAGTTGGTCATTTTCCCAAAGGCTATTTAGGAAGCCAAAAGGGCGCTCTTTCTCCAGATCATTAGACAACACTGCTTTAACAGTCTATGTAGTCAAACCATTCGTATTTTCTTAGGCTGATCTGGTAGATAAACCTTGATAGTAACATTGAATGTATTTAAGATTCATAATTAAATGAGGTACTATTTCTACTATACAGAACAGGGAAATGAACCCCAAAATGGTCAAGCTAGTGTTGAAGCCAGCACTAGTACTTAGGTCTTATCCACAAATCATATTGACTTGCCATTTCAAAATTTTCCCCTAAATACCATTTTAGTGAGTACAATTACACAATAAACCTGACCTGTTGCTGTCGAGTCAATTCTGACTCATAACGATCCTGTAGGGCAGAGTAGAACTGCCCCATGAGGCTTCCAAGGCTGTAAATCCTTACAGAAGCAGATTGCCACATCTTCTTCATGCAAAGTGGCTGGTGGATTTGAATCCCTGACCTTTCAGTTACCAGCCGAACACTTAACCACTGTGCCACCCGGGCTCCTCCGATCATAGAATAGCTGCTTTTAACAGAACTAAACAAAGAGATTATTCTCCAGATGAATACAGTATTGTCAGACATGTAAGTTCTGATGGACTGACACAGTTTAGGCCCTCAATATCATACTAAACTTCTAGACGTAAAGTTTAGTATTTTACTGCATAAGTCCAGAATAGAGAAAACTCACATGTCGTTCCTACCACTGCTTTCTCACTACCTTCCAAAAGGTCCCAAAAGTACAAGGATGACTGCTCCATCTGGTCTTCAACACTGATAAGGAAAAGCAGCAGCAGAACAAGTGGCTTTAGAAGTACATATATGTGTGTATATATGTATATACACGTATATATGGAGCAGTACAATTGATGCATTATAACCCATTTAACAGTTAAGACATTCAAATGTTACTTTTGTCTTTTCATTCTTTGGAAACAAAAAACTGAAATTTTATAAAAGTTGACTGGTTCCCCATTTATGGGTTGCAAATGTAAGCATTTTCTTCTTAAAACAACTAAAATAAAGATTTTACCAAATACAGCTATTAAAGAATAGACCAAAAGGAGTCTGCCAATGCACCATTTGTTACCAGGAAAATGTCCTAGGTGAAAGAGTAGATTACTGGAAATCTTAAGAGCTGCATTAACTTTAAAGAAAGCAGCTTACTTTTCAAATTCGGTTTTGCTTACATTTCACATATTAATGTAAGCTACACTCCCTGAACCCACCAAGGTGAAGGAAGTACCGGATAGGTAATAATGATGGAGTAGACTATCAACATGAGAATAAAAAGATATACGGCTACACATACGTAACCAAGTTTTATTAGAGTTCTTCCAGATACAGGGCTGATTTCTAATAACATTTGAAACCAGACTGCTTTAGCATGACTACCTTAGACACAAAGTTGGAACACCTTGTATCTAATAAAAAAAACAAAAGCACAGAGATCTGTTAATTAGCTGATTTATCAAAGCAAAAACAGTAAATGGATAGCTGCAAGGAAAAAAATTCATCCGAAAGCCCCAATTTGCTGGTTTTACACTTTGAATGATTAGTTTTATTTCTCGGTCTTCATTTACAGCATAATAGGAACACCAAATAATTCTCACTTAGAAAGTTTAATCATACTGGCCAAGTTAAATTTTATTTATTTTTACTTAAGTATAGCAGGAGTAAGAAAGCAAAGACTCTCAGGTAATACCAACATCTTGAGATGCCTACCAAAAAAAAAGTCTTACGAATACACATAATTAACATTATGGTTAATACTTGTATGGTGTTAAAACCTAACGATCAGACATTATTTTTAAAACCAGTGTGATAATAAAGAAGCACCTAAATGAGACCATTCAAATTCACTTTCCTTCTACACAGTTCATCAACCCTGTCAAGAGACTGGGCCAGCCAAAGTCTCCCATGTTGAATCAAATTAATCTTTTTTCAGTTAACTACACATATATAACTAAAAAGTAAAACTAAAGTGTTACATGTTGTATTTCAGAAAAATGTCTTCATTACCTTACCTTAGACTTTCATTTCTTTCAGGGCAGGTCAGTTTTGAAAATTTAATGAGGTAGTCAAGTTCTTTTGAAGGCAAATACACTGCACCATGCAAGCCCCCTTTGAAGTCTTTCTGTACATGTTCCTGTGTCAAGTTCTGCAATACATACTGAACTTGAAGTATAGTTCTAAGTTTTTTCTTCTCAGCCTCAAGTTTTAGCATGTGCTCCCTTCTCTGGGCCTTCTTCTGAGCTTTAAGTAGCTGTTAAGACAAATGCCAATTAGGGTTGACAACTCTCCCTTATCACCCCATATTAGTGATTCCACATTTTACAAAGCCTAACCTCAAATAGCTGAGATGAGATGATATATCTCAGGAATATAACACTGAGTGGTCAAATTGACAGGTCTGTTTAAACTCTGCCTCCTTTTTCAGCTAAAGAAAGTGGCAATAAGTAAGTACTACATTGGCTCGTCTAAGGTAACCAAAGCTGAAACATAGGCAGTCCCCAGGTTACGAACGTCTGACTTACAGACAACTCATCCTTAAGAACAGACTGCCATAGAGCCCATTACGTTAAAAATTTGAGTTAAATAGAGTGGTTCACAAAAACGAACACGATACTTTGTGACTCTCATGAAAACACCTCACAGTTTGGAAGTGATTAAGTGTTTTACATGCATAGAAAGGTAAAATATGTACTACATACTAAGACAAGCATTTGACTAACTGACGCTAAATAAAAACCGTATGTGCCTGTTCCGTCTTACCTACAAATTCGGCTTAAAGACAAACTTAGGAACAGATCTTGTTCGTACTCCGGGGGACTGCTTGTATCTGACTCCCAACTCCAGGCTATCTCTAGTGTCTCTAATGTTACCATGATGAGAAGCACAGTATCAATTCCTAATGTCTATATTAATCCTAAGATTTTCTTTTTCCATATATCAAGCCTTTCTAGGCCAAAATTTTTAACAGAATGTTTTAATTTAAAGGTTTTGTTTGTTTTAAATCCCATGTTCCAAAGGAAGGATATTTAAATTAAAATAGTCAGTGTCCAACCAACCAAAGATTAGCTAAGACCTAAGGAAAAGAAAACCATACAGACATAAAATGTCTTACAAATGTAATCAGTCAAGACACAGTCACAGCAAATGTGTTTTTAAGAAAAAGAGTAGAGATATTTCTATAATAGTTTGCACTTAATCTAGATGGAGCTGTATCCACCAATATTCAGCTGACAAAATAGATATGAAAAATTAGTGGAACTTAAGTTAACCCTCAAATAACTTTATGTATGTGGACTGAGCAGCCCCCCGTCTACTCTAAGCTCACACTATTACCATCTGCTTCCACTAAGAAACCTGAAGTTCTTCTCCCTCATAGTTGCCTTTTTTATTGCAATTTTTCCATCATATTGGATATTTTCCAAGATACAAAGATCAGGAAAACAAAAGAAAATAAACCTAAAAAAACTGTTTTTCCTATAGATAGGTTAAAGTACTTTGATATAGCATCAATACTTTAAACTCTACAAGAGATATGCATAAATCATTAACAGACTGGGTTTGGGGAACAAACTTCAGGAAAAAGAATGATCGTGGCATTATAGATCCTTCCTAAAGGGTACAGAAGCAACTTAATTTTGACTTGTGCTACTGCTAGAGACAGGGGACAGTAATAGGTAAAGGTAAAAAAAATAAATTTGAGACTAGGAAACTGACTCATTGAGGGTTATATGGACAACCATATTTTCTCAGGATAGCAGAGGCTCCATAAGGCTTTTTCCAAGATCTCAATATGGCACTGCACCAACAACACTTAACAAAGCTATAGGACTCTTATTTTCTACCTGGGGAGAGAAAGGAGGAGGACAGAGGTGGCACTTTTAGCACTCCAAGACAGTGGGATTCTGTCTGACACAGTTCCATGATGGTACAGGGAAAGGCAACTGATAGCCAGGGCATCTTTGGGACTGTATCACATCACCTCAGATCTCAGTTTAACCAACCCAAGGCTGGATTAGGTGTTCTTATGGGTTCATGCCACCCTGAACATCCCCTATCGAAGGGTTTATCACACTAAGTGGTTATCTTTTTGTTTATCAGGGTCTGTGCTGGGCATTAGTGATACACTTACTGCATGCATCAAGAAGTATGATGCCTTTTAAATCATGATCAGATGTTATGAAGAGCCACTTACAACAGCCTATTTCTCCTTATTAATGTGGAAACTAAGACAACCAACAACAAAAAAACCCTGAATTTATCTCTACATATAACAAAAAGAGGAAAGCGGTTTAAAGAAAAATCAACAGCTTACATTCTCTTCTCTTCTTTTAGCTGAGAACCAGTTTTTTTAAGGAGGAGAACATATGAAGTAAACCACTGTCAATCAATGGTATTGAACAGCAGAATTTATTTTCTGAACCATGACTTAGAAAAAGAATTTCTACCAGGGACAGACCTCATCTCATGAAAACAAAGAATGTGGCTGAATTAAACAGAAAGGCTTTCAACTTCAGTTTGAAGGGAAAGAAGAAAATACTCCATAAACTGCAAAAGTGGCTATCATAAGAGAGATTTGACAAGAACTTTAGTAAAATTACTAGGGGAAAAAAAAAAAACAGAAAGGTTACTGGCAAGCACCTTTGGGGTCTTGATTCATTGATGCAAGCTCCAAAGTGCTTTAGCATAGCAGAAGCAAGTAAAAATCTCACAGTATCAATAAAATTTGGAGTCTGGGTTCTACCTTTAGACTACTGCAGTGGAAGAAAATGGTACAGAAAAAAGAGCACAGTTTTTAGAGGCAAAAGGTACCTAGGGCTGTATCTTACTTACTGGCCATATGATTCTGAATAAATTCCTTTTGTTCTGAGCCTCAGATTCCTTATCTGCAAAATGGGGCTATTTATATCCTAAATTAATGTAAAAATCAGGTGACTGGCACATGGCGTTTATAAAAATTAAATCTAAAAAAAAAGGAAAAAAGGACACCATATATTAGGTAAATAACCGCCTGAATGGAAAAGTAAAATTTGAGGATAAGGTGACTTAAAGAGAGGGAAGATTTTTAGTATTACAGAAGTATACTTCCAACTATCTAACAATGAAGACGTGAAAAATCCTTTTCATAGTAAAATGAACTGAAACTAAGTAAATTTAACAGATGTTGTGGGGGAAAAATAACACAGGTATGAAGGAAGAACTGATTTAAAATCACTGTATTTAAAATAGCTTAGAAATGTTTGAAAACTGTGGAAATAATCAAAAGTACTAAAATTAAGTGATGAATGAACAAGCTAAAACATGCTATGGGTGACAAAAAAAGCTAATACCGTTGCAGAACTGCAGTAACAGAAGTATTCAGAAAATGGAAGGTAGTGGCTCTACGCTACGCTGTTTTAGATCTGTGTACCACCTTTTAAGAGTTCATCGATAATTAAATCAGACATCCAGAAGAGAACAATTTATTGCAAAGATTAAAACAGTCGATTGTTAAGCCTAAATTTTTTTTTTATGCCAGAGGAATAGAGAACTCTAGTTCACAGTAAAGAAGGGAAAATATTCAAAAACTAGAAGAAAACATCTTATGAGGCATGTTCTACATCACAGGAATGAATCCACAGAAAACTTTCCTTAATTGCTGGAACATGCCCTTTACAGGGCCTTCTGATATTAAGATCCTGAAACAGTGACGCATGTTTCATTAACAAATGCTAAATATTTCAGATTAATTGCTGATTAAATTTATCAGAGACAGTTTGAATTGACAACAGAATGAGCCTAATAAGTAGTGAGATCAGACTTAACTCTCTCATTTAACATGAATCATAATTTTTGCTCATAATAAATTATCATGCCCTGATGTATTAAATACTAAACTTACAAGCCTACATTATATAAATGTGCAATCTTAATTCTAAAACACATTCAATAAGTATGCCTATCAGAATAGTTTTTATTCTTCTTAAAGATTTTCTATAATCCTATAGTGAAATAACACATTAGAAAACTAATATTTTATTCACAATCTCATATTTAGGTATCATTTGTGCTCTCTTTCAACTCTAGAAATCTGGAAAAACTTAGTTCTTCAGTAACATCCTCAACCCCTCCATCTGCAATAAATTATTCATGGGAACTAGATTACTACAGATCAACACCCTTATTAGACACATTTTCTTTAAGGCTGGTGGCTAACTGGTTTCAGAAAAGCAAACATACTCACTTCTTGGCTCAGTCCAGAAAAGGTTTTTTGAAGCTCCTTGGCAAATTCTAAGTTATGCAGCACTTCTTCATATTTCTCCACTGCTTCCTACCAAATAGGATTAGAAAACAATAATTCTATGATCTTCTAAGTACAAATATGTCAAAATACATGCCCCTTAAATATAGTGGAAGAGATTTAAGACTTTATGAACTAGCCACTCACCATATATATACAAAAAAATAGTTGCCTCTAAGAAAAAATAGGGGGAAAGAGCATTTACTACAAACTATATTTTTTTTTATATAAAGTTAAACTTAAAAATTCAACTTTGATGTTAGAAATAACACTATTTCTGGCATAAATCTGATCCCTAATTCCATCCTATCTATAAAGTATAAGGTCAGAGAGGTCTGTCGATTTTAAGAGTACTGAGCTAACAGGGTTCCTTTGTTAGTATTCATTCACTACTCATACGTACTGCACAAGTAGCAGAGTGAGGATCACACGGATGAAAAAGCAACTTCAAGACACTGATAATCCAGCGGAAAAAAACAGGGTTGTAGGCAACTACCCATAGCAAGCAAAATTAAATCAGTATTATAACAGAAATGACAAGCAACATCCTATAGGAAATCAATGGTGTAAAAAAACTTTTTTAAGATTTCACAGATGAATACAATTGATAATTAGAAAGGGGGTGTATTTTTTATGAAACTTAAGCTAACTCAAACCTACATGGAAGAAAAGGGCCAACCTGGAACAGAAGTAGATGCGAAACTTGCTCAACCAGATAAAGGCATATTATAAAGCCTCAGTAATTAAAACAGAATTGACAAAGATAAACAGACCAGCAATACACAATAGAAAGACCGGAAACAGCCCCACCGGAAACCCGAAAAAAAAAAGTGTCTATACTAGGCTTAAGTTATACAGAAAATGGGGGGAGGGGAAGGAATAAGGCTATTTGCTTATTTATACAGACTTAAACTCTGGAAGGATATATAAAAATCTACGAACAACTGTTACGTAACAGAGGAAGGGACAGAGGTGAGAGAAAAACTACACGTTTTTTAATTATTTCAACAGTTCTCTGAGGGGTAAGATTATAGATTTTTTTTTTCTTCTGACATATCTATACTTCCTAAATTTTCTACCTTAAATGTATATTGTTTGCATCAAGGGATGTGCTTTATCAAAAGTACCACAAAACTATATGCTCAATCATGTCTAAAGACCTAACATTCAATCATTCTATGTTCAGTAAATCTATATTTAATAAGTACTATATGGTGGTTTTTTTTTTTTTTTTTTATGGTGGTATATGTTATATAAATATGCTATACACTATTCTAAGCACTAGGAATTCAGCAATGAACAGACAAAATCCCTACCTGCATGGAGCTTACATTGTAAGGAAATGAGAGCGAGAAAAAAAAAAAAAAATTTGTAGTTTGTCAGAGAAGTTACTAAGCACTATCAAGAAAAATAAAGCTAGAAAAGAGACTAAGGAGTAGGTATGGAGGGGTGCGAGTATATATGGTCAGGATAAGCCTGAGGTGACCTTCAAATAAAAAGCTGAAGGAGCTTAGAAATTAAGCCATTTTGGTATCTGGGGGAAAAGCATCTCAGGCAGTAGGAACAGCAGGTGCAAAAGCCCTGAGAGAACCAGGCCTGTGATGTTTGAGGAACAGCAAGGCAAACAGTGCAGCTAGAATGGAGTTTGTAAGGGGTGGAAGTGTAGGAAATGCAGTGAAGATTAAAAAGGAAGGGAAGAACATACTTTGTAGGGGCTCATAAGCCCGATGGTGGGTTTTGAGCAGAGAATTGGCACTCCGACTTGCATTTAAACAGGATCACTGAGGCCACCATAATGAAAATAGATTGGGGAACAAGGGCTGGAAACAGAAAAACCTATCAGGGAGGTATTAAAGTAATGCAGATGAAAGATGACAGCATGACAGAAACGGGATTTATGAGAAATGGTTAGTTTCTGGATTTACTGTGAAGGTAGAACTGAGCAGACTTGCTGATGGGATATATGTGAGATATGAAAAGAAAAGAGATGAGAAATTCTCCAAAGTTGTTCGCAACTCCATCCTTATAAATGATCAGGCCAGCAACTGACATAGCTAAAGTTAAAAGAGGACCAGGCTTTTTTGAGGGGAGGGATGGAGAGAAATCGGGAGATATCAAATGGGCAACTAGACATATGAAATCTAGAGCTCAGAGGACTGATCTGAGATAAATCTGGCAGTTGTTAGCATATTACTGAAGAAATCCAAGTTCATATATCTACATGACATGTAGTTATGAAGACGAAATACTGAGATTAAAATTTCCTTGGCTATAGCTCTGAAATATAGCATGTCCTTGACATTTCTTAGAGAGCTACCACATGAATCACCAACACCCACACCATTCCCCATATTTACCCAAAATAAAAAAACACTACTATTAACAGAACATTTCCTTCAAGGACATTTACACAAAGAAAAGGTTTATTACTTTAAAAGTTAACTACTTGAAAACGAAGCCAGGTTTAAATGCTTTGTCCAGCTAAATTCTCTCACCATCTAAGCAAACAACACATCATTCTCACAGCTCACACAATTCAAATCTGTGCCTCGGAAAAATTATAATTTACTACATCACAAAAATCTGGGTCAGTACCGAAGAGTCCATATGTCAAAGGAATGAAAAGTCCTTGAATTACAGTATCTACGATACACAACCAAAAATTTTAGTTGAATCCTTAAGGAAAAAAATTTTTTAAAAAAAAACAGTAACTTCCAGATTAGTTGTGTCCCTCTTTAGCCGAGAAAGATAATCAGGTCAAAGTGGCAAATATCAATGAAGTATTTTTTTTTCATATTGCAAAAAATCTTCTTCACCAAATTAGATAAAATTTGTAATTGCCGGGTCTATCAAGGACAAGTTAGGCAATGTTCAAAAAAAAAAAGAATTGTAAGAAGTCTTTGGTTTACAGTAAGGTTTAGAAAAAAAGGGCCAGCTATTCATCAGATAAGAAGCCCTGGTGGCACAGTGGTTAAGCACTTGGCTGCTAACCGAAAGGTAAGCAATTTGAACACGTCGATTCCCCGCCAGAGAAAGACGTGGCAGTCTGTTTCCATAAAGATCTACCACCTTGGAAACCCTGTGGGGCAGAGTTCTACTCTGTTCTACGGGATCTCTATGAGTCACAATCAACTCAACAGCAACAAATTTTTTTGGTTTTATCTATCAGATAAACATGCCTCCCGGGAGAAGAAACTGGAGAAAGCCATGGCACGCTAAATATTTTAGAGCAGAAAGAGGTCAGGTTTATAATATTCCAGTGAAAACCTGAAAGCTAGAGTATTATTCTTTTCTTCATTCCATCCTAGGGTAAATTTAAATCTTTGTTAAATTTTAGTGATAAACTACATTTCCACTCCTGTTTAATAACCCCCACTTCTCACCATCTATACCACCTACTAGTGCAACAGAAATAAAGCCAAATCTGAGATCTAATAAGCAAAGAAGACAAAGTTAGTAGATTCTCACTCTTTTTGGCCTATCAAGTCTCTGGTCCACCAAATCCACCTAGAATTTTATTAAGTAAACCAGCAAGTCTTAACAAAGGATCAAAATCCACTTACCAACTGGTCTGGATTAAGTCGCTCCCCATTCTTCAGGCGATCCTTGTAATCTTCCAATTTGAGCTACAAAAGAAAAACTCGTGTCTACTATAAAAAAAAAAACTAAACAGTTGCTGTGCAGTCAATTCTGACTCATGGCGGGTGACCCCACGTGGGTCAGAGTAGAACTGTGCTCCACAGGGTTTCCAATGGCTGTATTTTCAGAAGTAGGTCGCCAGGCCTTTCCTCCAAGGCACTTCTGTATGGACTCAAATCACCAACCTTTTGGTTAGCAGTCAAGCATGTTAACCACTTGTATCTACTATAGTCTGACATAAAATTCTGAATAAACTAAATACCAGACTTTGTTTCTTATGAAAGCAAAGTTCTTAACGTCAACTATTACTCTGAGATACCATTTTACAAGTCAAGCAGCAACTGTAGATGAGTTCCAGCCAAAAAAAATGTGTACGTGTGTGTGTATAGCCAGTACTATGCCCCTACCCCAGAGGAGCTCAATCAGAGGCAATTTTGCTTCCCAGGGATATCTGGCAATATTTGGAGACATTTTTGGTTGTCACAACTTGGGGATATAGGGAGAATACAGAGTGCTACTGGCATCTTTGGGTAGCACCAGGGATGCGGGTAGGGAATTTATGCTGATCCAGGTACACTGGCTTTATCATACTTGTGATCAACTGCATGCATATGAAGACAACCAACAAAAACTAGGGCTTCAGAGAAACTATCAGTAACTAGCCCTTCTTCGAGAATCACGCTCACATACCTTCACTACCTTCTTAGCTTAAAAAAAGGAAAATAGTCAACAAGACTCTTAAAAAATCTCTTCACACCCCTCCATGAAAAACATCTTACCTATGCTTTAATTAGGTCTTAATAAAAAAATATTTAAGAGTTCTAAATACTATATGCCACTCAATCCTACCCGTCACAAGCAGGAGGGAATCATGACACAATAAAGCAACGTGCTATACTGTTTCACAGACTACATGACTCAGGAAATAAGGAATGATCTGGATCTTTACATCAGCATTTACCGTAATGTTAGGCTGACAATAACCTCTGAGTCTCTTTAATAACAAGGCTCTCTACAACGCTCTCACCTACCAATCGTAAGGCATTACCTAGCAACACAAAAATCAGTGCTAAAACCTTTTCTAGCTCTACCATGGTTAAAGCCTCCAGTGACTGCAGCAGCTGTACTGCAATATGAACTGCTGCAGAAAGTTACAAGAAAAACAAGCTAAAAAGTCAGGCCATTACTGGTGTATGAAAATACCACTCGATGAATTAATCTAACCTAAAATAACTAGCTCTTCACGTTTTTCAACAGTAGCATGTATAACGTTTCTACCACGAAGAATATTTTTATTCAGCTGTGTTGACAAAAAGAAAATGTTTAATACATCCAATATTTAGCCTGCCTGTTTGTTTTCAACCAGCTAAAGCCCAAGGTTAAATCTTTAGGAAGAAATACCTACAAGCCCCGATAGAAAGCAAAACCGTCAGTCTCTTAACCCTTGTTTAAGGTCATACATACACAAGGTTGGGGGGGGGGGTAGTTACCTTCTTTTTCTCGATGTTTCTAATTTTGTGTTTAAGGCATATGAGTCCATTATCAATATAGGTTTCATATGCCTGGGAAGGAGAGGCAGCCGAACTGAGAATAGAGTGCAGGGGACTCATGGCCCGCTGGCTTTCCCCATGCTGATTGTGGTTCACCTGGGGCTTGGCTGACTTCATATTTCCCTCTCTTCCCTCCTCTGAATGGCCTGAAGGTGACTGGTAACCAGAAGGGGATGAAGAGAGTTGCACCATTGAAACAGATGAGGCTGGAGAGGGGGGGAAAAAAGTTAAACATAAAAGTAGAGGTTTTCATTTCCCTGAAAAGTTTAAGCCCACTCCCTCAAAGTTCTCTTCCACAGAATTGAGCTCAAAACCATCCCACTACTTCTATGGCAATTAGTCCAAGCGCTAGCCAGTAAGGACAGCCTTTAAATAGGCAAACTCTACAATATGGTGGATGTTTCCAGAAATTCAATTTTCCAGTCAGGAAGGAAGATCTGCTAGTCACACAATGGCTTCAGAGCTCCACTCTCACAAGAAGGCACCACATTCTGAGTATTTCCACCGTCAAGTAAAGACAAAAAACGCTTTTCACGCGAGGGCTTTAAAACAGCTGTTTGAACCATTTACAAGATCTCTCACCACTAGCCCAACCTAGTAATTACCATTTAAAAGAAAATCGCGCAACACACGCCCTTCTTTTACAGCTCTCAATCATTAGTCAAACACCAGCTTCTCAAAGCTAACTTCCCTTTGGTCGCCCTGAGGCCTACAAGGCAAGTTCTTCACTACCAGACATTTGTAGCAAGGTATTCCTCCTCAAACTTCGAGGGTCCGAGTTAGTTTTCTACTGTGTTTTTGTTTAGACTAAACCATAACCACTCACACGCAACCAGTTTAAGGGCTCATTCTAACGAATCCTGCACTGCCCGGGTCTGTGGCCCTCGACTCTGCTTCTCTCCCGAGCACCCTAAGTACCCATCCACTCCCCTAAGGGGCATCCCAAAGCAATGCGTAACAGGCCCCATGCACGCCAGCCCTCCCATCAAATGCCCGCAGGGCCGCCAGAGCCCGACGGCGCAGACCCCCGCCCTTCCCACAGCCCTCCGAGCGCCTCCACGCTGCAAGCACCGTTCGGGGCCACTTCTGCAGGTGCCCTGTGGAGGACCGCCCGGAGGAAAACGCACCGGCCGCCAGCCCTTGAAGGCCCCGCCCGGCCCAGGCCGCGGGGATGCCGAGCCACCCCTTCACCTCACTGCGACGGCGGCAGCGGCGGCGGCTCCCCCCACCCTCGCTCGGCCGCCGCAGCCTGGCTTCACCTCCCCAGGCCGCCGAGGCCGCCGCGGCTGCCGCAGCTCAGGCCCGCCTTCGAAAGCTGGCGGGAGCCAGCGGAGCTGCGGACCTGGACCGGCGCCAACCCGCACTCGCGTCTCCTCCTCCTGCCCCCTATCTCCTCCTCCCGTCTCCTCCTCCTCCCCGCCCTGTGCGCCGGCGGCGGCTGCGGCGCCCAGCGCTCCGCCGAGTCAGCCGCTCGCGCCCAGGCCCGCCCTTTCCGCCGCGCCGAGTTTATATACGCCGCGCCCCGCCCCTCCCGCGCGCTTGCCCTCTGGCCGCCAGGCCTCCGCCTCCTTCCGGTGCCCCCGCCCCGGCCGCCGTCGGCGTCGCTGGGGCGTCGGTTCCAGCCCCAGCTGGTGCGAGAAATCCGTCGGGAGAGGGCGTGTTCTCCCCGTGATTGCAGAGATTGCAGAGCACCCAGGTGGGCCCGGGTGTGACCGGAAGGGTAGACGGGCCGTAAACCTCTCCGTTCTGTCCGTACTGCCCACCTCGCTGATTGTATCCAGCACCAGTTCGCTGTGCGACCTTGAACAGGTGATTTCGATCACTGGAAAAAGGCAGAGCGCCCTTTGTGGAATCACCAAATAAGCTTGAGACCTTGGTGGTTTAGGTGGGCACTTTTGAAATGCAGGGGCGCCTTTGCCCCGCAGAGCCCATCCTGCACAGTAGGATGAGGACAATCACCGCTCCCTCAGAGGAGGGCTCAACCAGTAAGAACACAATACTCAAGTCGGCATTACCATAAAAACGGAGTGGGTGACTCCGCAACCTTCCCTAATAGAATTGGGGTTAAATAGGCTGTGTTGTTTCTCGATGTTAAAAAAGATTAATTCAATGGGACTCAGAGAAAGCTAGGGGGGGAAATTTTATAAGGTTGCATAAAATTAAAGAGACCGGAAATATGAGTTTTTTTTTTTTTTTCTGAAGGAAGGATGGTGTTTTTTGTACAAAACGAGTAAAAAAAAAGGCAATACTTGCCAAACATGTGCCCAGCTATTACACCAAGTAAAATGTTTTTAGGTCCTGTCCCTAAGGCTCCGATAAAAAAATTATTTAGACTAGCAAGAGAGGAACAGTCAACAATCGGAATAATCAAGGGAACAATGGCTCAGTTTTAAAAATCTTGGCCAACCCTCCCGCCCACACACACACACAAATTACCTTGAATTTAACCTTTCTTGATAAGGTATTTTGCCATTTATAATCTATATCCTTTTCAGTCCCTGGTGAAGTAATGTACCCTAATGTTGCATTTTAGTTTTGAATGTCTGAATCCCACATTTGACCTTGAGGGCTAGACAAATATTAGGTTGTTCATTTGTCTTATTGTTTATAACCAAGTAAAGAATAGAAAGTGCCGTAGGTGAGAGGAGAGAGGAAGGTTACGCTTTCCCCTTCGACACCCCGGAAAACTGAACCTAGATCGAAAAAAGTGAAGGACACATTTTTGGATCAGTGGGTTAGCGCAAAGTTGCAATCCAGGTTATGCTTGTTTGGAATAAGCTAGTAACTTAAAAATGGTAGTAGTGAGAAATTTTGGTTAGTTTATATTTCCATCAGATTAGTCATGACGCAATGGCCTTATAACCTGGCTGTAGACCCTAAATATTCTACTAAATGGAATAATTCTGAAGGAGCTGTATGAATTTATTTCCCACTAGAGATTGTGAAAAAGAATCGAAAGAGAATGTGAAAGCAAAAATAATTAAATTTCAAGCCCAGTAAAGTACAGTCTGTATAAGCATAGCATAGTATTTGTAGGAGATTGTACCTCAGTAAATAACAATGCTGCAGCAGCGTCCTCTTTTAAAATGAAAAACATGTTCAAGGAAAAGCTTTCCTGCTGGAGAATTTCACTGAAGCCAGTGAATCTGGCTTATTTTGAAAGCACATGCCCCCAAATATTTTTGTCAGGGTTTTTGCTTTGTTTTTTCCCCCTTCCCCATTTTCTCTGACACTTTGATTTGTCTTGCCAACTGCAATTTTGCCAGTTATTTGTGGAAAGCCACCTCTAAGGTTAGCAAGGAATTACTATATTTGAAATATGAAAAGGTACTCTTTCAAATCAGTGAGAGAAGACTACATCATCAATTCAACATGTTTATTGGCACGTGCTTTGTGTTGGATGGCACAAATGATTTGCACTGGGCTACTAATCAAAAGGGTATTGAATCCACCCAGCCATGTCACAGAAAAATGGCCTAGCGATCTACTCTGAAAGATCATAAAAAAAATAGCCGCTGAAAACTATGCAGCTCTACTCTGACACACATGGGGTCATCACCATGAGTCAGAAGCAACTAAACAGCAACAAGTGGTAGTGGTGGTTATTGGATGCTAGGGATAAAATGGTGAATGAGACAAATGTCACCCCCGCCCTCATGGAGCTGAGTAGGAATTCAATAAAAGTTTCAGGAATAAATGACAGAAACAACCAAATAAAATATAAAAAGAAAAATACTAAAGGCTTGTAATGAATAGTTTGATTTCTGCAAAAACAGCCAGACTTTAGGTCCCTTGAAAATATGAAGATTTTAAATATACATTGTCTGGCAAATGTACATTCCTATATGGATGGCTGTGGTATAGTCACTTAAAATGTTGGTAAAACTGGAACGATTAATCCACCAAAGAATGTTGAAACTAGTAGCACATGAGTGGAGATATAAGAAATTATCTTGTCTGTTTTGTTATGGGTGATAGAAATGTGCTTAATGGCCCTGAAAGACTTTGTGGACGGTTGCCATAAAAAAAGAGAAATGACCGAGAAAAATAACAAGAAGGCCCAGAAAGATAGACACTCCCATAAATAGTGGAAACAGTTAATATCACAAGGTTGTTAGAGCTATTGTACTATGACATACTTTCAAATTCACAGAGTGTCTCTTTTCAGATATTTAAGAGAAACTTCTCATGAAAGAACTGAGTGATGCAGACCTCAGATAGGAAAAAAAAAGTTGACATAACAGTTTGGAGCATTTTTGAGAAATTTTCTATAGTTTCTAAGGTTAATATTTTTGCCCTTTTTTCATGAAATTACATTTACACACACGCTCCTAGTAGTTACATTTATACTGTTCTTCTGGTATTGAAATTAACACATTAATCATGTTTCACCATTAAGCCTCTTTAAAATAAGTTTTTTAGGAGAGGAATGTTCAGTATAGAACTAGTGAGTATGTGTGTGGTTAAATCAGTAATATCAAGCTAGTCCATGAAAACACGATTTCTTTCCAGTTTCGAAATATTGTAAAGTGTCAACAGCATGGACTCTGGAGCCAGACACAACTGGATTTGATTGCAATTTCTCCCCCTTCCTACTGAGCGATCTTGGCAAGTTGCCTAAATTTTTTGAGTTTCAGTTCCTCCAGCTATAAAATGAAGATACTAATGCCTGCTTAACAGCATTGTTAAGGACTTCATCTCGTTTATGAAAAAGCATATGATGGGAGAATAGGCTGCAAAAACATATATCCTCCACTAAAGTATCATCGTTTGCTTCTTTTCCCAAAGTGTAGAGCCCTGCATTTTTTCCGGTAGCCTGAGGAGAACTGCAGTTTGAATCCGCCAGGCGCTCCTTGGAACTCTGGGGCAGTTCTACTCTGTCCCATAGGGTCGCTATGAGTTGGAATCAACTTGACGGCAGTGGGTTTGGTTTTGGTTTGGAGGAGAACTGCAGAACTGTGGCATTTTAGGGCCATGAAACCACTCCCATGTTTTAAAGATAAGGTATATTTAAAAAAAAAAATATTACGGACATTTGAGAATTTGTCTAAGGACCTAAAGAACCTAGGTCTCCTGTCCACTAGTGCAACATGCATTGCAGGCTGCCTCAACCCTTCTCCTTGCCGCTTCCCTAGAGGACTAAATAAAGTGTTCTTGTTGTTAGGTGCCATGGAGTCGATTCTGACTCATAGCGACCTGTAGAATTAAACACTGCCTGGTCCTGTACCATCCTCACAGTCATTTTTATGTTTGAACCCATCATTGCAACCACTGTTAATCCATCTCTTTAAGGGTTTTCCACTTTTCCACTGACCCTCTACTCTACCAAGCATGATGTCTTCCAGGGACTTGTCCTACTGATGACATGTTCAAGATATGTGAGACAAAGTATCACCATCCTCGCTTCTTAGGAGCATTCTGGCTGTACTTCTCCCAAGACAGATTTGTTCATTTTTCTGGCAGTCCATAGTAAATTCAATATTTCTTCGACAGCACCACAATTCAAAGGCTTTAGTTCTTCAGTCTTCCTTATTCATTGTCCAGCTTTCTTTCACATGCATATGAGGTGATCAAAAATATCATGGCTTGGAACAGGTGTACCTTAGTCCTCAAAGTGACATCTTTGCTCTTTAACACTTTAAAGAGGTCTTTTGCAGCAGATTTGCCAATGCAATACGTTGTTTGATTGCTTGACTGCTCCTTCCATGGTCGTTGATTGTAGTTCCAAGTAAAATGAAATCCTTGATAATGTCAATTTTTTCTCCATTTATCATGATGTTGCTTTTGGTGCAGTTGTGAGGATTTTTGTTTTCTTTATGTTGAGGTGTAATCCATACTGAAGGCTGAATCAAGTGTAGAAATAGGCAATTACGTTGGCAGAATTTAAACCAGTCTATCATTGTGAACACAGCAATTTGATGCTACTGTGCCTTCAACATAATTGATTAAAAAGATATTTTAAAATAGTCATATCTTTTGATCTGGTGTCCTTATTTTAGGAATCTTCCCTTTGGAAATAATCATCAATGCAGACAATTTATTCATAAAAATGCTAATCGCAACATTTTTTTAAATGATGGAAAATTATAAACATCCTAGGAATTCAGCAACAGAGACATGGTTAAACAATGGGACTGTAGACCGTGAATTATAATTCAGGCAGTACAAATCATCTTTTCAAAGAATATTCAGTGACCTGATAGTAATATGAAGTGAAAAAAATGAAGGTTAAAAGCCTGGTATAAAATATAATTTAGTACAATGGTGATTTGGTAAAATATTTCATTTCAAATATGCATAGAAAAGGCTGGAAACTATTTTCATCATTATTTTTATAGCAAAGTATATGTTTATTTTGAACATCAAATAAGACAAAAAAAAAATCCCCAAAACATGAAAACTACCCCCTGCAGAGATTTAAAAAAAAAAAGCCAAACCCACTGCCATTGAGTCAATTCGGACTCATAGTGACCCTATAAGACAGAGTAGAACAGCCCCATAGAGTTTCCAAGGAGCACCTGGCAGATTCGAACTGCTGACCTCTTGGTTAGCAGCTGTAGCACTTAACCACTACGCCACCAGGGTTTCCCCTCCAGAGATAACCACTGTTAATATTTTGTTTACATCCTTCCAAACTTATTCCCAAGAAAAATCTTTTTTTCTTACAAAAATAGGAATGTACTAAACTTATTCTATAATTCTGCTATTTTCACTTAAAATATAGTAAGCATCTTTCTATTAAAACAAGTATCTCTGGTTAACTTTGGGAGGTAGAATTTCACATGATTTTAATTATCTTCTTTTAACTTCCCTATGAACAAATTATAAATTAGAAAAATAATAACTAATGTTTTTAAGTGACACCTCATTCTCTAAGGGAAATGTTAATTGTCCAGGGGAACCACAATAATGTATAATAGTAAATATTTGAATAAATGATAATCTGCATAATTATTCCTTCTGTACAAGGATAAGAATCTTAAATGAAACATGAAATAGTCACTCTAAAAGGAAAGCCTACTTAACTAGTAAAGAATGTCTGGCTTGAGCATTGTGCTTTTTTAAGACCTGTCTATATGTTTTGGTGGGTATATGGGATCAAACTGACAACATCAACTCAAAAGATTAGGTAGGAAACTTAGGGGACAGTGAGTTTATGTTATGGGGGAGGAACAACTCAGAAAAGGAGGGTGAGAATGGTTGCACAACTTGAAGAATGTATTCAGTGTCACTGAATTATATGTACAGAAATTGTTGAATTGGTGTATGTTCAACAATATTGGTGTATATTCACCAGTATTGGTGCTGTGTATATTCTCAATAGCAAAAATAAAATAAATTATAAAAACTTTAAAAAAGGAAAGCCTAAACTAGTACAAGTCATTTCATCATTGGGGAAAAAAAAAAGTATCCGCCATCACTTTATTAACCCAGAATTTTTCATGTGAATTATTTACTCATTTTTTAATAAGAAATACATTTTAAAAGAGCTCTATTTTTAAGATGTAACACCAAAAGCATTGGCAACAAAAACAACAATCAAAAATTGATAAATTGGACTTCAAAATTTGAAATTTTTGTGCTTCAAAAGAAACCATCAATAAAATAAAAAGAAAACACACAGAATGGGAGAAAATATTTGCACATCATATATCTGATAAGGTAGTTGTACCTGGAATATGTAATAAACTCTCACAACTCAAAAATAGAAAGACAACTCAATTGTAAAAATGGGCAAAGGATCAAGGATACATTTTTTCAAAGAATATATGCAAATGGCCAGTAAGTACATGAAAAGATGCTCACATCATTAGTCATCAGGGAAACACAAATCAAAACCACAATAAGCTATCGCTTCACACCCGCTACAATGGCAAGGAAATACTGGCAAGAATGGGAAGAAATTAGAACCATCTTACATTGTTAGAGTATAAAGTGGTGCATCCACTGTGCAAAAGAGTTTGGCAGTTCCTCAAAAAGTTACACGTAGGATTATCATTTGATACAATAATTCCACTCCTAGGTTTATACCCAAGAGAACTGCAGACAGATATTCACACAAAAACTTGTACACAAATGTTATAGCATCACTATTCATAATAGGCAAAAGGTGAAAACAACCTTTTGTCCATCAACTAATGAATGGATAAATATATTGTGGTACATCCATCCAATGGACTATTTAGCCATAAAAAGGAATGATGCTACAACATGGATGAACCTTGAAAACATTATGCCAAGTGAAAGAAGCCAGACACAAAAGATCACATATCATATGATTTCATTTACAGGAAGTGCCCTGAATAAGCAAATCTATAGAGACAGAAAGTAAATCAGCCTAAGACTGGAGGGGATTGAAGGGACTAAGGGAAAAGGAAGAGTGACAAAGAGAATCAGGTTTTTTGGGGGGTGATGAAAATGTTCTGAAATTGATTGTGGTAATGGCTACATAACTGTAAATATACCAAAAAACAATGAATCTGTATACTTTAAATGGGTGACTTGTATGGTGTGTGAATTATATTCTAAAAAAGCTGTTTTTCGTTTTTTTTTTAAAGGACTCTGGGTTTATTTCTGTCATAAGTAGAAATTTATATACTTTCATGGCAGGGAGCATTGGAAGTCTGGAAGGCAAAATGAAGCCCTAATCATGCAGATTTCTCCTGTGGGAACTTGAAAGTATGCTTTATGCATATGTAACTGTCCTAGCTGCCTGGCAGTATAATTCACTGCTTCCCATGCCCCATTTGATGAGGTCTTTTATTCTTTCTCATCTCAGGGACCACATTTTTTTTACTGTGGTAAATATGTATCAAAATATTTGCCATTTCAACCTTTTTTAAATGTATAGCTCAGTGACATTAATTATGTTCATCATGTTGTCCAACCATAACCACTCTGTTTCCAAAGATTTCCATCACCCCCAACAGAAGCTCCATGTCCCCTACACAAAGAAAACCCATTTCTTGAAAGATTTTTGTCTACCTATCAACTTATTTGGGAAACCTTGGTGGTGTAGTGGTTAAGTGCTATGGCTGCTAACCAAAAGGTCGGCAGTTGGAATCCACCAAGGCACTCCTCAGAAACTCTATGGGGCAGTTCCACTCTGTCCTATAGTGTCGCTATGAGTCAGAATCAACTTGACAGCAGCAGGTTTTGGTTTGGTTTATCAACTTATTTACCACGTTAAGAATTCATACATTTCTCATTGAAACACGTTCAACAGTTTGTCAGTCAAGCTTTAATGAGGATCAAATAACCCATGTGACCACACTGAGTTCATAAAATTCCATACAACAATGAAGAAACGTCATATTTTAATTAGCCCCTAACACTATATCATGGGTAAATGAAGAAACTTCATTAACATTTTGAAATTTTTAAATTACCCTGAAAAGCCCCACTGATAATTTCATGTGCCCTTAAAAAGTCTGGAAATTCTAAAATGGGAACCCATGGATTATAGAAGACCATAGGCACCTCAAAGAGAATTTTTTTTTTTAATTATGACATCCCAACCTCACGTTGCTTACTAAAATGACATTTGTCATACCTAGGTATTTATATAATTGAATCAAATTTATTTGATGCTACAAGATGACAGTTGGAAGGACAATCTCAACATGTATGTAGAACTGTTCTCTCTTTGCCATGGTAAAACCACCACGAGTACTCAACAACCTCTAATTTACATTTCCACAGCAAAATAGTACTGCCTCAATATCCTGAACTCCTTCAGGAAAAGAAGCTAAAATGAACACATTTGTCTATTTCAGATCTTACATATAACAAGTAGATTATTTCTGTCTTATAGAATCATATACAATATGGGAAATTAATTAAAAGTTTACTAATGGAGACCAGTGGCACCAAATGCATAAGTAAAGGTGAATAAAACAAACAAATATTCACAAGAGGGCAAAGATGCTATCTTTACAGACAGATTATAATAATAATATTAATCAGGATATTTCTGTTTATAGTAAAAGCACAAGTTATATAATTTTTTTTAAGTAAATTGATGTGCTAAGCCTATTTAGGCTTTTAATTTCATCAAAATGACAGATTTATCTAGTTTATGCCTATATAGTCCATATATTATTTTTCCTATATGCAAATCTCCTTGGTCTCTTATTGAAGGCTTGAGGGTTACTTCATTTTCAATGGTGTTCTTGATATTAAATTACATAGAAGACTACTCTCCTAGGATTTATTATATTGCCCCTATCAAGTAGTAGAAATGAAGACTGAGCCAAAAGGAAGAGTTCCCAGACTTACCAATTCTAACACCAGGCAAAATACTCGAAGGTATACATGTCATCAACTGGATAAGTATAGCACAATTTAAATGAACATTCTATTGCACATCTACATTTATGAAAATAATAGAGTACAGATTTTTCTTAATTTAAGGATTCACCATGGAAATTTTTTAAAAAGTAAGTGCCAATATTTCCATAGATGCAGATCAAACCCAGCTAAGCTTCTAAGGCCTGTCAAGGATGGTTAAATTAAGTTCCTTGAAGTCCTTCAAAGAAAATAAATCTGTTGCTGGAAATCCTAAAGCCAGACATTCTTAAAAGAAGTACCATCTGAAATGAATGATTTAATATCCTTCTGAGTTCTAAAGAAATTTGTTTCCCTACTTCCTAGAAGAATATAATTATCTTTTCTGGAAATTCTAAAATGGAAAGACGATGATTTACTTCGGGATATTCTAAATACCTCATTCCAGCTGATTCTTTTTCTTAAGAACACTGACACAGGAATTCTCTTCTAAGGTGTGTAAGTGAATTTCCTGTATTTCTTTCTTGAAGGGTAAATTTGGTCTTGCTTCGATGCACTGAAATAAGAAGAGGCATATCTTATTCTTGGGTGGTGCAAATGGTTAAGACCTCAGCTGCTAACCAAAGGTTGGAAGTTAAAGTCCACCCAGAGGCTCCTCAGAAGAAAGGCCTAGTGATCTATTGTCAAAATATCAGCCATTGAAAACCCTATGGAGCACAGTTCTTCTCCAACACACATAGTGTCACCATGGGTTAAAGTCAACTCCATGACAACTAGTTGTAGTTATCTTATCCTGGATCTTACCTTATCTACCAGGGTGGTATTTTGAGAGGCCCTGGAAAGCAGTCCTTGCAGCCCACCGACTCTCAAATTCCTCTTAAACTCATGTCAAAATGAAATAGAATGGTTGAGCATTGCTCAGTGCCAAAGCCAGCTGTCTGGAGGAGATAACTAGAGCAGCACCTACAGCATAAAGAAAAGATGTTAACCGTCAGATGGGTAGCCACACAGTACATGTTCCAAGAGACAGGCAGCTCATTAGGTGGGAAAAAATACTCTCCTCCTATCTGTGTTTCATTCTGTCACTGAATCACAAACAAAGCAATTTCAATCTCTCTGTACTCTTGCTTCACTCATTTTCTCAGTACATTACAAGTGCTCAGATTCCTGATACAGACTCCGACACAGATTTCCCAGGAAGGGATTGGACTAGGAAATAGTTTAGGATACATTGCATTCTTCTACATGCAAAAGTGTCCCCAAAATATGTTAATGATCCAATGTTGGATATTTTGATACTGTCTACCTTCAGGCTGAGTCCCCTCCCCTCTAGAGTGCATTGCCTGAGAGGTTAAGAGCTGAGTAATATTCCCTGACTGTTTGGAGCCTTAGCCCTGGGGACTACTTTTATTTAGCTCCTGCTTTACCAGTCATTCACTCTCCCTTTGGCCTCCCTGGACCTTGTATGTCTCCTAACTACCAGTCTGTCCTAACAGGTCTGATCCTGTACCTCCCTGATTTTCAGTAAAATATCAAAACAAAATTTTAGTAGATCCCTGCTTCCCTCAAAATAAAATATTCTCTGTAAATTATTTAAATTTATTTTAATAGCTAATGCAATACAGTCACTCTACAGAGTGGTGTCTCCCTTCACTCTGACCTCAGTTCCTCTCCTCAAAGACAACCAGTGTTAACTGACTCTTGTGTATTTTTCTAGGCATTTTATGCACATACAACAAATAACCCCATCTTTTTTAGCCAAATATTCACATACAACAT
This sequence comes from Elephas maximus indicus, assembly GCF_024166365.1. Taxonomy (NCBI): domain Eukaryota; kingdom Metazoa; phylum Chordata; class Mammalia; order Proboscidea; family Elephantidae; genus Elephas; species Elephas maximus. Next base: position 89,718,668 of record NC_064822.1, read on the forward strand.
ACAAATACTGCTGCACCTTGCCCTTTTCTCTTAACAGTATATCTTTGCAATCATCCCGTATCATTATACAATGAGCTTCCTCATTCTCTTTCAAACCAGCATAGTATTGCATTGTTTAAATGCTTCACGATTTATTTAACCAGTCCTCCAGTAAAGACTATTTAGGTTATTTCCGACTTTTTACTATTATATTATGGTTTAAAATCAGGAAAGGTGTGCATCAGGGTTGTATCCTTTCGCCATACTTATTCAATCTGTGTGCCGAGCAAATAACCTAAGAAGCTGGGCTGTGTGAAGAACATGGCATCAGGATTGGAGGAAGACTCATTAACAACCTGCGTTACGCAGATGACACAATCCTGCTTGCTGAAGGTGAAGAGAACTTGAAGCATTTACTGATGAAGATCAAAGACTACAACCTTCAGTATGGATTACATCTCAACATAGAGAAAAGAAAAATCCTCACAACTGGACCAATAAGCCAACATCACGATAAACAGAGAGAAGTTTGAAGTTGTCAAGGATTTCGTTTTACTTGGATCCACAACCAACGCCCATCGAAGCAGCAGTCGGGAAATCAAATGACACATTGCATTGGGCATATTGGCTGCAAAAGATCTCTTCTAAGTGTCGAAAAGATGTCACCTTGAGGACTAAGGTGTGCTTGACCCACTCCATGGTATTTTCAATTGCCTCATATGCATGTGAAAGCTGGATGATGAATAAGGAATACCAAAGAATTGATGCATTTGAATTATGGTGTTGGTGAAGGATATTAAATTTACTGTGGACTGCCAGAAGAATGAACAAATCTGTCCTGGAAGAAGTAGAGCCAGAATGCTCATTAGAAGCTAGGATGATGAGACTTCGTCTCATATACTTTGGGCATGTTATCAGTAGGGACCAGTCCCTGGAGAAGAACATCATGCTTAGTAGACTAGAGGTCCAGCAAAAAAGTGAAAGACCATTAATGAGATGGGCTCAAACCTAACAATGATTGTGAGGATGGCGCAGGACTCAGCAGTGTTTCATTCTATTGTAGGTAGGGTTGCTATAAGTCAGAACCAACTCGGAGGCACCTAACAACAACAGCAACCGTTATAAATAATGCTGCAGGAATAATCTTATTCACAGACCATTTTGTACATTTGTGAGTATATCTGCAGGAGAAATCCCTAAAAAACAGAATTATTGGATCAATTGTACTTTTTTTCCATGTAAGTAGTACCATTTCTACTCCCATCAGCAACATATGAGGCCTGTTTCTCCTCATCCTCATCCGCACAACATGTGCTGCTGCCAGTGCCCTGCCCATATTCCTCAGGACTGTCAGTGTGTCCTGGTGATTCCTGACTGTGAGTTTCTGCATCTCTGTGCATGAGGGCTCACCCTCCTCACACCCAACTGCAGAAGGTGCTCTGTGGGATTGTGGGGTAAAGCAGAAACACAGAAAATTACCCACACACACAAGGAGCAGCCATCACTTGTGACTTCTCAGTGCTTTCATCCTTCAGGTGGGATAATTCTGAGGTGCGTATGTTGCATTCTTTCCCAGGGTTTTTCCAAAGGGAAGCTGGCTTTGTAATGCACCTTTTGTTGGCTGTCTTACCTTCTATGTCAGTTTCCTACTTCTCCTTCTGGTGTTTGCTTCCAGCTGCTCAATTTGAATTGTTTTTCTTGGATTCTTCTTGTTAGTAATTAAGATCAGGCAAAAGCTGGGTGGGAAAGTTTTACCTCCCCAGACATAACTGAGCTAATTCTTGTTATCTGGTCTGAATGTTACCACATATGTTTCACAATTATCACAATGTTGATATTTTTCAGCCTATTGGAAACTAATCTCTTTAAAACCATATAGTTTTAATTAAAGCCTTAAGGCAGGTGTCTGTGCCAGAATAAATCCAGTGAATTACTGATTTTAAAAATAAGAATATTTCCCTTAATCTCAGCAGGAATCCTGAGAGACTTCATATTCTCCTCCTGTAGATTGACAATGAAATTATTCTTGGGCCATAGAAAAGGAAATAAGCAACAAACTGATCATAATAGGAAATAGGAAAAGGATATAGCCTTTAAAAACCTTCATAATATTTTTTTTCAAAATGCCTTCTAGGCCAGCGTAGCAGGGGCAGGGGTCTGGGGACCATGGTTTCAGGGGACATCTAAGTCAATTGGCATAATAAAATCTACTAACAAAACATTCTGCATCCCACTTTGAAGAATGGCATCTGGAGTCTTAAACGGTAGCAAGCAGCCATCTAAGATGCATCAATTGGTCTCAACCCACCTGGATCAAAGGAGAATGAAGAGCACCAAGGACACAAGGTGATTACGAACGAGCCCAAGAGACAGAAAGGGCCACGTGAACCAGGGACTACATCATCCTGAAACCAGAAGAACTAGATGGTGCCCGGCTACAACTGATGACTGCCCTGACAGGGAACACAACAGAGAACCCCTGAAGGAGCAGGAGAGCAGTGGGATGCAGACCCCAAATTCTCCTAAGACCAGACTTAATGGTCCGACTAAGACTGGAAGGACCCCGGTGGTCATGGCCCCCAGACCTTCTGTTGGCCCAGGACAAGAGCCATTCCCAAAGCCAACTCTTAACTCATGGATTGGACTGGACAATGGGTTGGAGAGAGATGCTGGTGAGGAATGAGCTTCTTGGATCAGGTGGACACTTGAGACTATATTGGCATCTCCTGCCTGGAGGGGAGATGAGAGGGTGGAGGGGGTTAGAAGCTGGTGAAAAGGACACAAAAAGAGAGAGTGGAGGGAGAGAGCAGGCTGTCTTATTAGGGGGAGAGTAATTGGGAGTGTGTAGCAAGGTGTATATGGGTTTTTGTGTGAGAGACTGACTTGATTTGTAAACTTTCACTTAAAGCACAATAAAAAAAATTTTTTTAAATGCCTTCTAATAAATAGCAAGTAAAACAACATAGAGTAAAAAATGGAAACTCACTTAAATGTTTCTCCATTGATGCAGATTATTTTTTTCTAGGAAAGATTTACATTCAGGTGCAGGTGAGTAAGCGTACCAGCTATGTGTAAGTCAGCTTTGTAGAGCATTAGCTTTATTACCTCTAAAACTGGATAATAACAGAAGTAAATTACTTAGCACATTGTGTGGCATATAATTAAGACTCAATAATTGGTAGTTACTCTCAGGAAAACAGATTCTACTCTTAAGCCGTTATCTACTTTAGAAGACTAGTAAAGAGCCAGGAAAGAACACATCTCATTAGAGTTCTTAACCATCAGGACAGCCTAGTGATAGGAAGTAGAACACATCTCACATCACAGGAGAGTACAAATCGAGGAGACAGCACATGTCTTTTACCAGGACCTTGTCAACATTTGTTGTGACCATGGCCTGAGTCATCAGTGTGAAGTACTACACATGCCTGGGCAACAACTTCCACACCCACAAGCTTATGTGAGAGGAGATCACCATTATTCCCAGCAAGAAGCTCCACAACAAGATAGCAGGCTATGTCGTACGTCTGATGGAGCTGATTCAGAGAGGCCTTATGAGAAGTAGTGGTTCCTCGGTGTACGAGGAAGATTGGTTCCATGACTCCCGAGGATACCAAAATCCATGGGTGCTCAAATCCCCTGTATAAAATGGGATAGTATCGCTACAAGTCAGAATCGACTCTACGGCACTTGCTTTGGTTTGGTTTTTGGTTATTTGCATATATCCTTCGCACATCCTCCTGTGCATTTTAAAGCATCTCTAGATTATTTATAATACCTAACACAATGTAAATGCTGTGTAAATAGTTGTTATACAGTTCTCTATTAAGGGAGTAAAGGCAAGACTGGAGGCGAACAATGTGAAAACGAAGAATGCTAGAGAGACTGAGCATCTGTGAAATAGCGGGAGGATACAGCAGGGGATGCCTACACGTCACTTCGTTAGCATGGATTCAGCATAGTGCAAGGCGCAGGGCAAACTCACGTTTTGCTTTTTGGATCTTTTTTTTTTTTTTCCCCCTGAATATTTTCAATCCTCAGTTGAATCCACAGATGAGGAACTCGCAGATACGGAGGACCAACTGTATCTCTGCCCTGCTGGCACTCATGAAAGGCAGCCCTACGCTCTAGAACTGAGTTAGTGAAGATTTGATTCTTTGAAACCTAGGACACCATGACCCCATCCTTTGAGACCTGAGGGGTCATTGTCCTATCCTTTGAGATCAAGGCAGCTCTGCTTCTGTGCTCCTGTCTCTTCAGCGTCTTTTTCCTGGTTCCGTGCCCTCTCGGCCCCTCACACCCTCAGGTTTCTGAGCCAGCCCAGCCTCTGCCCAGTTCAGGCAAGTGTTACAAAGCTCTTTAGCTCTACCAATAAGTGCCTGGAGGTACCCCACTCCACCAGTAAATCTCAGCCAGAAGGCACTCAGCTCTCTCGCTCCGTGGGTTGGCAAACCTAGCCCCACTGATCAGTGCCACAGGCACCCCACTCCTCCAGGAAGCCTCCTGTCTGAAGGCACTCAGCTCTCTTGCTCCATGGGCCGTCTCCCTTACCTTCTCACGCCAGTCTCCTGGTTCTGCTGCTGCCATTTCTCTGCTGCTGCTTCTCACTGTCTGCACCATCTCTCGTTCTACGGCTCTCCTCACTTCCTTCTGAGCCCTAACCAGAATAGTCTTTGATGTCCATAATTCTACCAATGGTCTCCTCAGGGCTATCTAGGCTTTTACTGTTAGGCACTTCAAAACTTTTCCAGCTTCTACCCATTACTCAATTCCAAAATTGCTTCCACATTGGAAGCATCTGTTAGAGCAGCACCTCACTCCTGATACCAAATTCTGTCTAAGTTATCTGGGGCCACTATAACAGAAATACCACAAGTGGTAGCTGTAATCTAATCCTGTATATTGTGTCCTGCTTCATTAACATAACTGCCTCCAATCCTGCCACACTAACATCATAAAACAAAAAATCAAACCCACAGCCATTGAGTCGATTCCAACTCATAGTGACCCTATAGAACAGAGTAAAACTGGCCCATAGGGTTTCCAAGGAGCAGCTGGTGGATTCAAACTGTTGACCAAGCTGTTAACCACTGTACCACCAGGGATCCCATCAACATCATAGACATTAGGATTTACAACACATCAGATACTACATTCGATGACAAAATGGAGGACCACCACATAATACTGTGAATCATGGCCTAGCCAAGTTGACACACATTTTTCGGGACACAATTCAATCCATAACAGGGTAGATGTGCACATGGATTACTGTAAAGCAATTAGAAGCAACAGATCAGATTACACATAGCAACGTGGCTGGATTTAAAGCATAGTGCCCAAAACTAAGAGAGAAAGATGTACATATTCTGTAAACAAAAATATATGTGCACACAAAGATACACATTTTGCAAGAACCATACCAAAACAGAACATTAAATAGATTAGAATGCTTGACTATAGGAGGAAAAGAGGATGCAAATGGGAAAAGGGGTTAATAGTGAGTAAAATAAGAGATGGACCTTGCACAAACCAATGACAATAATGTGCTAAGAATTTGGTATATGATTAGTTCTGTTTTCTGTAATGGAGAGCCAAATTTAAGGCAAAACAAAATTGTATAATTCAGACATCATAGGAGACATCATAGGGTGTCACCAGCCCAGAGACCAGAAACATTGGATTATATAGTATAATGTTACCTACACTAGAAGTCTCGCTTTCATCCTTGACTCCTACTTTCTCTCCCTCCCATTATGGAACCAGGTATCTGGTTGCTTCCAAATTTTCTCACAATTTTGTCTGCACCTTTCTGTTCTTACTGCCACGAAACCAGTCTGGCTGTAACACCTGTCACGCCACTTACAATGAGAATTGATTCGCTGATCTGGCTACATAGGTAGGTATCCCTCAACATCCAGAGAACAGAGGGTGGCTTTTTGATCAAGGTTATATAGGTACCTGTGCTTCTCTGCTAGAAATGCTTCATTGCCATTGTCCTAAACCAACTTCTTACCATCTCTGGCCTGTACTTATAGATTTTGAAAACTTTTTAATATGGAAATTTTCAAAAGTAGACAAAACCAAAGAATGAACCAAAATGAACCCCCTTGTACCCATCACCTAGCTTCAGCTCATGACCAATTTTGTGTCATCTGTACCCCCACCCACATTCTCCCTCCTGTATTATTTTGAAGCAAATCCTAGACATCATATGATTTCATTTGCAAAATTTCTCAGCATGTATCTTTTATATATACATATATGTCATGGATTGAATTATGTCCCCCCAAAAAAGTGTGTATCAATTTGGCTGGGCCATAATTCCCAGTATTGTGTGATTTTCCCGTATGTTGTAAATCCTGCCTCTTTGATGTTAATGAGGGAGGATGGATAGCAGTTGTGTTAGTGAGGCAGGACTTAACCTACAAGTCTGTGTCTCGAGGCAAAGTCTTGAGATATAAAAGAAAGAAGTGAGCAGAGAGACATGGGAACCTCATACCACCAAGAAAGCAGTGCCAGGAGCAGAGCGCATCCTTTGGACCCAGGGTTCCTGTGCAAAGACGCACCTAGCCTGGGGGAGGATTGATGAGAATGCCAACAGAGAGAGAAAGCCTTCCCCTGGAGCTGACCCCCTGAGTTTAGACTATTAGCCTACTTTACCGTGAAGAAATAAATTTCTCTTTGTTAAAACCACCCACTTGTGGTATTTCTGTTATAGCAGCACCAGATGACTAAGACAACATATATATGTGTCACAAAATATCTATATCACAAAATCAACTTCACACTCCCCAATATTAACAGTGTACCCCTAATACCATTTTTAAAAATCTAGCCAGTGTTCAAATGTTACACATCTTTCCCTACATTTTGTTTGGTTTAATCAGTATCAACACATTGCAATTGGGTTGACGTGGCTCCTAAGCCTCCTTTAATTTATGGGCTCCTCCCTCCTTCTCCCCATCCCACCTTTGTTTCCCTCCTCTTTAGCAATTTAGGTCATTTGTGTTTTAAGATTTCTCAGTTCTACATTGATGTTATTTAAGAAGTTTCATTTTTCTGCATTTTTTGTATTAACTAGCAGCAGAACCTAGATGCATGATTAGATTTAGGTTCAATTTTCTTCACATTGCTGCTTCACAGATCTGCTTCACAAATGGTCCCATGCTCCCATGCTCTTCCGTTAGGAAGTATATAATGTCTGGTTACCTCTTTTTGTGATGGTATTAATGATCAGTTCCACCAGTTACCTGAGGCTAATTATTATGTTTCTCAAGCAGGCCTCATGAGAACAATATTCTCCAAGTTCTTAAATGTTCATTATGATTTTGCTATAACCTTTATACTTGAATGTCAGCTTGGCAGAGTATAAATCTTTAGCTCACATTTTCTTTTCTTAACACATGATAAACTTTCAGACCTCTGTGTTGCAGCTTATACTTTTCTCTACCTGGACTATCCTTCCCAACTGTCACCTGTCAAACTCTATTTATCCATCTATCCATTTATCCATGGAAAGCCCAGTGGTGGCTTTCCACCCCTGAGAAGCCTTTATCCCCTCCTGACAAAATTCTCTTTTCAATAGTCTTGCAATACAACTTCATACCTTTCTGTATCATATGACTTAACTAGTTATACATAGCTACAGTTTGTTACGCATCTACTCTGTGCTAGGCACAGCTGAGCCACATACAGGTAGTCCCCAACTTACGACAGGGCTCTGTTCCGACGACTATCATAAGTCGGTTCTGACATAGTTGAATACCTCATTTTTTTTTTTTTTTTTAGTTTTCATTATTATTGGCTTTCATTATCAGTATCTTTATAAATCTGACCTTTGTCTTTGAAACTTGAAAACATTATATATAAACTTACAGATATATTTTAATATATGCATACTGTTTTAAGATGAGTTCTCTAGAGAAGCAAAACCAGTAAAGCATATAAATATATATAGAGAGAGATTTAAATCAAGGAAGTAGCTCATACGGTTGTTGAGGCTAGGATGTCCCAAGTCTGTGGATCAGGATAGAAGCATCTCATGATTCACGTAGTCCCAGGGGTTGGTTAACCAAGATCAGCAGGTCAGAGGCAGGGCTCTTGTTCACAGGCTGCAAAGATAGATGAATCCCAAGATCAGCAGGCAAGACCACAGGTAAGTTGCTAGCTCAAGTCCCAAGAACCAAAGGTCAAATGAACAGAAGCCAGCTGCAGGACTCAGAGCAAGCAAAAGCCCACAAGCGTTGCCAGAATGTCCACTTATATTGGACGTAGGTCCCACACCCAGGGAAACTCCCTTTCTACTGATTCCTACTCACAGCAGATCCCATCATGGAGGTGATCACATTGTATCAGATCTCATCACAGAAGTGATCACATCATCATACGACTGTCAAACCACTGGGAATCATGGCCCAGCCAAGTTGACACACAACCTTAACCACCCCTTATCAACTTGGCACTTGTACACATCTCCTTAAACCATACATAATCTCTGAATAAAGACAGTTATAAAGTCATACTTGTACCTAACATGATACAACGACCGCACATACAGCTGAAAATGCACTAGCTTTGCTTACATCTTATAAGTGAAGAAAACAAAAACATTTGATGCACAAATACAAAGCAGAAATACTCATAACAATTACAGTCCTTATTTCTTCAACCGGTCATGTGGCTCTAACTGGTATTTAGAAATACCTTCTTCCACCATCCATTCCATACTCCCTTTGCCCTCAGCAAGCACCTTGGCTGGTCGTGGTTCTTTGTCTGGTGGGGTGACCCAAAGCTTTATTTCTAAAGGATCTGGGCCATCAGTAGTCCTGTCGGAATTGCGTTGCTGTAGTTTTCCATTGACTTGAATCACAGGGCATGGTAGTACTAAGAGATGTCCTAAGGAATCTCCTGTATTCCAGACATACTCCTCTTTACTTCCATTATGTAATATCAATCCAATTTCCTCTTGGTAACCAGGATCAGTCACACCAGCCAATATGATAACTCCCTTCTTTGCCTGTTGATCTAGAGACATAAGGAGCCCAAAGTGGCCAGGTGGCATTCTTAGCTTCCAGCTCAATGGAATCAGTGATGTGTCTCCAGGTGGGAGCATTCTTCCCTTTGGAACTAAGATGTCTAGAACCACAGAGTATAAGGTTGTGGGGACAGGAAGCAAAAATTTTACGAGTAGATCACTAGGATAATAGTGAATGGTGCCACTTCCATTTCCATCCTTTGATTGCTGAACCCACGAATCCTGGCCATGAGACAACAAGTGCCATATATTAGATGCTGGTTTAGAGCAAATACAGCCCCCTGGAGAACATTACCCCAGCCCTGCAAGGTATTGCCACCTAGCTGGTGCTGTCATTGTGTCTTTAGAAGGCCATTCCATCATTCTGTCAAACCAGGTGCTTCAGGATTATGGGGAACGTGATAAGATCAGTAAATTCCATGAGCATGGGCCCATTGCCACACCTCATTTGCTGTGGAGTGAGCCACTTGAACCAAGGCAATGCTCTGTGGGATAACATGATGGTGGATAAGGCATTCTGTAGGTCCACAGCTGGAAGTTTCTGCAAAAGCATTGTGTGCAGGGAAGGCAAATCCATATCCACAGTAAGTGTCTATTCCAGTAAGAAAAAAAAAACACTGCCCTTACCATGATGGAAGCAGTGCAATGCAAGGCAATGTAATCAGCTTGTCACCAGGCTGCTGGCTGATCAGCTCAAGTATGGTGCCATACTGGGGACTTAGCATTGATCTTTGCTCCTGGCAGATTGGGCACTCAGCAGTGGCTGTAGCCAAGTCAGCCTTGGTGAGTGGAAGTCCATGTTGCTAAGCCCATGCATAACACCCACCCCTGCCACCATGGCCACTTTGTTCATGAGCGCATTGAGCAATGACAGCAGTGGCTGGTGAAAGAGGACGGCTGATCTCCACAGAATCTACCATCCTATCCACTTGATTGTTAAAATCCCTCTCTTGAGGTTACACTTTGGTGAGCAATCACATGAGACACAAATATCTTCACTTCCTTGGCCCATTCAGAGACGTCTATCCACATACCTCTTCCCCATACCTCCTTGTCACCAATTTTCCAATCATGTTCCTTCCAAGTCCCTGACCATCTAGCCAAACCATTGGCCACAGCCCATGAGTCAGAATACAGTCACACATCTGGCCTTTTCTCCTTCCAAACAAAGTGTGAACAGCTAGGTGCATTGCTCAAAGTTCACCCATTGGGAGACTCTCCCTTCACTACTGTCCTTCAGGGAAGTCCCAGAAAGGGGCTGTAGTGCTGCCATTGTCCACTTCCAAGTGGTGCCTTCATATAGTGCAGAACTATCTGTAAAACAGGCATGAGCTTTCTCTTCCTCAGTCAACTGATCATAAGGAACTCCCCATGAGGCTGTAGGAGCAGACTGGGAGTGGGAAGGTAATGTGACAGGTGTGGAGACCATGGTCATTTGGGCTGCTTCCTCATACAACTTGTGCCTTCAGGTCCTGCTCATATATACCACTTCCATTTAATAATGGAGTGTTGCTGTGCACGGCTGACTTTATGACTGTGTGGGCCAGACGACAGCCAGTTCATGATGGGCACCTCAGGCCCCATAGTGACTTGGTGGCCCATGGTTAAGCATTCAGTCTCTACTAAGGTCCAGGAACAAGCCAAAAGCTGTTTCTCGAAAGGAAAATAGTTATCTGCAGAGGATGGTAGGGTTTTGCTCCAAAATCCTAAGGGTGTGTGCTGTGGTTCACCAATAAGGACCTGCCAAAGACTGTAAACTACATCTCTGTCTAACACTGACACTGGATCATATGGCCCAAGTGGCAGAGCGGCTTGCACAGCAGACTGAACCTGTGGCAGAGCCTTTTCTTGGTCTGGGCCCCACTCAAAGCTAGCAGCTTTCCAAGTCACTTGAAAAACAGGCCGAGTAGCACACCCAAATAAGAGATATGTTGTCTCCAAAATTCAAAGACGTCCACAAGGCTTTGTGCTTCCTTTTTAGTTGTGGGAGGGGCCAAATGCAATAACTTATCTTTCACTTTAAAAAGAAATATCTCGACATGCCCCACACTACTGGACCCCTAGAAAATTTCACTGAGGTGGAAGGCAGCTGAATTTTTATCAGATTAATTTCCCACCCTCTAACACACAAATATCTTACCAATAAATCCAAAGTCATTCACACTTCTTCACTACTAGGTCCAGTTAGCATAATGTCATCAATATAATGGAGCAGCATGACATCTTATGGAAGGGAAAGGTGATCAAAATCCTTGTGGACTAAATTATAACATAGGGCTGGGTTTGATATAGCTTTGAGGTAGGACAGTAAAAGTGTGTTGCTGTCCTTGCCAGCTGAAGGCAAACTGTTTCTGGTTGTCCTTTGAAAGAGGTATGGAGAAAACGGCACTAGCCAGATAAACAGCTGCATACCAGGTGCCAGGAGATGTATTAATTTGCTCAAGCAATGAGGCTACATCTGGAACAGCAGCTGAAATCAAAGTCACCACCTGGTTAAGTTTTCAATAATTCATTGCTGTTCTCCCAGATCCATTTGTTTTTTGCATAGGCCAAATAGATGAGTTGAATGAGGATGTGGTGGCAATCACCACCCTTGCATCCTTCAAATCCTTGATGGTGGCAGTAATCTCCACAATCCCTCCAGGAATGTGGTATTGCTTTTGGTTTACTATTTTCCTAGGCAGGGGCAGTTCTAATGGTTTTCACTTGGCTTTTCCTACTATAATAGCCCTTACTCCATTTGTCAGGGATCCAATATGGATCTGCCAGTTGCTCGGTATATCTATTCCAAATATGCATTCTGGAACTGAGGAAATCACTGCAGGATGGGTTCAGAGAACCACTGGGCATACTGGAGGATGGGCATGAGCTAAGACTCCATTAATAACCTGACCTCTATATGCCCCCACTCTGACTGGTGGGCCACAGGGACGTTTTGAGTCGCCTGGAATTACTGTCAGTTCAGAGCCAGTATCCAGTAATCCCTGAAAAGTGTGATTATTTCCTTTTCCCCAGTGAACAGTCATTCTAGTAAAAGGACGTAGATCCCTTTAAAGAAAGCTTGGAGAAAGATTAACAGTATAAGTTTTTGGCAGAGTATTGGAGTCTTTCCTCTAGGGAACCCTAGAAACCCTACCCTGTCCTGTAGGGTCACTATGCGTTGGAATTGACACGACAGCAACAGGTTTAGTTTTTTGTTTTTTTTTAATAGAAAATCTGGGGTAGTATTCATTAATATGGGGTTCTAAGATGGGCCCCTTCATTCAAGGGGTTATGGGTTTGTAAACTGGCTCAAGTCTGGGAATTGATCGAAGGGCCATGACTCTCTATTCTGGCAATTCAAGATAGACTGCGTACACTTGACCCAGAATTTTTCCACTTGTACAGATCAAGTAACTATTTAGTAGATTTCCAATCTCTTTCACTCCTAGGGACACCATGACTAAGTACCCAATTCCGTAAGTCCACACGAGTCAGACTATTCTGATTACTGCTTTGACTCCATTGTCATTACAGTAAGCATGCCCACTTTATCTTTGTTGATTGAGTGCCGCCACTTGGCCCCTACCACCAGGGGATCCATTCAGCCCCATTGTAGTTAGGTGTCTTAATTCTGTTAGGACAATTCCCGCTGTCAAATCTGACTTACATAAAATAGCAATCACAGCAGTCTTCAAAGATGCTGGGACTCCCTGCACAAATTTGTTCCTCACCCATTATGGTAAAAGGTGTGTCCTCTGTGCGCTCCATATGTGAGTCTGTGGGTCTAACCTGATGAATGCATGCTAACATGCCAATTTCACTAAACCTTTGGATTCCTTCTTCTACAGTATACCAAGGCAGTCTGGCACTTCAACTTGATTTAGTGTGAGCTACCATGTTATTCATGCTTCAGCAAACCAACCAAATAAACTATTAGATCCTTTCCTAACCTCTTGTGCTGAAACATTGAATGAAGAATCTGTGCTTAGTTGGACCCATATCAATAAATTCAGACTGATCCAACTTTATGCTCCTTGAACCACTATTGCCCACCCTTAATAGCCATTCCCACACATATTTCCCAGATTTCTGTTTGTGCATGTTAGAAAACTCGAGCAGTTCTTTGGAGTGAATATAATGTGCACTTAAGAAAAAGTTATTTCATATTCTTTTTATCTATCCACTGTAATGAATATATATAATTTCATTCATTAAAGGTCCCATAAACCAAAACCAAAAAGTTTTCATAGTTTACCTAAAAAGTTGACAATTATTAGGTATTTAGATTGTTTTCCCCCATTATAAACGATGAAACAATAAACTTCATGATACTTTGTAATAAATTATTTACTTATATCAATCCTAGAAATAAAAATGTTATATAAAAGAGTATGTGTATTTTAAGAGTCCTGGCATATATTGCCAAATTGCTCTCCTGAATGATTACATTAATAGATACTTCCGTCAGCAATATCGGGAAATATTAACTTTAATACAACCTTACCAACACTGAGTATGGTCATTAGAAAATAAAATTTGCCAATTTATTGCAGTCATTTTAAACTTGTTTTCTGATTTTTCAGCCCTCCCAAATTAAAAGTAGAAAGTTAGAAGCAGGGTGAAGAGTACTGAAAAAGATACTTGGACATGTTTACTGATAGCCTCAGTGTGAGAGAAAAGACAGAAATAAAGAAACAAGGAATAAAATTCTAGACATCTGGGATCATATGATAGGCAGTCATACAATCTTCAGTTTTCAATAGTGACATCCTCATTTGTTGTAGGATATAATAGCAGTTAATGTTTACTGTAATAACACTAGGTGATCAAGAAAAATCTAGAATGTACGGAACAAAATTTGTTTTAGAGTGATTTCCATTAAAAGTAAAAATAAAACTTTTATGCTGAAACGGGACATGTATTGCTTAGTTGTATTTTAATTTTTAGGCCTGGATTTAGTGTGAAGAGTCTGTCATTTTGCTAAAGGTGGGATGCGAAAGTGGAGGAAGTATGAGCTCCATATTCAGGAGTAAAAACAGAGGGTAGAGGACCAAGGACCAGGACACAGTGGCTTTTTAAAATCTCAGAACTTCTGACACTTTAGCCTGTTGGCTGTATTTCCTATTTCCTTGAAAACAAAAGGACTTCTTTATCTCTCTCTATATATACATACATTCATACACATATATATGTATGTATGTATGTATGTTTTCTTGTTTTCCCAAACAGCAAGGAAGTAGAAAATTGGGGAAGCGCATTTCTCCTCCACACTCCTTCAGGCATGATAAGGTGAATAGAACCCCAATAGTAGAGCAGCTGGCTACTCCAGGAGAAAAATAAATCCTATTCTCTTAGCTCTGCAGAAAAACAAAAAACTTGTATAAAAAAGAACTTGAACATTTATCTTAAACTGGAGAAAATGCCTTGGAGCTCAGTAGAACAAAAATCTAATACGGTTTCCTACCTTTATCAAGCATCAGAATCACCTGGAAGCCTTGTTAAAACACAAATTGTTAGTCCCTACCTCCAAAGTTACAGATTTAGTAGGTCTTGGAAACCCTGGTGGCGTAGTGGCTAAGTGCTATGGCTGCTAATCAAAGGGTCGGCAGTTTGAATCCACCAGGCGTTCCTTGGAAACTCTGTGGGGCAGTTTTACTCTGTCCTGTAGGGTCGCTATGAGTCAGAATCGACTGGAGAGCACTGGGTTTGGTTTGGTTTTTTTTAGGGTGAAACCTGAAAATTTGCATTTCCAACAAGTTCCCAGGTGATGTCAGAGCAGCTGGTCCAGAGGCCGCACGCTGAGAACCACTGCAGGCATGATCCCCAATCCTAATAATAAGAATCACCCGTATTAAAAAATTCAAAATCTCAGACATTGTCAAAGAGAATCTTTATAGTAAATGGGGTCTGGGGGAGTCTGTTTGTTAAACTCCCCATTAGATTTTGGTGATCAGCAAGTTTGGAGTTCCACTGCCCCTGAGTACCCAGAAGTAAACTAAGCACTTAGTCAGTATTTAAAAAGCCTTGACTGATGGACCGATTTAAACCCAAAGAGCATTTTTAGCTAAAGTTAAATGTGAACCCTTTTGTATGTGAATTTTTTTATTTGATTCATGATGATATTCTTTGCAGAATATCTGTATTGGCCTCTTAGCCACATAAAAATGAGCACTTTTGCAAAGGAAGTTCTCATGATTCTAACAGGCAAATAAAAATCTCTGGCACAACCATGTAAATCATCAGAATATTTCCATGACAACAGCATGACATTGTTTTAAAATGCCCAAGTGGAGCTATCATGAGATTCTCTCAGATTTATGCCTTAGAAATGATTGTGTTCAATCAGAATATCCCAGCAGTGTGGTATCAAAATACAGTAGGTTAGATTTTTTGCAGGGTATTTTCTTTTTTGATATTCTCCAGAGGATCATTTTTATAATACATTTGTCTTGGTAATACTGTAGTCTAATCATTCAGCAGAGATTGAAAGTAGAGGAATGTTATTGTTTTTAAGTATGTTATTGAATAAGAAGCATGGTTGCCAACCATAAATTAGGGGTTGGGTAATGTGAGTCGAAACTGTGTAATTTCATGTTTTCTTCATTTCTGCAATGCCCTATTTTGATTCTAGGTCAGATTTCTTGCTAATGAACTTCTAAATTCTGTTCAGTCTATTTAGCTGAAGTGGACCATCAAGCTTTCGCTTGTTAGAGATTTACACAAATGTAGAAAAGTGGCTGGTGCGCTGAACTCTGAATTGTGGTTCATTTGGAGAAGTTAGTTGCTGCATAATTTGTAGATTAGGTATTGAGCTCATTACTTCTAAAATTAGATAATAGTGAGCTATTAGTGACTCGAATGGAAAAACACACCTCATATTCATTAAAAAATGTAAAAGAGAATTTTATTATTCTACATGTGATGACAACACAAAGGCAATGTGAAAATTAACTTAATTGGAAATATTATAAAATTATTTTCAACATCATATGTTAAATTAAAGAGTTACTTTAATTGCTAAGTAGATAATCAAGAAAGCCAAAGTAGTAAGCCTGGTTAGAATTTATGCAAATGCTTTACAAATTCTTATTTGATAGTACCATCACAGTACTTGATATATTTCATTGGGAGATAGTTCAAACTGGAATGGACAGCAATTAAGTAGACGATTTCAGAGAAAACTGTAAGTTGTTTAAAAACTTCTCCAAATGTAATTCATCTTTTGTATCTAAAGAGCTAAAAATACATTCTCCAGGATCTAGGACTTTCCACAGCACATAGTAGGCAGTCAGTAAGTATCTGTGGAAAGAATGAATGACGGATGAATATGGGGAGAAAAACCTTCAACATATGTTTTCTTATCTCCCTGGCACTGGAGAAGTCTAGGTGTTAGACTGGGAATCTTATGCTAGGATTAGTTCATTTCATTTTCCAAATCTCTTTTGCCAGTCTAACCTCACCCAAGAAGTTTCAATTCCAGCCACTGACTTGGCACCTCCACTCAGGCCATGCAGCCAAATTATTAAGAATACAGATGCCGAAGCCAGACAGACTACATTCAAATCTCTGCACCTCTCTGCCTTTAGCTATGTGACCTCAGGCAAGTTACTTAAGCTCGTGGTCTCTCCTCTGTGAGATGGACATGATAATCACGTCTTGTATGTACTAAAAGAATTAAGACATGTAGAGCATGTAAAAGGGAAGAACACATTTGAGATTTCCCAAGATGAAAGAACTGAAGAAAAAAAATCAAGCCTCGAGTTGCCGCGTTGAAGAATTCTATGGTGAAAATATTGAAAAACGCAGGAAGCATTAAAGGAGACAGAAGGAATACAGAGTCACTGTACCAAAAAGAATTCATCGATGTTCAACCATTTCAGGAGGTAGCATATGATCAAGAACCAATGGTACTGAAGGAAGAGGTCCAGGCTACGCTGAAGGCATTGGTGAAAAACAGAGCTCCAGGAACTGACGGAATATCAATTGAGATGTCTCAACAAACAGATGCAGCACTGGAAGTGCTCACTTGTCTATGCCAAGAAATTTGGAAGACAGCTATCTGGCCAAACGACTAGAAGAGATCCATATTCGTGCCCATCCCAAAGAAAGGTGATCCAACAGAATGCGGAAATTATCGAACAGTATCACCGATATCACATGCAAGTTAAATTTTGCTGAAGAGCATTCAAAAGCGCTTGCAGCAGTACATTGACAGGGAACTTCCAGAAATTCAAGCTGGATTCAGAGGAAGATGTGGAACCATGGATATCATTGCTAATGTCAGATGGATCTTCGCTGAGAGCAGAGAATACCAGAAAGATGTTTAACCTGTGTTTTATTGCCTGTGCGAAGGCATTCAACTGTGCAGGTCATAACAAATTATGGATAACATTGCAAAGAATGGAAATTCCAGAATACTTAATTGTGCTCATGAGGAACCTGTACATAGACTAAGAAGCAGTCGTTGGAACAGAACAAGGGGATACTTGGTTTAAAATCAGGGAAAGTGTGCATCAAGGCTGTATCATTTCACCAGACTTACTGAATCTGAGAAACTGCACTGAATGAAGAAGAACATGGCATCAGGATTGGAGGAAGACTCATTAACAACCTGTGAGATGCAAATGACACAACCTTGCTTGCTGAAAGTGAAGGGGACTTGAAGCACTTACTGATGAAGATCAAAGGCTATAGCCTTCAGTATGGATTACACCTTAATATAAAGAAAACAAAATCCTCACAACTGGACCAATAAGCAACATCATGATAAACAGAAAGATTGATGTTGTCAAGGATTTCATTTTACTTGGATCCACAATCAATGCCCATGGAAGCAGCAGTCCAGAAATCAAACAACATACTGCATTGGGCACACCTGCTGCAAAAGACCTTTTTAAAGTGTTAAAAAGCAAAGATACCACCTTGAAGACTAAAATGCACCTGACCCAAGCCATGGTATTTTCAACCTCCTCATATACATGCAAAATCTGGATAATGAATAAAGAAGACCAAAGAAGAATTGACGCTTTGGAACTATGGTGTTGGTGCAGAATGTTGAATATACCATTGACTGCCAGAGGAACAAGCAAATCTATCTTGGAAGAAGTACAGCCAGAACACTCCTTAAAAGGCGAGGATGGCAAGACTTCATCTCACGTACTATTGACCTGTTATCAAGAGGGACCACTCCCTGGAGAAGGACATCATGCCTGGTAAAATAGGAGTCAGTGAAAAGGAGGGAGACCCTCAATGAGACGGATTGACACAGTAGCTGCAACAATGGGCTCAAGCATGGCAACGATTGTGAGCAATGGTGGATTAACCAGTAAACACAGTATGCACTGTCTTGCATTGAGCAAGGTATGCATGGTTTAATTGTATTTACTTGCTACTCTATGGTGACCAGTGGGTTTCACCCTATCTTTGAAGTAGTGGGGGACAGGTGAAATTGTATATTATAGGTTGATGGGAAGGTACATTTGGGCCCATGAATACCTTGCTTGTTGGGTAATCTGACCCTGATTGTGAGGATAGTGCAGCACCAGGCAGCATTTTCATCTTGTTGTACATAGGGTTGTTATGAGTCGAAACCAACTTGATGGCACCTAAGAACGCAACAAAGCATTTAGAACAGTTCCCACATACCTATAGTGGGCAGCCTCTGATCTTGCTCCCAGTGATTCCCAACTTCTTGTGATTCCTTCCCCTTAAGCGTGTGCGGGACTTAGTGACTTGCTCCTAATAAATAGAATATGACAAAAGTGGTGGCAGTCACTTCTGTGATTAGATTACAACAGACTGTGACTTCTGTCTTGCGCTAGCCCTCCCTCTTACCGGCACTCTCCCTTGCCCTTTTGCTTGCTCCCTCTGATGAACCTAGCTGCCATTCTGTGAAATGCTCTTGGAAGAGGCCCACAAGGCAAGGAACTGAGGAAATGAGGCGTCAGCCCAACAATCTGCAAGGAACTAAATCAGCCAACAACACCTGAGTGAGTTAGGAGCCCTGAGACGGCTGTAGCCTGTGGGGGTCTCATAGCCAGAAGACACAGCTAAGCCACGACCGGGAAAACATGCTTTGTTTTTCCTGGTCCACAGAAATTGTGAGACAATAAATGTTGTTGTTTTAAGCCACTAAGTTTGGGAGTAATTTGTTATGCAACAATAGTAATGTTGTTGTTAGATGTTGAGTCAATTTTCGATTTATATTGAGTAAACCCATGTGACAGAGCAGAACTGCACCACAGGGTTTTCTAGGCTGTAATCTTTACAGGAACAGATCGCCAGGTCTTTTCTCCCACAGAGCCGCTGGTGGGTTGGAACTGCCAACTTTTCAGTTAGCAGCCAAGCATCTAACCACTGCACCACCAGGGATCATTAAAATAGTAATAGACATCTCAAATTTTACATCTCCTCCCCCAATCCTCACATTGCATTAAATAGAGTCATCATCTATTAGTTGATCAAGCCAAAAGACTGAGAAATCATCTTTAATTTTTCACATTTTCTCTTCCCCTCCACTCTTAAATCAACCAGCTTTATGAATATCTTAGTAAACTGTTTCCGGAAGGGAAAATTCAAAGGATCTAAGGCAAAAATAATCTTGGATTATTAAAAAAAAAAAAGACAGAAAAACCTGTGTAGCTAGAGCTGCCAGCAGGAGGGATATAAGATGGAACTAGAGAGAAAAGCAATGGGCACTTAGGGCATTAAAGGCTATGGTCAGCAACTTGGATTTTTATTTTGAGTCAGGGCTTAAAACCAGTTCATTCCTGTTCGAGCTCCTGCTGAGAATCTGCATTTTCACCCCAGATAAACTGAATCAGAATCTACTTTTTTTTTTTTAAGAAGCTATAATCACTGGTTTGCTTCAGGTATCTTTGGGTCATTTAGTTTTGTCTAATTAGAGGTCAAAGATTTCATGATAATTCCATACAACTATCTCAAAAGATGTGTTTTTATTCATAAGGAAGACTAAGTAATTGAAGATAGACAGGTCTTTAGTAATTTGACACATCTCAGTAAAGATGATGACAAAAGAACAAAGAGAAAGCCACCAATGTTCTACCTGTTTCTAACAGTATTCTGATTCCAGCGACAGCATCAACAGACATTTTGTTCCTTCCTGACAGAAGCCAACAATCCTGATCTGAAACCCTTGGGGCATCATGTGTTTTTAAATTGTTTTGTTTTTCAGATTTTAGAAAGATAATGAAATGCATGTATTTATTTTATAACACCCTCAGCAGGATCTGGGTAACCACCTTGTAACAAACTACAATATATCTGAAGAAAAACATTTAAACAGTTATACTAAGTGGAATAAATAAATACTATAAGTAGTCCCAAATCTGTTCAGATCAGGTTTTGCTGCCAAATGAGTTGTGCCAAACTTAAAAACAAAAACATTTGGTTTTTAGAGATTTTTAGATTCAGAATTGGAAATAAGAGATTGTGGATTTGTATCTGTGTGTAGCTTGAAACCATTCAGGAACCTATATTTTCAATTCTTACTAACTTCATTGAGGGGTGGGCTGAGATGGCAGAATAGAATCTACATTTTTAACAAGATCCCCAGATGATTCTTCTGTATATGTAAGAATGCAAATTCTCCGCAGGGATTCAAGCTGGAATGAAGCTCTGTTTTCAGTGAAATGGGAATCAAATAGAGGACATTAAGCAGAATTGTGACATAATCTCACTATTTTAGTCTTAGTAAAGTCCCCTTTGGCTGTTGTGTGGAATAGTGATTATATAAGAAGATAAGATTGAATCAGGAAGACAAGCGAAATACTGTAGTCTAAGTGAGGGATAATGTTTTAGACAAGGTTGGAAGCAATGATGATGAAGAGAAGTGGATGGACTGGGGATATATTTCGGAGGAAGGACCAATAATAGAATTTATGATGATTTAGGAAATAACATTCAATCATTATTCCCTGTCCTTGAGCACAGGGAATGTGACCTAGCTGGAGCTGGGCTCACAAGGACTCAAAAGGACAAACCAACTGGACCCTGAGGTATAAAGACAATAGGGAGGATAACCTTGGAAAATATCTTTCACATAAGCCAATCAAATAGAACACAAAAGAATTTCCACTCTTATCTTTTTCTGTTAGCATTTAGTGAATAGAAAATTTGTGGGACCAAGAAAGATCCTCCTGACTGTCATTACTGAAACCTACACCAGTGATTGTTAAGAAAGACCATTCAAAATGTAGGATCACAGTTTCTAGCCAATCTGTGAAAAGGTGAAGCTTTCAATGGTTTTGTCCATTTGTAATGTTAATATATACTGATGACTCTGTAATGTTCCTTGGCTGTGGCAGCATTCTTGTCTGTTTTCCCATTCTTGCCTATTCTGTAATATTTCCTTGGATTCCAGCAGACATGGCTATGGCAGCATGCTTGTCCATTTCTCTACTTTTGCCTCTTTGAACACATGCCAAATGAAACGTTCTTTTTGCTTTACTAAACTTTGTGATTTTTTTCCCTACAACAACGGGCTAATTGGATGAGGAGAACAGAGGCACCAAAGATGACCCCCGGAAGTTTGGTTTGAACCACAGAGGAAGGTGGAGGAGGAACATGTTTAAGGAACACATTAAGGGTAGAAATCAAGATTTCTCTTTTGAACACGTAGGTCGGAGATGATGTATGTCCAGGTAGAAATGTCAAGAGGACAGACGGCTATACTCATCTCAATTCTGGGGAGAAGTTTGGGCTGGAGATACAGTTGGGAAAAATCAGCATAAAGATGACATTTAGCATCCAAGAACTAGAGGCGATTATCTAGGGAGAGAGTGTTGATAAAGAAGAGGGCTTAGGCCTGAGCCCTGAGCTACTGTAAAAAATAAGGGTCTGGCAGAAGAGGGTAGTTCCTGGGTGGTACAAATGTTTAACCACCCAGAGATGCCTCAGAAGTAAGATCTGGCAATGTACTTCTGAAAAATCAGCCCTTGGAAGCCCTAGGAAGCACAGTTCTACTCTGACTCACATGGGGGTCACCGTGAGCCAGAGTAATCTCTCTGGCACCTGGTAGTGGTGGCGGGCAGAGAGAGAGGAGCCAGCAAAGGGGACTGAGAAGCAGTAGCCAAGGTAACCAGAGAGTACCCCCATCCAGGAAACTAAAAAACCTACCTTAATTTGACTAAAACACCAGCGGTGGCAGTAGGGAACCCTGGAGATGACAGATTTAGCACACATGTAGCCTGAATGAGGGCTTAAAGTCAGAAATTTTCCTGTTGTAGAAAATAAAGTTCAGGGCTTGAGATTCATGACAGCTACTGACAAAAATAATTACATAAAATTTTATGTTTACCGAAATTAACTAGGTATTTTATATATGTATAAAATAACATAAAAACATCACAAAGCAATTAGTGTTTTGAAAATAAAGAACTAAGAGGGAAAATAAGAAGAGGGTTCACTTCAGATGTGACCAACAGGGGAACCCTCTTTGTGGAAGCCTTCAAAAGGAGAAGACAATTCAAAAGAATGAGCTGTGATCCCAGAGAGAGGAAGAATTTTCAGCAAAGGATGAAAGAACAGAGATGAAAGCTACTGAAAGGATAGCAGTCGAACTCAAAGCTTGAAAAACAGGTGTGAGAGAATGGGCAACTTCCTCCTGAGGAGGCTTGGGGAAAGGCTGGTCCTGGGGGGCAGGGTCAGGGGAAGGCTGGTCCTCAGAGGAAAGACTGTGAATTAATCATCGTTTGAAAAGGTTAACAAAAGGTTAAGGATATAGGTAGACTGCAGCCTTTCTCAACTGGGATTCCTCATCTGAATCTCAGTACACACAACATTGATCTCAGTGACTTTCTCAGTTCCCTCAAGGATGGTGTCATGGATTGAATTGTGTCCCCCCAAAAACATGTGTCAACTTGGTTAGGCCATGATTTCCAGTATTATGTGGTTGTCCTCCATTTCGTGATTGTAATTTTAGGCTAAAGAGAATTAGGATGGGATTGTCACACCACCCTTACTCAGGTCACCTCTCTGATCCAAGATAAAGGGAGTTTCCCTAGGGTGTGGCCTGTACCACCATTTATCTCTCAAGAGATAAAAGGAAATGGAAGCAAGCAGAGGGTTGGGGACCTCATACCACCAAGAAAGCAGCACCAGGAGCAGACCACATCCTTTGGACCCGGGATGCCCATGCCTGAGAAGCTCCTCAACCAGGGGAAGTTTGAGGACAAGGAATCTTCCTCCAGAGCCATAGAGAGAGAAAGACTTCCCTTGGAGCCGATGCCCTGAATTTGGACTTGTAACTTACTAGGCTGTGAGAAAATAAATTTCTCTTAGTTAAAGCCATGCACTTGTGGTATCTCTATTATAGCAGCACTAGATAACTTAGACAGATGGCAATTCTAGAATTCTTCCAAGGATGATAAACTTTGAGTGTAGCATCTAGATGTTTGGGGGGTGGGAAAGGGAAAGGAAGAGTTAATGAATTCCATGCAATGGATGCCCTAGGGTACTAGAGCTTATTTGCTTGCAGAATCCTGGTTGAGAGATGCTGTAGGCCTCTCCTAAAGACATATGTTGGGGAAAAAACACTGTAACAATAACAGAAAACATGTGTTATACCTTACATTTAAAACAAAACTGGAGCACTCACCTGGTAGAATTTCAGGCCTCACTGAGCAAATGTGTAATTCTGGAGTGGGGAGGAAAGCACTTCCTAACCCTGATATCCTGTCATTCCACGTGTTAAGTCAAGTGCTGTCAGCATCCTTACCTTCCTGGGTTTAGCTGAGCACAGGACTAATGTTAGTGTGTCCCAAATATTGCATGAGATACACTAAAATATTATTCATTGTTTATCTGAAATTAAAATTTAACTGGGTACCCTGTATTTCTGTTTGCTAAATCTGGCAACTGTAGCTGAGCATGATCAGTGGAGTGGACCAAAGGACAGCAAACTCACCAGCTAAAATATTTCCTTCCCAATGAGTGAAAGGACCACTTTCTCTGGTTATGCTGCAATTCAAGGTGTCTGGGCTCAGACCTCTTCCAACCCAATCTATTGCTTCCTTAATTGGCTGGGTCTCAGACACAGACATGGCAGGAAGGAGGAAACAGATCGCATACACTGAGTGAATACATGGGCATGAAGCCTCTGTGGCTTCCCAGGGACACTAAGTTAAGCCTGAGTCAGGTCAGAAGTAGACTGCTAGGGCATGGTGAGTCCGCAGTGTGTGAATGAGACACAGAACTTAGAAACTCCGAGATAATCATGCCCCTATGGTCAGTGTTGATTAAGATTTAACTGGTGTCCAAGATCTGTCTTGGTTTCTACCCATTCAGAGTACTCTTTAATAGAATTTTGATGACATAAGTGAGAATTCAAAAGAGAGACAGATACTTTGTGGACAGAATAAGCTGGGAGGACAAACTTGGAAAGGAAACCAGGAAACTGTAAAAAAAAAATTTTAAATAACAACTGAAAAAAAGAAACCCTAGAAAGTACATGCTAAAACAAAAAAACTCAGGAATACCTTAATGAAATAGCGGTTATTAAACAGAATGTAATGGGGAAATTCAATTTTTAAGAAGTTATGTATCTGTGGAAAAAGCACTGGAAGACTAAGCAGCAAAGTATTCACAATATTCAGGGATATAGTATTACATGTAGTTTTAATATCCTTTCTTGGACTTTTCTACAATAAATATAAATTATTTTGTAGTAAAAAATTCAATGTTTCATCTGCTTTGAGGATTGTGGTCTTTTTAAGAATTATCTATATGGGATCAAATTGACAACAGCAGCTAGAAAGTTTAGATAAGAAACTTGAGAGCAGTGGGTTTATGTTAAGGGGAGGAACAATTGGAAAAATGACAGTGAGAATAGTTGCACAACTTGAAAAATGTAATCAGTGTCACTGAATTGTACATGTAGAAATTGTCAAATTTGGGGGTATGTTTTGTTGTTTATATTTTCAACCACAATAAAAAAAAAATCTAATGTTTTAGGAGTTTTCTTATTTGCAAATTAGTACTTTGAAGTATGTTAATAACAGCTCAAGATTCTGCACATTATTTTATATATCTGTATTGTTCATGAATTTAACATTTTTAAATTGTTCTTAGAAAATAATGTTTTGATAGTGTCATGGATTGAATTGTGTCCCCCCAAAAATATGTGTCAACTTGGTTAGGCCAGGATTCCCGGTATTGTATGGTTGTCCTCCACTTTGTGATTGTAATTTTATGTTAAAGAGGATTAGGGTAGGATTGTAACACCCGTACTAAGGTCACATACCAGATCCAATGTAAAGGGAGTTTCCCTGGAGTGTGGCCTGCACCACTTTTTATCTTACAAGAGATAAAAGGAAGGGGAAGCAAGCAAGAGAGTGGGGACCGCATACCACCAGGAAAGCAGCGTTGGGAGCAGAGTGTGTCCTTTGGACCTGGGGTTCCTGTGCAGAGAAGCTCCTAGTCCGGGGGAAGACTGATGACAAGAACCTTCCTCTAGAGTTGACAGAGAAATCCTTCCCCTGGAGCTACCACCCTGAATTTGGACTTTTAGCCTACTAGACTGCGAGTGAATAAATTTCTGTTTGATAAAGCCATCCACTTGTGGTATTTGTTATAGCATCACTAGACAACAAAGATAACATACTCAGTAAAGCTTTCAAGTAAATATACAGTCATTATTTTGCTGATTTATGAGCCCCTCAACCTTCTGATCATCCATCCTAATTTGATTGCATAAATTAAGCAATACCCTTTGTCTGCCTACCTGTCTCGCCTGTGGGAATGCTGTGTTCTATAAAGTGTCTCCATAACGCTCTGAGGGCATACCTCTTGGCCGCAGCTAAGATCTTGCTGCTCATTATGGCAGTTGCACCCACCTTGCTTATGGCACTTGAGCACTGCCACCTGGGCTCTATTATCTTAGGATCCTTCCATCCTCATTGCTATCATTGAGTCCAGGTCTGTAACAGCATCTCTTACATCAACCCTGTCTTCAGAGGAGAGCAACTAAACAGCTTCCTAATGATGCTGGTCCCCTAATCCCCAGCCTGTTTCTTATACTTGGATAAATGAAGTGTCCTCTGGACCCTCATCGGTTGTTTTCGCATCTACATGCTATATCCAGTCTAACACGCCCACTTCTCTTGGACCTTTTGATTCCTTCCTGCACCATTTGCCACGACAGCTCTTCCAGTTCTACTCTATTAATTAGAGCCAGTGCTTTTTGCAAGCATCTAAGAAGCCACCTTGCCATGTATTAGTGCTGTCTCCTGGGGTCCTTGCCAATATGTTAATCCTCTACCATGAGAGAACTGTTGTTGTGTGCCACCAAGTCAATTCAGACTCATAGTGGCCGTATAGGACAGAGTAGAATTTCCTCATGGGGTTTCCTAGGCTGTAATCTTTACAGAGCATATTGCCAGTCTCTTTCTCAGCAATAACCCCAAGCAACAGCTATCTAATTCCAAAATGATTATCTTTACTATTTCCTCTGAAACTCTGAAACACCTGAAATGTTGCTCTGGCCAATGGAATCCCTTCCCCCAGTATCACATCTCAGTTTACAACCTGTGGAAGCTTTAACAATTGCACTGGACCCTCATGCTGGGGACTACTGTTACTCCACTACTAGTGGTGATGGGGTCCTTATTACAGCCAGCCAGGTCCAGCAACAAAATCCTATCTTGAGACAACTTCCTAACACTACATCCAGTACCAACTGTCATAGGTTAGTTTCCCTGGGAAGCAAACTCTGAGATTTCTGTGCAGACTGCAGAAGTTATTGGGGAGTGCTCTCAGAAACAGCACCTGTGAGGGCTGAAAGGTGAAGGATTGGGCAGAGAGAAAAGCTGAACTGCAAGCAGTTGCAGCAAAGGTCTCAGTGGATCCCATGCGGAGCTCTGGACCTGGGACGACTCTTCAGAGATATCCCAAATTGAAGAGGAAGACAAGTACCCCACATGAACCAGTCCTTGGACATGGGCTGTCCCTGCGGAGGGAACATAACCTTGGCCAAAGTGTCTTTTCTTTTGCTGAAGACAATGCCAGGAGAGCCACACCAATGAGAGACATCAGCCAACAACACCCTTAGCAGTTGCAGGAATGAACACCCGAGTCCTGAAGGAGGAATTGGGTGGCACGCCACAGCATCCACAGTGCTCTGCAGCACTGGGAGTATCACTGAACTTTCTGATTCATAAAATAAGGAATAATACCTCCTTTGCAGGATATCTACAGGAGCAAATGAAAAAAGCAACTGCAAGCAATTTGTGAGCTGTAACAGTGTTACTCTTTTCAGCCTGAATTCTGGAACAATCTCGTCTATTATGCTCAACTCCCACTACCCATCTCAAGAACAGTAGGAATTGTACTTTTCTACCATGACCTATCTTTGAATCCAATTTTATTGTTTCTCAAAAAAGTTGCCATTATGATGTTGAGACATTGCTAACTTTTTATCTGTATTTTGGGGAATTTTTCATCATACATTAATTTCTAAAATACCACGCACACACACACAAAATTGCTGTTGAGTGGATTCCGACTCATAGCAACCCCATTTGTTGCAGAGAACTAAGCTCCATAGGGCTTTCTTGGCTGTACTCTTTATGAAAGCAGATTGCCAGGCCTTCTTTCAAAAAAATGGCAGCACTAAAAAAAAAAAAACTAAACCCACTGCCACTGAGTCAATTTCCAACCCATAGTGACCCTACAGGACAGGGTAGAACTATAGGACACCTTACAACTGCTCCATAGAGTTTCCAAGGAGCACCTGGTGGATTTGAACTCCAACCTTTTGGTTAGCAGCCATGGCACTTAACCACTACGTCTCCAGGGTTTCCCATGACACCACCAGGTGGGGTCAAACTATCAACCTTTAGGTTAATAGCTGAGCTCTAACCATCTGAGCCACCCAAGGACCTATTTTCTAAAATAAGCCCTATGATAACAACAATTAGTCCATAATCTGGAACTCTATAACGAATAAAAGTCAAGAATTTGTAGTGCTTGAAAATTTTAAACTTCCCTCAAAATTTTTTACCAAAGATTCATAAATGAATCCTGCAATTCTAAGCAATTCTCACTAGAGGGAGTAAGTAACAAATAAATACCTTTCCACTGAACTTCTGAGATGCTTTCAATTGAAGAGGGCAAATTAGACCTTAAAGTTTATAGAATGAGCTTAAGAATCTCCTTACCTTTTTCCAAACATTTTGGAACACTCGAAATATTTGTGCAGTAATTCTTCTAGGGCATTTACAGATACGATGTCACTATGCTTATGTAGGAAGACAGAACCAAACTCAATGATTCACAAGTTCCCCTCCAACTCTAACTTTCCGTGGCCTATAAAATGGTCGGTTTTGGCATATGAAATGTGAAAGCGTAATTTATATAGGCAATAATTAAAAATACATTAGTTTGGAGTTACTTTGAAATGCTTTTTTAACAAATGGAGCTGGAATATGATGAACTGTAAGGAAATGGCATATCTTGATTTGATTGGCAAATGTGTGATATATATTCCTGCAACAATAAAAAAAAGAAGAAAAACAGCTGCAGATGCTGCTTTTATATAACCAAACACCCCATGGGATTTGTTTTCTTGGTTTGGGGGTTTAGGGTCATGGTTTCATGGGACATCCCAATTGGCTTAATTTCATTTTTGGTGTTCCTGTTTGTTGTGTTTGTTCTGTTTGTTGTTCTAGTTTGTTGTGTAGTGCCCAAGGTCTTAAAAACTACAAGCCGCCATCCAGGGCACAACAATTGGTCTCTGTTCACCTGGAGCAACAGAGGAAGAAGGAGAGTCAGGAATAGGAGGAGAAAATGGAATACATGGCTAATTGCCTCTATGAACAGTTAACTGCCTCTTTGCCATCAGACCAGAAGAACTGGATGGTGTCCAGCTACCATTACTGAACATTCTGTTCAAAGATTCTATAGAAGAATCCTGATCAAAAGGGAGAAAATGCAGACCAGAATTTCAAATTCTCACGGAATCCAGAATTTCTGGTGGTTGGATGAACCCCAAAAACTATTGCCCTGAGATAATCTTTAAACCTAAAACCTTAAACTAGAAATATCCCCTGAAGTCCTCTTTAAATCCAACAACGCTGTTCTTGTTGTTAGGTGCCATCAAGTGGATTCTGACTCATAGCAACCCTACGCACAACGGAATGAAGCACTGCCCAGTCCTGCGCCATCCTCACAATTTGTGCTATGCTTGAGCTCATTGTTGCAGCCACTGTGTTAATCCATTTTGTTGAGTGTCTTCCTCTTTTTCACTGACCCTCTATTTTACCAAGCATGATGTCCTTCTCCAGGGACTGATCCCTCCTGATAACCATGTCCAAAGTATGTGAGACATAGTCTTGCCATTCTTGCTTCTAAGGAGCATTCTGGTTGTACTTCTTCCGAAATAGATTTGTTCATTCTTTTGGCAGCCCATAGTATATTCAATATTCTTTGGCCAACATCACAATTCAAAGGTGTCAGTTCTTCAGTCTTTCTTATTCATTGGCCAGCTATCACATGCGTATAAGGAGATTTAAAACACTATGGCTTGGGTCAGGTGCACCTTAGTCATCAAGGTGACAACAAATCAAACAATAGTTTAGCTTAATTAGTAAAGAATGTCTGCCTTGAGCGTTGTGCTCTTTTAAAGGTCTATATGGGATCAGCTAGATAAGAGCAGCTCGAAAGATTACATAGGAACCTTAGGGAGCAGAGATGTTATGCTAACAGTGGAGGAATACCTCAGAAAAGGAGGGTAAGAGTGGTTGCACAACTTGAAGAATGTAATCAGTGTCACTGAATTGTACGTGTAGGACTTATTGAGTTGGTGTATGTTTTGTTGTTTATATTTTCAAGCGCAACAAATTTTTTTTTTTTTAAGGTAGTAACTGAAGAATAGAAAACATTAGCGGAACCGTGAAGCACAATTGTACTCTGACACACATGGGGTCAACATGAGTCAGAATTGACTCAACAGCGACTGGTGATCGCATCAGTGGAGTCTCTGGGTGGTATAAGCAGTTAATGCACTTGGCTGTTAACTGGAAGGTTGGAGGTTCAACTCCACTCAGAGGCACCTTGGAAGAAAGCCCTGCCGGTCTACTTCTGAAAAATCAGCCACCAAAGACATGATGGGGTATATTTCTATTCTGACACACATTGGGTCATCATGAGTCAGAATTGACTAGATGGCAACTGGCTATAGCATCATTAGCAGGAACGGATTACCCAATAAGTAAGGTAAGCTCATGCTTGGGGCATCAACAAAACAGGGGCACCAGTTGTCCAAAGCAAAGACCCATAGACGTGAAGTAGACAGGACACAAGGAAAAGCATGCACACAATGATTCAAGAAAGACGTAATTTGTTATTATGTATGGAAGTAGACATTATTCAGCACCTTAATTGTGATAAAACCATTAAAGAATTTGTAAGAGCAAAGAACAGAAAGAACGCTTTTAATTATAACATGTTAGGCACGAAAGGTCTATTTAAAAAGATATAATTTGTTGTAATATTTGTTTCTGATCATTAAATTTTCTTTTATGACATCTTTTCATTTATAATTATAGCATTTATTGCAAAAACTCAAAATTGAAGAATGAGCCACTTCAAGCAAAATTAGTGACAGTCAGTTTTTTGTTGTGGGAGACCAACAGAATATTACACTGATTGTTGAAACAACTAAGTTCTCTGACTCAATTTCTTTGTTGTAGAATATGTGGAATATTCCTTTTGTAAAAAACGAGTGTATAGTAAAAATCTTAGTACCTCTTATCCACTAAAAATTTTATAATCCGGTTCATCTCATTCTGCTCAAATGGTATAGGCCACTTTTGCATTCAATCACTAATACTATAGTTGCATTTAAAAAGAAGTTACATGATGGATAGCTAAGACACACACACACACACACACACATATATATATATAACTTATTGCCTTCAAGTCAATGCCTACTCATAGCAACCCTATGGGACAGAGTAGAAGTGTCTCATAGTTTCTAAGGACCGGCTGGTGGATTTGAACTGCAGACATTTTGGTTAGCAGCTGAGCTCTTATCCAGTGCACCACCAGGGCTCCATATATATAAATATATATATATATATACCTGTATATATTTAACTCATATATCCCATTTGAATGTGTAAGCAGAGGAGGAGTCACCACAGATTATCAGTATTTAGGGTCCTCACTGCCTTAATCCAGCCCTGATCATTAGCTACATAATGCCTCTGTTTTCTAAAAGGAACTATGGGCAGGGGAAACTAGGTTCCCAAATTTGCCATGTGAGACTTTGTATTATTGCTTTTTTTCTTTACTATCCCAAACAGCATTATATCTGTTCCATCATTTTTTTTTGTTTTTGTTGTTAACTTCACAGGCTTCTAAAACCTGAAAGTTTCCTATTCTTTCTCACTTTAATTTCTTGACTTGTTAAAGACTGGGACAAAATAATATGAAGCAAATGGGAAATAAGAGTCAGTTGGAACATGGTGCAAAGTAGAAGCCTCTGGCTCTAAAATCAGGTCGACCTGGATCTGAACCTCAGTTACACCAGTTATTAGTTTTGTGACCTGAGCGATGTCCATAACCTTTTGAAGCTTCATTGTTCTCATCTGCAAAATGGAAGCAGTCACAGTACCCACAGCATACGATTATTATAAGGCTTCAGCGCATTTACACATGTAAAGCACCCAACGTCATGCCTCATTGTAAACGCTGGCCATTATCATGGTGAGCAAAAGGTCCCTGAGTGGCGCAAATGGTTTGCACTTGCCTACTAGCTTAAAAGTTGGAGATTCAAACCCACCCAGCAGTACCACAGAAGAAGGGCTGGGTGATCTGCTCCCATAAAAGAGTATAGCCAAGAAGACCCTACGGAGCTCAATTCTACTCCATAACACACGGGGTTGCCAGGAATTGGAATGTGCTTGACAGCAACAGGTTTGGTTTTGTTTATTTGTTGTTATTTTGGTATGATGGTAAGCGAGATAAGAATACCAAAGCAGTAGAAATGGCAGAATCCCAGGCTGTATTACTGTACCAAATGCCTGAAAATAGAACAAAGGATTTCTGATCAGGAAAGGACCTTAGAAATCATCAAACTCAATCCTCTTTCTTTTGAAATAGTGAAACTGGGACTAGAGAGACTGTGTGACTTTCAAATGTGCACCCAGATAACCTGTTCACAATAAAACAGCCGTCGGTCTCCCCACTCCCAGTCTATTGCTTTTTGTCAGGTGCTAGGAGTCTATGACCCACAAACCCTTCTATGGCTGCAGTACCAACCAGTTACCTTGGAGTCCTCTCCAACTCATGGCAGCCTCATGTGTGTTAGTATAAAACTATGTTCTATAGGGTTTTCAATGGCTGATTTTTCCCCCCAGAAATACATGAGCACGTTTTTCTTCTGAGGTGCCTCTTAGTGGCCTTGAACCTCTAACTTTTTGGTTAGTAGCTGAGTGCATTAACTATCTGCATCACCAAGGGGCTACTCCTATGGCTCAAGAAGACACAATCAGAGTACAAGAGGAGGGTGGAACTTTACTTGGGCACTACTAAGAAATTAGAAACTCTCTTTTAGAGAGGAAAAGAACAAAAAGAGTTGTTCCATTTAAATGCAAAAGAAGAGAGCAACAAACTAGTGATTTATTTAGTCAGGGCTTCATTTTTTTTTTTTTTTTTTAATATCGAATCAAAGAGGGAATCAGAAATCTAATATCAGACTATTTAGGAAATAATGAAAATGAAAACAATACATAGAAAACTTAGTTTGGGGTTGTAGCCAAGGTATTGTCCTCAGTGGTAAATTCATAACCTTGAATCTTTCCTTGTTAAAAATAAATAAGAATTTTGAAAAGATCCAACTCTTCAACTTATAAAATTAGAATAGCCAAAATAAACTTAAGAAATGAGAAAATACAAATAAAAGAAAATAAGAACAGCTAAACCGATAAATCTAATAAGCAGGTATTTTGGGACAAAAATACAAATAAAATAAATACCCACCTGTCAAATTCAACCCACACACACACACACAAAGGAGAGGAAAAACGTAACTAAAATAAGAAATGAGTAATATGTTGGAAAATTTTAATTCTAAAATAACAAACATCAGTACCTGCAGATAAAACAGAAATCTCTCCAGTAAAATAAAGGATTAGTACAAAACTCGTAATGGCTAAAATTGACTCAAGAAGTTGAAAGCCTGAAACTTATAACCAAGGAAGAAATTGCTAAAGTTATCAAAGGATTATCTATATAAAGTTTTACAATTGAATTATTTTAAACTTTCCATATCTTGACAAAAATATGAAAAGTAATCTACTGGCCAAACTTTAAGCAGCAGAACTCATT
This sequence comes from Elephas maximus indicus, assembly GCF_024166365.1. NCBI lineage: Eukaryota > Metazoa > Chordata > Mammalia > Proboscidea > Elephantidae > Elephas > Elephas maximus. The sequence goes on from NC_064822.1 coordinate 89,752,017, forward strand.
TCCATCCCTGGGTTTGAATCACATCATTACCTCTTTCTTACATCTACTCATGGAATGACATAGCTCCCACCAAGGCTGCTAAAACACTTCATTGGACTTTACATTTCTTTGGCTCTTAGAAAGTTAAAAATATTTTTTCTGGCCAGCTATATAGACCTCCAATCTTGATGAAATTTTGCCTTCTTTCATATTCTTATGTGAAGTGCCACCCAACTCTTAAGACATTTTAAAATGACATCTGATTGCATTCTGGGAAGTTCTTGTGACTTTGAAAGACCATAAGGTCACAGTTCTTAAGGTGGATCAACTAAGTAGTCCTTCCAGTTATTAACACATAATAAAACAGTGAATTGAGATAAGAAGCGCTTCTGGAGAAACAGAGGACAGCACAGAGACAGACAGACACTAGATTTTAAAGGAACTATAGGGAAGAGGCAAATTATTCTATTCACTGCATAATAGTGTTGAAGAAATTGGCTAGCTATTTGGTGTCACCTACACACAAAAAATTCCAAATGAATTAAAGATTCCAAATAGAAAACAAAACAAAAACTATACCATAGGTATCTTTGAATAGGAAAGGATTTTCTAAGCTTAAACACAAAAGATAAATCACAGTTTATTTGACTGTACAAGATTTTTAAAATATACAGCTGCTGACCAAAAGGTCAGCAGTTCGAATCCACCAGGCGCTCCTTGGAAACTCTATGGGGCAGTTCTACTCTGTCCTATAGTGTTACTATGAGTCGGAATCGACACGACGGCAACGGGTTTGGTTTTTATATGTCATTAAATATAAAACTAGAAAGCAATAACCAGTTGAAAATAAATATTTGTAACTAACATGACAAAGAGTTAATATCCTTTATATATAAACAGCTCATACAAATCTCTAAGAAAAACACTAAGACACTAGCAGGAAATTGAGCAAATTATACGTAAAGACGTTGACCAAAAGAAGAAATATAAATGGGAAAGAAAAAAAAAATTATTAACCTCACTAAAAATCAAACAAAATCATAATCTCTAAGTGGCAAAATGCCCTTTTTTCTGTGAAATGACAAAGATTACAAAAATGAATACTCAGTGGTGATGAGGGTATAATAATATACATACTCTCAGATAGTTCTGATGGACATTAATCAGTGTATTAGTTCCCTAGGGCTGCTATAACAAAGTACTACAAACTGGGTGATTTAAAAACAACAGAAATTTATCCTCTCATGGTCCTGGTGGCTACAAGTCCAAACTTAAGGTGTCAGTAGGGCCACGTACTCTCTGAAGGCTCTAGGGGAAAACCCTTCCTTGTACTTTCCTAGCTTCTGGTGGTTCCTGGCAATCCTTGGCATTCTTTAGCTTGTAGATGCATCACTCCAGTCTTTGCCTACTTCTTCACAGGCTGTCTTTCCTTTGTGTCTGTGTCCTTCTGTGTCTCTTTTCCTCTTTTTAAAAGTGTACCAATCATATTGGGTTAGGGCCTACCTTACTCCAGTATGACCTTCTGTTAACTAACAGCATTTTCAGAGACTCTATTTCCAAATGAAGTCACTTTCACAGGTGCCAGAGGCTAGGACTTCAACATATCTTTTGGGGGGGGACACCATTCAACCCATAATAACCAGTTTGACATTTCTGGAAAGCAATATAGCACTATTTATCAAGAGTGTTTAAATATTCCACCGTTTAATTCAGTTTGCCTATGTATTACAAGTGTACAAGTCTATAACAAAGTACCCCCGAATTTAGAACAATAACATTTACTATTCCACATAGCTTTTTCAGATCAGGAATCTGGGAGCAGTTTGGCTAGATGGTTCTGACTGAGCGTTTTTCATGAAGTCTTAGTCAAGCTGTTGGCCAGGACTGTAATCATCTGAAGGCTTGACTGGGGCTGGAAGATCTGTTTCCAAGACAGCTCACTCACCTGTTAGTTGGCAGCAGGCCTCAGTTCCTCACCATATAAACTTCTCCACAGGGCAGCAGAACTGTCTTCACAACACGTCAACTGTCTTCCTCCAGAGCGAGTTAGCCAACAGAGAGAAAACAAAAAGGAAGCCATGATGCCTTTTGTCTTAGTTATCTAATGCTGCTATAACAGAAATACCACAAGTGGATGACTTTAACAAACAGAAGTTTATTCTCTCATAGACTAGTAGGCTACAAGTCCAAACTCAGGGCATCAGTTCCAGGGGAAGGCTTTCTCTATTGGCTCTGGAGGAAGGTCCTTGTCATCAATCTTCCCCGGACTAGGAGCTTCTCCACACAGGAACCCCCTGCTCTGGGCACTGCTTTCTTGGTGGTATGAGTTCCCCCCTCTCTGCTTGCTTCCCTTTCCTTTTATCTCTTGTAAGATACAAGGTGGTGTAGGTCACACTCCAGAGAAACTCCCTTTGCAGTGGATCAAGGATGTGACCTTAGTAAGGGTGTTAGAGTCCCACCCTAATCCTCTTTAACATAAAATTACAATCACAAAATGGAGGACAATAACACAATACTGGGAATCCTGGCCTAACCAAGTTGACACATATTTTGAGAGAACACAGTTCAGTCCATGACACCTTTTATGATCTAGTCTCAGAAGCCACGCATCATCATTTTTGTAATATCTTATTAGATATTACACGCACACAGAAAAAAAAACTCAGTTCAGTGTGTGTGTGGGGGGGAGGGGTCACACAATTACACAAGGATATGAATACCAGGAGAGGGGGATCATTGGAGATCATATAGGAGGCTGGTTATCAGTGCCTACTTGCAGGAATCTAATTTACTCAAATAATCTGAAATGCAGACAAAACTTTATGCATTAAAGTAATATTTATAACAGTAATAATTTGGAAACACACTAAATACTCAACACCAGGGTTGCTTAAGTAAATCATGACATAGCTTTTCAGTAGAATATTGTTCTTAATCATATGTTTATTGTTTCAAATTATTTTAGAAAATGCTTCTATGATATTATATGATAATAAAAGTTGTTTATAATTATAATATTGATCATTTACCATGTCCTAGGAATTAAGTGCTTTACATGTGTTATTTACATGTTAGGATTAATTAATTTAATCCTGACAGTGACCCTACAAAGTAGGTTACTATTATTATTCCCCATTTACAGCTAAGGAAACAGGTACAGAGACAATAGGTAAATTGCCCAGGCTACCACAATTAGAAAGTGGAGGAGCCAGGGCTCAAACCTAAGTTATCTGACAAAAACCACAGTTAGCCAGTATTCTATATCACTTCTTATATGTAGTATCATGTAAAATATACATATATATATGGAGCCCTGGTGGCACAGTGGTTAAGAGCTTGGCTGTTAACCAAAAGGCGGGCAGTTGAATCCATCAGCCACTCCTTGGAAACCCTACGGGACAGTTCTACTCTGTCCTGTAGGGTCGCTATGAGTCAGAATCAACTCAACGGCAATGGGTTTGGGTTTGGTTATATGCACATTTATATGTATAGAAAAAGAATGAGAAGAAAGCACACTAAAATATCAATGACTACTACCTCTGGTGATGGTATTATGAGTGATTTTTATTTTATTTTCACATTTTTCTTTATTTACAAAATTTTCTACAATCAGAAGCAATCCTTTCAAGGAACTACAAATACTGTTGGAACACAATGCCTAGACACTAGGGGCAAGAAAGCAAGGAAGTAAAAAAAAACAGTCATTTTGGAAGAGCATTACCGGAATTATTTTATATTCAGCCTAGCACATTGCAAAATCACTTGGTGGAATGTGGACCGTATCAGTATGTGTATATATATTATATAAAAAAAAAACTATATATTATATACACAAGTATAAAAAAGAATGACAACAAATATTGTGGAGTGTTTTGTAGAGTTTGCAAAGCATATCCACATAGTCACTTGATAAACCAGAGTACTTCTGCTATTAACACCATTCCCAGCTGTTTATGTCACTCTTCGAAAAATGTTAATTATTAATTGCAACATCTCTCTACAGGAGAACACTGAATGGAGTCGACTTCTTCCAGAGCAGGTATGAACAACATTCACTGAAGAAAACCACCAACTGTATGTGTGTACACTCCAGGGCAGAATTTAAGAGAATTGAAATAGGTTTGAGTTGAATCTTTTCCCTTTGGCTAGTGGTCATCATTTCAACTATGTTCTTTTCAAATCTTTACTGCACAAGCCATTATAATATTGACCTTAGTAAATCGAGTTGATGGGAAGCAAGTAATCTGCTCATTCTTTGCATGTACATTCATTATTTCAGGTCAATAGAGTCACATGGCAAGATCATGAAAGTTACTGTTTATAATAGAATTTGCTACTCAGCTATGCTCAACTGAACTTTAAGGGGACATTTTCATTATTTCTTGCCAGATTTTTAAAGCATGACATGTTGTGTTGCTAAAACTAGGTAATTTCCACTTAAGGGAAAAACAAGTACCGTAGCATATCTTCCACTTATTTAAGAAAGCATGAAAAGAATGCCTAATTTTCTGTACTCAAGCTAAATGATAGTGCTATCTTTTAAAAAGTACATAACCATCAAGACAAAGAAGGAAATTTGGATAGTTTTCCAAGGATTGAGGGAATGGTTACAAGCATAAGGATAAAGGAAAGAGGCAGTATTTTAAGCAGATCTAATGCCTACAAAACAAAGGGCAGAGTTGACAAGGTGTCTGGCTGATGTAATGGGAAAACCAATAATTCAGGTTTCAAAGGAGTTTTTTTTTTTTTTAAGTGCTTGCATTATCTGGTTTGTCTGATTTAACTATATAATTGCCAGCTTTCCCCTTTAGGTTAAAAAGTGATGAGGTATGGCCTGGAAAGCCCCATATACCCCAGAATATGTCTAGTTGGTCTCCATTGGTCTGATCCTCTGACTAGCTGCAGACAAACTGCCATGTGCTTCAAATTACTTTTAAACCTTTATAATAGATAGCAAAAAAATAAATGGCCATAAATTCTTTGCAACAACTTCCATCAAGACATGCAGTCTGTTTCTCCTCCTCTTGAACCTGGATTGGCCTTGTGACTTTCTTGAGCAATGGGGTATTGGGGAAGAGGGGAAGAGAATAAGACGTAAAACATTATTATTTAAATATTAAATTATTACCTTCATGCACACTTCATTCTTTTTGTTTTGTCTTTAACCAAATGCTAGTTAATATTTATTTCAATTTTTTTCCTCTACAGAAGGCCATCAACAATAAAACTTTATATTAAAAAATTTCAATAAGAATATATACAATCTTAAGCTTTTTTTTTTTTTTTATGCTTATATACCAATACAAAAAAATGGCAGAAAACAAATCAGGAGTATCTTAATGAGAACATAGAGGTAACTAAAAACAAAAACTTATTTTTTAAAAATCAGTCACACAATGCTAGTAATATTAAACAGTTTTTCAGGGTTTACTATGTGCCAGGCACTGTCTAGCATTTTTAATGTACTATTACATTGGTGCCGTGGTTAAGAGCTTGGCTGCTAATCAAAAGGTGGACAGTTTGAATCTACCAGCTGCTCCTTGGAAACCCTATGGGGCAGTTCTATTTTGTCCTATGGGGTCACCATGAGTCGGAATCAACGCGATGGCAACAGGTTTTTTGGTTTATCACACTTAAAGCTTACAACAAACCTGAGTGTATCAATTGGGTCCTCTGAGAAGCATACTGAGTTACAATGTAAGAGGTTTACCAGGGGACAACATCTGTGAAAGGAGGAAGCAGGATTGGGCAAGGAAAATCTTCAGAGCACTCTGCAGAGATCTATCTGACAAAGTCTTTGCAGCTTGAGAGAACTCTAGGAACTCTAGAGCAAAGTTTGCCATTAGTGGAGTTTCATCTTGGGCTGAAATGACAATGCAGTGTACCCACAAGGAGCTCAGTCATGGTTGAGGACAGCCCAGAAAGAGCATGGTCTCAGCTCAAGAGCTAAGACAGAGCTTGAAGGTGCTAACAGCTGAAGACTGTCAGCTCACTGCACTCCTTACACCTGAGCAGTAAGTTCTATCTTGAAGATCCCTTCAAGTGCAGAAGCCTGCATGGCTGCCACAATGATGTAGGTTTTTGTTATGATCCCATTTTTCAGAAGAGAAATCCAAGGCACAGAGGTTAAGTAAATTCCCAAAGTCACACAACCAGTAAACAGCTAATAAATGTCTCCTTTTATTTTCCTTGTGCCTGATAGTAAAAATAATTTTATAACTTATTGTTCAACTTAAATTATAAGATTTAAAATGTTCGGCTTTCATCAATGTCATTTTAAAATGTTTTTTATGTTGTCTTATATTTTTTTTACTGTACAAAAAGAATATCATATAAAAGTTCTCATTTTAAAAGGCAACATGATGTCAGAGAATATATTCCAAGTTCCAGAAATGTTTAACTTTATTTTTCTTTTCTCCCCAATCAAAAGGCATTGTTGTTTTTAACAATTAAATCTCTGGGCTGCAGTCAAAGGTGCTAAGTTTCAATGTGGATGAAGAGTTTACAACATAGTTATAAACATCTGAGAACTGGAATTGCAGGGAAGTACTCAGTGACCCATAATTACAGTAGTGCTCCCAGGTGCTGCCATAACAATTTTATTGCCAACACACTGGTCTTTTTTACCTCCTTCTCTAGGGAGGTAGGAAGTGCCAGCAGGAAGCAGTCAAGCAGCAAGTGGTCTAGCAGTTACAAGTACTATTTGCCTAAGGACATTTTCTAAATTGATTTCTTTATTACCTGGAGATCCTTTTCCTTCCTCTTCCATTTTTATGTTTTCCTGACATGGAGAGAAACACAGCTTTGGGTAAGCCAGATAATCGAGGTGGTACAGGCCTTCAGAATTTCTAGGCTCCTCCATTTTAGCTCATTCTTTCACCATAATCTGTTATGGGAAAGAAGATGGTGGAGGAAACTTTTGTTGTTGTTAGGTGCCGGCAAATTGGTTCAGACTTTTAGTGACTCTCTGTACAACAGAAAGAAACACTGCCCAGACCTTTGCCATCCTCACAATTGTTGCTGTTTGAGCCCATTGTTGCAGTCACTGTGTCATTCCATCTCTTTGAGGGTCTTCCTATTTTTTCACCAACTCTCTACTTTATCAAGCATGATGTCCTTCTCCAAGAATTGGTCCCTCCTGAAAACACGTCCAAAGTACATGAGTCAAATCTCACCATCCTCGCTTCTAAGAAGCATTCTAGCTGTACTTCTTCCAAGACAGATTTGTTCATTCTTCTGGCAGTCCATGGTATATTCAATATTCTTCACCAACACCATAATTCAAAGGCATTAATTCTTCTTTGATCTTCCTTATTCATTGTCCAGCTTTTGCATACATATGAGGCAATTGAAAATACCTTGGCTTGGGTCAGGTGTACCTTAGCCCTCAAAGCGAAGACTAAGCTTTTTAACACTTTAAAGAGGTATTTTGCAGCAGATTTGCCCAATGCAATATGTTGTTTGATTTCTGGACTGCTGCTTCCATGAGCATTGATTGTGGATTCAAGTAAAATGAAATCCTTGACAACTTCATTTTCTCCATTTATCATGATATTCCTTATTGGTCCATATTCATGCCCATTCCAAAGAAAAGTGATCTAACAGAATGCAGAAATTATTGAACAACATCATTAATATTACATGTAAGCTGAAGGGGAAAACAGGCTTTTCGAGGTCAAACATGGCTGCCCTCATGCCTTCCATTAGTTCACTGCTGTTTCTGTTAGTTCTCAGCTATTTTCCAGCCCCTCTGTTGCTGAGGTAGTCTTATATAACTCTCTGGCTCAGAGCTACCTTTGTCCTTGACCACCGTAAAACCTCTGTCCCCTTCCTGCTGGGTGTGGAGATCTGCCTTGGTCCTCCTGTTGCCAGGGACCACTGCCTTGCTATGTAAATCTCCCTAATAAAGACTCCTTCACCACCGCGCTGGAATTGCCTGTCTCCTTCTTTGGTCTCTGGCACCCTCCAATTTTGTAGGCAAATTTCAAGTTACTGGTCTATGCCCAGACACAAGTAAAATTTTGCTGAAGATAATTAAAAAATGGTTGTAGCAGTACATCAACAGGGAACTGCCAGAAATTCAAGCTGGATTCAGAAGAGGACATGGAACAAGGGATATCAGTGCTGATGTCAGATGGATCTTGGCTGAAAGCAGAAAATATCAGAAAGATGTTTACCTGTGTTTTATTGACTATGCAAAGACATTCCACTGTGTGGATCATAACAAATTTTGGATAACATTATGAAGAATGAGAATTCTAGAACACTTAATTTACAGCAACATGTAAAAAGAAATTGGCATAGCAGCACTTATGAAAATATTTCACAGGGGGAGGGTATGGTTGGCAAACAAACGTAGAAGGTACATGTTATTTGAGTAAAAATACAGGGGGGGTGTGTGTATGTATTTTTTAAGCCAGGTAGGTTGAATTCTTAGCTATGGTTATTTGTTCTAGTTTAAAGAGGATCGTGTTTAATGCATGACTCTATTGCCCCCCAATAACATAAAAAAAAAAAAAAAAAAAAATTTTTTTTTTTTTTAACATAAGGATAAATCTATTATTAAGGAAAACTGTGTAAACTGTCATTTTATATATCTATCCATCAATCCTGAAACCCTGGAGGCGTAGTGGTTAAGTGCTTGGGCTGCTAACCAAAAGGTCGGCAGTTCAAGTCCACCAGGTGCTCCTTGGAAACTCTATGGGGCAGTTCTACTCTGTCCTATAGGGTCTCTATGAGTCGGAATCAACTCGATGGCAGTGGGTTTATCCACCTATCCATCCATCTATCTATATATTTAATCAGTAAAAGGAGAAGCCTATATCTAATCAAGTCATGACTGAGTTCTCTCACGATGGAAAATATAAATAGCTAAAATATGGGCTTTAAACATAGGTAAGGACTAAAGCTCTCTTCCTTCTGTAGAGGTGAGTAAAAACTCAAGCAGCTTGATCCTCTGAGCTGTCCTGGCACACGTTTGCCGTATGTACTACAATACAGGTCAAGCTGACAGTATTTTCTGTGGAGAGCACACCTTGCAGTTTCACTTCATACTATGCAAATCCCAAGCAATGCTGCTTTTCTTACCTTCTTTGATTGTGAAGAAACCGTTTCACATAATACTATTTTTTCCTTTCCTTTTCCTTATGGCAGCCCTCATTTTCCATTACATATGAAGTCCATTTAACAATAAACACTAACCATAAAGGAAAAAAGTGATAAATTGCCCTGCATGAAAATTAAGAATATCTATCCAAAAGACACCATTAAGAGAGAAACAAAAAAGAACAAACTCACAGAGTGGGAGAAGATACTTGTCATACATACATGTCCCTCAAAGGTCTCATATCCGGAATACATACAGAGCTGTTAAAACTCAATAAGAAAAAAAAGACAATCCAATAGAAAAATAGGCAAAAGACTTTAGCAGACATTTCACAAAAAGATATTCAAACAACCAATAAATATATGAAAAGGTACTCAACCCATCAATCATCAGGGATATGAGGATTAAAATTACAATGTTTTAGCAAGGGTTGGCCCAGGAGAGGCGGAAAGGACTCAGTGCTTAGGGGACACTGAGCTTCTGTTAAGGGTAAGGGAAAAATCTGGGAACAGATAAGGGTGATGGCTGAATGACATGATGAATACAATTAATGTCACTGAACTGTACTTGTGAAGATTACTGAAATGACAAATGTTACATATATATTTACAAAAAAAAAAAAAAAGCCATAATGCTTCATTTCTAAAATGAAAAACATGCAAAATACCAAGTGTTGGTAGAGTAACTGGAACTTTCATTCAAGCACTTAAGAAAACTGTTTGGCAGTATCTCCTAAAGCTGAACATATGTATTACCCTATAATACAACATACATTACTCAACAACAATGCATTCATATGTTTACCTGCAGATGTGGACTAGAATACTCACTGAAGCACTATTCATTATAGACCAAAATAGAAACTGCCGAAGTGCCTATCAACAAAATTATGGCTCATTTATACAATGAAATAATAGAGAGTTAGGAGAATGAATTATCTAAAACTATATATGCACCAGAAACCCTCGTGGCGTAGTTGTTAAGTGCTACAGCTGCTAACCAAAAGGCCGGCAGTTCGAATCCTCCAGGCGCTCTTTGGAAACTCTATGGGGCAGTTCTGTTCTGTCCTAAAGGGTCGCTATGAGTTGGGGTTGGCTCAGTAACGGGTTTCAACAGTATATATGCAACAATATGGATGAATCTCAAAAATGTAAGACTGAGCCAAACAGCCAGACGTTAAAGAGTTTATGCTATATTCCGTTTAGAAAAAGTATAAAAACAGGCAAAACTAATCTATATTGTTAGAAGCCAGGATAGCAGTTATTCTTGGGGAAGGTAGTGACTGAAAAGGAGCAGAGAGGAGCTTCTGAGAAACTGATAACGTTCCATTTCTTAAACTTGATGCGAGTTACATGGATGTGTGCAGTTGTTAAAATTCATTGAACTGTGCCTTTATGATAGTACTCTTCTCCGTATATATTATACTTCGATGAAAAGTTTAAAAATAATATACTCAGGACTATGGCTTCAGGGAACATCTAAGTCAATTGGCAAAATAAAATCTATTAAGAAAACATTCTGCATCCCACTTTGAAGTGTGGCATCTGGGGTCTTAAAGGCTAGCAAGAGGCCATCTAAGATGCATCAAGCAGTCTCAACCCACCTGGATCAAAGAAGAATGAAGAACACCAAGCTCACAAGGTAATTATGAGTCCAAGAGACAGAAAAGGCCACATGAACTAGAGACTACATCATTCTGAGACCAGAAGAACTAGATGGTGCCCAGCCACAACCAATGACTGACCTGACAGGGAACACAACAGAGAATCCCTGAGGAAGCAGGAGAGTAGTGGGATGCAGACCGCAAATTCTTATAAAAAAAAAACCAGACCTAATGGTCTGACTGAGACTAGAAGGGCCCCAGTGGTCATGGTTCCCAAGTCTTCTGTTGGCCCAGGACAGGAACCATTCCTGAAGACAACTCATCAGACATGGAAGGGACTGGACAATGGGTTGGAGAGAGATGCTGATGAGGAATGAGCTCCTTGCATCATGTGGACACTTCAGAATATGTTGGCATCTCCTGTCTGAAAGGAAGATGGGAGTGTAGAGGGGGTTAGAGACTGGCAAAATGGTCATGAAAGGAGAGACTGGAAGGAGGGAGCAGGTTGACTCATTAGCGGGAAAGTAAATGGGAGTATGTAGTAAGGTGTATATAAGTTTATATGTGAGAGACTGACTTGATTTGTAAACTTTCACTTAAATCACAATAAAAATTATTTAAAAAATAAATAAATAATGTGCCCAGAAGAGCTTAATTTTTTAGTGGCTAAATTTTTCCTTTTATCTATAAATTCTTTTTTAAACTATATTTCAGTTTCTCAAATTTCCACTTACAGAATTTCTAGTATTGCCATCAAATTTGTTTCTTAGGTTTTCTGAGCTTCTGAGTTTTTATCTGTAAAATAAGGACAAGAGCAGAATTGTTGAGCTTTTAAAAACCGGTATTTTAAAGTACTTAGAGCAGTGCCTGGCACAAAATATGCTATAAATAGTAACCCTATACCTTGCCCTTTGGGTGATGGATGGGTGGTAAGAAGGTTTAGGAGCCCTTTTCACATGCTAACATAGTACTTTGTACTTACCCCTTGTCATGGATTGAATTACGTCCCCCCAAAAACATGTGTATCAACTTGATTAGGCCATGATTCCCAGTATTTCGTGGTTGTGCTCCATTTTGTGATTGTAATTTCATGTTAAAACGATTAGGGTGGGATTGTAACACCACTCTTACTCAGGTCACCTCCCTAATCCAATGCAAAGAGAGTTTCTCTGGGGTGTGGCCTGTACCACCTTTTATGTCTTAAGAGATAAAAGAAGCAAGCAGAGAGTTGGGGACCTCATACCACCAAGAAAGCAGCACCAGGAGCAGAGTGCATCCTTTGGACCCAGGGTCCCTGTGCCTGAGAAGTTCCTTGACCAGGGGAAGATTGAGGACAAAGACCTTCCTCCAGAGCCGACAGAGAATTTGACTTGTAACCTACTAGACTGTGAGAGGGATAAATTTATCTTTATTAAAGCCATCCATTTGTGGTATTTCTGTTAAAGCAGCACTAGATAACCAAGACACCCCTGATTGGCGTTTCTTACTGTCTATTTTCCAAACACATAAAGTTCTTGAGAGCAGGGATAATATATTAAAAAAAAAAAAAAAAAAAACCCAGTGCCATCATATAGTTTACCATGGTATTCCTAGTGCCTAGCTCTGCATCTGGTATGTAAAATAGGAACTCAATATTTATTAAAGAGATGATTGAATAAAAAATAAATGAACTGCTGACACTTTGCAACATCTATTATTTTATTGGTAAGTTATGGGATCACATTCATTTTCACTGAAACAAGTGATCTTGGCTTCTACCACCCACTTATAATTCTCCTAAAACACTCTTGCTTGATTTTATTACAAGTGAATAGAATCCAAGTGAACCTCTTTCTACTATTTCCTCATACTCTTTTATTACCTGTCATGTTAAGGCAGCTGTGGAGCTTCATTTTTACAACTGTAAATCTAAGTATAAATAACTGATTTTCTGCCCTCCACTCTTCAACCTTCCTTTAAAGCCTTGCAAGTAATCTTATCTGTCCTGGCCCATTTCCTTGCCCTTGAGAGCTTAACTGGCAAATGTGGAGCCTTATTCTTAATGAAGAAACTAGCTTGGTCATTCCTATTTTCTACAGATTTTCAACATCATTAAGAAAAACTAATTTGGGGCCGAGGATTGTAAGTACTCAACTGAATGGGAGGAAAAAGAAAGAAACTAGAAATTCTCAGGTAACTTACAGGTTTTTTTTTTTCTTTTCTTTTCTTTTCCAAGAATGACAAGGCATGCTTACTAACTTTACTCCCGAGGGAGGATATCCCATTCTGAAAAACACACCGCTCCATGTAATAAAGGCAGGGGGAAGGAAACACTACACTGTGGGAGAGGAAACAACCATTTGATAAGCATGTAATAGAAAACAATTCTGGCAACTCTGTTACTCCTCTTTCTCCCTCAAATCTAGGAATGGTTCATAAACTCATTTTTTCTATTATTTCACCAAAATATTCTGTTATACTTGAAAATAAACAGTACCCACTCCCAAACTTCCACTGTGCTGTAGCCTCTAGCTGACGGATCTCCAAATATTTTTAAAGTAAACTCTTATTGACATGTAACACACATACAGAGAAGTACACAACTCTCTCCATAACTTTTTAAAAAATTTTCACCAAGCCTTTTTGAACTGTCTCCAATTAGTAAAAAGAAATATGAGCAGGTACTCCTAACGTATTTCTTTTTTGGTTTATGTATACATAGCACTGCGCTAATACTATGTACATTATTAAAAATATACAAAAATGGGAAAAAATGAGAAGAGATAAACAGAAATAAAGTTCTAGTGTTTACTGTGTACACCTCAGCCAGCCTTGCATATCATCTTGGATACCACAGCTTTAGAGACAGCAACCACATGCTGCATTCACTACCAGATCAATTGGAGGCTCTAGCAAGGGTTTGGTAACTTCTGGTCTCGATTGTACAACATCCATTCAGCCTCCACACCTATACTGGACAAACATCCAAGCTGTCCCAAAGGTTCAGGACTATGGCCACATAGCTGTAATATCCAAGATTTGCATCCCACATTAGCGTTTCTTAATCCACAACAGCAGTCTTCTATAGAAAGTGATCTTGGAGAAGGGGAACACAAGTATGTTTTCTCTCTCCTTTGTGATATTTAAAAAATTTAACTGCAGAAAATGGTAAATATTGGCTTTTAGTTCTTGTTAAAGATTAAGATTATTTTAGTGAAAAGGAAATAGATTCTCTTTAACATTTTAAACATGTCTCTAAGGCCTATATTTGAATTGAAATAATTACTTAGTTGACTGCAGATGAAGCATTGGATTAGCTCCAGTTCTAGCTCCAGTACTAACTAGCTGGGTGACCATTAGGTAAGTTTCTTCATCTGTAAAATGAGAGCACTAAACTGGATGGTCCGGAGTCCCCTGTACTTTTACGACAATAGAACATTTCCAGAATATTATGCGTGACTAGCACCACCTTGTGGACATTCATATAGTAATACGGCTTTCCCCCGCTATCCGAAAGTAGAGCATCTGTGTAAGGCGAAAAAGAGTTACCACTAATTTATAGGAGAAAATGTTCTGAGCATTCCCAGACTCAAAAATTAACCTGCCGAATCATACAAATAACACATAAAACCTAAAATAAAACTTAAAAAAAAGCTAACGTAGAGTAAAAGCAGGAAAGATATGATAAATATACAGCCTATATAAAGTAATTTTTTTTTTTTTATAAAGTAGAAATAATGTACGTACGTTGTAGTTTCACAGACAGTTCAAAGCGATGGCAGCTTGATGCTGAGATGCTGAGTGTAGTTCCCAGGGAAAGAGCTTGCTGCCCGGGCTGTGCGCTGCCTCTTTAACAGCTCCCTGCAAAACAAATGCTGAACGCTATTTTCACTTTTTTGCATTTTTCATCAAAGCGAAAATTCCCGTTGGATTTCTTTCGGTTATCCAAAACAGGTACTAATGCAAGACTTTCATAAAAGCTAAGTGGCATAAAGCGAACTATTGAAAAGCGGGAGATACCTGTGTATGATAAGGAAAGTTACATGGGATAAAAGGATAGAAAAGCTGCTGGTTAAAATACCACAAAGGGTTTAGTTCTTCCCAGAAATGCTACATGGCAGCACTGTCAATAATTCAAAGTTTACTGGGTATAAGTGAAATGGTTTTGGTGCTTCAGAAGAAAATACAAATTATAATATTTAACTGTATTATGACAGATTTCTTCCTTTTGCTTAAAAACCTTTCGTCGTTTTGAAGACTGAGACGCTGGCATACAGAGGATACTCTAGAAACAGTCATGAAGATATCCCTACTGCATCTCCCATCACGGGCTTACTTGGAGAAGAAAAAGTTAAAATAAGACCTGAAATTTGTCTGAACGAGAGTTTTAGAAGCAGTCTCAAGCTGCTAAGGCCAAAAGCGCCCCTGAAGGTGTGTGCTCAGGAGGGAGACTCCTCTTTGGCCCTAGCATAACTGTGGGGAGGAGGCCCATTGCTGTAGAATACAGTGCCGATGCCACTCTTTTGGCATTGTTCTAGGGGGCTAGGCTGGCCACAGCGGACAACTGGCTTGTCTTAAACTAACTTTGGAGATTTTGGCCTTGAGGCTAAGAGGTGTGTTGTACGTTTCAGCATGTTTTATAAATTGATTCCACAGTGCTGATAAAGCACAGCCAAATTTTCCCCTCAAAAATCAACCTGAGAGCCTATCTTGGCCACCCCCTGCATTTCAGCACACTTTTGTGCAGCTTAATTATGTCTGGCAAAGCTTCAGACCCTCTACACAATTTCCCAATCCTGGGATTCATGTGCTGCCAAAGCGTAATAATCTCGTAGTGAATACATTTTCTTCTTTAAGCACAGAAACCTAAGAAAGCTTTAGGGCCTTTTGTTTGTTTGTCTTCTTGTGAACTGTTTAAGACCTTCTCTGTGTTTACCACTATAACTATAGATATATGTTTTCATTCCTACTTTATTCACTTAGACCTTGCTGCTAAAAATTAAAAGTACAAATGATGGAACAAACCTATCACTACGTACCTGCTATTACACGCCAGGCCTTTAATTATGCATATTCCTATTTTATTATTACTAAAATTCTGGTATTATTTCTTTCAGTTTACAAAGGAGGAATGAAGTCAGGGAAAATTTATGAGAGATTATATACACATTAAGTAGCAAAATCAAGATTTGAACAAGTCTTCTGACTCCAATTCCATTGCTTATTCAAATATCCCATGGTAATAAATTAACTAAAAAAAAAAGCTCACATGCCAAACATCACCCCCACCTTTATCCACATCTTTACTTGTAAATGGGAAGCATAAAGAAATCAAGAAACTAAAAATCATATGCAACTAAATGGTGAGAATAAAGCACAACTTCACTAAACTAGGATTCTTAAACAAAGGAATCTAGCCACAAGATTCATTGTCAAGGGTCTGTTTGGAGCACCTAGTAGGGCCTTGAATCTAAGTGTTCAGTGACTACTTGAATAAAAGATCATATAAAAACAGTCATCACACAGTCTCAAAGCATCACTCCACAAATTATTACAAAAGAAAAAAATACATATCTTAAAGTGGAGAGATCTAGCAGGCACTGTCTTAACCAAGTTATAAGTGTTAGCATCACCAGCAGTGGGACAACTTGGCATTATGACCCTCTTAATGTGACGCAGTAAGGGCACTGCATTGTCTATGTTACATGCTTGCCAAAAAGTATAACCCAAACCTGCTAAGAAAACCACCAGATAAATCCAGGATATTAGATTTGACATAAGAGACTTCAAAAATTTCAATATCATGAAAAACAAACCAACAAAAAAGGTGGGGTGGTGGGAGTGTGCTGTTTCAGATTAAAAGAGAAGAGGCATAACCAAATGCATGCATGAACCTTGACTAGATCCTAGATACAGGAAAAAGCTCTAGAAGACATTTTTATGGAATTATTGTTAATCATCTCATGTGTGCCAGTGGGATTGAGGTTATGTAAGAAAATGTTATTCCTAGGAGGTGAATGCTTAAATATTCCTGGGTAAGTTGTCATGGTGTCACAACTTCCTTTAAAATGATTCAGCAAAACAAATTAGATAGAGATGATAGACAGATGATAGATAGCACATGTTGTAAAATGTTAACAATTTGTGACTGTAGGTGAAGGTTATACTATTGTACCACTTCCAACTTTTCCGTATGTTTAAACCTTTTCAAAATTAAAAATATTTTTTAATTCTTGAAACCCATCAACTGTTGGCATAAATTTCAACTCTTCTATGAACACGACTTCTAAAAATACAAAGTTGTAATCAATCAGGTAGTTAATAAACATTTATTTTGTTCCCACTATATGGCAATCAACCACTGTGCTAGGCTCCAGGAGCTATAGAGGTGACAGAACAGACACGGTTTCTGCCTTCATGGGACTAATTTAGCATATTTTTTTACCCTGTGTGTATGTGTGTATGCATGTGTGTGTGTGTGGAGTAAGTATTCGGAAAGACTTCCCTAAGTGGTGCCGAAGCTGAAGCCTGAAAGATACTATTGCCTAGTTAAGGATGGTAGGGAGATGGGTCCGAGGCACCATATGTAAGGGCATCAAGAATGACTGGCATGGCATACTACAGGAATTTAAGATTAGAATGGTTACAGAACAGAATGTCAAGCGGAATGTTGTATGATGAAGCCGAAGAAGGGATTAGGGACCAAATGACATTTTACTCCACGTTAAAGAATGGTCTTAGGACACTGGAAATCATTAAACAATTAAGCAGGCATGTGACATATCCTTATGTTGTTTCAGTCGTTCTGGCTGCTGTATGAAAAACGGATGGAGTGCGGGAAAAAAAGTAGGTTAGAAATCTATTGCTACAGTTCAGGCTAACCATGAGGATGGTTTGACTTGTGGGTAACAGCGGAGACGGAGAGAAATAGATGGCTTTAAGAGGAATTCCAGGGGGTAGAATTGACAACTTAGCAATTGGATAACAGAGATAAAGATGGCAGAGTAAAAGATCCCTGGGTTTTGGCTTGAGTTATTTTCAGATAGGAGAAAATGGGCTTTTGGGGGTGTATGAGGAGGGAAGGGAACTGATAGGTATCTCAGTTTCAGCTACGAGATAATCAAGTGGAAGGAAGTGTTTTAAGACAAGCACATTGGGGTCTAGGAAAGAAGTCTGAGCTCGTACTGGGTATCTTCCATTGCTCCAGGTCCATACTCCACACTGGGGAAGCTGGTCTGAATAGACTATGTCAACAAGATCCCTTGCCTTCTGCTTCTGAAGGGAGTTGGTCATTCTGGAGAGCAAGACAAGGATATTTATTTTTGCTGCCTCTCCCAATCCCCCACCCTTTTTACACAGCCTGTCTCCATTAACCACTCCCTCCTCTCAACCCTTCAGACTGAGTTGTGGGAACAATACCCTAATATCGCTAGCTTCAATGTTATTAGTACCAGGAACTGATGTTCTCTTGGGGTTTCCCTACACACTGCAGACACCTTTGTAAAAAGTCGCTTTTTAAGCTTTCCTCAAATTATACAATTTGAGTACACCATCTATTTTCTGCCAGCATTCTGACTGATTTAAAACTCTAGAGATAGATTTGGGAAAAGTCTTATGTATTTTAGATATTTGGGGTCAAGGGAATGGAAAGTCTGGGAAGATGGTCCAAGATAAAGCCTTGGCTGATAAGCATCTAGTGAGGTAAGAGGAAAACCTGGAGATGATGGTGTTATCAGCCAAGAATGTTTTAAGGAAGGAACTATCAATTTTACCAAGTGTTACTGAGAGGCCGTATGAGTAAAATGTGGGCTTTGGTGACCCTTTTGGTAGGGGCAAAATCAACACTGTAGTGAATTATAAAGGTAGCTGGAGGCGAAGGGAACCCTGCTGGTGTAGTGGTTAAAATCTCTGCTGCTAACCAAAAGGCTGGCAGTTCAAATCCATCAGCTGCTCCTTGAAAACCCTATGGGGCAGTTCTACCCTATCCTATAGGGTTACTATGAGTCAGAATCAACTTGACGGAAGTGGGTTTGGTTTCGCTTTTGGAGGTGAAGAATGCACTCTTTAGCTAAATGAAACTCCAAACAAAACAAAACAAAAAACCCATGACGTAATTGTTCAGGTTCCTATTTCAACTATCGGCAACTTGAAGAATCTTGAGATTTTTATGCATTAATTTTTGAGACTTAAATATAAATGTAAATAAAAACAGCCCTTATTCCTTGCAGTTGCAGAAAACCAACACCTGGACAGGGTAAAGCTAATGTAAGGAAGCTGTAGAAGCGTAGATAATATAAGTTCTAAAACAAAGTAAATTACTTTTTACCCCTTTCAGACACTGAGACAAAGGACGGACTTTGACAAAATCTTTTCAGGCTCTTTCACACTGAAGCCTGCAAGTATGTCCAAGACCCCTCTACTCAACAAGCAGTTTCTAACCAGGGTGTAAGGTATTTGATACCTAAAGCATTCTCATGATTACAATGAGTAACTAGACTCCAGAGCCTGAGAAATTGTTAGACAGAACCCTCCAATCCCTTTGAGAACACGAGCCTGTGAAATTACCTTTGATCCAATTTGGCTTTCTCCCTTTCAAGTTCACTTAACAACACACAAAAATGACTACCAGGGCACCACAATGCTAAATCTGAGGCAACAGAAAACTGTTCTAAGGATACTGAAGAAAGAGGCTCCCTGGATATCTTTAATTCTTTGCTGCAGAACAAACAGTTAAGTTCTGGCTGCCCTGATGAATTCTTAGAATAGCCAGTTGTCTTAACTAAAGCTCCAGGCTATTGTCTCCATGCAAAGACTACACAGAATATATACCCTGAACATCATCAAAATAAAAAACAAAATTTGATTAACGCTCAAAATAAAGGTCAATCTCTACCGCCTTCAGAAAGAAGGGAAGCAGAGACCAGTAAAAGGGTTAACAAAGATGTGCCACTACTAGAGCAGGGACAGGGCCCAGTTTGGAGAGCAAAGACTTTGAAATCAGAAAAGCAAATTTTTCTTCAAGATGTTTAATATTTTGCACAACCACTTACCTGTAAAACTGGTGTGAGGTTTTTTTTTTTTTATTTTGTAGGGTTGCTTAGATGTTTACTAGTACCTAACAAATAGTAGGTATTTCAAAATGGCAGGGAGGTTGAGGGTGAAATTTTTTTTTCTTTACTTGCTATACAAAGCACTTACATTGTAGGGAAAAGAGGCCCAATATTTTAAGGGATTCAAGTAAAAAAAAATTGTGATGCTATAGGAGGCACTTAGGTGGTCCCCATGTTCCTCACTCCCCACCTCTTGGTCTTCATGCCTTTGTGTAATCCCCTTCACTGGAATGTGCTCTGAGAAGGCTCCGTCTTGCTCGCAGACTAGCTCTAGAGACTCTACCTGTTGAC
Source organism: Elephas maximus indicus (assembly GCF_024166365.1). NCBI lineage: Eukaryota > Metazoa > Chordata > Mammalia > Proboscidea > Elephantidae > Elephas > Elephas maximus. The sequence goes on from NC_064822.1 coordinate 89,772,085, forward strand.
GATAAAGGGCCATGTTGAGAAAGCCCACGTGGCAAGGAACGAAGGGCAGCCTCCAATAGCCAGGAAGAAGCCTGGGATCCACAGTCCTATAGCCAAAAGGAAACAAACTAAGCCACAAGCTGGGTAAGCTTGGAAGGAGATTCTTACCAAATCAAGCCTCTAGATGTGAATGCAGTCCAACTGACATCTTCACTGAAGCCTTGAGAACCTAAGCAGAGGTCCCGACTAAGCTGTGCCCAGACTCCATAGCCACAAAAACGGAGGTCATCCGTGTGTGTGTGGTAATGTACTATGCAGCAATAGATAATACAGGTGCTGTCACTTTTCCCCTATCCTATGTTAACTTGACAATTTGTTAATAGCTAGACTAGATTTTTTAGTTAGATGCTGGCAAAATCAGTTGGACTATCCAAAGCAAATTTAAAGACCTAATTATAGTATAAAAAGTAATAAAGCAATTTGTTTTCAAAACTTCATGATATGGATTTTATACCTCTTTGGATCATTCATAATTCTGTAAAATAAGTCAATCAATTTACAGAATAGGAAAAGAGGCTTACAAAGGCCAAATAACTCAAATGGCTAATAAGACGCAGAGCCAGATACTAGAGTCCAGATCTGAACCTTAATATCAAAATCTGCCTTTCTCCAGGAGGGGACAGGAAAGCTAGATGAACGGAAATAGGGAAACCAAGGATGAGAAGGGGAGTGTTGGCACGTTGCAGGGTTGGCAATCAATGTCACAAAACAATACGTGTTTAATTTTTAATGAGAAACTAATTTGCTCTGTAAACCATCTAAAGCACATACACCCAAAAATTATTATCTGTATTTCACAGGTGAGGTGCCATGAATTATCCAAGATCACACATAACTGGAATTTTAATCCAGTTTTCTCCAGCTCCCAAACTGGTGCTCTCTTTTCCCTACAAAAACTAAAAAATCTGCCTTCCTGTGTAACCAACTTTCAATTTTCAGTGATGCTCCCTATGATGTCCATACACAATGAAACCACATCACAGACGTTAAAATACTGGGGATGCTTTAAGTCATAGTATTCACTAGGTTAATTATTGAGCACTGCGGTTAAAATGTCTTTTATTCTAAAATCTTTATTTCTTAGTAAAGAGGATTATTTTCCCTCGTGGCTTGTTATAATACTAAGGGCTTATACTGAATAATGAGGTCATTGGTAGTTCAGTGGTAGAACTCGCCTTCCATGCAGGAGACCTGGGTTTGATCCCCATCGAACGCGCCTCATCGGCCGCCACCACTCATGTGTCAGTCTCTCATGGGAGGCTTGTGTGTTGCCATGATGCTGAACAGGTTTTAACAGAGCGTCCAGACTAAGACTAGGAAGAAAGGCCTGGCGATCTACTAAAAAAAAAAAAACCAGCCAATGAAAACCCTATGGATCACAAAGGTCCGAGCAATATTTAGTTCCATTGTGCGTGGGGTCACCATGAGTCAGGGTCCAATTCCACAGCAGCTAACAACAACATTGAATATTTGTGAGGGCGAAAAACATTAGTTATTCTTACCAAAGACGACTTTTCAAACAAAGCAACAAAAAGCCTTTTATTTTCTAGTAAGACTAAATTTATTCAATACCCTAGTAAAAGTTTTGATTATAAGTATTCAACAGTATAAAAAGTACAAAACAGATTTGTAGATTTCTAATATATTAATACAAAGTGCATGACTACATACAGTAATCCTACAGGCAAAGAGAGGTGGAAGGGGGAAAAGAAGACTGTGGTTGAGGTCTAGTAATAAATAAATAAATACAGAAGTAGAGATGATCCATATTATAGTATATTCTACCACCAATACTGAAGTCAAAATGTACAAAAAAAGAGAAAAATCATTTCAAACAGAACTCAGAAGGAAGATGATAAGGCTGGGACTCTTGTAATGCACCTGAAAGGCTGTGGGAGAGCCGACCCAACTCACTGTGTAGTCTGTGCATATGATGGCATGTAGCATGTACGTTTTTTCCAAAAGAAATATAGAATCTTAAGTTTAGATTATGAACTATAAAACTATAGGATGCCCATAAAAAGTGGCTCACTCCTTAATGATATTTATACTATCCAATTTTTAAAATCCAGTTTTAAAAATAAGCACTGAGTATTGTTACTATAAGGTAGGCAAAATGCTTCTCCCTCATTATGAACAGTCTTAACTGGTGACAGTTTTTTCCTGAACTTGCTGAAAAGAGGCCATGAAAGTACTTTGGTTTGAGTTCAAGTGAGAGGTCCTTAATGAAGATTTCAGAATCGAAGAGATCCACATTCAGGATTTATTTATCACCCAAAATCTCAATGTTCAGAAAGCTGGGCTAAAGATACCAAACCAAAAACCAACCCACTCAGCGCTGACACGCACCTCTTTTCTTTTAGTAGAATTTTACTTTAAATATAGAGTGAAAAAAAAAAAAAACCTAATAGGTTAAAACAAGTCAAACACCTACTCTACACAGATAAAACCTTCACAAAGGTCAACTGAAGTAATCCAGAGCTAAAACTGAATTGTGCAGATTTTCAATGAAGTCACCAAGCAGTCTTCTAACGCAAATAAAAGTCAATTATTTACACACTCAGCAAGTCCTCTAAGAAAGGTGCCCCACGAAGCATTAGCCTTTGTTTTACACCACCTTGAAGACTTGCACATTTTATTTCCGGAAATTGAACGCTTTTAATAGAGTGTGTTCTATCACGTGGTAATGCTTTGGTACCAATTTAGGATTGCTTATCCTAAAAACTTGCCATTTCTCCAAGAGAAGCTTTGATTCTGCTTTAGAAGTTTCATATAAATTAAAATCTTTCTCGAATATTAATATGGAGGGAGGTGAAACTGGATGCAACATATACAGTCAAATTACTTCTCTGTATATTTAGTCAGAGGAGCCTTGGTAGCACAGTGGTTAAAGCACTCAGCTGCTGATCAAAAGGTCAGGGGTTCAAACTCACCAGCCACTCCATGGGAGAAAGATGTTGCAACCGGCTTCTGTAAAGATTTAGACTTGGAAACCCCATGGAGCAGTTCTACTCTGTCCTACAGGGACACTGTAAGTCGGAATCAACTTGACAGCAACGGGTTTGGTTTTGGGCTTATATTTAGCCATTATTTTTTCTCCTTCAAGGTATCTGTACCTAAAAGTTTAGTCTGTCCTGCTTAACATTTCAGTAGTATAGGTTTGAATCATCAGAACATGGGCAAGACCTTAATATTTCAAAATTATTCATAAATACCTCTAGGGGCAACTCCATGTTGCTGAGTTATGAGAAATTTATCATCACGAGGGAAAAGAACTATAGCCAGCCATCTTTAAAAATGCCCCAACCACTGCTTCTCAATATAGAAAGACTAAAACTACAGTTTATTATACAACAAAATCCCAACTCTGTCCCCTGAAATTCCCCTTTTCACTCATTAGAAGGGGATTAAAAAAAAAAAAAAAAAAGACTTAAAGAGCACTTTACAGCAGCATTCAGCTTTCCTATGAAATACTCAGCATCTTAAATATTATGTACACTTTTTTTTTTTTAAGTGAACTAGACACTGGCTTCAAAGTTTGTGGAACTGGGGAGAAAAATAACCCATTCAAAACCATTCTACATATTGTCTTTTGGCAGAATAGCAAGTATCCGAGTTAAAAATAGGAGGGTTATTTTGTTGCATCTTCCTAAAACTTAAATCATTTTTTGTTCCCCTTCTACATAAACCTCAGTCACCACTCCTGAGTGGAGATGGGCAGAGGCTCTGGCCCCTGCTCCTCTGGCTTCTCAGCAGGCTCCTTCTTATTGCTGCAGCACGGCTTGAACAGATGTGTGTCGATGAGGACTTCCCCAAAACGGCCTTTGTAGATAATCCCACAGCATATTTTCTGTCTAAAAGAAAAATAGGGAGAGAAAAAATAAATTAGTCAAACAGAAAAACAGGAATGCAAAAAAAGGGGGAAATCTACTTATGCCTAGTACGACGTGACGAAAAAGATTCTACTTCCACAATCACATCATATGCCAAACAAACAGGTTCCTAAAGTGATTCCAATTAGTTAGGTTATGGAAATTACCCAGGTCCCTTAAAGGATAAACTAGAATTTTATGAAATATTAAAGGGGAAAAAGATATTCTGAGAGACAACACTTTGAGGCTGCTCCAAAAAATTACAACAGAAATATCCATGGATCTCAAACTCTAAAGAAAAAAACATTATCCTTTTCTATAAAGTCCCCTTGTATGCCCTTCCCCAATCTTATCCCAACCCATTCCCTTCCCTGAACTTTATCACCCCCAGTTTTCTTTATAATTCATGGTTTTACACGGCTGCATTTCTAAATGTATTGCTTAGTTATCATATACAAACACCACACACACATAATACCTTTTCATGTCTTGTGCCGTCATGACACCATTTATATTTACATGTCTTATGCATATATCCGAGATATACAATCACACTGTATTCTGTTAATTTTTTTTTTCAACATTAGGTAATTGAGATTCATAGATTTTAATTTATGTACAGAACTCCACTATATAAATATACAATATATTTATACACTCTCCTTTCCATGGACAATTTCTGCTACTGCCAAGCATTGCTGTACACATCCGTGCCTGTGTGTAAAGGTTTTCTCTAGGATTTAATGCTGAGATATATAGGACGGGAACATCTCCAACTTCACCTGAAGAGGTCATTTATCAGTGTGGTTGTAAACATTTGCAATCACAACCAACAGTGGCTCCATATCCTCTCCAACACTGGTATCGAGGGGCTTTAGTTTTTGCCCATCTAGTCAGTGTAAAATGGCAACTCATTGAGATTTTAATTTGTATTTTCTTGATTACTGAAAAGGTAGAACACGTTTTCATTTAATAGGCTATTCAGATTTCTCTTATCTAATATGGTTTTTATGAATGGTGCCCATTTTTCAGTTGGGTTGTGTTCTGGACGTGTGTCAACTTGGCTAGGCCATGGTTCCCAGTATTGTGTGAACAGGCCACCATTTTGTCACCTGATGTGATTTTCCTATGTTTTGTAAACCCTACCTCTATGATGTTAATGAGGCAGAACTAGAGGCAGTTATGTTAATGAGGCAGGATTCAATATACAAGATTAGGTTGTATGTTGATTCAACCTCTTTTGAGATATAAAAGACAGAAGGGAACAGAGAGAGAGGGACCTTCTAATACCAAGAAAGCAGAGCCAGGGGCATTGTGTGTCCTTTGGACACAGGGTCCCTGCGCTGAGATGCTCCTAAACCAGGGGAAGATTGATGACAAGGACCTTCCACCAGAGCCGACGAGAGAGAGACTTCCCGTGGAGCTGGTGCCCTTAATTTGGACTTCCAGCCTCCTAGACTGAGTGAGAATAAATTTCTCTGTTAAAGCATTCACTTGTGGTATTTCTGTTATATAGCAGCACTAGACACCTAACATAGGTTGTCTTCTTTTTTCTTGCAGTTTATGAATTCCAAATAGTAACCCTTTGCTGGAGATGGATATACTTTGCTCTTTATGGTGTGACTGATGAACTTAAAGTTTTTAATTCTAATGTAGTGAAACTTAGTCTTTTATGTCATAAAAAATCCTTTCCGATCCAAAGTCATAAAGATATTCTCTTCTATATTTTATATTTTAACACACCTGTAACCTAGCAACATTTATTCAATAGTCCAATTCTCCCCACTAATCTCTAATACCATGTATCACATATCAACTTTCCATATATGCATGGGCTTGCTTCTAGGCATCTCTATGCCATTCCATTCATTTATTTTTCAAATTCCAAAAACATACCATATCAACTATTATGGTTTCACAAGATGTCTTGATTTCTCCTGGGACAAGTATGCCACATTTTTCTTATTCTTTTAGAAATAATGACTATTTTGGGCTCTTTGCTTTTCCACATAAACCACCTACATAGTGTTTACTATGTACTAGGCGCTAAGTATCACCACCCCACTGCATTGGCTAGGATCTCCTACATAATATTGACTGGAAATGATGATAGTGAACACTCTTGATTTGTTCCTAATGTTAGAGAAAATTATTTAATTTTACAGTCGTGCATCATTTAACGTCCACAATAGGTCCTGTGACATAGGACATTATGCAAAGGTATCTAAATCGTAAGGAACAGCATTCATTGATTTTCCACATTTGTGTTGTTTAATACAGTTTTGTTTCACTTAAAATCGGTAACTTCTACTTTGCCTCTTGCTGCTATCACTAGCACTGGTTTTGCTGTGTTTGGGAGTTATGATGCACTTCACCGTAATATTTTCGAAAGAATAATTAAACAGGTAACGACAGAACACTCAAGAGATGCATGATACATGAGATTGAATGTTACTGCCTATGAGTCAAAGCATATACTTTTATAGCGTAAAGTCTTTATTTGTAAGTAGAGAAAGTTCACCTTAAAATAACAATAAAAATTACAGTACAGTACATACACAAGCCAGTAACATAGGTGTTTATTATGAGTATCAGGACCTACGTATTATAGGTTATATTTGTACTGTACCATTATACGCCTGGCAGCACAATCACTTTGTATACAAGAGACACAAGATACAATTGTGTGGGAAGCTGTTGTATTCGCTATGTCCAGTTATATCCGTTACATCCTGTTCTCCGATAGGGATTTCTGAAGTGTATAATAACTTAAAGGGCCACAGATCCATATGTGGTCAGATGTTGTCCAGATCGACATTATGCAGCACAGGACTGTATAACAATTAAGTATTATGTCAATTGTACTTTCTTGTAAATACCTCTTACCTGGGTAAAGCAGTTCCCTTCTATTTTGTTAAGATTTTGTTTTAAATCTTAAATGTTCAAATTTATCAAACATCTCTCTACCACTAAGATGACAGGCTATTTTCTTCCTTCCTGGAGAGGGTCAAAGGAGCCCTGGTGGTACAGTGGTTAAGCACTGGGCTGCTAACCCACCAGCTGCTCCCTCGGAGAAAGATGTGGCAGTTTGCTTCCATAAAGATTACAGCCTTGAAAACCCTATGGGGCAGTTTCTACTCTGTCCTATAGGGTCACTATGAGTCAGGATCAACTAGATGGCAACGGGTTTAGTTTTTATAGAGGATTAATGTGATAAAAAGCTTGGGGTCTAGGACCTCTTTTATCTTGACCTCGGTGCAAGATTACAATCATTTTTTTCTTGAACTATTTGGAAAACTTGTCTATCCAGGCCTGGATTTCTTTAAAGGAATTATTTTTGGCCCCTGAAATAATTGCTGTATCATGTAATTATTCATTTCTTCTATTTGTTTTTGAGAATTTTGTTTAAAATTTTTTTTCTAGTAATATGTATCTACTTCATCTATATGTTCAAATTTATTGGCACAGAGTTATTTATGATATCCTACAATCTTTTAAATTTCTGCTTTATCTATAGTTAAATCTCCTTTTTCTTTCCTAAAATTGCTTATATGTACCATCTCTTTTCTTGATACTCTTTATCTCTAGTAAGATTTTTTTAAGGGGCCCTGGTGGTACAACGGAAACCCTGGTGGTATAGTGGTTAAGAGCTATGGCTGCTAACCAAAAGGTCATCAGTTTGAATCCACCAGGCGCTCCTTCAAAACTCTACGGGGCAGTTCTTCGTTCTCCTTTCTTCTCAGAATTTCAATCAGTGATTGCTTCCCTTTTGCCTATGGAATTATTTTTGTGGGAGTCTGTTTAGCAGCAAGCTCAATTTTTTTTTTCTTTAGTCAAACTGTCTTTACTATACCCTCTTTCATAAAAAACATCTTTGCTACATATGTGGCTCTAGGTTGAGAGTTGTTACCTCTTGGTCCACTGAAGATATTAATCTGTCCTTTTCTATCTTCCTTTGTTGATGTTGACAAAGCTTTGTGTGTTTGTTGTTTCTCTGAAAATAATGTCTTTATTCTCTCACTGCTTGAAGATCTTGTCTTTCATGTTACATAGTTTTATTATGATATGTCTATGGAGGGACTTTTAAAGTTATTTTGCTTTTAATTTGTTAGGCATCTTAAAATCTGTGATCTAAAAAGTCCTTAAGCACTTTCTCTTTGAATATATCCTCCTTCCTAGTCTATTATCTCTTTATGGACTTTGAGGTTCGAAATTCACTTAGTTTTTGGCTGCTAAGTTTTCCTTATTAACTTACAAAGTGCAATTTTTAAAGATTTTTTTTTTGAGAAATATATTTCTGGCACTTGTCCTTTTTATCAGTGGAAGAGTTTTACTCCATGAGTCTACTCTATAACAGGAAATTTAGGTTTCGTAGTGTGATTTTTTATTTTAAATGAATTCTAACAGAAAGAACATACAAAATCCCAACTCTCTGCTCAATTCCTGCTTAATCCACCTCCAACCATGTGTGCTACTAGCTGTTTGCCAAATGCCATTTAATTGCTAAGGAAGCAGGAAAACAGCTGCCTGCAATTAAGAAGGTTTGCTTGTTAGAGAGGTATTTTCTGTTGCTTTTTACCTTTTCCAGTATGTAAGATCTAAAAAGGAAAAGACTGGTGTTCTGTTAGAGCCAGAAGCCATCTCTGTATCTGAGCCATCATCTGACTGGTTACTGTAACAAGGAGATTGAGCTGGGGAGGCACTTGAGGTGGTACTGTGAGCATCAGAATCTGTAATAAAGAGAAAAAAAATTTCAATTTCATTATATGTAACTGCAACTAAACCTCAGCGTAACTATAAATGAGTTAGCAAAAAAGAATTTATTTTACTTTCTATTCACACTGGTATTTAAACATATTCGTACCAAAGTGTTTCTAAAAAGGGATTCTATGCTTTTACTAAGAGTAGGCATATATTTCCCTACTCCTCCTAATAATAAATACAACTAAAATCCCTGAACATTATATATAGAGCAAACCTAAGAAGACTATGAAAGGTAGAAAGAAGATGGCAGATGGGCTAGGCACCTCAGAACTCAAGGTATGACATGGTAGTGAGTTCCCTGGGTTTTTCTTTTTGCCTCATAAATCCCAGACTTAAGAGTTGAAGAAGCTGGCAACCCAGAAATGCCAAAGAGCCCAGACAAAAAATAAAACCCCCAACAAAAGCCTACTCTCGCCAAAGGACAAGGAAAGGGGTAGAAAACTTTTATTAGGCGACACCCACTCTACTTCAACCAAACACCACGGAAAAACACTGTGGTCCTATCCCCACTTGCCTCAGCAAAGGCAAAGTGGAGATCCTAAATTTCTACCTTTAAAAGCCTGTAACAACGCACTCCAACACTTCCATCAGGGTGGTATCAGAGGCAGTCTAGTGGAGAGTTGAGACCTTCACCATCACCCAGAAATAATGAGGTCAGTCCCATTAGGGTATTAGTGGAGACCATGTGGCGAGTCAGAATTCTCACCCCAACCCACTGGTAAATAGGGATCCCATCCCCCTCATTTGGGGTATTAACAGAGGTTGGAATCTGATTTTAATACCACCTGGCAGTAACAAGGTGGTATGCTCCCTTTCATCTGCTAGAGTGCTGTCCAAAAAAAAACCATTTTAAACATAAAGCTTAGATATGATCCAGAGTCTCATAACATAATATGAAAATGTCCAGGTTTTAATTAAAAAAAAAAACATCATACCACTAATGAAAAAAGATAGATGCCAACACCAAGATGACTGAGATGTTAGAATTATCTGACGAAGATTTTAGTCAGGATATAATGACTTCAGTGAGTAACTACCAACACATCGAAACAAAACACAGAAAGCAACAGCAAAGTAATGGAAAATCTCAGGCAAAAAAAAAAAAAGGACATTATAAAGAAGAACTAAATGGCAATTTTAGAACTGCAAAATACAACACATTAAATAAAAAGTTCAGTGGATAGGCTCAACACCAGAATGGAGAGGACAGAAGAGTCAGTAAACTGGAAATTACTCAATCTGAACAGAGAGAAAGCAATGAACACAGCCTCAGGCACCTATGGGGTTATAACAAAAGATCTAACATTCATGTCATTGGAGTCCTGGAAGAAGAGGAGAAAAAAGGCATGGCTAAAAAAGGGACGAGGGGTCAAAGGAATGGTTGGAAACATGCTAAATTTGACAAGAGACATAAACGTACAGATTCAAGAAGCTGAGCAAACTCCAAACAGGATAAAACCAAAGAAATCCGTATCAAGACACATTATAATTAAACTTCTGAAAACGAAAGACAAAAAAAATCTTCTACGCAATTAAAGAAAAATGATACCTTACCTATAGAGGAAAAATATGAAATGAAGGCAATTCATTAGCTGCATTAGATATCAAACATTAGGTACCAAACATGATTTAATATTTTTGTCCTCTGAAGATTTCATATAAAGTTATAAGCCAGAAAATAAATCTTTTGATTGAGAAGACAGTCACATTAAAAACAAAGCTAAATTTGTTGCCGCCATGTCAATTCCAACACATAGCGACCCTACAGGACAGAGCAGAACTGCCCTATAGGGTTTCCAAGGAGTGGTTGGTGGACTAAAACCTTCAACTTTTTGCTTAGCCGTCATAGCTCTTAATCATACGCCACCAGGGCTCTGTGACAGTCACATAGTCATAGCAATAATATAACAAATCAGGGTGGAGCCTACCACATGTCTTACCTTTAAGCAAAGACTCCACCCCCCCACTTCAGAAAAAGGCAGATAAAGCAATCCTCCAACACAAAGAACCAACCAAATATTTATTAAGTATCTATAAGCATCAAAACCTGTGTTGCATGCTGCATGGTATATAGCTCTTAACTTTTGTATTAACAAAAGTTAACATAAAAATAGCACGAAATTAGGTATCTAAAAGAAAGTACCATTGTTTTTAATGCTAATTTACTTTCAATATATGAATAGCTTTTGACTTCGCTTTAAAAAAAGCCCTCAAGAGTAGCAAGCTTTAAAGGAATAAATCTACTGGAATGCTTAGAAGACTCTCCAAATAATTAACAACAGCAGTCAGCTCTATGCTAATTGGGTAGGAAAGCTAGGTGCTTAATACCTTTGAACTATTCGAAACTGCAGCTATTTGCCCATTTTTTATCTATAAAAATGGCAATTTCATATGGCTTAATCTAATATCTGGGATGACAGGATATCTACAACAACGAAATATATACAAAGACAGCAAGGAAGAAGAAATCTCTTCTAGAACACAGATCTGGAAATTCTCCAGAGAACTGTAATCTTAAGCTTTAAAATCAGGTAGGATTTGGAAAGGGACAAAGGAGTGATCAGATAGCACGCAGTAGGAAGGGTCAATGAGCAAAGTCATGGAAGCACGACACTCTGTTCATGCAGGGAGCTGGCTCAGCCCAAATATGCTCTGTCAGGGAATTTCAACTTTATTCTACACCAGCCAGAAGTCACTATAGACTTTGGGAAGAAAGGTGACATACAAAGAGTGAATGTTTACATAGGAATTTTATTTTGTTTTACAAAACTCTTTTTTACTTGATTATCTCCATTTCTCTGATAAAACAAATTGTGGCTAAGATGTCAAGTGACTCCAGGATAACACATCTATAAGTCACAAAAACTATCTCAAATTCAGGTCTTCAAGCTCTGGGTCCAATGCCTTCACACTACACCACAAAGAAAAGAATGTCTCAGGAAGAGGAATACAGGCCAGGTAGTGCAGGGTGCATGGAAACAAAGATATACTGAGACAGGGAAACCATTTAGTGGATGAAAATAAAAATTCAAATGTCTCAAAACTGTTATGTTGCACACATGTGATAGCAATTCAGAATGTACCTAGGGGGAAAAACCCTGTTTCAGTCTGAGCTTCCAAAACCCACAAATCTTACCAAAGGGACTGACTACTTTCAATCTCCAACCCCTAAAACTTTATCACAAAAATCTAAAATTGCACTGGACATATTCCTTTAGCTAAGGTATAAAGTTCTATATTCCCTTAGCTAAGGCATAAAGTTAATCACTTTCCTTATGATTAAAGAGAACAGCTACTACTGTACATATGAATCATCAATTACCCTACTTTCAACAAGTAGAAGGTAATTATTTCCAAAACGTCCCATTAAAAAAAAAAATCTAATGAAAATGGAGCATAGGGTCAAAGTTACAGATGTGCAGCGGGCGGGGTGTGACAGCTAGTTGGTAGGAAAGCAACTTGTATGATTAAAATACCTACATGTTTCAAGTTATCTAGATATTTTACTATATAAATGTATTAAAATATTTTAGCCAAAGATTAAATATATAATCAGAATAATTTTGCATAGACTGACAACACCCGCTTACTATAGAGTAAAGAGTTAGCAGCAGATCTGGAACGGCTTCTGAGTTCTGTAGCATTGGTTATACTACTCCAGAGACCCACGGTGGCACTGTAGAAACAGCACTGGGTTTTTACGTCAGACAAAACCAAAACAACACCTGTTGTCACGGAGTCAATTCTAACTCCTGGCCACCCTATGTGTGTCAGTTGTTGTTTGGTGCCCTCAAGTAGATTTCTAACCAGCAATCCATGTGACAGAGCAGAACTGCCCCATGGGGTTTTCTTGGCTGCAATCTTTCTGGAAGCAGATTGCCAGGTCTTTCTCCCATGGAGCCCCTGGGTGAGTTTGAACCGCCAACCTTGCAATAAGCAGCCAAGCGCTTAATAGTTTGTACCACCAGGGCTCCTTGCCAAAGCATAACTATCAAATTCAATTCTACCACCTATTATGTGGCCTGGGTCGAGGTTAAATCAGCATTCTGTGCTTCCCATCATAATGTCCGAAATGGAGATTGGTTTGTTGTGTGAAATAATTGAGATAATTGCTGTAAAGTGCTTGGTTGTTGCTTTTAGTTGCCACAGAGTACATGGCGACCCCAGGTGTGCCAAATAGAACTTGCTCCATAGGGTTTTCAAGGCCATGACTTTTCAGAAGCACTTTGCTAGGCCTGTCTTCTGAGATGCCCCTGGGTGGGCTCCAACTGCAACCCTTTCAACTAGTAGTCAAGTACTAAACCACCTGCACCACCCAAACCACGCAAGAGATGATAGTTCTCCTTCCTCCCCCAATGCTGCTCAGCCAGTAATTTTAACTGTCTTTTTCTATATTCTAAAATGAGCATGAATGCCTTACCCCTAAGATCAGGAATAAGATAAGGATGTCCCCCACCACCACCACCACTACTATTCCACACTGTACTGGAAGTCCCAGCTACTGCAATTAGACAAGCAAAGGAAATAAAAGGTACAGATTGCGAAGAAATAAATTGTCCTTGTTTGCAGGTGATGATTATCATATAGAAAATCTCAAAGAATCGACCAAAAAACACCTCCACAAAATCTAGCCTGACCTAAACTATAATTAGGCAGCCCAACCTGACTAGCCTATTTACAGTCTCTGTTAATTCCACTAATGTGAATACTTCTGCATTTTTGCTACAGAAACACTAACGTGTTTGATTCAACAGTGCTGCCTCACACGCCAACAGGGTTGATGTGAAAGTTGTATAATATACATTATATGTGCTGTATTTCCCTTTCAAAATTTGAAATCTAAACTCCAGTATCCAAATGCACCACCAAGGACTTCAGATAGTGTGCAAAAAAGCCAGCTGCTATCGAATAGGTCCCAACTCATGGCAACCCCATGTGTGTAAACCTAACACTAATATGACATTCTTTTCCCCTTTCTTTATTCCACACAACATACACTGCCCTTTAAATCTGAAAGTCCTGACGCCAGTTTTATTCCAATGTGTGAGTTATGATTTCCAGAGTTACCCTCCAGAAAACCTGGGTTCGGTCTCAGATTGTCTACTGATGATGTACATACCCTTTTGCACATGTTGAGGCCTCAATTTATGCATAAAAATCAAGCAAACACGCTAGAAAAACGCCCCTTTAGAAAACTAAGGTGTCTATAAAGACACCTATTTGAAGTACTATTTGAGGAAGTGGCTAGCTAGCAAAAATTACTTTTATGACATCAAAATCAAAAGTTCTAAGATTCAGTAGAAAATAAAATAAAAACTCTACCAAGTCAACACTGCTTTCCCAGACTCTTTAAGAAATAAAAACAATAAACAGAGGAAAAAAAGATCCACACATACCATATGCCTCATCCAATACCAGCCAAAAATGAAAACTAAACAATTATTCTTAAGTAGTAATGTTTCAATTTCAAACTTACTATGACGTTTAAATTCCTTCTGTAGTTTACTGATCTGGTTGCTTTTTATTCTGTTTCCAGATAGAGTTTTCACTTTCTTTGGTTTCAATGTAGTCTTTAGACTGGGCCCTGCCCTTGCATCTACCACCTGGAAGAAAATACTGAATATTTAATACCATTTTTCAAATGACACCTGTGTATCCCTTCAGGTTAAACCCATACGTATTTGAGAGAGTCAAATTTGAGAAGCACAGTTTTATATTAAGGGTGTTTAAGGGTTCACGTGCACTTTTAATCATCACATGGTATTAAAGAATAAATACTATTTACCATTTTTTCTTTGAAGTAGGTAATAGCAAGAGTTTGCTGGACCAAAAAAAGAAAAAAATGCTAATAGGCTTATGTATGGGATAATTATAACTGGATGTGAAAATGATCCAACTAAGAAAAATCAAGCCTAACATTTCTTCAGGATGATGTTTTGCAGTTTACAAAATCTTTCATATACCTTTGATTTTACCTTCACCACAAATCAATAAAAGGGCTATTTTTGTTACTCCAGTTTTACAGGGAAGGAAAACAAGGCAAAGAGAAATTACGTATTTTGCCTCATTTCGCTAAACTAGTAATTGGGTGAAGGTGGGAGGAGAGGGGAACAAGAGTCACACTGAGATCTTCAGATCCAAGCTTTATGCTCTTTTCACCACATACCCTTAATCCCTAAGGGTCAGTTACATGACTGGAAATAGCATGTTCTCCTACATTTTATCCCCGGCCCCATTGGTCTACTTTCTATGATCCCCTTTCTTATGTATTTATTCACACTATTTGCAGATTTCTAACTTTATGTGAAAAAGGTTGCCACCACTTTCAAAACTACAATTTGAATCTTTTCCAGATAAGGTGTTAAAGAAAACTCACTTTTTATTATTAACAGACCCACAAAAACCTATGATAGTAATATAACACCGTCCCCGAAGAACAGTGGTAGTGGTAAGCCTAGTGTAAAAAAAAAAAAGGCAAAGAAAAATACCCGCTTACTTAAAAACAAATCGGGTAAATTTATAAATCTTCTGCAAGCTAGCATACAGAAAGAAAATTAAGTCCTCACAGTGTTGCTTCATATTTCATGAAAAATTCTAGTGACACGGGAAAAAACAAAACACATATTACGTGTCACTGGGATCTCAACTAGACTTAAATATAGAAAATAACAATAGCTTCTATCTAATAAGAGTGATTACCAGTGTCATACTTTATATCTCATTCAGTTCTCGTAACAGCCCTGTCAGACTGTTATTATCTTTGCATTTTATAAATGTAATCTGCCCAAAGTCCACTGTTAATAAGTGGGGTAAAGGCAGGATTCAAATCCAGGTCCGGCTCCAATGTGCTATATGCTTTTAACGGCCTCAGGGAAATGTCACACCAAGGATACTTTGCTCCCCTACATACCAAAATGTTCAGTGATTATATCTGAGCAACAGCTAGTATTTTTCTTTATTCTTTTGCAGGCTTTTCTACCCTAGGGATATACTGCTTCCTAAATTAGGGGGTAAATTAGTGCGTTTCAAGTATAATAAAGGTATAACTGACTCAACAGCAACAACAATAATAAAAAAAAGAAGAAAGACAACTAACATGATTCCAATTTTTTTTTGAGCCTGCTGGCAGCTTCTTCCATCTTTTCACAAGCAGGACACAGGCATTGCAGATGTCTCCTGAACGGGTCTCATGCAACCTGATAAGAAAACAATCAAGCCTTTATTATTCTCCTTTACCTTACCGAATTCTTGCAAGTACATTTCTTTTCAGAAAAATTATATATGCTTATAATTTATAGATGTAATTTCCAATAATCCTGGATGATCCAATTTCATTGTTACTGTAGTGTTTAAGAAATATAATTAATTTCTAGATCCAATGAAACAATTCCATGAACCGCAGTTTGGTTATTTTAAAACAAGGGATGTTTTTAAAATAAACAGTAAAATATAAGCCTAGAAGAGATACTGGTCACCATGATTTTTAAAACTGCTTTCGAACCCTGAAAATGTGTAGATATTTCATAAGCAACAAAATGCCATTCTTTATGTAAAAAAAAAACAAGTGTATTGTTTAAAAAAAATAAATGTTATTCTAGTTTCACAACAAACAAAAGAAACATTATAATTTTTTTAAGTGACTGTATCTGTGTAGGGCATAAAAAATCTATAGGACTAGTCACCAAACTGTTTAATTATATCTCTGAGGAACTCTCTCTTACCACATTTTCCTCTGTGTTATAAATAAATACAGACAATGGATTATGTATATTATTAGGAAAAAAACATTAAAAGGAAAGCGTGATTTTAAAAGGCAAGGTCAGCATCAGAATTAATAAAAGATCAACCAATGTTTTGATAAGAAAAACAATGTGCTGAAATTTTCTAACATGAGAAATAGTTCAACATTAAACATTTTATCAAAGTGTTTGTTGGAAAGTAAATTCCATTTTTCTAAGCAGAGGTTTACTGCCGAAAGGTAAATGTGAAATGGCATTATGAAATGAAAGCTAACACACCCTGAAAGGTTGCAGGAAAGGGTTAACGCCTTGTTACTACAACCTTCCTCAGCATGTTAGGTTAAAATATATTTTTATTGTTTAGAAAAACAATATAAAGAGAAAACTATTGGAGGATTATAAGTGAGAATAAGGGCAATTTAAAAAAATTCCCTTTGTATATCCTAAAGTTAACAAAAGGGTTTGTTTAAACTACAAAGTGGCTTCACAGTTAACCTGGTAGCTTCCCATAATCCAGAGAAAAAAGAAGGTTGTCAGTATTGTTTGGTAGATTTTAAGGGGCAAGGGCCTTAAACAGCCTAGATTAGAGTAAGTGATTTTAATAAATGTATTAGTACACTGCTCCAATTACCTGGCTTGAAAATACTTCCATATGCTGTGATTTTTTTCACTCTAAGCATGGTACAAACACAAGTTACTCACATCAGATGATCTTACCCAAAACAGCTCTGGAAGTCCTTTTCATAGCGTTTACTGTCAGTGAATCGAGAACTGGAGGACTTAGCTCTGCAAATACAGCAGCCCTCTATACTTCGGTACATCTTTGGCTTGTGAAAACCAAACATCTTTTCTTCTGGGCAATAGTCTGTAAAGCCAAGGGAATTGACACAGCTTTGTTGAGGGTTATACCAAGAAATCATTAAAAAGAGCTGTTCCACCCCGCCCCCCAGCAACTTGGTATTACATGACCATGGCAGACAGGCAGGCTCTGGAGAAGACTACTACTGTATCCACCTCTATTCTTTACACTATCGTGGCAAGTAAATAAGGCAGAATAGCTCAGCTATTCAACCAGGCCTCTATTACCTCTTCTACCCTCCTGAGAGAACATTCATTCTGAAAATGAGGGAAGAGGACTTTTTTTTTTAATCAAGTTTTTAAGTAGAAAATACCTCAAAACTTGCCCCATAACCCTGAACAATGATAAATTCATACACAATCAAAGATGCACACTAAAGTTTAAATAAAGGCACACCTTTTCATTCTGTACCTTTCCATTACTGTGATTCCCCTCTAGGGAAGTTCTGAGACATTTATCATGACCACCACTTGATATTAAGCATACAAGTAGCTCAATCGGTATCAAACCCACACTACTTTGCCCTCTGGGAGATAAGAGGGGATTTCTTCTGTGATAAATGGGAAATTCTAAGCAGGCAAATTCCACCCTAAATTGAAACTGCTGAAAGAAGGGTGTAAATTTCACAAAAATCCAGGGTGAGAATATATGAATAATTCCAATAATTTTAAAGATCCTTAAGACAAATTAAGAGTGAGCTCATGTTGCCTATTGCTCTGCCACTCCAATTTTGGAACTCTTCTGTGAGGCTCTGTCTCTGAGACTATCACTAATAGTGGGAGGCAGATGTTCAAGAAACATAATAGAGTTAAATATAAATTGTGATTTACATGTTCCACCCCCGCCCCCCCCCAAAAATGTCACCACCAAGAAAAGAAAGAAGAAACAGTTCTAAAGCTATATGCAGCAAAAATGAAAAATGTACCTTAGGAGGAATAATTTGAGATATCCAAATAAAAAGCCAACTCCATCAGAACACCTGGACTATGAGAGGTGATAAAAAGGCAACGAACATAGAAACTGAACCCCAATGGACAAGTCCAGAAGGTACGTATGTGTGAGTGCGCATCATATAAAGCATCAATAAGGGAAAATTATTAATACTTATTCGCTTTGTTCCCATAGTTTTTAGGAGTTACAACCACAGAGTATCTTTCTTTTAAAGTCGTTTTATAAATTATGTACATATATATATATATATGAATAAGTATATATACATGAACCAGTAAAACAAAAACTTCAGTATGTCTTTGGAATATCTCTTGCCTGATCTCATTCCATTCCAATTTTGGTTAGTATTCCGGGGCAAGGGGGCAAGTATTAATGGAAGTGATTCAGAGAAGTGACCATACAACTATCCAGGTGGGTTTTTCTGTTTTGTTTTTGAGATGAGTTCTGAAACATGGACAAGGTTTTCTACTTTTTAAGAAAATACTTCATAATATTTTTATTAGTAAATAACTAGCTAAACAAACACTGAGGTTTTCCTTTGCAACGGCGGCAATTATGAATCAAGCATTCATCCTCAGTGTTTTTGTTGCTGAGGGAACAGGGCAAAGGAGGGGGAGGATGCAGGGTAGGAGGGCACTGATGCATTTCAGTAATTACATCTAACACGAAGTTACCTCAGTTTAAGAATTGTTAAAACAAGAAAACAAAATATCCTTAGTTGATTAAGTTAATTATTTACTTCAATGAAATGCATGGGAATTTGATTTTTTTTCCCCCTTAAGGAAAAAAAAAGTGAGTAAAGAACCCTATATATAATAAGAAAAAAATGGACAGTAAATCATCAACTAAAAACAAACAAGAGAACAGCCTCCTGAAGAAAACAATCACGTGTTGCTTTGGAAAAAACAATGTTGTCAAATGGCACAGCATTATAGAAAACAGAGTAGAAGTTACTGCTTTAATTTGTATATTACTGTTCTAAGACAAGAATGTAATATGATTGCCTGTCCTCACACCCATCGTTTGGGTTCCCCAGACTCCCCCTAACCATCTGACATTACCATCAAGAAGGTCAAAAGTCTACAGTTCCTCTTATAGTCTCCAGCTTCATCAATAGCTTTAGAAAATTTCAGCCTCCCTACTCAGCAAGGACAAAGAAGTACAGCAAGAAAAGCCAGTTCAATTCCATTAATACACACACCAAATGCTATTACAACAGATTCCTATCTCACCCCCCCCCACCCCCCTCCCCAAATAAACATGTCATCAAAACTATAGAGCATTCAGATCATGTCTAAGATATGAAACTACCTTCACTGAGGCTGAATTTGACTAGGAAGCCATGGTTTGTGCCAATAATCACGCTTGCAAGCTGTCAAGGAATGCTGTGGCCATAGCTAAACACTGAGGCTTTCTTTTAATCAACAGTAAATCAAGTATTATCTTCAATGTAATTTTGTTGTTGTTAAGTAGGGACCTCCACAAAACGTACCAACCCCTGCAAGACACTATTCTTCAGTTTAAAAACATTCTCCCCTTAGACATCAGGGAAAGTAGGACTATATTGTCTTATGATTCATAATCCTTTCAGTGGTTATGTGACCTTACTCACGTCCTAACAAAATTCTTCTGCCTAAACATAAACCCACTGCCACGGAGTCAATTCAGTTGTAGAACTGCCCCCATAGGGCTTCCAAGGCTATAAATCTTTATGGAAGCAGACTGCCACACCTTTCTCCCAAGGAGAGGCTGGTGGGTTCAAAGTGCCGACCTTTTGGTTAGCAGCACAGCACTTTAACCACTGTACCACCAAAGCTCCGGGTTTCACCCACTTCTAGGCAGTTCTCAGTAATAAATGCAGTGAGGTGGGCAGACACTTGTCCTGATGCAACACACAAGTAGAGAGTGAACCTTTTAATGGATGACTACTTAATAGACCTATTAAACCTTTTCTAAGCTTATCCTTGCACTTAGAGGCACCTGGGAATCTGCAGCTAATACACAGGGGTTTCCTTTTGGGCTTTGTTTACAGCAACCCGGTTACGCACTGGTTGGTGTTTAACCCTTTTGTGCTTTGGAGAGCCCTGAGATTAACTGAAAGCATTTTCACAAAATCTACAGACCCATTAATGTAAAAACAAGTAAAACAAAACAAAAAACCACACCTAATCTCTGGAGAAAAATAAAGGACACAAAATGGCTTCTAAAACAAGTTACTTTCCTTATTTTAAGAGTCGGTGGTGGGTGTGGCACAGCGTGATTTTACACTGGGGATTTCTGCTGTCTCAAGAAACCTGGTGGTTCTTTAGAGTACTTCTTTCCTAGTCCCACATTTGTGCAGTATTAAATGATTCCTCCAGATCAATCCATTTTATTTGTTCAAACAACAAAGCCACCTATTAAACTATTTGTGACTTTTGTATCTATTCTCACAGGCGTCACTTAACTTGGCATTATGCTTTAATAAAAGGAAACTAATGCCATCTGTCCCTAATTGATGAATAGTTACAGACTGAGAGTGGACCCCATACAATCGCACCCTAAGCACGTGTCTGGAGAAAGCAGAAGAAAATTAAACTTTGAAATAAAGCCAAAATTTAGGAAGGACTTAAAATGCTGATTAAAACCCGTCATTTATCTTCTAAAATTAGATAGTGGTGATGGTTCTACAACTCTAAGAATATACTAAACAACAATGAACTGGTGTAAGTAAAAGAGTGAGTTTTATGGTATGTGAATTAGATCCCAGCAAGTCTACAAAAAAAAAAAAAGACTGGGTAAGGAATTGTCTTCTTATCACCTTGACATCTACAATAACGCCTGGTCCATAGTAGGCACTGAATAAACATGTTGATTAAATTTCTCTTAAAACTGTCCCTTGTACAGCACCTTACATTTTAAAAAGCACCTTCACTGACATTATTTGTTTAGCTACTGTCGGCCAAGTCCAGTTGGCCCTCCGTATCAGCGAGTTCTACATTCACGGATTCAACCAACTGTGGATTGAAAATATTCGAGGAAAAAAAAACGATGCGTAGGCACCCCCTGCCATAGCCTCCCACCACTTCAGAGATCCTCAGTCTCTCTCTCTAAAACTTGTTTGAACATCTGAGGTGTACTGTGTAGTTTGGCCTAGGATGGCTGGGTCTGTAATGAGTATGTACGGACATTTTTTTAAACATTATTCCCTAAACAATACAGTATAACAACTATTTACATAGCAATTACTTTTTATTAGGTATTATAAGTAATCTAGAGATGATTTAAAATACTTGGGAGGTTATATGCAAGTACTGTGTCTTTTTATATAAGGGACTTAGGCATCCTCAGATTTTGGTATCCACAAGGGGTCTTGGAAACAATCCCCTGTGAATGCAGAGGGACTACTGTACCTACAAATTTTTTAAATACTCTAATAGTTAAAGACAAATCAACCACACTAAAATTACAGTTCTGATTTAACCGAATCACTCAAAGATTAAAGGTAACAGATAAATCAGCAAAAGCAATGAGAAATAACTGTAACTGAATAAACAAAATCTCTCTCATAAATAGACAAGAAATGCAATTTTTTTTTAAATATAATGATTAATTCCAAACATCTGTTTTGGTTGATTTGTTGGGGTTTCTTCCACTTTAAGGCTGTGAGTTTCATATACATCTAATCATCAACTTAATGAAAGCATGAGGAAAATACAGCTTTGACAGTTGATGAGACTAGGAAAGGGTGGAGAAACCTCTGCCCACAAAGACACAAAAGGGCCAATTCTAACCTAACCTACAGAGATTATGAAGCCAAAGAGCAGGGACCATATCTAATTTTACACACAATTACTGAATGTAATATAAATGTCACAGCAAAACCAATACTGAAAAAAAGGGATGCTATTTTTGAAAACTTTTCCAACAAATAATGTTAAGTATGAAAGATGACCTCTTGATAATTTTAATACCAAACACTTGTTCATTAAGCTCCAACCAGGAAACAGTAAGAACATGCAAATGCAAATTTTAGAGCTTTCAGTACCTTTTTAAATATGGAATTGGAAGAAAGACCTTGAAAAGGTGAAGAACTTAGAGCATTTTGCTATCTTTAAAATCTTATAAGGGTACTGATTTAACACTTAGAAAAATAGAGTGGATCCTACTATGATAATTTTAACATGTTAGGATCACCTTAGTATGTATAATTTGAAAGATAACAAAGATAATAAAACTTCCCCAATTCTACTTTCTAAATTTCTTCTTCTGGGTAGTGAAGGTTTTTTGCATTCAAAAGTACTTCTCAAAATTCAAAATGCCACAGGATTAGATAGGGGATTACTGAAAGAGTAGTAAAGCAACTTTATAGTTAACTTCCCAATTTGTCCATGCCATCTTGGGAACTGAAATTTTGATATGCACAAATTAGGATAGCAACCTCACAAAATATTATTAGGTTCTAATCATCACTTTTTCTTTCCAAATTCAACTTACCTGGACCTTAAAACCACTTACCCTTCTGCCAGTTTGCCCTACTGTGGTGGCCTGCCTGTTGCTATATTACTGAAAGCTAAGCCACCAGTGTTTCATATACCAGCAGAGTCACCTATAGTGAACAGGTTTCAGCAGAGCTTCCAAACAAAGACAAATTAGGAAGACAGGTCTGGCAACATACTTCCAAAAACTAGCCAGTGAAAACCCTATGGACCACAATAGCAAGTCCGATATAGTGCTGGAAGATGCGCACCCTAGGTTGGAAGGCACTCAAAATAACACTGTGGCTGCTACCAGGTCAGGAGCATACCAACGATCATGAAGATCAACATTTCTTTCTGTTGCACTTGGGGTCCCTGTGAGTCACAGTTGACTCACCAGCAACTAACAGACCTTTAAAAAACACAACATATTGAAAGCAACCTAAATGTCCATAAATTTCTAGACTGGTTACATAGAATACTGTTTCAGCCCTTAAAAAGAATGCAGTAGGAACCACTAAGTGTGCAGACAGTGGACTATATTCAAGATATATCGTTCTGTGGAACAGGCAAATGAAATAATAGGTATATGGTATAATCAATCCCATAATGTTTTTAAAATGAGACCTTCAGGTAACCAGACTTTTTAAAAATAGTTTAAAAGCTTACTTTTACTTTATTCCCTTTCTATACTGCTGTTTGAATTTTTTTTTTTTTAAACTAAGAGCATCACGCCCCAGTAACAGTTTTTACCACATACCTTCACTTAACCAAAAGGGGAATCTGAAAAGCCCAAAGAGCTTAAACAACTTCCCCAGATATATAGATGGAAAGATACACACAAGGAAATACACTGTACAGGAGAAGCTAGATAGACCAGTAAAATTAGAATACACATAGCAGAATGGGAAGGAAACTGCAGAGAAGAGACAAGCTAAAGATTTGTAAAGTGGGAAGGAAGCAGTGGTGAACAAAGACAAAAGGAACTAAGGAACCAAAGGCAACTTTGAAGTGAAGGAGATGCATTTCTTTAGAGCTGAACTCTAAATTAGACAGGATGATGGGAAAAGAAAAAATAAACATGAAAAACCATTCTTGATCACAAGTTATAGGGATCCTTGAGTTGCTACAGCATGTGATGCCACTCCTGACAGGATTTTAGTCAATGTTACACTATCTTTAATCACATTTAATGTATGGGATGCAGTAAAGACTAACAATGTAACTGGAGCAACACTCTCCACAAAGGGTCAACAGGACAAAGTGCGTTGTGTTCACTTGCTGCTAAGCCATCTGGCTACAGTGTTCCCCAACAATGAGACATGTTTCCTCAACAACTAAGAAAAGCCAAGGAGCAATTAAACACTATTGTTTCCTCTCACCTACTTCTAGTTATCAGCCCGCATCTCAACATCAAAGATTCTGAATTTACTTATTCAGTTTTAAGGGGCAAATTTAAACTAGTCTTGAGGGAAACTGGGAGCCCTGGTGGTGCAGTGGTTAAGAGCTAGGCTGCTAACCAAAAGGTTTGCAGTTCATATCCACCACCTGCTCTGTTCTACCCTGTCCTATCGGGTGGCTATGAGTCAGAATCAACTCGACGGCAATGCGTTTGTTTTTTTGGAGAACGAGATATCTTGAACATAGCCCACTGTCTGCACATTTAGTGGTTCCTACTGCATCCTTTTTAAGGGCTGAAACAGTATTCTATGTAACCAGTCTGGAAATTCATTGACATTTAGGTTGCTTTCAGTATCTTGAGAAAGGGGAGGTGAATCCCAATTGTTTGCCAACAGGTTCTTCAAACATCCGAGTCTCTGAGAAATTACATGGTAAAAATAACTGTGGCTGCCTAGGAAATCCATATTTGGTAGAAGAGCCTAGAACTCATCCCACAGGAAAGGGGTCTAACTCAGAAATAAATTTTCTTCTGAAAGAGCAAATGTCAAAAATAAAATCACAAATCTAGACCTCTGAGTTCTGAACAGCATACAAAAGGCACTAAGCCCCCAATTTTAGATTAGGTGAGATTCCAGTTATTCATTTACTTTTCAGCAATGGTTATCAGTTAGTAAATGTAACTACAATGAGTCTGGTGAAAAAGGTACTTTGCAACGAGTCAACTTGGAGTCTATTTCTGCTTTTGTCTTTACAACTGAATAGGAAGTCACTTCTAATTTTATTTGCCCCCCTGTAATATCAGGGTGTAATCTCACTTCTACTTTCCAAGGATGCCCTTGAAGCAAAAGTATGAAAATTATCAGTATATGTATACCATTTACTTCCTTGAATTTTAATACTTGCACATTACAGAAAGATAAAACTCTGTTCGTGGACATATCTAACAAATTAAACCAAGTGTAGGTAGCATCTTGTGATGTCTGAAGGTCTTCTAAGCCCTCATCTGTGGGAAAAGAGGAACTTTGCCTTTTCAGGGAGATTTTAAGGTCATGAAACTGGGCCATTTCCTTTATGTGAAGCTGTTCTTCCATTTTCAAGCTTGAGAGAAATGCTAAGAAACGGGGTGTGGCATGTTTCAGGTAAGTTTGGTAGCATATACCTGGTGTGACCCAAACCTCAAGCAAGCTCCTTAATCTACCTAACCCTACTGTTTCCTCATAAAATAGGGATAAATCCAACTTTTCTTAATAATCTGTAATGCACCAACACAAGGACTGGCATATGGTAGGCACTCAGCCCTGACAGTTCTTTTCATGCAAGTTTTTCTTCCTTCTCACATTTCAGGTATTATTTGGATTCCTGTTTTTGGGCAGTCCATTCCTGGGAAGTTAAGGAACACCTTCATTGGTAATTCTCTAGTATTCATGCCCTGGTCCAACGTCTCCCCTTTGCTCCAGATCAATATAGCCAAGAGACCAGGAAACCATCCTAACCCTCTGAAGGCACTTAATTGTTAACCTTCCCCTGTGGTCACCTATCTTGGTTACTATTCATACAGTCACCCAAGAATCTGGCCTCCTCCTTCTCGCCCTCTGCACCACCCCCCACATGGTCCACTGTGTCTTGAGATCCTTTAAGATTGTTTCTTCCTTCATTTTTCTGGTTCACAGGTCCTTCCTCCATGATGGTTAACTCCTGTCAGAGCCTCATAACTGACTGCCCTGCTGCATTCTTCAAACAGGTGATATCTTCCTAAAACACAAATACTAATCACCCTTCCCAAAGTAACACTCGCTTCAGGATCATATCTAAACTCCTTAACAAGGAATTCAAAGTTTTTAAAGATCTGGTGCTGCCTACAAGCTGCTCCCTACTTGGAATTCTGGTATTCCAGGAGTGTCAAAATGACTTTAATAACTAGCCACAGTTCTACCCAGGCTGTTATTCTAAAATGGTCTTCCCTCCATCCCCTTGACCTGGAAATTTTTTTTAACAATTACTTCTTTTTACAAAACCTTTTCTATACCTTTATTAAAACACTGAGCACACAGGATTTCAGGTACCTGTTTGCTGTATTATCTCCTTAGCAGTAAACCGCTGCAGAGCAGGGAACTAAGTCTTGTCATACAACCAGGTACTAACTGTGTATAGTACATAGAAACCAAACGCAATTTATCAACTACCTGAGGAGTGGGGTAGCCACATGATCTGGATAGTATATTTAAGAGCACAAAATGGGAAATGGTGTTCACAATAGGAGTGTATATATAAATTTTTTTTAAAAGACTGATCTGATTTTTTTGAAAGGCATTGTTTTTATTTTAGCATTTAGTCTATTATAGACTTTTGTAGGGAAAAAAATTGGGAGGTTTAAGGATTTCCCAGGAAATATAAACCTAATGAATTATTTTAATTAGAGACCATTAATGGTAAGCAATTAAACACTTTCCTAACAACTGATTTAAAAAATATTTCTTCTTTATTTCAAACAGGAGCCTGGGTGGCGGGGGGGGGGGGGTGGAGGGGAATTAGAGGAGAACAGTATGGGGAGAAATGAGCCTCGAAATGAGAGCTACTTAAGCTCCGTAAGTATTAAATTAACATTAACTAAATTAAAATAACGTTAAACCAAATCAAATTTGTAAAAGGTGAAAACGACTAAATACAAAGCTAGAAATGAATTATTTTAGTTCAACTGTCATTTTGCTACTTGAATACCTAACAGCAAATGTGCTTTTGGCTTCTCTGTTTCTGATGCAAAAAGAAACCCTCTCTACCTCAAAAACAAACTCCCTTCTTTTGGACTAGTTGCATTTCCAGGCTATTTCCATAATACAGAGAAATTTATTTGCAAATTCAATTAAAAAGAAATTCTGAGAGCCAAAATACGAATATTCGCACCTTATAACCAAAACTAGGTGAAGGAAATCCAGGACAATCTCCTGGACAAGAGAAATGTGGAAGTAGCATTTTCTAAAAGGACTTTATGATGTAAAATGGGTGAATCAGAATTGGAAAGACAAGCAGGAACTGACAGGGCAGTGTCTTCCCAGAAGGAGTTTCTGAAGGTGGGGAAGGGGACCAAAGACATTCTTTCCATTCAACATTTCCTTAAAGTCTCCTCAGACAAGGTAAGCAGCCCAGGTCTAAGTTTTGTTTTCCTAAAATGTCTACTTCACAAAGTTGCAAGAGTAACAGACAATGTTTATCAAGCACGTTACTTGCTTACAAACTATTTACAAAACCCTCGGAGACAAGTATTTGCTATTTTACAGATGAGAAAACTGGACCACAGAGAAATTAAGCGATTTATCTAAGATGATTACAACTTTGTAACCCAGACATTCTTAACCTTGGAGACCTCTGAGCAACTAGCTTGGTGACTCAACAAATACGTTTCCTTCCTTCTCAGCCAGCAATTTATTCCTAGCACATCTTGAGGGAAAAAAAGGAAATTTCACATTTTTTTTTTTTGTTGTTGTTTAGCAACCTACCATCTACGTAGCATGGCAGATTAATTTATCTACACTTGTAACAGCTTTATAAAGTTGGTTTAGGTTTCAAATAAGCCCAAGCTTTCCCAAGTGAAAAACTTTTATTTTACATGTAATTGTTATCATATTGCTTTTCTGACATAAATCAGTCCTGCCAGAGTCTGGGCCCCATGAGCCAGGTTTTCCCAGGGCCTGATTTACACCCTGGGAAAAAATGACCACCCAGGTTCCAGATATACATAATTAAGAATACTGTGCAACAAGCAGCCTTGAGGCCTGCTGTCCACCAACGTTCTAAAATATATTGCCTATTTAACTTTTCATCTCCAAACTCCCACAAAAGTAATGTAAAGGGAAATCAGTAGACATCTTGTCTTTGTGAATCTCACACCCTCAACTCAGTTCACTTTATAAATGAAATCTCTGTTGTACATATCATCTATTAAAAAGAATTAAGCTCTATATGATGTATTTGAAATTTCCCAGAATATTGAAATTCTACCCTTAAATCGGCTATAAAGTACTAATTAAGAACAAATCAAAGAATCTCAGTGTATTTGCAAAGCACCTCGTATGCACTTAAAATACAGAGAAATAACTGCCCAAAGGAAAGCCATAAAGTTACTGAATCCAAAGTTTTTAATTTTCTTGACATACTCGCTTTCTATGCAGAAATGTACCATTACTGATATCAGTTGCCTTTCAGTATCTGTAACTTGACCAAACAAAATCTGGGAGAAGCGTGTTTATTTAATAACAATGAAAAAAAGAAAGTACAAAGTGGACTTCAACTTGTATGGATTTTTTGGCGAGTGGGGACAGGGCATTAAAAGATAGAAATATTTTCCAATAATGATCACTTTTAGGTTCTAACCATTAAACATCATTCAAATACAAAAGAAATCAGAAAGAAGCAATAGATATGGTTCTGCTTATCCGATGTCTAGACTAGAGGCAAACCCCAAATTCCAAAGAAGCATCCATGTGTCAAACCAGCATAATTTTAGACCTATGCCTAAGGGTCACTTAAAAAAAAAAAAAAGAGCTTGAAAAGAAAATTTAGGCGGGATAACCGGTGATCAACCCCAGTTCACACGAACTAGGAGCAGGGTTAGCTAGCCTTTATCCTGTGTCACCATCCTGCAGGAGCTTCCTCCCCCAAACCCCACGAAAATCTCCGAAGTGACCAACTCCCTAAGGCCTTACTTCCTCAAGGTCATCCTAAGATAATGCAGTGAATAATCACCAAACTCTGAGTCAGGCACACCTTTAAGGCAAAATAGACCCCCCACCAAAATCATTATATAATACTTTAAATGCTCCCCAAACCAAACTCCCAGACTTTAATTTAGATTGAGCAACCTAATGTGTTCAGTTTTGCAACATAAATTAAAAGGCTTGGCAAGTCTGGCAAACTTCAGTTCAAAAACAGGTGCTTTCTGTGTACTTTTAATGACAAGGTCAGATTAATTTTTTAAATTATTAAAAGGGAAAAGACGTTTTCTTAACCTTCCTTGGGACAACATACGGAATGGGGAGAAAAAAAAATGCTGGGGTAAAGCTGTCTCGGCCAGGGTCCATGTTTAGTTAAGTAGTAATTCCTAATCATCCAAAAGCCTGTAGTAATCTAAAGTCTATTAGACGGCAGAAAGAGAAAACAACAATAAAAATAAAAACCGACTGGGGGTCACAGTTACCAGAACAAACTCTGCACCGTCCTACCTTCCCAGAAACCGAACCCCCCTCCAACCAAAAGAAGCCCTGCCCCGCCCGATTCCCCCTCCCACGAGCAAACACACAAAGAAAACAGCGGCACGCACAATTCGGCCACAGTCCTCACTTCCCTTCGCAGCGACAGCGGGAGCCCCGAAACTTCCCCGCGGTGGTTTTCTGGTGTCGTCGGGGCTGGGTTCCTGTACTTGCGGGCCAGAGCGGGGGGAGGTGCTCGTCGCACTCGCCGGTTTCTCCGAAAGCGGCAAAATGCCCTCCACTCCGGTCCTTCTACGGCCCTGGGGTCTCCCCCAAACTGCGCTTCCCCCTCCGGCACGCGGTGACACTAAGCCAGCAAAGAGAAATGCACCCTGACGAATTTCTTGGTAAATAAGACATCTTGGGTCGAGAAGAAAGTTCCTCCTGAGGGCTGCTCGCCAGCGCGAGGGCGAGGGCAGCGGGAGGTGAGCCGTCGCTCCCCTCCTCCCTCACCTGCGCTGGAACAACGGGCCCCCGCGCCCGCCCCGGCCCGGCGCCTCCCGCAGGCCGCGCCTCCCGCACGCTGCGCTGCCGGGGCTTGTTCCTCCTCATGGCTTTGCCCTGACGTAATTCAAACATGGCAACAGTTCGACTTCAAAGGCGAATCCACAGACCTCCCAGACACACACTCCGGGCTCCGGGTACCGGGCCCACAGCTCCAGGCCACATTCTCCTGGCCCCTCGGTGGCCGCGGCAGCGGGCTCCGGGGTCAGGACGAAGCGCGGGGGGCCGCGAGGGCTCCCAGCTCTCCGACCGCTCGCCCCGAGCGGGGGAAGCACGCCGCCTCCCCGCGCACCAGCATGGCACCTCATACAAGTAGCGCAAAGTTTCCCCACGAGGAACTGAGGGACAAAAGCCCCTCCCGAAGCGCGCCTGAACTTCGGAGGGCCGGGACCCGGGCCGCCCTCGGCCCCGGCGGTCGCCCGGAGAGCCTGCGGGGCCCGCACGGGCACATGCAGCTCTTTGTTTTCTGTCCAGCCGGGCGCTGCCTACGTGCAGCATCAGGGATGTCGGACTGTTTCCCAGGGGCAAGACACTGACAATCGGGCGGGGAAGGCTTCAGACCTCGAGCCCACTAAGTCAGGAGCCTGTCCTCCGGTCCTCTCTGTTGGAAACGGGCCGGTTTAATCAAAGTTTCACAGTGTCCTTGATGAGAAAGGCCCCACACAAGCCGAGAGTTGGCGACTTTCACTCTGCTTTTTAAACTGGCAAGACGCCATCACCAGCAAATCACATTGTCCTGCCGGCCGGACCTACCCGACAGCGACCGCATCTGACTGCTGCTAACAAGGAGCCGGACCTTCAGACCGACGTCCGACTAAAGCCCAGGTCGCAGCCCAAAGCACGTGGTCTGTCATGTTGAGCACAAAAAGCAGTGCCCTCCGGAGTTCACTCACTCCTTCTGCGCAGACAACGCAGCTGCCTCCATCCCCAAGACAACTTAGCTCTAACTGGCCATCTTAAAGCGCACACAGTCGCCCTAGAAAGCCCTAGCCATTGCGCCCACACTACGCTACAGGTGAATAAATTGGTAACACAACTTAAGGCTCCGAAGAAACATCGGACACCAAAAGCTCCATGGGCGCGGTCCGAGCAGAGCAGGCATTGCAAGCTGGGGCTGCTCTCAAGCGCCGCGTGTTGCTCTCATTGTCGCATCCGCATCCCTCTGGAGTTCAGCAAATAACGCCACGCCGCGTGCACTCGCCAAATCCCAGCACTTTTTTTTAGCCCGAAAGGCCGATTTAAACCCCCTCACGCCCGCCTGCTCGGAAGTAGATGGCAACTTAGTTTTCGAGCGAATGGCGTTTATTGTCCACCCTTATCAAAACACACGCAAGGAGCTGCAATAAACTAAAGCACGAGGTTTAACCACGGCGCCCGACCATTACCACGGCTTGCGCCCACGCGGATGCACGACCCCAGTCCCCTCCGCAATTGCCAGCAAGTCGTTTTTCTCTTGGGCCTTTCAGCCATGGAACTCCTTTTAGCCAGAGAACACTGCGACCGAGAAAAGTCATTGTCACCTTCAAAGTGGATCCCTCAACTCCAGCGACTCCTCAGTTATTTCCAGGCTCCACTCACTTTCCCACCCCAAGACTTTCGGTTTCCCTCAAATACCCTCCCCCCCTCCATTAAAAATGCACAGTAAACGTATGCATAGAAAATAATCTGGACTTTGAAGATCACCAAAGCAGCGCTCCCAGCAATGCCATCTCCAAGACAAAACTTCCTGTGTGTGTGTGTACGTTTGTGTATGGAAGGGCTGGGGGAGGTGGATGAGGTAAAAAGAGAGGAAGGAAAAAAAAAAAAAAAAAAACCCTGAAATCAAAGCCTCGTCAAACAGTTTTTCACCAGAGTAATTGTTAGAGTAACTCACCTTCCAAAAGCAGCCGTTTCACTCGCAGAAACGTTCCCGAAGTGCGGAGTGCACGCCAGGCCAGCCCCCCCACGCCAGTCGCTCCCTCCTCCTCAACTGCCTTGTCTAGAAAGATTGTCTCCTGCAGTTCTGCAGTTGCTACCGCTGGCCGGGAAGGTGTAGATTCCGCTTTCCTTCTGCGCACGCGCAGCTCCTAGTGCAAAATTCTCTTGAATCGAACTTATTTGCATGCGGACGCGCGCGCGTCGAGGACTGGGGAGGGGAGTAGGCCGGGCGGCCGCGCGCGCTCCCGAAACTTCTATTGTCCTTTTAAGGGGAGAAGCGCCGCGGCGCGGGAAAAGAGGCGGCCAGAGGGAAACGGGGGCGGGGACTGCTTACTACTGCGGACGTCACATAAACAAACGGCCCCTAGCTGGAGACGACGGCTGAGGGGGAGTGGCGGGATGAGAAAGGCGGAAAGGTTAGCCACGAAGGGAGAACACAGACCCCGTGACGTGCTTTCCACCTAGAGGTTCTGAGGGCGCACTATTTCGCATTGAGAGAAGTTTTTGAAGGCTGTTTCTGTAAACTTTTCACACCTGTGCCCAGTTTTTGGCCTGAGGTGACAAGGAAGGTGGTTTTATAAGCACCCTGG
Organism: Elephas maximus indicus; assembly: GCF_024166365.1. NCBI lineage: Eukaryota > Metazoa > Chordata > Mammalia > Proboscidea > Elephantidae > Elephas > Elephas maximus. The sequence goes on from NC_064822.1 coordinate 89,804,421, forward strand.
CTGAATTCATCTTCTCCCACGTCTCCTGCATTTTCTTTGAAGTTGGGTTTTTGAAGCTTTTTTTTTAATCCTCGGGCCAACAGATTTATTTTTGCTTGCAATTAAAATGGGTCTTTTAATAAAGTCCCATTTTCATACCCTGTCCATTCAGTAACTCCCACCTGCCCTTTTCAAACGGTAACTCCTTTTTTTTTTTTTCCTTCACTTCGGCCATAAGATTTCAAGACTGTGGAGACTAATAGTTATTAATTTCAGTGGCAACAGTGCCGCTTTCTCAAAAACCTAGTCAGTGGAAAGCCAATAATCTAGGGACATGAGTACCTCCTCCAGCTGCCTATAAAGGGTGTTCCACTCACCCAGAAATAATAGCACTGACTGGTAGTCTTAGGAATTGAAAAAATGGCGAGGGAAACATGGAAATTTTCCTTGTGGAATATTTAATAAACCAACAATCTAAACGTTTCTAGCCTCAACAAAAAAAAAAAAAAAAAAACTGAAGTAACTTCTCAGATTAAAAAAAAAAAAACATTGCCATTAAATGAAAAAAGAATGATTGTGATACACCTTTATCCCGGGAACACACTTAACCCCAACAGGCAGAGACCCCGATTTAATGATGCAGGAGGGTGGGGAGAGAGGAAGGATGTTTATCCCAGAAATTTGATATTGGTCCCAAATACAAAAGTGTGAACATCAACCGTAAAACTTAATCATCTGCTGACAAGTTTCACTGCTTTCACTGTAATGTCAACAATATGGATTTAAATAGATACTTGTGAAACGCTAGTTCAACAGCCAATTCCTAGTACACAGTACAAACCCACTTCTGAAGTCTTATTCTGCTTTTAAAAATATTTTTAGTATATTATTCCTGTAACTGTATATTAAAATTATTTTTTAATACCTGTGAAGGAAAAAAAAACTCCTGACACTGCTCCCTAGAATGTGAGGTTTTATTTCTTACTCATTCTTGTATCCTGGTGCCTAAAACAGTGCACAACAGGTAATGGATTCTGAATGATTGGTTGATAAATAATAAATCAATGGATATTTTCAAATTTATTGTAGACTTATCTCAAGCCAAAAGAGTTTGGCTTTAGTTTACAATTTTTGTATTTGACCTAAAATGAGTTTGGAAGTCATAATGATCACCTCAATTGATATAATGCCATCTCTGTCCTTATATAATAAACTTGAATAGGCTGGATAACCATTTCTGGGTTTTCACTGATGGCACACTAGACCCTGAGCATAAAAAATTACCTTCTTTTTAAAGAAAATTTTGAAAGTTCCCCTGAGTTACCTCAAATACATATTTGGTTTATGGCAGATCCTCCAAAAATAATTTCAAATTATACGCCATTTGAGATATGAAAATTGCAAGTATCTTAATAATATTTCTTAAAACTTCTATTATTGCTTACAACAAATATGAAAGTATACCTTGAATGCCTTTTCTCTTGGAAGTTTATGTAAAGAATATATTTTTTAATTCCAAGGATGGAATAGGTTCAAATGTGCAAGCATTGCAGGAATTACAGTGTTTAGAATATACTGTTTAGATAAGAAAGTACCTGGAAGCTCCAGACCTACTGAATTAATACCGTGTAGCAGGATTTCCTTTGCTTTCAAAGTAGAGGTAAAGAAGTAGTCTGGGTAATTTTTGTAAGAAAGGTAGCAACAGAACTCTTAAAGGGAAATTTTAATTCCTTAGTCTTCTTTTTTTTTTAACAACTACCTGGTATTTTTGAACAACCAGGTGCATTCCAAAGGTTCATTACGTTGCTTGAACGTGTTGGTATTACGGCTGGCTTTATCCAGGGCCAATAGCTCATTTATGGGATACTTTTTAAAAATACTGTTACCTAAGAAGCCCAAGTGAATTTTTGAACATTAAAAAAAAAAAAGGAAAGAAAAATATAAATTTGGATTACAGGAGATTGAATTACACCATGCTAAGAAAATATTTGAGTATTTTTAAATACAATAGTGCTATGTTGAACTCACTATGAATTCATAAAAATATTGAAATTAAAAATATACCTAAGTAGCCAGATACTCTGACTAAACCAAATACCTTGCTTATAACATATTGTAGCTCAATGCTTAAACATTCATTCAGCAAACATTTAATTGTAACCATGTGCCAGACAGTGAAACCGTTTTATCTCTGGAGGGGCTCAAGCCACCTCACCTCTCCTAATTTCTTTCTGTGCAATTCTATCTTATTTGCTATTCTTCTTCTGTAAAATTCATTGCTTTCTTTTGAGATTTACTTGCTGTCTGCAACTTTAAAACTTATTATAATATTCTTGTAATAGAGGAAAAATTATATCAAAGATACCCACCCAACCCACTGCCCTCAAGTCGATTCCGACTCATAGCAACCTATATCAAAGATAGAAGAGGACAATTCTTGCTTGGTAATGAAGGATATTATCAGCAGTTAGTAACGTTTGTAATGACAACTCAAGCTAATGATTGTTTTATAAATGAAGTCTAATATCTTCATCCAAGCAGGTACCACATCAAAACATCATTTGTTGAGCCCAGGAAAGAGCTGATTATTATTATTAAACCTTGGGATAAATTCCTTACAGAGTAATAGCTGTAAGACAAAATCAAGAGCTCTTTTCCTCACACCAAAGCAAGTACAATGTTTTGCTACTTATTTGTTTAAATCCTATTGAAGTTCAAATAAGCAAGTGGTCAGAACAAGTCAGATAATTTTACACTATAAGGTATGGAGTTGATTATGTGATCTAAGATATCCCAATCCTCCAACAACCATTGGCAGCTGCCAGAAAAAGCTATTTATTATTTAATTGAAATTGACTTTTCAAGTTTCTGAACTTAATGACTTAATTGACAAAAATTCATTCTTAGAGTAATCTCTTTATTTATCACTATATTATGACATTTGAATAGCATACTTTAAAAAGATAAAATTACAGATAATAAAAATTATTTTATTTCAAGAACATTGACGAACTAGAATGAGTTCATAAGACAGTAAGCCAGGATGATGAAGGAGGCTGGAAACTATAACATAGAAGCAATAATTGAAGGAGGGAGCATGTTTAGTTTGAGCAAGATAGCAATCTTTGACTACCTGAAGGACTGTTATTAGAAGAGTGAATGAATGTGTTCTTTTATGTTTTGGAACGGAATTAGATTTGAAAATCACAAGAAAGTAAATTCTTGCTAAATGTAAAAAAAATTTCAACACAATGATGGTTCAAGATACTTCAAAAGGCAACTCTCCATCACTAATGGTATTTATACCTGTGCACACACATACACACCAACCAAAAAACCAAAACACACATGCACACAAAGCCAAAAATATCTTTCTTCAATAATTCCATTCAATGAATTATATTATTTAGGATACAAAAATAGCTAACCTCTAAACTCCCATCGAATTCTATAAATCTATCATTCCATGAGATAAACAAGTGCCTCAAGTTCAGAAGAGGGATTTATCATCGTGGCTGGAGAGATTAGGAATATCTTTTTGGAGAGGATGGGATTTGACTTTAGACATTCAATCATTCATTCATTCATGCAACAAATATTTACTGAGTATCTACTACCTGCCAGGCTCTGACAATAAAATGTTGAGCAATGAAGAAACAGTCCCTCGTGGAATGTGGCAGGCAAGCATTCCAAATAACCACACAAATATAATTAAGGACTGTGAGAAATAAAAGAAGAAAAAGTCGTGGGAGCCTAACCATGTATAACAAAGGAATTTAATCTAATCTGGAGGCAAGAGAAAACTTCCTTGAGGAAGTGAAGCTGAAATAGTAGGATTAGTTGGAGAACAGGGAGTAGAGTTTATTCAACCAGTGGCAACTCCAGGAACAAGGTCTTAGAGATAGCCAAGTACTCTGGGTGGTAGAGAAAGATATGATTAGGAGAAGAATCACGTCTTTGAATAAAAGTCATAAGTGAGTACTGTCTGAGAGAAAAGATGATGTTTCAGGTAACTAAAAGGGAATGCCCAGCAGGTGGTTGCAGAATGAGAGAAATCAGCACTTAAGTCTTACGGATCTGGGAGTTACCTACACTGAATTAGAAATAATTTCACTACCTCAGAGACAAACCCTTATGATTAGGCTACAATTGGTTTAATCAATATATATCTCTTCTATGAAAATTTAGTTTTCTATATGTCAATAAGAAATTAATCTCTGAACCACAGAGTCCACTTCCTAGAAGAATCCCTGTTCTAATTATTCAAGTCATTACTGAAGCCAAGTATGCCACCTCATCAACAGATGAGCAAGTGAGCAAGTGGAAACAAATGGTAAAGAAAGCCAAAGATACATGTTGGGTTGCTATTTTTAATAGCTCTGGGAATACAATATCTAGGAGTCTAGAAGAATTTAATATTTTGCTGACTGTTAATTTTTAAAATGTTATGTGTATATGTATGAGAATTTGAATTATTGTACATTAGTACACAAAAAAAATTAGAACAGAAAATAAGCGTTGTTGGTTCCAAGGTTTCAGATGATAGATGCATAAATTACTATATCCTGATATACTGTCAGTTTAGCAGTGCTTTAGTGTTCCAGAAATGGGAACACAAAGTAAAGCAGATCAAACAGAGGTAATCGGTACACTACCATATCGCCTTTCTGGCAATAGTTGGAAAAGATGGTATTATCAGATAGTAAAGATATATACCATCTTACTAGCAGCTAAGTTTTAGTATGGGAACATATTTTAAGTTTCTCTACAGGAACAGGATTAGAAAACATATCCTCAGGTTGTGCTGAAAAAGAAAATGGGAAGGGGTATGTAAATAATCAATTTGTTGACAACTAAAACTCTAATGTCAATAATTTAACCTATACCCAAGCTGGGAGCCCTGGTGGCACAGTGATTAAGAGCTTGGCTGCTAACCAAAAGGTTGGCAGTTTGAATCCACCAAACACTCCCTGGAAACCCTATGGGGCAGTTCTATTCTGTCCTGTAGGATCACTATGAGTCGGAATAACTTGACAGCAATGAGTACACCTAAGCTGATACTTTACAAGGTAAGATTTTATGAAAGAGAATAAAGGACTCTTAACATCTTTAAAATGATCTCTAAAAGATGTCTCTGAAAAAAATTCTTTAAAATTTCATGTTCTGTTGTTTTTCCCAATGCAGGACAGTTGCCAGTCATGCTAGAATGAATTTCAGATACTAAATATTTTTTGGTCAAAATTCTTGATGTGGAAAATTGAGTATAAACAAAAGATATTTCTGTTACTTTTTTACCATAATGATGTAATATAATCAAAAGAAAATTTATTAATTTCCCTCTATTTTTGGCATATCATGAATACTATTAAAAAAAGAATGTTATAGTTAAAAGCTGAAATTCAAAATATCAAATGTTTTTATAATCGAGTGAGAGAACTCAAAAGACTTAAAAGATTAATAAATTTAGATTAAAAATTTTTAGTTTTTACAATGAGGAAGAAGGTCAAACTGAAAAAAATTTGCAAAGGAAGACACTGAGTTGTACAAGAAAAAGGGCAACTAAGATAGCTGCTATAACATATACAAGCAACAACAGTAATAACAATAATTTGGGAATAGATACATAGGCAAATACGTATGCTAAATAGGCAAGAGGGATTGTATAGTAGTACACCTGTGTACATATATAGGTGTGGTTGTGGATATTTCTATATACATATTTGTAAATGCTGCATGTATACTCATACATACAAGCATACAGGAGACACAGTTAGAGAATTACTTAGACGTTGGGACTGAACTATTGGACACGAAAGCTAAGGACCATAGTCTCGGAGGACATCTAGGTCATTTGGCAAAACACAGTTTATAAAGATAATGTTCTACATCCTGGCCCGGTGAGTGGGATCTGGAATCTTAAAAACTTGCCAGCGGCCATCTAAGAAGCAACTATTGGTTCCTTCCCACGTGGAGCAAAGGAGAACAAAGAAAACTGAAGACTCAAGAAAATAATTAGTCCAAAGTACTAATGGTCCACATGAACTACAACCTTCTCTAACCTGAGACCAGAAGAACTAGGTGGTACCCGGCTACCACTACCGACCACTCTGATCAGGGTCACAAAAGAAGGTCCCAGCTAGAATGGGTAAAAAACGTGGAACAAAATTAAAAACAAACAAACACAGACTTATTGTTCTTAAAGAAACTGGAGGAACCCTCAAGAGTAATGCCCTAAGACAACAGTCTTACTTGAAACTATAGACACTCCCAGAGACGACCTTTTGCCCAAATAATAGACAGGGGTATTAAATAAACGATAATGTCTGTGAAGAATGTACTTCAAACATGAGACCAAAACAGCAGTATTTGTACAAAACCGAAGATGAGAAGACAGGGAGGGACAGGGAAACCGGACTAATAGAAACAGGGAACCCAGGGAGGAAATGTGGAGAGTGCTAACATATTGTGGAGATTGCGAGCAATGTCACGAAACAATTTGTGTAAGAATCATAGATTGGAAAATTAGTTTGCTATGTGAACTTTCACTTAAAGCACGATAAAATGTTAAAATAATAAAAATAAAATTGAGACAGTATTAAAATAATTTTAAAAATTTACAAAATAAAGGTATAATTTCTTAAGATGAATAAAGATATGAAAAGTTAGTTCACCCAAAAGAATACAAATGGAAATAAGCATATGGAGAGATGCTGAACTTTATTCAAAATAACTTTTATGATGATTAAGTTATTTATAAACTTTAAAATAATAAGTTTTCCCATAATTTTTAAATGTAAATTGAATCAACCACTCTTTAACCAAGATTTGATAATTAATAAATGTGTTTGTTAATACTTGCGGTTGATGGTAGTGTAGGAAAAGAGAAATTTTCATACTCTATTAGTAGGAGTATAAATTATTCATTCCTTTCCAGTAGCAATTTAACATACATCGAAATTTAAAACCACTTGTTTGGTTCCACTTCTGAGAATTTCCCCTAAGATATATTTGCACAAAGGCACAAAAGTATATGTGTAAGGATATTCACCCCAGAATTATTCCTAATAGAAATTAAAAGTAGAAACAACATGTTTTAGTTATCTAGTGTTGCTTTAACAAAAATACCGCAAATAACAAACAGAAACTTATTTTTTTCACAGTTTTGGAGGCTAGAAGTCTGGATTCAGGGTGCCAGCTCAAAGGGAAGGCCTTCTCCGTTAGCTCTGGACGAAGGTCCTTGTCTCTTTTGAGCTTCTGCTCCTGGACAATCTTCATTTGGCTTGGCATCTCTCTTCCCCCATCTCTGCTTCTTTCAATTGCTTGTTTAATCTCTTTTATACCTCAAAAGAGATTGACTCAAAACACACTAATCCCGTCTCATTAACATAACAAAGACAACCCATTCTCAAATGCGATTATAACCACAGGCATCCAAAACCAAACCCCTTGCTGTTCAGTCAATTCCACCTCACAGCAACCCTATAGGACAGAGTAGAACTGCCCCATAGAGTTCCCAAGGAGACCCTGGTGGATTCAAATTGCAGACCTTTCAGTTGGCAGCCTGTAGCACTTAACCACTATGGCCACCAGCGTTTCCAAACCACGGGCATAGTGGTTAGGATTTATAACACATATTTTTGGGGGACATATTTCAATCCATAACACAATCCAAATGTTATCAATAGGGAACTGGTTTAATAAATGATGGAACATCCATAAAATGGAATTCTATGCTGCTATTATGAGGTTGGAAACCCTGGTGGCACAGTGGTTGAAATATATAGCTGCTAATCAAAAGGTTGGCAGTTGGAGTTCACCAGGTGCTCCTTGGAAACCTTATGGGGCAGTTCTACTCTGTCCTATAGGGTTGCTATGAGTTGGAATCCATGCTATGCAAGTGGTCTTTTTTTGGATTATGAGGTTTGTGGAGCTCTGGTGGTGCAGTAGTTAAGAGCTATGGTGAGCTACCTCTGGTAACCAAAAGGTCTGCGGTTTAAATCCACCAGCCGCTCCTTGGAAACTCTATGGGGCAGTTCTACTCTGTGCTATAGGGTCGCTATGAGTCAGAATCGGCAAGTTTCATTTGGTTTTTATTATTTTTTTATATATTGACATTGTTGTTATGTGCCATCCAGTCAGATCCAACTCACAGCAACCCTATAGCACAGAGTAAAGCTGCCCCATAGGGTTTCCAAACAGCAGCTCGTGGATTTATACTGCCAACTTTTTGGTTAGCAGCCCAGCTCTTAACCATTGTGCCACCAGAGCTCCATATATTGATATAGAAAGATGTTAACAATGCATTCATTCACCAAAACTAAACCCAGTGCCATCGAGTCGATTCCAACTCATAGCGACCCTATAGGACAGAGTAGAACTGCCCCCCGTAGAATTTCCAAGGAGTGCCTGGCGGATTTGAACTGCCGACCCTTTGGTGAGCAGCCGTAGCACTTAACCACTATGCCACCAGAGTTTCCAACAATGCATTAAGTGCATAAAAAGTAAGTCACAGAACAGTAGGTGAAGTATGGTTTCATTCAAGGGGTGAAAAAAGAATATACCACATATATTTGTACATGCATAAAAAAGTGATTGCAAGGAGATATACCACAATTACCTCTGAGGAAGGAATAGAAGTGAGAAAGGATGTGGAGGAGAGATTTTTAATTTTATATAATTTTGTCCTCTTTGAAACCTTATAAGCATCAATTACTTTTATCATATAAAATATTTTAAATGACAAAAATACATTAGGAATACAAGCACCATTACTAAAAAGAAGTGTCTATTAGTTTAACAAACGAATTATTGAGGCTAGAAAGTTAGCTTTCTGAACCCAAGATCCATATCTGGTTTGGCTTTAAATCTTCAAAAGTACTTTGTATGAATACATACATATAATTAGATATAAAACTGTGGGCATAAATGCTCTTCTTTCTTTCCTCTATCTAGAATTACCTTTCCCTTCATCTCTACCTATCTTTTGAGGCCTGACTCAAATGCCAGCACAGATTCAGATGCAATCATCAGTTATTGATTGCCAGCTCCGGATCAAGATTTATACTATGAGCTTCTACATATTTTATCCTACCTTCATTGTTTAAAACCTTCACAATAATCCTGTGACATAGATTTGAGTCTTTCTCATTTATGTATGAAAAAAATGACCCTTAGCCATCATGAGGCTAGTTCGGTATCACATGTGTCATAATAAATGGTGCAGATAGGATAAGAAACCAGGTCTCTTGAGTGCAAATTCCCAGTTTCTTCCACTTTACTCCTTCATGGACTTCTGCTCTCAAACAAGAAGCAATATTTTCCTCCTGAGTTCCCCTAGAACTTTGCCAGTGCCTCTTTATGTCTGTCAGTTTCTTCTTTATATTTTAGTTATGCATGGACACCCTTGTGTCTCTATATGAGAATGAGAGCTGAATCCAACAGTTGCAATTATTTGAAGGCATGAAAATCACCTGTGAACTTTAAAAAAATGTTCTTGCCAGAGACTAAATCAGAATTTCTGCACTTGGTGCCTGATTATCTGCATATCTAAAAGCCTGATTCTGGTGCACGCCAAGGGTTGAGAACTGCTAGCCTCATCCAAGTCTGATTCATCTTTGAGTTTGCATGGTTCGGTGCAATGAATTAATTAATATGGACCTTCTCCATAGCCTCTGTGACTCACACAGAATGAGTGGGACTATGCAAATAAGTATATGGAACCTTAACGAAGGGGTTGGGCAGTTTTGACATCCCAGTAGGCTTAAAATGAGCCATCCCAGAGGCAGGGGGAAAGTATCTCACTACCAAAAACAAAGAAGAGCCAGGAGTGGAGCATTTTCTTTGGACCTGGAATACCTGTCCTGAGAAGCTCCTGGAATCAGGACACTGAGTAGAAGCTGTAACAGGGAAGACTGAAAGAGAGAGCTGAAACACTGAAGACTGTGAGAAGCAGCAGCAGAAAAACGGAGGCAACAGAAACCAGGAGACCAATAGGAGAATTCGAGGTGGCCTTCCTGGCCCACAGAGCAAGAAAGATGAGTGCATTTGGGCAAGAGGTTTTCTGGCAGAGCTAAAAAAGCTTTGTAACACTTGCCCAAGCAGGGCGAAGTCCGAGGGGGCAGAGAGAATGTGCCTGCAGGCACAGCTGAGAAGAGGTTTTCCTGATCAAAGAAGTGTATCCTGAGCATTCCTGAACCTGAATTGTAATCTGTTACTTCCCTAGAACACCCCACAATCGTGAGTATAGTCTGTGAGTTCTGTGTGGCTGTGGCAAAAAATTATTGAATGCAGCAGAAAAGTAGAGAGTGCCTTGGGAGGGATCGATGGTGTCAGAACTGCTAAAGATGGCGGAGAGAGGAGGTATGCCTGACCTCCTTCTCATAACAAACAGCCTCGGGCTGTTGATCTTGATTCTTCTTTCCCTTTGTGAAGTTAGACAAGGAGGTCAGACGCTCCTGCCATGCCATTTTTACACTTGCACAAGGCAGTTGCCTAATAAATGTTTGCTAAATGACTCATAATCATTAATGATTTCTGTAAATCCAAATATGAAATCAGAGCTACCCCTACTGTAAGAAAAACCCAGGCCATTGGGAGATATGGACTCTGCGAAGATCAGGCAGCTTAAACTTTAGGAAGACAGTGGACAAAAACGGCAAAAAGTAAAAGAAGGGGGGACAAAGTGGTGCCTTTCAGTTGGTTCAAAAACATACCTGAGATATCAACAAAGAAACAGCCATAAAGAATGAGGAAAACATGTTGCTGTTTTATGAGGGCTCTTCTCTTTCTTTTCCTTTGACAAGCATCTTTATTTTATCCAGATCACACCTGCATAAAAATGTTTATTCTATATTAGAAAGATAGAGTTTGCCTTGGCTCCCCCAAATTCCCTGGGAGTTGTAGGATAGCAAAAAAAAAAAAAAAAAACTAGATTGTGCTGCCAGGGCTTTGAAAAAGAATGAGTTTATGTGTGTTGGGGAAGGGGACTTAAGGGGACCACAGCAGGAATGTGGTTGAACAGGACTGACTACATATACACCATGCAGTATGGTGTTCCTCACTGAGCAATTGCCCATTAAGGGAGCCAATTTGTGCTGTTATCTCTGCTTCCTTAAAAAAAAAAATCCCAGGGACTGCAACAAATGTCACAAAACAATTTGTGTTTAAATTGTTGAAAGAGAAACTAATTTGTTCTGTTAAGTTTCATCTAAAGCAAAAAAGAAAAAACTCCCCAGCTAATTTTACAACAACACAGATTTTAAATAACAGTATATGAATTTGGTCATCTACTTGGAGTTTGTTGCACTTCTATTTGTCCTAAAATAGACTTCTCTTATTACATAGGGATAACAGAACCTAAAACCCGAATCAAACCCATTGCCTTCAAGTCAATTCCGATTCATAGTGACCCTGTAGGACAGAGTAGAAGTGCCCCACAGAGTTTCCAAGTGGCACCTGGTGGATTCGAACTGCAGACCTTTTGGTTAGCAACCGTAGCACTTAAACACTATACCACCAGGATTTCGTAGATAGGACTAGAAAACAAAAAATAGTATGGTGAGGAGTGTGCTACTTAGTTCAATCAGATATGGAGATGAAACAGGTGACTCCTGTCTGGAGGCAGGATGAAAAAGCAGGAAGAGACAGGAACTAGTTGAATGGACACAGGGAACCTGGTGTGGAAAGGGGGAGTGTGCTCTCACATTGTGGGGAATGCAACCAATGTCACAAAAAAATGTATGTATAAATTTTTCTATGGAAAATTAACTTGAGCTGTAAACTTTCACCTAAAGCAGAATTAAAAAAAAAAAAACATTATGGTAACAGCCTTCAATAGGAAGTTGCATTGGTCATAGATTAGCAATATAAACTGTACACTAAATATCTGCTGTGCTTTTGGTTTAGAGTATAGTAGCTTTACAGCGCGGTTAGGAATTTCCAAATCCCTTTACATTCTCTTATAACAGTTACAATATTACATTTATTTGGGTGCTATATTATTTTTTTTATATTATTTTAGTAACGTGTGTCCCCCACCAGACTCCATGACTTCACAGCAGCCATGTTTGTGTATTCTCCACCGTATCTTCAGTTTCTATAATCACTCAATAAATACCTGTTAAATTTCATGAATGAGTAAATTCTAAGATTGTATACAGCTTATCATTTATTTTGATGTCTTTAATTTTAAAAGCATCTTGGACGTATAAATTTTCAATTATACTTATCTTTGATCTACCTAATATGTCATACAAATCTCAAAATTATCTCTAAAGCCAAAGAGAATGAGCAAAATAAGTATCTTATACAAAGAAAAAATAAAAAGCACAGATGTCACATTCAAGACTAAAGCACACCTGATCCAAGCCATGGTGTTTTCAGTTGCCTTATATGTATGCGAAAGCTGGACACGAACAGGAAGACCAAAAGAAGAATTGACACCTTTGAATTACGGTGTTGGCAAAGAATATTGAATATATACCACGGTGTCTCAGTCATCTCGTGCTGCTGTAACAGAAATACCACAAGCAGATGGCTTTAACAAAGAGAAATTTATTCCTTCATAGTAAAGTAGGCTAAAAGTCCAGATTCAGGGTTTCAGCCCCAGAGAAAGACTTTCTCTCTCAGTCAGCCTTCTCATCAATCTTCATCCAGACTAGGAGTTTCTCTGTGCAAAGAGAGGCGCTCTGCTCTCAGCACTGCTTTCTTGGCGGTATGAGGTCCCTTTGTCTCTCTGTTCCCTTCTCTTCTATTTATCCCACCTCAAGACAAAATCAAAAGAGATTGCCTCAAGACAAAATCCAATCTTATAGATTGAGTCCTGCCTCACTAACACAACTGCCACCCATTCCCCCCTCATTAACATCACAGAGGCAGGATTTACAACACATAGGAAAATCACACAATATAGGGAATCATGGTCCAGCCAACTGATACACACATTTTTTGGAGGACATAATTCAATCCGTGACACATGGACTGCCAAAAGAATGAAAAAATCTGTCCTGGAAGAAATACAGCCAGAATGCTCCTTAGAAGCAAGAATTACGAGACTACATCTCACACACTTTGGACGTGTTATCAGGAAGGATCAGTCCCTAGAGGACATCATGCTCTGTAGAGGGTCAGCAAAAAAGAGGAGACCCTCAATGAGATGGATTGACAGTGGCTGTAACAATGGGCCAAGCATAATAACAACTGTCAGGCTGGCACAGGACCAGGCAATATTTCTTCCTTTTGTGCATAGGGTCGCTATGAGTCAGACCAGACTTGACGGCACCTAACAGCAACAGTTTAGATGAACCGAGATTGAGAAAACTGGGAAACAGGTTTAGGGAAGATGATTATATGTGATTTGGGGAAGGGGAGACAGTAGGAGCTAGAAAGGTCAAGGGAAGTTTTTGTGTGTAAGTTTTGCTTTAGTGTGTGAATAACTTAAGCACACTTATAAACTTTGATTCAGTGTCATATTTTATGCTGCATAGTAGGCATTCAATAAATATTTGCTAAATACATAGAAAGAGTCAGTCGACTGATAAAGCAAAGTCCTGAGGTAAAAAATGTGGAGTCAACTCAGGAGCAAAGGTGGATGTATTTGGTCTTGAGCAGAAGAAGGACACCTCATCTTCTGAGATTCATGGGAAGGCTGTGGCCATGGTGAAGATGAAGCCAGATTTTTAGGTGAGGAGGGAGCTGAGGTAAGTTTTGCTTGATGGTCTTGATTTTCTCAATGAAATTGAAGCAAGATAGTCTATTTAAGAATGAAGGTCAAGTGTTCGAGAAGAATTATGAGGGAACCATTTCTGTGTAGAACTGGAGAGAGTACCAACAAAGGATAAATAAAACGGTTGTTGATCAAGATTGAGGGCTTTGTTAAGATTGGTCATCATAAACCATTGCAGGGTGATCTGCAATTGCCTAATTTTTTTCCTTCCTAGCAGGACTTAGGAGCTCCAGAGATGATAGATTACCAGATAGGTGGGAGAGAGAACATGGATGCAAAGGAGTGAAAGATGTTGGAGAAAGCTATTTAGACAATCAACCATGTTGGTTAGAATTAAGAACATAAGAAAGATGGGGCAGTGTGGTAGGCTGAATAATGACCCCTCAAAATATCTACATCTTAATCCATGGACTGTTAAGGTTTATATGACTAAAAGGATTTCGCAGATGTGGTTAAATTAAGGATTTTGAGATGGGGAAATTATCCTGGATTATCTGGGTGGGCTCGAAATATTATCAAAAATGCCCTTATAAGAGGGAGGCAGAGGGAGATTTTTCTACAGGAGACAGAGATGGCCATGTGACTATGACAGTGGAAGTGGAGATTGGAGTGGCGCACTCTGACGACTGAGGAAGGGGCTACAACCTAAGGAATACAGGAGGCCGATAAAACTGAAAAAGGTAAAGAAATGGATTCTTTCCTCTCACAGCCTCCAGAAGGAACCAGCCATGCATGACCTGTATCCTCTTGACTTTAGCCTAGTGAAATGATTTTGAATTTCTGACCTCCAGAACTATGAGAATAAATTTGTGTTGTTTTAAGCCACTATATTTGTGGGAACTTGTTAAAGCCACAATAGGAAACTAATATAGGTAGGAACAGAAGGTTTGTCAGAAAAACTGGACCTTGGAGAAAACATCAGACGTTTATAAGCAAAGAGGAGGGGATGGAGAAATGGGTAATAAAAAATCCAGAAAAGGAGATGATGACAATGCCCAGCATGCTCAGGCAACCTGGAGACTAGTTTGTTAGAACAAAAGATGTGTGCTGCTGAGTAGATTTTGACTCATAGTGACCCTATAGGACAGAGTAGAACTGCCCCATAGGGTTTTCTGGACTGATCTTTATGGGAGCAGATGGCCAGGTCTTTTCTCCAAGAGAGTGGCTGGTGGATTCGAACCACGGACCTTTCCATTAGTAGACTATTGTTTTAACAGTTGTATCACCAGGGCTCCTTAGAACAAAAGATAGTGGTGGGGAATAAGGCTAATTGGTAAAAAAAAAAAAAATTGGTAGGGCGTACCAAATTGCTGGGGACCTAGATTGCCTCCCTTAAGAGTTAGGCTTTGCCCTGCAGCTTTTGGGAAGCAATTCAAGGAAGATGAACTTGGACATGATTTATAAAATCCTTTGGAGCAGGGAAACTGTTAACAACCGAATTGTGTCCTCCCAAAATTTGTGTTGGAATCCTAATCCCTATACCTGTGAATATAATCCCATTTGGAAATAGTACTTTGTTTGTTATGTTAATGAGGCCATAAGGGTATGTTTTACACCTAATCATTTTGACATAAAAAAAATAGCAGATTAGGCACAGAAGCAAGTGCAAAAGGAAAAAGATGCCACCTGGAGATCACCAAGGAACCAAGGGATGCGGAGAAGAATGCTAGAGAAGCTGAGACAAGATTTTCCCCCAGAGTCAACAGAGAGCCTTCTCCTAGAGCCAGCGCCCTGAATTTGGACATCTAGCCTCCCAAACTATGAAAAAATAAATTTCTGTTGGTTAAAGCCATCCACTTGTTATATTTCTGTTGCAGGAGCACTAGGAAACAAAGAGATACTTCAAACAGGAAAACTAGCTTTCAGTTATACATGTATTGGATGATAAGATCCTGGACTAGTGGTAGTGGCAATGGAAATAAAGAATGAATAACCTCCCCCCACCCAAAAAAAAAATTACAGAAACTTAGCAGCATTTGGTGACTGGCTGATGTGTAGGGGAAAAGAAAAGAAGGGGTCCAAAGTTCTAGCTTGGAGGCAGCAGTTTTCTAACTACTCAGCCACACTTTTGCCGTGATAGCACAAACATTTCTACCAGGTGGTGGGGTTTAGGGATGCAATGTGTAGCAGTGTAACAAAGGTCTGCATACGGATCACCAAGGACCTTGGCCCTATAGGTATGATGCTTTAGGTAAAAGTAATCCGAATGGAAGTGTTACCCTGGCTGTTATAGAAAGCAGTCTGTTACCTAAGAAATGCATAATCAGTCACAGGAGAAGGAAAGGAGCAAGAAATGATGTGAGAAAATTATCTGAAACATGAGAGAATTGCCACCTCCTTCTGGGCAGTGACATGCTGACTGGCTAATGCACTTGCTTTAATCAATTGAAATGTAAGCAATTAGTGTAACCTTGAGTGCAGATTTACAAGCTTTCTACATTTGACAGAAGATTTCCTTCTCTGGATTGGTGTTTTCCTGAGTTTCATTTCTATTTTTAGGTTTGGGTTTCTTCCTAAGTGACACATGGGTACTACCTGTAAATTATAAGCTTAGCATTTTGGCAACTGTCATAACGAAAATCTGAAGCATGAAAATTAAAAACCCGGCCTGGCCAGGTTTTAAATTGAATCTGGATGCACTTCACTTGCTCTGTTAGACTGGTAAACTGTTGCCAACAGAAACTTAAAGAAGCACTTTCTGCAATTAATATGTTAACTATCATTAATGGTTTTGTTTTCTCTAGACAAGCCAACAGAATTAACATTAGTCCTTAGTCTTGATAAACTGGTTCTGAGAAATGAAAAGAACTGGAGTTCAGAAGAGAGAATATGGCCAGGCAGTGAATCTAGCTGCTGAATGATTTTGGCCCCACCAAGGTGAATTAAAACCTTGAACTTAGAAGCCAATATGACAAGACTTTATTTAATGTGTCAGAAATGATTGGTGACACAAGCATTAGAGCTTCAAGTACAAATCTTCCTCAACAACGCAGAGCATTTTCTGCAGCCCCTAGAGCAGCAAGCCTCCTGAGTTTACCCACCACACCCCAGCTCTCCAGATCAGGGCTTCAACTGCTCTGAAAAGACCCTTTCAAAACCTCACTTGATTCCGAATACTTCCTCAGACTGTCTATGAAGCACTTTTGGACGTTTAACTGCAGCTAGAGCGGTTTTTTTTTTGGGTTACAGCCAGCAGTGTTAGGGAAGGAATTAATGTTTGATATTGGTCCCTATTATGTGATATGCAGGTGACACAACCTTGCTTGCTGAAAGTGAGAAGGACCTTGAAGCACTTACTAATGAAGATCAAAGACCACAGCCTTCAGTATGGACTGCACCTCAACATAAAGAAAACAAAAATCCTCACAACTGGACCCATGAGCAACATCATGATAAATGGAGAAAAGATTGAAGTTGTCAAAGATTTCATTTTACTTGGATCCACAATCAACAGCCATGGAAGCAGCAGTCAAGAAACCAAAAGACGCTTTGCACTGGGCAAATCTGCTGCAAAGGACCTCTTCAAAGTGTTGAAGAGTAAAGATGTCACCCTGAAGACTAAGGTGCGCCTGACCCAAACCATGGTATTTTGGATCACATCATATGCATGTGAAAGCTGGACAATGAATAAGAAAGACCAAAGAAGAGTTGACACCTTTGAATTGTGGTGTTGGCGAAGAATATTGAATATACCATGCACTGCCAAAAGAATGAACAAATCTGTCTTGGAAGAAGTGTGGCCAAAATGCTCCTTAGAGGCAAGGATGGCGAGACGTCTTACATACTTTGGACATGTTGTCAGGAGGGATCAGTCCCTGGAGAAGGACATGATGCTTGGGAGAGTACAGGGTCAGCAGAAAAGAGGAAGAACCTCAACAAGGTGGATTGACACATTGGCTGGGACAATGAGCTCAAGCATAACAATGATTGTAAGGATGGCGCAGGATGGGGCTGTGTTTTTGTTCTGTTGTGCATAGGGTGGCTATGAGTCAGAACTGACTCCACGGCACCTAACAACAACAACAATGCAAAGCACTGGGCACTTTCTGTTTCTTAATCCTCAGGCTGTCCCTGTGAGCTAAGCATTGTTATTACCAGAGGCACTTTATCACTGAGGAAAATGAGCTTCAGAAAAATGAAGTAACATGCCCTGGTCTCACAGCTAGTCAGTGATAGAAATGAGATTTGTGCCCTAGTCCCTCTGAATCCAAGTATTGTACTCTTAATTAAACTGTATTGTAAACTCTCATTTTATCTACTCAGTTTCTGTAGGGTAATTTCCTGAGAAAGGGATGCCCCTTTCTTTGTTCGTTTACCATTAAGCAGTAGTAGTTTTTTTTTTTTTTAGTATATAGGAGTCCTACAATTTAACTACACAGTGGGCATTTTCCAAGACATTTGTTTACATAGTACAAATGAGAAAAATCCACTTAGGCCTGTGAACTGTTCTTACAGTTTCCAAAGAGCACTGCCCATCTTCTGTTTTTAATCCCATGGTGTGGTAGAAGAGGAATGGGCCATTCAACACCTGAAGCACTTCCGTTGGGGGATGCAGGCAGGCAGGGCAGTCTTGATCACCTGCTGGGTAGGAGGTGGGGTCACTGGCTCACAAGGTCCTGATCTCAGGAATAATACAATGAGCTGCCAGTTCCCTTCTAACACCAACAATAATGCAACCCACAGCAACACAGCTTTACCATTTTCAAGGGGATCTCCTGTCCGTTATCTCATCCAAACTTCAAATATGATTCTCAGAAAATAAAATTGTGTGAAGCTTTTATTCTGCCCTCCACTCTGTGTGCTGGAACAAGAAGAGTAATAACATAAGCCTGTGCCTATGCCTGGTTAATTGCAGTTAATCAATGCATGTCCACAGGAACCAGATTCTCTCTCAGTCTCGCTTTAACCTGTGAAGACACGCGTGAATTGTGTGGAATCACGGTTGACCTGTGAAAGATTCCCAAGTGACAAATTCCGGTCTCTCATTCATGAGTGCCTTTCAAAGCTGAACTTTAAAATTTGCCTTTCTGTGTCTACTGCCCCTCCCTGCTTTTATTTGTAGAGGCTCATGGCTGAGGAGTGTGGTCAGAGTATCTGTGACTTTCTACATCAATCTCAAGAGCCGCGAAATTAGATGTGTAAAAAATCCAGCCAGGTCCTCAAAAAGTTAAACATATGACTCCGCAATCCCAATCCTAGGTATATACCCAAAAATTTGAGAAGAGCACAGACAGAAGCCTGTATACCAATGTTCACTGTAAAACTGGTCACAATAGCCAAAATGTATAAATAATCTAAATGTCCATCGACAGTTGAATGGATAAACAAAATGTAATACATACATACAATGGAATATTAGCCATAAAGAGAAACGCAGTCTGATACATACTACAATAAGGATGAAACTTGAAAAAATGCTGAAACAAGTCAGTCACAAAAGGACAAATATTATATGGTCCCACTTATATAAAATAGGCAAATGTATAAAGACCAAAGCTTATTAATGGTTATCTGGAGTGGGAGGAAGGGGAAGTGATTGCTTAGGGGACATGAGTTTCTGTTAACGGTGGTAGAATAATTTGGAAAAAGATAGTGGTGATGGTTGCATAACATGATGAACATAATCAGCATCACTGAATTTTACATGTAAAAATTGTTGAATTGGCAAATGTTTTTTAATATATATTTTTACCACAATAAAAAAGAAAAAAGACCTAACTGGAGCTTTTCTTGAAATTTTGGGTTTAAGAATACCCAGATTGGCCACTTATTGGACATACAACTTTGCAAATCACTTAATGTCTCCTGGTATCAGTTTCTCCATTTCTAAATGGAAGTAATAACAAAACCTACCTCACAGAATTCTTGTGCAAATTCAACAAAGTAATATCTGTCAAATTAAGATGCTTATTAGAGGTGACTCCTATATTTAAGGTAATTATTATTAATTCTTACTAGATGATACCTTGGAAAAAAAATTTTTTTTTTTTTCCAGGCAGGGACAAATTTTACTAGGTTGTTCCAATCACACCACTTAGCCAATTGCCTGTGAAATGTAGTTAGTGCATTGGGACAGAAAACTGCCCATCAATATAGAACCTAAGAAAGATGGAAATACTTCCTGAAGAGCTAAACTATAAAATCAAAATCCAATGGAAAGAACACAAAGATATGCAGTCACTTCGAAGGACTCTGGCTAGCCATTTAAATTAAGAAAATGAAAGATATTAGTATAAATAACACATTCTTGTATCAATCAGAACGGGTAGAATGAGTAGAGAAGGTTGTTGGTCATCAACAAAAGCAGAGCGAAGCTGGAGGCAGATTTTGCCCATTTTTTTTTTTTTTTAGCCCTATCTAGGAAAGCATTTTCTCTGAAGGCACTTCCAGGATTCTGTCTAATATCTCCTGTATATCTTTATCCTCTTGCTTGGTTGGAATCATTTCTGTCTGCATTCAAATATGCCCTAGTATCTCCCATCTTTAAATCCTATCCTCCTTGACCATATATTTTCCTTTTCAGTTACTGTCCCATTTCTCTGCTCCCACAGTGAACAGGTTTTGAAAGCATTGTCTATACTTCCTGACCTCATAGCCCACCTCCCATTCAGTCTTCAACCCATTCCTTCCAGTCTAGCTAAGGCTCCAACCACTCCATTGAGGAAGCTCTTGATAAGGTCACCAAGAGCTCTTCCATTTGACAAATCCAGTAAACATTTTCAATTGTTCTATTGACTTCTCAGCAAGTGATACATGTGACTGACCACTGGCTTCTTATAGAACTCTCCTTGTGGTATCTGACACCAACTTCACAGGTGAAGGATACAATCCTCTATTAGGCTGCCTTCAGTTTGGACATCAGCCTCAAGTTCTGGGGTCCCCAGGCTACCCTTAACTGTGATAAACTGGTTATAAATTTGGGGGTTCCCAATATCCCCTTAGCTTCCATAATTCACTAGAACAACTCACAGAACTCACTGAAAGTGCTGTACTTATGATAGGAGTTTTATTATAGCAAAAGGATACAAATCAGAGCCAGCCAAAGGAAGAAATGCACAGTGGGGTCTGGGAAGGTCCCAAACGTGAAGCTTTCATTGTCTTCTCCCCATGGAGTCAGAATTTGTCACCCTCCTGGCACACTGAAGTGTGACAAAATGCAGAATATTATCAATCAGGGAAGCTCATCTAAGCCTCGGTGTCCAGAGTTTTTACTGAGGCTTCCTTAAGTAGGTTTGATTAATTGAATTTCCCACAAAGTTGAACTCAATCTCTAGTCTTCTCTTCCCTGAAGGTAGGACTGTTATCATGAGGCTCAAAACTCCAATCTTCTAATCACATGGTTAGTCCTGCTGGCATGGCCAACCTCCATCCTGGGTTATCTCATGAGCATAAACTATAAGTGTGGCCCAATGGTCCACCATGAATAACAAAGACTCTCCAGTTGCTCCAGTTTAAACCAAGAATTTAGATACTACCTCCCAGAAACCAGGGATGAAGGCCAGCCAAATTCTTTATTACACAGTGTCTGTGTCACTATACTCCTTTGGTTTTTCTCCCACATTTCTGGTTGTACCTTTTTAGTTTCCTTTGTTGACTCGTCTGTACCCAACAACTAACTGTAAGGAGTTCCTCAGATCTCAGTTTCTGGGCCTTTTTCTTTCTTCATTCTATTCTCTCTCATTTTACATATACAATTCAGTGACATTAATTTCATTCATCATGTTGTGCAACCATCATCATTATCCATTTCCTAATCTATGTTCTCTTTTTAGGCAGTCTCACCCATTTCTATTGTCTTTTTTTATCTAAACAAAAAACCCATTGCTGTCGAGTCAATTCCCACTCATAGCCACTCTATAGGACAGAGTAGAACTGCCCCATAGAGTTTCCAGGGAGCGCCTGGTGGAGTCGAACTGCTGACCTTTTGGTTATCAGCTGTATCACTTAGCCACTACGCCCTTTTTTTATCTAGTGATTCACAAATTTATACCACCAGCCCAGAACTCTCTTTTGGGCTCTGCACTCATATATCCAACTAGTATTTAATATCTCCACTTGGAAATCTTGCAGGTGTCTCAAGCCTAACATGTTAAAACTGAAATCACTCTTCATCTTCCTTGCCCTTGTTCTTGCAATATCCTCCTTCATCATTTCTCACCTCAAAGCACTACTGACTACCAGAAGCCCAAGCTAGTACGTGGAAGTTATTCTTAATACCTCCTTCTCCCTTGACATCCTCCCATATCCACACCATACCTAGTGCCACTGGTTCTACCTCTAGCATGTATCTCAAATTCACACTTATCTGCCATCACATAATCCAACATAACACCTTCTCTCCCCAGAACTACTGCAAATAGCCTTCTAAGTGGTCTCCTCTTTCTCTTTTTTTGGAAGGTAATTTGGAATGTTAATTAAAATTCTTGAGTGGCTTTCCCTCGTACTTAGGATAGAACCTAGAATCTTTACATAGGGCCCTTTTCTATCTCTCCACCTTCTTTTCAAGCCACTTTTTCCCCCTCCCTAACTATTTTTTTTTGTTAGGAACTATATTTAAGCCACAATTTAATTTCAGTTCTAGATGTCTTAGTTATCTAGTGCTGCTATAACAGACATACCACAAGTGGATGCTTTTAACAAATAGAAATTTATTCTGTCACAGTTTAAGAGGCTAGAAGTCCAAATTCAGGGTGCCAGCTCTAGGGGAAGGCTTTCTCTCTCTGTTAGCTCTGGGGGAAAGTCTTTGTCATCAATCTTCCCTGGGTCTAGAAGCTTCTCAGCACAGGGACCCTGGGTCCAAAGGATGCACTCCACTCCTGGTTCTTGATTGGTGGTAATGAAGTCCCTCTCCTCTCTGCTCGCTTCTCCCTTTTATACCTCAAAAGAGATTGACTCAAGATACAACCTAATCCTGTGGATTGTGTCCTGCCTCATTAACATCATAAAAAACCAAAACCAAACCCTTTGCAGTACAGTCCATTCCCGCTCATAGTGACCTTTTAGGACAGAGTAGAACTGCCCCCATAGAGTTTCCAAGGAGCGCCTGGTGGATTTGAACTGCCAACTCTTTGGTTAGCAGCCGTAGCACTTAACCACTACGCCACCACGGTTGATTTACAAAATATAGGATAATTACATCAGATCACAAAATGGAGGACAGCCACAAAATACCGGGAATCATGGCCTAGCTAAGTTGACACACGTTTTTGGGGAATACAATTCAATCCATAACACTAACCAAGCTCTTTTCTGCCATGGGCCCTTTGCATACACTCTTTCCTCTGCATGGAATATTTTTCATGCCTCTTGCTTTGCTTTATCACCTCCTCCACTCCCCAATATGCTTATTGCCTAGCTAAATTCTACTTATCATCAAGTCTGAATATTCTCTCCTCAGAGAGGCTTTTCTTAACCTTCTGTGAAAAAGGGCATGGGGGCAGTCTCTGAACTCCTAACTTCACAAGGGGAAAGGAAGATCAAGATAAACAGCCCAAGGCTGATTCCTATGAGGCAGGAGTCAGGCATGCTTCCTCTCTTGGCCATCTTTACCAGTTCTGACACAAATTGTCCTTCCCACAGAGCTCTCTACTTCTCTGCTGGATTCGATAAGTCATTGCAATGGCCACACAGAACTCACAGACCACATTTACAATTATGGGGTTTATTAGGGAAGTAACAGTTACAATTCAGGTTCAGGAACACTCGGGATACAGTTCTTCCATCAGGACAGCCTCTTCCCAGCCATACTCATAGGCACGCCTCTCCCCAAAGGCACTTAACTTTCTCTGTGAGCCAGGAAGCCCACTACACCATCTCCTGCTGCCAGGTCTCTGTTGTTGAGCCTCTCCTGCTGCTGCTTCTCACCATCTTCAAGGTTACAACTTGCTCTCTGTCTCTTGGGTCCAGGAACTTCTCAGTGCAGGGATCCCAGGTTCAAAGGACATGCTGGCTCTTGGCTGTTTTTCTCCTCTCTGCTCTGGAATTGGCTCTCTTTTAAAGCAAAACCGACCAATTCCCTTGGCAGGCCACAACTGCATATCACACAGCCCCACTCAATCACCTGGGTGGAAATAAGACCATGGATAGAAAGTCCAAACAAAAGTAATCAATCCCGCTGCAGGCCACCCCCTGGCTTTTCTAGACATGGTTCTTTCATATTCGGAGGATAACTTCCCCCTCCCAATCATTTCGCCAGTCCAAAACAGTCATTGACAATTAGTCCTTCAATTGGCCAGAGTTCAAAGTGTTGAGTTTACTCAGGTACCAGCCATTCAGATCTGCTACTGTTTTCCATCTGATCTGGTCAAGTTCTCCAAAAGTTATCTCTTGTCTTCACCTTTCTGGACTCTGATAAAATTTAACTGAGGGGATTATTCCCTTGGTCTGAGCCTTACAAGGTATCAGCATAAGCAAAACCTTTAAGGGACTTTAGGTTCCGCTATTGTATTCCAGGCCAGCAGTGCCTCCTCCTTAGTCCTCTCACACTTACAACTTCTACAATTCCAGTTTTTACAATTACAATTAACCCTTTTAACACTCAATACTCGCAGCTGAATCAGATAATCCTATCAGCATCCTCCCCTACCCTCTCTTCCCCAGACTCATCAGGAAAAGAGGGAAGTATTTAGTGGGGATCCTCCCTTGTCCCCCTAATTTTGAGTGTTAAACACACCCACAAAAGTGTGTAAGCCAGCCACTTCATGCCTTTATCTCCCCTGTTTTAGATAGCCAATATTTAAATTGCCTGTCCCTATCAAACCAGTGGAAACCCTGGTGGCGTAGTGGTTAAGTGCTACAGCTGCTAACCAAAGGGTCGGCAGTTCGAAGCCACCAGGCGTTCCTCGGAAACTCTGTGGGGCAGTTCTACTCTGTCCTATAGGGTCACTATGAGTCGGAATCGACTCGATGGCACTGGGTTTGGTTTTGGTTTTTTTTTAATCAAACCAGTACTATGTGATGAGTATCTTCCTCAGTCTTGAAGAATCTTCTGTTTCGACTGGAAATTTTAAGCATCTGCATCCATAAGCAAAGTCTGTTACCGGAGAATAGCCTCGGTTCTTGTCTTCGGTGTAGGAAAGAATTCAAACACTGAGAAAAATAGTGTCAAGTAAGCAGAGGTTTATTAGCTAGCAGAGGGTTAGTAGTAAAAGTACACTTGACTAGGGGGTGTCAAGCGGGCTGCTCAGATACAGAGAGAGTCTGAGAGCCTCGACAGTCATTTTCTTAGGGTTTTTATACCGTTCTTGTCTCTCCCTGTTAACGTTTAACAGCCAAGTCAGGGGCCCCTATAAAGACTATTTCCTTGGCTTAACGTTTAATTACCAAGTTAGGGACCTTATCGAGTTATGGACCCCTATAGGGACCATTTCTTTGGCTTAATGTTTAACTATGTAGGGACTATCTTATTGAGGAATGTCCCCACCCCCTGCCTCTTCCTCCTCCCAAGTGTAAGCTTTCCCCCTCCACCTTACAAGTCCACTCCAGAGCAAGCCTTTAAATTGCAGCAATCTATATCGGCTCCTTGGAAACTTTATGGGGCAGTTCTAGTCTGTCCTATAGGGTCGCTATGAGTTGGAATCGACTCGATGGCAGTGGGTTTTTTTTTTTTTTTTAATCAGCTGATGGTGTCAAACATCTTTCTCTTAATTCAGTTGGGTTCTGGTCAGCTCATCCCTAGCCATTCAAGCTAGGTCACAATGGGTAGCAGCCTCAGGCTCCAGAAGTCACACGTATTTCCTGACACTTCAAACCGCCCCTTCACACACTCTCATCCCTAGCACCTTCGGACTAGGTCAACGGGTTCCACCTGTAAGTTTAGGAGTCCACACAGAACTCCCTTTACTTCTGACCAGCCAGCCCTTCCTCTCACTCTCATCTCTAGCCCCTGTGGGCTGGGTCAACGGGTGCCAATGGAACATGTCCAAACTCAGCCCATCTGTTCATTGCTGCACTTCCTCCACTTCCACTCATTAGAGGACCCAGGTGGTCACCACAAGCAAGCAGACCAAGCTGTCTACTCACCAGCTCCCTTTAACCGTCAGTCCTGGAAGGGGACTCCAAATGATGGGCAGAATTTTCCTGCCTGGATGCATTAACAGCAAACTGCTTGCTTGACATTTTAAAAGCAAAACAGCTACTTTTTTATCCTGTAAATTCTTCCTTCAAATGCAAATCTTTTGTTCTCTCAGCAGTTCTGGGTGGTTCTGCATGTCTTTTCAAATACAAATCTGGGTGGGGCTTAGGTTTTCCACCTAAGCCCTTACTTTATACACAGGGCCACTGGTTTCAAACAAAAAGCCTGTGTTTCTCCCTGGCAAATCTTAGTTCCCCTTTTAGCATATCCAATTAAGTATTGGCTGAAGGTGGAGCTACACACTCTCTGTATCTATAATACCCAATATTCATTTCTACCATATATTTAGGCCTGCCTTACAACACTAAGCATGAGCCACATTCAATTAAACACAAAATCCTATTAAAACATTCCAGTTTAGTCTTCTCTACACCTTCACTCTCTTCCCATCCATATGCATATGGCCTTGGGCCTCTGGCTGGATAGAATCAGAAGACCACAGCCCCTTTTCAATCATACTGCTTGTCTGGCCTGGCTTTGGCCTCAGGCATCTCAGGTGGGGCTTCTCTCCTCACAGCCGCAGCATAACCTTCCCTTCAGACATTACAAAAAAAAAGCCATTACAGGCAACAACAAACAAAACAACCATCCAAGAATCAAAAGTTTC
Source organism: Elephas maximus indicus (assembly GCF_024166365.1). Taxonomy (NCBI): domain Eukaryota; kingdom Metazoa; phylum Chordata; class Mammalia; order Proboscidea; family Elephantidae; genus Elephas; species Elephas maximus. The sequence continues at coordinate 89,830,863 of NC_064822.1, forward strand.
CCTTCCCAAGGCTCTTCATTGTTTCTCTTACAAAGTTCCATGATTCCATGAGTCTGGAGCCATTGCAAAGAATCCTGCCAACTACGCCAATTGTAAAAATGGCATAGAGGCGGTATCTGAATTGGCTCTCTTTTAAAGCAAAACTGACCATTTCCCTTGGTGGGCCACAATTACCCTATCATACATCCCCACCCAATAGCCTGGGTGGGAATTACAAGACTATAGCTAGAAAGGCCACACAAAAGCAATCAATCTCACTGTAGCTTCCAACCTAAAATAATTATTTTTCGTAACTTTTCTTTCAAATATTTACTATAATTTGTAATTATACATTTATTAGTATGCTTATTTGTTGAATACCTTTTTTCCTACAGACTAAAAGCTCCATAGTAGTGTTGTTGAGGAAAAAAAAAATCACAAAGTTTAGTAAGGCAAAAAGAAAGTTTTATTCAGCACATATTCAAGAAAACAAAAGTGGGAAGCAGACAAGCATGCTGCCAGAGCTATTGTCTGCCAGAATCCAAGGAAATGTTACAGAATAGGCAAAAATGGGAAAACAGACAAGCATGCTGCCACAGCCATATCTGCCCAAGTCCAAAGAATATTACAGAACAGGCAAGAATGAGAAAACAGACAAGCATGCTGCCACAGCCATGTCTGCCCGAGTCCAAGGAACATTACAGAGTCAAAAATATACATTAACGCTACAAAATGGGCAAAACCATTCAAAGCTTCACCTTTTCACAGATTGGCTAGAAACTGTGAGCCTACATTTTGAATTGTCTGTCTCAACAATCATTGGTACAGGTTTCAGTAATGACAGGAGGGTTTCCATGGGTCCAATAAATTTCTATTCACTAAATACTGATTAAAAATAAATAAATAAAAGATAAGAGTGGAACATCTCTTGTGTTCTGGCTTATGTGAAAATTTCCCTAAAAGACATTTTCCAAGATTATCCTATTGTCTTTATACCTCAGGACCCAGTTGATGTGTCCTCGTGAATCCTTCTAAGCCCAACTCCAGCTGCGTCACATTCTCTATGCTCAAGGACGGGGAATAATGATTCCAATATTATTTCCTAAATCAGTAGCAGGAATCACATGTCTTTTTGTACCACCATATACTCACCGTTACCAGTGTGCCTGGGATGTGCGAAAAAATTTTCGCACATCCCAGGCACACTGGTAAGGGTGAGTATACGGTGGTACCTGGGATGTAGTAGGCCCTTAATAGATATTTGCTGAATGATGAATGAATTAATATCTACCTGATAGACATATTCTGCTACGAAAATAGACATCAGAGCCTGATACCAGTAAATACTGAAGCCATACAACTTGTGTTGATCCTCATTGCTAGGATTCCAGGCTAACCACTCAGACTATTGATACTTTGCCTTCTTATTTTTAATTCAAACATCCTCAGGGCCTGGGGGTCCCAAACTTTAACACCCAAAGTCATGATTTGTTAACTTTTTGTAGAGCTACACAGCTCAGCCCTCAAATTATCTTCAAATATTTATCAGGATCCACTTCTGTCCTTCCAGCCCCTCTGCTTCTCTGGGAGGAAGTTATCCTTCCCAAGGGGCACTCCTCAGGGCTTCCCAAATAGTAAAGCCCTCAAGAACCCACTTAATTCTATGTCTCTTTTGCCTTCACTATGTTACTTGTATCTCCCATGACTCTTTTTGTTCCAAGTGATAAAACCCAGCTCAACCTATCTTGAGCACAAAGGAAACCCTATTATATAGTTCTTCTGTCCCTGGAAACCCAGGGTTGAAATGACATTGGGGAAAGCTGGAAGAAGAAACCTTCAAGCTATCTGGCTCTTACTCTCTGCCTTTCATCTCAGCTCCTCTCTTCCTGTTGGCTTCATTTTCTCTTATTGCAGACAGGCTGTCTCCATGTATTTTAGGACATAGCTGAAGCAGTTCAGGGTTTCATGCCGAAGTACCACACCACAGAGAAGAAAGAGTTTCCCCCCACCAGCTCTATTAGAAAAGCCCAAGGGGAGATCATTAGTTCACCAGTTCCATGCTCTGTTTGGGTTACATCTCAGTCCTGTGTGGCCAGGGGTATTGTCATGGATTGAATTTTGTCCCCCCCAAAATGAGTTTATCAGTTTGGCTGGGCCAAGATTCCCAGTATTGTGTGGTTGTCCTCCATTTTGTGATCATAATTTTATGTTAAAGAAGATCAGCATGGGATTGTAACTCCCTTACTAAGGTCATATCCCTGATCCAATGTAAAGGGAGTTTCCTTGGGGTGTAGCCTGCACCACCTTCTATTTTACAAGAGATAAAAAGGAAAGGGAAGCAAGCAGAGAGTTGGGGACCTCATACCACCAAGAAAGCAGCACTGGGAGCAGAGTGTGTCCTTTGGATCTGCTGTTCCTGGGCAGAGAAGCTCCTAGTCCAGAGGAATATTGATGGGAAGGACCTTCCTCCAAAGCCCACAGAGAGAGAAAGCCTTCCCCTGGAGCTGGTGCCCTGAATTTGGACTTCTAGCCTACTAGACTGTGAGAGAATAAATTTCTCTTTGTTAAATGTTAAAGCCATTCACTTGTGGTATTTCTGTTACAGCAGCACTAGATGACTAAGACAGGTGTGGACACACAAATGTCACTATAGTTTATGCAGGAATAATGAGAAGGCTCCTTTCCCAACTCTAAAGGGCCATTTTCTCTCCTAGGCTCGGAATCTCATATAGTTTTCCATGAAACCTCACCTCAGCCTTTGACTATATGCCTCACTCCCCAGAGGGGTTCAAAATCTAGGTTATGGATCCAGAAGGAGAAAAAAGATGCCATCACCATTGAATCTGCTCCACAATGCCTATTTCTGTTCTCTCTCTACCCTGCAACCACCAACCCCCAAGACACCCACCCAGTATTAACTTTAACACGAGAAGACACTGTCATGTGCTTCTCTTACTAACGGCGAGAGAATTCTTTGATTAGGCTGACTTAATATCTGTTAAGTTGGGCAGTTATATTTCTCATTGCAAATGAATGATTTGGCATTCTATTTTATACATTTGTGTCTTCATGTGAGTCAGTATTAATTTTGGGCTGCTAACTAAGATTCTGAGATTCCAAAGGTGAAGGTCAAACCTCATGGGCCTATGGAAGCGGGGGCAGTCTGTTAGAAGGCCAGGTGATACTTATCTTCATGACATCACTTTGTTCCTTCCCACTGAAACATCCTCATGGGTTAAACAGATTCTGGTCACAGCACTCTTTCCTGCCCAGGGACCACTCTCCTCACTCCTAATTGAAGACTAAAACTACGTGTGGCTATTTATCCACTTTATCCCTAAAAGCTTCTCTGATTTTATTTTATCTCTAATTGATTTTTATCTCATAAATCAAAACCAAACTCATTGCCATCAATTCGATTCTGACTTATAGTGCCCCTATAAGACAGAAGAGAACTGTCCCGTAGAGTTTCCAAGGAGTGCCTGGTGGATTTGAACCTCGGACCTTTTGGTTAGCAGCTGTAGCTGTTAACCACTACACAACCAGGTTTTAGGTTTATCCCATAGGAGGTAAAATACTCTCAATAGATTAACTCTACTTTTAGTGGCCACTTCAAATTCTCAATACTTGTTGTTGAGCATAATTTTTTTTAATACCACTAAAAAAAAAAAAAAATTTTTTTTTTTTTTTAAGTACTTAGGAGTGTCTGTATGCATGTGTGGATGTTTTGCTTCAAATGAGTTGTTTTTACAACATGATAACCTTGTGCCATATGCTGGGCAAATATCTTGGCCATAATTCACAGGCAACTGACACATTAATAGATTTTCTGCCCATTCTCATTGTGGAGACTGTGCTAGTGGCCTTTGTCTACCACGGATCTGACAGAGCGACAGGATTAGCTCACTGACGCTCAGAACACAAGTGATGAAGGATTTCTCGAAAACAAAGCCAAACAAGTAAGGCAGCTTCCATGGGCACCTGGCTGAATAAATTAAACTTGATTGAATCCTCTGCTATAACAATGACCAAAAGGGAGGTAAAAATATGCCTTTCCTAATGAGTTTCTTTACAATCATTTACTATTTAAAACTGCCTATTCCAGGAAAGCAGCAACTTCACAAGACTCGTTTGAATGAGTCTTTAAGGTAAAACCTCTGGGCTCAACTCGGAGAGGCATTTTACACCTTCCCTGCAAGCATAGTCCCTGGACAATGTTGCTTCGAAGCCAATGCTAGCAACGAACCCGGTGTTATCTTCCCTTTGGTTTTCCCTGGGTTCTAAGTACTCACATGGGAATGGGCTCCACAAAAGAGAAACTAAAATGGGCTGAGAAGGGAAAAGATTGAATTTGAGTAACAGTATAAAAGGACTGTGAAAATAGGGACAAAATATGTTCAGCTTCTACATGAAAGAATAAAAAAATATCACCAAGGTTTACTAATAAGTTTGGTGTAAGTAGTGTATTCACTGAATTTAACATTATCTATGGATCTTTAATTTGCTATGAGTTGGCATTACCAGCCAGTGTGAGGTACCCAAATACAAAAATACAAAGGAAAACACATTTTTCACTTCGTAAAATTTGAGTATATACAGGATTACAGAAGTGCCCTGTGGAAAGGTAAAAAACTGCATGATGTGAGTTTAAGGGACTCACACCTGTACAAATAGAAATTCCTCATCAGCTTTCCACTGTGTTCTCTTCCCATTAAGATATACAACAAAGGCATTTATGTAGGTTCCAGAAGGTTAGAGTTAAAATATACTGGGATTAAAACGTTACCTAAGAGTGAAAGGGGTAACTGAAATAAGCTTTTGCCATCAGTGAAACATAGTTGCCCAGCTAATTAGCTACTCATCTTGGTAAATGTAAGATTAATATTTGACTTGTGTGGGGTTGGGCTGCTCCCCTCCCCCAGCAGGAACTGATCAAGTGTCATATAGAGTTGAATAAACAAAGCATGCGGAAACAGCAGAGACGCAGTGTGTATGGGGAGGTTACTCACTGGACCCACTCCAGAAGGCTGTTAATACTGCCATTTCCTAAGCTCTGTAAATTTTGTTGCCATGAATCGGAATAGACTAACAATGGCAACTGTTTTTTTTTTTTTTCTGGTTTTATAGTTTTTGAGCAAATTACCTAAGGTGTGGGAATTAAATAAGATATATATGTGAACATTAACAAATGGGAAACAGCATGCACTTTTTTGTCAACTTCCTACCTACTTCCCTTTAGGACAAGCTGCAATTGTGAAGGGGAACAGGTAAGGGAGGGCAATGGGGCACCTAAAGGAGGTGCTGAAACATGGTCAAAGTTGGAGTCTATTACTTCAGCTGGCTAGTAAAAGCCCTTCTTGATAACCATTATAATCAGTGTTAGACCTCAACTGAGACTTTTGGAGAATAGAAAGAAAACAGTGGAGAGGTTCCCCTGGGCAGAAACTAACTTGTATTGAGAACCTAAAATGTTCTAGATCATTTATATAAAGGGTCAGATAGAAAATATTTTAGGTTTCAAGGGCCAGACTGTCTCTGTTGCAAGTACTGAACTCTGGCATTGTAGCAGGAAAACAGCCACAGATAACATGTAAATGAATGAGCATGACTGTGTTCCAATAAAACTTTATGGATACTAGGAGAATGAAGAACACCAAGGACACAAGGTGATTACGAGCCCAAGAGACAGAAAGGGCCACACGAACCAGTGACTACATCATCCTGAGACCAGAAGAACTAGATGGTGCCCGGCTACAACCGATGACTGCCCTGACAGGGAACAGAACAGAGAACCCCTGAGGGAGCAGGAGAGCAGTGGGATGCAGACCCCAAATTCTCATAAGACCAGACTTAATGGTCTGACTGAGACTGGGAGGACCCCGGTGGTCATGGCCCCCAGACCTTCTGTTGGCCCAGGACAGAACTATTCCTGAAGCCAACTCTTCAGACATGGATTGGACTGGACAATGGGTTGGAGAGAGATGCTGGTGAGGAGTGAGCTTCTTGATCAGGTGGACACTTGAGGCTATGTTGGCATCTCCTGCCTGGAGGGGAGATGAGAGGGTGGAGGGGGTTAGAAGCTGGCAAAAAGTACACGAAAAGAGAGGGTAGAGGGAGAGAACGGGCTGTCTCATTAGGGGGAGAGTAATTGAGGGTGTGTAGCAAGATGTATATGGGTTTTTGTGTGAGAGACTGACAATTTGTAAACTTTCACTTAAAGCACAATAAAAATTATATTAAAAAAAACTTTATAGATACTGAAATTTGTATTTCACTTTCCCACAAAGGAGATTGTGCTGACCATTCAGTCCTCTTGGTGGTTGTATTTTCTATTATAAAACTACAAACTGGTAGCTGGCTTGCACATCAGTCTCTCTGGAGCTTGGTTACTATTAGTTACCAGTGTGAGCCTGAGTGATCACTTCAGCTGCCCTAGCAAAGTAAGGGGCTTGGAGATGTCCTAAGATGAGAGCTTTACGTATTATGACCTAAATAACACAGCTCTGTCTGAGCAACCAGGCAAACCCAGCCAGCCTCCTCCTCTAACATCTTTGTTTTGCTTTAAGTGCCATACCAATTATTATAAGTGATGACTAGTACTTATAATTTAAAATGGCAAACAACTCTAAATGGCTCTGATGGAGAGTAAGTTCAGACATTGTTACTAGAGACTGGATGAAAGATACCCCTTTGGATTACTATTTGAAGTGTTGACTTTAGTTATACAAAATGCCAGATTATCTCTCGCACTGTCAAAATATTCTTTCATATTTCTCCTCACTGTTTATGTTATCAATGAGTTCATAGGTAGACTCCAGAACTCAAATTTTTATTTGCTCTTGAGTGAACTTTGGTTTACAGAACTGTGATCATTTTTCACATTGTTGGAGAAAACTTAAAATGTTGCAATAATGGATTTTCTGTGGTTATTGAAACTTTGGTAGTTCATTTCAAATTCTAAAAATCTTAACATAATCTGTTTTGGCTCTTCTTCTGATTATGCTTAGAGTCAGGCACTCACACACATTAGACCATAAACTTGATTGATTTGAAATGACCATTGAAATCTATGGTTTGGAATTCTAAGCACTGTGTCCACTCTGGGCAATGGAAAGAAACTTGGAAGCACTTAATCTGTGAAGAGCTTGGAGACCTGGAAACTGATATGTGTGAGCCATAAGCGTGTGTATACCTACTGATAAAGACAGAGTGTTTGCAGCAAGTCAGCCATCCATTCGTGGGCACTTCCCTTTCCTCTGTGGCAGCACCAGAGCAGAGGCACAGAGACCTGAGTGCAAACAAGAAAAACACATTACCACCTGGGAGTCAGCGGCAGGTTCAGGCACATCCATTCCTTTGGCATTTGAGCAGCTGGTTTCCACAGCATTAACCCAGAATCACAGGGACAAAAGAGTCAGATGAACAACAGATAAAACAGTAGGCCCCTAACGTCACCCTCAACCTTCTCCTACTCCATCCTCCCACCAAAATGAAATAAAAAAAACCATGTGGTGTTTTGCCAATCTACACATCAAAATCATCTTTTGCTTTATACATGTCCTGTGAAAAACTATGAGGATTATTAAAGTCATTTTAAAACACAAAATAAGAAACATTTATTGAACACATGCCATGTTCAATAAACGCTTTCTTACTGTGTGAAATGGTTAATTTAAGCTCAGAACAATACTTGGAAGCAGCTTTTAGCAGACCCAATCAGAGGCTGATGCAGAAGGTGATCAGGCAACACAACCGTGGTCGAATATCGTAAACGGCAAAACTCAAATTTGAAAGCAGATCTCTTGTCTCGGAATTTATGTCCCTTCCGTTATCCAGCTATCACATGTCTACAGCACAGTGTTGGGCACAGTCTTCTTAAAAACAGTGAAAGGGAGCAGAAAGCTATTGCAGGAGAAAGAGCCAAGAGGAAAACTGCTGAGAGTGCCAGGATAGGATAGAGGACAGAAACACACAGGGTAGGATGAAATGTTAATTAGAAGCTTTCTCCCTTAAATAGACAGAGGGCTGCTAATACCCAGGTGTGTCTCTCAAACATTCATTCATCCAGCTTGGACACAACAGAGGCTTGGTGCGGCAGCTCTGGGGAGGCTGGGGAAGTTGCCTCAGTGGTGGTGTGGACCTGAGGCTGCCATTCCACTGTGCAGCAGGCACAGGATAACAGAGGGCAAACATGAAGGAGGACCTGGCATCGCCTGCCATCTAGCAAAGCACAGGAACGTGAACCAGAACCACGGCCAGGACAGTGCTGTTAGCCCATTACCTGACCGGAGGTAGGTGCCCGCGGATGCTCCAGGAACCCAGAAGCAGCACCTTCATCAGACTGCAGGGTTAGGTCAGAGATACTGAGTGGGCTGTGGGCTAAGTCTCTGGAAAATGAAAGCAGCAAGAAGCACTTGGCTCATTTTCGTCTTTTTTTTGCAGAGACTAAGGACAGCGTGCTGCTAGAGTAGCTCTGTGTGGTTCAAAGCCTGGGCAGAGCGAAACTGTTTCACCACCACACTTTCATTCAGAAACCACAGAAGTTAGCTGGAGGGTGTGTGTGAAAGGAAGAAGGAGTGGCTCCACCTACTCTCCTCCGGAATAAAGGGTGGCTGTGGGCCCGGAAGTGTGTGTGTGTGCGTGTGTGTGCGTGCATGTTTGCATGCATATGAACGAGTGCGGAAGTATGTGTCATGCAGGGACAGAGTACTCAATAAGCAAGGTATGCGCAGGCTTACTTGTGCTTCCTTACTAGTCTGTCATGCAGAATTTCACCTGTTTTGTGAAACTGCACCATAGATTAGTAAATAAATACAATTAAGCCCATGCGTACCTTGCTTACTGGTTGATCCACCCGTGTGTGTGTCTGTGAAGGCCAGAGAGGTGGGGGATGCTTGGCCTCAGCCGGCCTCAACCCCTTCCTGGAGTTGCAGCTGAGCTTTGGGGCAATCCACTGTTGACACCGTGGGTGTATAAAGGTACAGCCAGAAGCAGAACAGAGATTCGGAGTCTTGAAAGGGAAAATGGTGATGTTCTCTCCTCTTTCTTTTCCCTATAGAACTAAAATTTGGGGAGCAGAGATATAGGCAAGTCCCTAATTATAATACCAAGGGCTAAGTGCTAGGAATGACAGGTGGAAAAACCATTTGCTCTACAATGCAGAAAGGCACTGAATCTCGTGTGGAGGAGGTGGCTAACAAATTACTGTAATACATAGGAGCTAAAAACAACAAACATTTATTATTTCATGGTTTCTGTGGGTCAGGAATCTGGGTGCCAGCTAGCTGAAGGTCTTGCACGAGGTCACAGTTATACTGTCATCTGGGGATACTGTCTCTTCTGAAGTTTCAACTGGTGGAGGACTCCATTCTAAGCTCATTCTGGCTGTTGGCAAGATTCAGTTCCTCAGAGGCCGTTGCTCAGAGGCTGTTGGCTGAAGGCCTTCCTCTGTATATTTGCCCCATGCCCCTTTCCAAAGGGCAGTTCACAACATAGCCGCTAGCTGTATCTTTTAAAGCCCTCAGCAATTTTGAGGTATGGTGAAGTTTTAATATCAATCATCTAAACCTCTAAGGACTACTGATTCATATTTGGCTCAAACGCTTTTATAAGAAATGAAGTGACAGAAAAATTCATAGATTACTAAGCTATTAGAAGCTGATTGTTAAATTTAAAATTTAATAGGAAATTTAAAGCAATCAAGAAAATAAACTCCACAAAGTTAAAAAAAACTATAAAACACATCCTGTGTGTTTATTTTCAAGGAAATGCTGATGACTATAATTAGGACTATAAATTTAGTTGAGAGTAAGTGGGGGCTAGATTAGTAAATAAAATTGTCTGTAAACATTTGTAAATCTGTTATCCTCCTGTGTATGATTTGTAAAAGAACCCAGTGCACATCTGAAGAGCAGGGTAACAGTTCCTTGTTCTGAATGGGTAAGAAGTCTTCACTGTTTCCAAGCCAACTAATGTTCTCTAACTCACCATTAACCCTGTCGAAAATGCCAGATACCCTAAATGATCCTAGGGATGGCACAGGATGGGGCAGCATTGTACATGATGTTACCATGAGTCAGGGGTCCACTCGGTGGCAGCTAACAACAACAATAAACCTCGTCACTTCTAGAGCAATTTGTCAGTGTGAGCTGCACCATTGCCTCCATTTCCTCTCTATTCTCATGTGTATCCAGCAGTTTAGCTTTGATCCTCAAAAGGCCATTAACAGCTCCTTCTCAGGCCCTTGGGGAGCAATAGCTGTGGAAGCTCCAGGACCAAACAGTAGTCTTTCTAGTCTGGTCTCCAGAGCCCTCTGCAGACCTCTCGCTCATGCCCTCCCCCTCCAGGCTGGAAGCAGCCCCCCAGGGACTTACCTTCCATCTTCTCCATCCTTCAAAATTCTTCACTTTCCTCTCACCCTTCTTTCATGACTTTAGGTTGAAATAGTTTTTCCAGTTCCCCCTTTTCTTGCTGTCCTTAAAGGTAAGTATACAGGGTCTTCATTTGTTTAAAAAAAATTATCCTTCACCAGGAAATGAAAATAACAAACATGGAAATGCTAATGAAAACAAGACCCCCTGTCCCCTTGCTCAGGAGAAATCTCTCTAACAAAGCTCAAATGTTTACATCGTCAGGTTAAGTCACACCAAACAATAGCTGTCCTTTGATTTCCAATAGGTATTTTGTGTTTCACCTCACTGAACAGAAATGTGTCTAGTTTCATGAGTCTCCTCTGGGCTCCTGAGAGTGTTTCTTCAAAATTAGTTCAAATCTCAACTTAATTAGTCCCCAAAGAATTGCAAAAATACGAGATATCGTTTTGTTCTATAGAGTTGCCAGAAAAAAAAAAAAAAAATGAAGCCTGATAATAGCCAGTTTTGGCCAGGCTGCTGGGAGGCTGATTCATTCTTGCGCTGCTGGAGGGGTTCTGAATCAAGAGCCTTAAATCTGTACATATCCTTCAACTCAGTAATCCCACTTCTAGGAAAATATCCTGAGGAAATAATCAAGAGAGGCAGTCAAGGATTTATGAACAAAGGATATTCATTGCAGAGCCATAATTGAGAAGAACTGGAAAGAACTTTCATGCCTCCCAGGTGGGGTTTGGCACAACAAATCATGGTACATCTGTATGATGGAATGAGGCGCATCCATTCATGCAGTCATCCATGCAGCAAATATTTATTAAGCACCTACTCTGCAGAGGCGCTTTGTTGTGTAATCAGAACAGGTATGGTCCCAGCCCTTGAGAGAATGCAGTCACTAAAATTCATGATTTTGGAAAGCAATTTAAAATTAGAATTGTTCATGTTGTTTTCTGGTGGGGGGGGAGAGAAGGTTACACACTGTATCACCCACATCCTGGCCATAAGCAGTCATCAAATCTGAATAATTTTTCCTTTAAATGGCTTTCCTGTGTGGACCTTTCCTTTTCAAAAGCAGACCCTAAGGCTCCCTGGTAACCTGACAACAATGTAAAGAAAACCAACTAGGAAGTCTTCAGATTGGTTTCTAATTCCAGGAAGTTGTAAGATGTTGAGCAAATCTCATCACCTCTGGGACTCTTTGTAATCAGAATAATGAGGGAAGGGCTGGACTAATCTTTCAAGTCCTCCGAGTCCAATAATTTTGGCTCTGTGACAGAACCCTCCCTACATGAGGGAGTCTTAACACGAGGTTTGAAGAGAGGGGGAGGGGGAACATGTGAGCCTCTTCCTTTCAGGATCTGTGCAGTTCTCTGCTACGGGGAGCTCCAGGACACAAAAAAGGCAAGGAACCATCTAGAAGAAAATAGATGGTAAATGCACTGGAATGTACTAGATCAGTCTCAGGCTAACTCCTTCACTCTGTTTTTCTTTCTCCCTTAGCACAACCTGGAAACCCTGATGGCGTAGTGGTTAAGTGCTACGGCTGCTAACCAAAAGGTTGGCAGTTCAAATCCACCAGGCTTCCCTTGGAAACCCTGTGGGGCAGTTCTATGCTGTCTATGCTGTTTTACCCCTGTCCTATAGGGTCGCTATGAGTCAGAATTGACTTGAAGGCAGTGAGTAGCACAACCCAGGCTCACAGCTTGCTGTGTTAAGCAAGTAACATCCACGCTTCTAGGTGCTTTTAATATTAATAAACAGCTAACAATTATTGGGTGCTTACTAGATGCTGTGTGGTTTACAGTTACCTTACTTGCTCAACAAAAGTATGAAGTCTTTTTCATTGTTATTCTTTTAAAGGCAAAATGAAGGCTTACTGAGGTTACAGAACTTATGGGAAATCACAAGGCTTGTCTCCGGGCCCAGGGCTCTTCATCTTCATGGTGGGTGGTCTTTTTTTCCTTAAAGGTCGGTTGGTGGGACAGTCTCCCATTTTATCTGTCTTTCTTGCAGCAGAGCACAGGCCATTATGGTAGTAGGAGTCCGGTCGATTACTACCTGAGAGACTGAGATGAGATAAATAAATCATAGGCTAGCAGGGTTGCAGAAGTTTATAAATGATTTTAGGGGCTATAGGAGTTCTTAGCTTTCATTTAGGACCCCCTCATCTTCCACCTTTCTTCAAAATCCCCTCAGCCCTGCACCGTTAACCAGCTAGGATGAAGAGTGGCCCCTGAAAATGCAGTTGAGAGGGAACAATAGGTGTTCTCTCCCGCAAAGAAGAGATGTAATTTGCATCTCTGAGAACTCCAGTTGGTGACTCCTACGCCCAGTTTGGACTCTGACCCTAGCAGTAAAGGTCTGCTCTGGGAACTTCCTGTGACTTGTTGAGACTTGCGCTTAGAAACAGTAATTCTTTGACTTTAATGTCCATTTAATTCAGAGTTCGATGAGTTCCCTGAAATTGTACACAAAAGTTTGTGTGTATGTGTATGGATGCATTTTTCTGGGGAGGGTGCTCATAGCTTTCCTGGTTTCCCAAAGGGATTCAAGGTTCCCAGAGATTAAGAACTTCTTTGACAAGTGAGTGCTATAAAGAAAGAACAATGGTGCAGATCCGCAGTGGGGGACAGGTGGGGAGAAGGTGGGAAAAGAAGGGAATGATTTGTCCAACAGCGGGGAGGGGGCAGGGGTGAGAGGCTTTTTGGGTAAGGCTAAATGTGGAGGCAGATTTTGTTTTTTTTGGTTAATATTACTTGTGCTCTTACCATATGCCAGCCATTATTCTAAACTAAAACTTACAAGGATTAATTTTTTATAGTAACCCTAGGAGGGAAATAGGAGCCCTGGTGGTACAGTGGTAAAAGCGCTCAGCCACTAACCAAAAGGTCAGTGGTTCAAACCCACCAGCCACTCTGTGGGAGAAAGATATGGCAGTCTGCTTCTCTAAAGATTTACAGCCTTGGAAACTTTATGGGGGAGTTCTACACTGTCCTGTGGGGTCACTATGAGTTGGAATTCACTCAGTGCCAGAGGGGTTTTTTTTAGGAGGTAAGATTATCATTGCAGTTTTGTAGAATCATTCATTTGATATTTATTAAGCGTTGACATACTATGCATCAGGCACTGTTCTCAGAGCTGGGGATACAGCAATAAATAAAACAGTCAACTATTGGTCCTTTCTTGGAGCTAACATGCATTGTGGAGAGACAGACAGTGCACAGATGAGGAAACCTCATTCACAGATTAAGTGAGGAACCAAGGGCACTCAGCTAGTAAGCCGGCAGAGTTGAACCCAGGCAGTAAAGCACCAGAAGCAGTTTTCTTAACTGTTACACTACAGGAAGAAGAAGAAAAAAAAAGATAACCTTTAAATAATCAAAAACTAAAAAATTCTGTGCAACAAAAACACCAAAAATTGAAAGTGAGAAAATATTTACATCATATAGTCAACAAAGGGTTAATAGCTTTAAAAATACAAATAAAAAACAAGCATACGCACATTAAAAAAAAATGAAGAAACTGGCAAAGATTACTAAAATAATTTAAAAGAGGAAATATAAATGATCAATAATGTTGACAGCTGGCTTCCTAAATTATCAAAACAATCTGTTGCTTAGCTTGGTGAGGAAAAGCATTACCTTGACAGTCTTAGTAGCTTCGGGGAGTGTGTGGGGTGGTGGAGGGGGACAGGCAAAGTTTGGACGTTTACTGAGATTCCGAGAAGTGGTTTAAGGGAGGTCTTTCAGTGTGGTCCTTGGCTAGGATAAGTAACCAAAAAACCAAACCCTTTGCCGTCAAGTTGATTCTGACTCATAGTGACTCTACAGGACAGAGTAGAAACTCCCCACAGGGTTTCCAAGGAGCAGCTGGTGGATGGATTCAAACTGCAGACCTTTTGGTTGGCAGCCATAGCTCTTAACCACTACGTCACCAGGGCTCCAGGATGAGTAAGGATCATGATAAGAGATTAGGATTAATGGACACAGCAAGACAAGGCTTTTGAGGGGACAAACTTAAAGCAGCATGGAATATAAACTGTCTTTGATGGAATATAAACCGTCTTTTGATGCTTTAATTGAAGAGTCGATGGGTCTTTCTTGAAGTACCTGGAATGAACAGTAAGGTTATCTGCAGCTTTTGACTTACTGGGAAAGAGTTTACAGAACAGTGTCATGGATTGAATTGTGTCCCCCCAAAATACGTGTCAACTTGGTTAGGCTGTGATTTCCAGTATTATGTGGTTGTCCTCCATTTTCTGATTTTCCTGTGTTATAAATCATAATCTCTGCCTGTGGTTAAAGAGGATTATGGTGGGATGTAACATCATTGCTCGGGTCACATCCCTGATCCAATGTAAAGGGAGTTTCCCTGGGGTGTGGCCTGTACCACCTTTTCTCTCTCAAGAGACAAACAGTAAACTTATGCTGCTTAAGGTAGTGGAATAGTAGTCATTTTAATTTAGACAGGAAGGCATATGAGTGTGGGTGATTTGGGTCCTCAATAATTTCATGAAAATTGTCTTAGTTATCTAGTGCTGCTGTAACAGAAATACCACAAGTGGGTGCCTTTAACAAACAGAAATTTATTCTGTCACTGTTTAGGAGCCTAGAAGTCTAAATTCAGGGTGCCAGCTCCAGGGGAAGGGTTTCTCTCTCTGTTAGCTCTGGGGAAAAGTCCTTGTCATCAATCTTCACCTGGTTGAGGAGCTTCTCAGGTGCAGGGACTCTGGTCCAAAGGATGTGCGCTGCTCCTACTGCTGCTTTCTTGGTGGTATGAGGTCCCCAACTCTCTGCTTGCTTCCCTTTCCTTTTATCTCTTGAGAGATAAAAGGTGGTACACGCCCCACCCCAGGAAAACTCCCTTTACATTGGATCGGGGAGGTGACCTGAGTAAGGATGGTGTTACAATCCCATCCTAATTCACCTTAGCATAAAATTACCATCACAAAATGGAGGACAACCATACAATACTGGGAATCATGGCCTAACCAAGTTAACACATATTTTGGGGGGGACACACTTCAATCCATGACAAAAATCTAGCCAGTTTCATTATCAGAGAAATGTAAATAAGACCTTCAGTGATATACATTTTTACCTATCAAATTGGCAAAAATTAAAAAGTTTGATATTATTCCAAGTTGTTGAGGGTATGGTGATATGAGAAGCCTCAAACACTGTTGAAGGGAGTGTAAATCTTTTTTTTTTGCAGAGAATTTTACAGTATTTGATTAAAATATAAACTGTGCAAATGGTGTGAACAAGCACTTCCATTTTTTGATATTTACTCTAGTAAAACATGTACTGTTTTGCAAAAGACCTGTCTAAGAATGTTGAATGCATGATTATTTGTCAGTAGCTAAAAAGGGAATGGTTAAATAAACCACGTTGTTACTTGCTGTCAAGTTGGCTCGGGGGAACAAAACATTGCCAGCCCTGTGTCATCTTCACCACAGTTGGTGTGCTTAAGTCCGTTGTGGCCACTGTGTGTTCTGAAAGGTTTCAATCAAGGGGATACATCTTTCAGTACTATATTGGACAATATTCTGTTGTGATCCATAGAGTTTTCATTGGCTAATTTTCAAAGTAAATCACCAGGACTTTTTTCCTAGTCTTAGTTTGGAAGCTCTGCTGAAACCTGTCCACCATAGGTGACTGAGCTCGTATTTGAAATACTGGTGGCATAGCTTTGAGCATTATAATGTTAGAAATTGTCAAATATTTTTTCTGCCTCTATTGAGGATGATAATATGTTTTGTTTTTATTTTTTTAGCCTGTTAATGTGGTGAATTATATTGCTCAATTTTTGAATGTTAAACCAACCTTGTATTTCTTGATAAACCCTAATTAGTCGGAATGTTATTGTTTTTAAATATTGTTGAATTCAAATTGCTCACATTTTGTTAAGAATTTTTAAATATATGGTCACGAGGGATATCGGTCTTTTTCTTTTCTTGTAATGTCTTCGTTTGCTTTTAGTATTGGGGTACTAAAATGGCTTCATGGAATGGCTTAGAAAGTATTACCTCTTCACTGATTTTCTGGAAGAGTTTGTGTATAATTTTTATTATTTCTTCTTTAAATTTTTAGTAAAATCAACGAGTGAAGTTATCTGGACCAGGAATTTTCTTTTTGAGAAGGGTAACGACAAGTTCAATTCCTTTAATAGATAAATACAGGCTATTCAAGTTACATATTTCTTATTGAGTGAGTGCTGGTAGTTTGTATCTATAAGAAACTTATCTCATTTATGTTGTTGAATTTATTGCCAAAAGCTTTTCATAATATTCTCTTATTATCCTTTTAATATCTGTAGGGTTTGCAGTTTGTCCCTTCTCTCACTCCTGATATTGGTCATTTGTGTTTTATCTCTTTTTATTCTTCACCAGCCTGGCTAAAGTCTTATCTACTTTATTGATTTTCATTAAGAACCACCTTATAGTTTCATTGATTTTCTTTTTTCCATTTCACTGATTTCTGCTCTAATCTTTATTATTTTCTGTCTTCTTTTTCTAGCTTCTCAGGTCATGAATTTGAGACTTTTTTCTAACATAAGCACTCATTATTATTAATTTTCCCTTTAAGTGCTACTTTAGAAGTATGCCACAAATTTTGATGTGCTTTGTTTTCACTTAGTTCAAAATACTTTCTAATTTTACTTTTGATTTACTTTTTGACCCCAAATATTTGGAGATTTTCCAGATGTATTTCTGTTATTAATTTCTAATTTAATTCCATCGTTAGAGAACATCATAACTTGGATCCTTTTAAATTTATTGAAACTTGTTTCACGGCTTAGAATACAGGCTACCCATCTTGGTAAATGTTCTTTGTGCATTTGGGAAAGAATGGACATTCTGCTGTTGGGTGGAGTATTGTAAAAACAGCATGGCATCAGACCTCATCTAACTTCAGGGGGAGGAGAGAGAATCAGGATCAGCATCAGCCTGAAGCTGATTCCTATGATGTGGAGGTCCAACATACATCCACCCGCCAACCCTTTTTACCAATTCTGACACCCGCCGTCCCTCCCATGGCACTCTCTACTTCTCTGCTGGGTTCAATACTTCCTTGTGATGACTACACAGAACTTACAGACCATACTCATGATTATGGAGTTTATTAGGAAGTAACAGGTTACAATTCAGGATCAACTTGGAGGTAATAGGAATAACTCAGTACAATTCTTAGATCAGGACAGCTTCTTCTTGGCTGCTGCCACCAGGCCCTCGCTCCCAGCCTGGGCCCCTGCTCTTGGCCTGGGCCCTCACTTGGGCAAGTGTTACAAAGCTCTTTAGCTCTGCTGATAAGTGCCCAGGGGCATCTCACTCTCCCAGGAAGTCTCCTGCCTTAAGGCACTCAGCTTTCTTGTTCTGTGTTGGAATGCCCAGTGTAGCCACCACTCTCTGTGGTCTGGGAAGCCCACTACACCATCTTGTGCCAGTCTTCTGGTTCTGCTGCCTCCACTTTTCTGCTGCTGGACTCGGCTGTTCTTGCCACTACTTCTCACCATCAGGCACCATATCCAGTGTTACAGCTGACTCCTGGGTCTAGGAAGTTCTCAGTGCAGGGACCCTGGGTCCAAAAGATGTGCTTCACTCCCAGCTCTTCTTTTTAATGGTAGGGAGGTCCCTCCCCAATCTCTGGGATTGGTTCCCTTTGAGCCTACTGGGATAGCACAACTGACCAATCCCCTTCAAGGGTTCCATGTACTTATTTGCATTTATCAGAACTGTCCAATCACCTTGGTGTGCCACAGGTACCTCATTTGCATAGTCCAACCCAAACATATAGTGGGAGCTACAAGACCATGACTAGAAGTGCCATATACTTACTGCACTGTAAGTATTCTGTAGATGTCAGTTAGGTTAAGTTGGTTGATAATGTTATTCAAGTCTTCTCTGTCTTTATTGGAGCCCTGGTTGCGCAGTGGTGAAGCACTTGGCTGCTAACCGAACGGTCAGTGGTTCAAATCCACCAGCTGCTCCAAAGGAGAAAGATGTGGCAGTCTGCTTCTGTAAAGATCACAGCCTTGGAAACCTTATGGGACAGTTCTCCCCAGCCCCATATGGTTGCTATGTGTTGGCATCAACTCCACAGCAATGGGTGTTTTTGGTCATTACTGATTTTCTGCCTACTTTATCAATTATTGAGAAAGAGGTGCTTAAATATCCTACTGTAATAGTGGATTTGCCTATTTCTCATTTCGATTCTGTTTTTGGTTCATGTATTTTGAAGCTCTGTTATTTTTTAATAGACTGTAGGCTGGAAATACAGGAAAAGTTTTGGGACCTCCAATAATGTGGGTTCTGGGTAGGTAGATGATAGAACCTGGATTATGTTATATTGGAGTATAGTGAACAGCTGGCCTGCATGCAGGCTCTAACTAGAGTGATTTTTAGATTCTGCAACCCCTAGGTTATCTGTTTTTATAAAAGTATAGTGCACATCAGGATAAAGAATGAAAGAATTATCAAAAAATTTGGTTGAATCGTATGGGGTTGTTGGCATCTGCCTGTTTTTGACCTATAAAAATAGTAACTTCTCATAAAGCAAGGATGTTTTTTCATTATAATATTTTTCAGAATAGTGAAACATTGGGAGCAATCTAAATGCCAAACTATAAGTCATGCCCCATTCATATTATAGAATAATTACAGCCATTAAAATTAATGCTTTGAGAGATTATTTAATAATTCACTCCCTTTGTGTTCTCCTCCAGTCTCAGGACATTAAATTCCACCTATATATCCTGGAAAACACCCAAGTTCATATTTGAAATCTAGATACTGCTCCCAAAATTCCAACTCAGACCTTCAATATTCTATTCACTATCTACACTTGGATGCGTAATATTTCAGATTCAAGAGGTCCACAACTGTTCCTGTTAGGTGCCATCGAGTCAATTTTGACTCATAGTGACCCCATGTGACAGAGCAGAACTGCCCCCATAGGGTTTCCTAGGCTGTAATCTTTATGGAAGGAGTCCTGGTAGTGCTGTGGTTAAGCACTTGGCTGCTAACCAAAAGGTCTGAGGTTTGAACACAGCTACTCCATGGGAGAAAGATGTGGCAGTCTACTTCTGTAAAGATGGTGAAGCACTTGGCTGCTAACCGGTCAGTGGTTCAAATCCACCAGCTGCTCCAAAGGAGAAAGATGTGGCAGTCTGCTTCTGTAAAGATCACAGCCTTGGAAACCCTCAAGGGTAGTTCTACTCTGTCCTTTAGTGTCACTATGAGTTGGAGTTGACTCAACAGGTTTTTGGTTCAATCTTTATGGAAGCAGATAGCCACATCTCTCTCCCGTGGAACTGCTGGGTGGGTTCAAACTGCCAACTTTTCAGTTGGCAGCAGAGAGCTTAGCCATTGTGCCACCAGGGCTCCTGATTTTTCTCTAAAACTGTTCTCTCCACATCTTTCCTTATTTTAGTTAACGACAATTCTAGCTGGTTGTTCAGGACAAAATCCTTGGAGTTATTCTTATATCTTTCTATCACAAAATCCTCTGGATCTAACTTCGAAGTGTATCAACACACAACCCCTTTCAACCCCTCCATTGCTACCACTGGTATCTTCTTTCCTAAGCCTCCCAGACTTATTAACTATAGTTAATATTTTAAGAGATAGTGATGAAAAATTGTGTATATCTGGACCGTTTTAGCTGATGCTGCTGTAACACAAATACATGTGGGTGGCTTTAAAGAACAGAAATTTTTCTCACAGTTCGGGAGACCAAAAGATGTCCTCTGAATCAGGGTCTTGTCCATTTCTTCCTTGTTGGTGATCCTCACATGGAATCTGTCTTCCCCAGTATGTGCCCTCACCTGTGTCTAACCTGCTCTTTTTATAATTCGGAAGTGATTAGGTTTAGGACACATCCTACACTGTTTTAGCCACATTAACACAACAAAGAAAACCTTATTCCCTAGCAGGATTACATTCACAGGAATTAGGGTTAGGATTTCAACACTAATTTGGGGAGGAGGGGAACACAATTCAATCCATAATATGGAACAATTTCAAAAGAATGTGCCAGACACTACCTGCATAAACCAATGCCTCATAAAGTTTGGAGACATTTGCCCTATATCCCATTTTTCTCTTGCATTTTTCCTACTCCTCTCCTTTGAATCTTCTTTACTGACTATAGGGACTAAAACATTTGTAGCAGTTATTAATTTATTGCCTCTCAGATCCAAATCTATCCTTCACTGTCTGCTCTGCAAAAATGGAAGTAGGCCCTGTAAACATTTTTCCTTTGTAAGCTGGTATAATGCTAACCTTTGTAAGTAGAATGTGCTAAAGACATCCTGGAAGGGGAAGGGGCTTCTCTTTTTTATTCTCGCATGATCCCCTTAGGTCCCTGGGTGGCGCAGTTTGCACTTGACTACTAACTGAAAAGGTAGGCAGTTTGAGCCCACCCAGTGGCACCTCAGAAGAAAGGTTTATGTTTCCATAAAGATTACAGCCAAGAACACTATGGAGCAGTTCTACTCTGTAACACATGGGGTCACCGTGAGTTGGAATTGACTCCATGGCAATGGGTTTGATTTTGATGCTTCCCTTGGCAGTCTCCTGTAGCTTGTGGCTCTTATGGTACTCAGCAGCCAGCCTCATGCGGCACCCCTTTGGGCAGCTTTGCAATTTTACTGGTGCAGCATTTCTCCATGAACCACTTCCCTGGCACCCCCTTGGTAACTTTCCAGAATTCTGGGGCATAGCACCTCCCCATGGATGATTCCTCCAGCACCCCAGAGGGCAAATTCCAAGTAAGTCCTGCTGGTATGACATCCCAGGAAACTTCTTTGCTACCCAATGGGCCATTGCTGCACTCTAACAAAGTCTGGATTAGGCCTGAGGGAAGAGGGGCTTTCCCAGATTTGCCCTGTGTGAACCCTAGGGTTAATGACTGCTGGGAAAGTGGACATACAGATATATACATAGTGAATAATGCTGCAGTGAATTTTTGTGTACAAGTACCAGTGTGTCCCTGCTTTCAATTCTTTTGGGTATATACCTAAGAGTGGAATTGCTGGGTCATACAGTAATTCTGTTAAACTTTTTGAGGAACCGCCAAAATTTCAACAGTGGCTGCACCATTTCACGTCCACCAGCACTATAGGAGGGTCCCAATTTCTTCACACCCTTGCCAACACTCGTTATTTTTTCATTTTTTCTTATCATAACCATCATAATGGAGGCAAAATGGTATTTTGCTGTAGTTTTGATTTGCATTCCCCTAATGACACTGAGCATCTTTTCATGTGCTTATTGACCATTCCTGTATCTTCTTTGGAAAATGTCTATTCAAACCCTTTGCTCATTTTATAACTGGATTGTCTTTTTGCAGTTGAGTTGTAGGAATTCCAGTTGACCGGCAGGCTGTATTTTTCCTACATAATTGTTCTGGTTTTATCTATTTTCTGAAATCACTTGTCCTGTGAACCACTCAGTATTAAGATTCTACAATAATGAAGGAAAACCAAGTAGCAATCCGACAGTTTTATTTGTAAAGAACAAAGCATGAAAAGTCATATTTAAATGTACTCCAAAACCTGAAAAACCCACATCAGTTTCTATGATATGTTAAAGTGCTTGATATCACAATACTCTTTAAAATTTATATTATGTTCAGATGAGGAAAAAAAAAATTCCAGTTCTGATGCCTTTTGTTAACAATACAAAGAAAAACAATATGATGTAAATGCAGAAATGTTTTTTTTTTTTTAAAGATACACAGGATACATTTATACATGGTTGAAGTGTAACACAGAAGATTTTTTTCTATATATTTCACACCCTCATTTGATTGACAACAGAAACTCTTTACCATACTTCTCTCTCTACTGTCAACAAGATTTGATGTTGGGAATAAAGATTGAATCCACACACAAATACATTCAAGTAATTGATTCCCTCCCGAATAAGCTAAGGATACCCTGGATCCCTTCAAATGGGGAGAAATTTGGTTTGATGAACTTTTTTCACTATGGTATTATAATAAATAAAAAAAAATTTTTTTTTTTTTTAATTATAATTTAATGTATTATCTTTCCAAAGCCAAATCTTGATTTTGTCCATGTGAGGGCAACTGAGCTGTAATACGATCTGGGAGGATGCGGTTCTCCTTGGGTTCTTCAGATCATACTGCATCAGCAACATCTAGAAAAAGCTTGAAATTCAGTTTTTTTCAAGAGATTTATGAATGTACTTTAACAGGAGTAAGTGACCTAGTAGTTTATTATTCTCTTCTGTCTCCTCTTTATGGTAAATAATAATGTAACAAATACTATATAAGAAACAAGGATTTCAAAAGACACAAAACTTGGAAACAGGATTCACTTTATAAAAGTAGAGAAGGGCTCAAGACTCCATTCTCAATCAATGAAGGTGTGTTAATACTGAAATATAAATAGCTAAGGTTCAGGTTATTCTTTCAACATGGTGAAAAGGAGAGACTAGTTTCTGTAAACCTCACAGAGAAATACTCACAGTTCCCTAAATGAAAATAATCTACTGAAAACTCATAATTCATAGCAGAAAGAAGATATTTCATTATGAATAGCTACACTTCCAATGTCCCTGTGGATCTGAAGTCCTTGTGAGTTGCCTCATGTTTCAAAATATTTTAGGGGTGTCAATATATACTATACATAAACTGACAGGTATGGTCTCAGCCTCTCTCATTCATTTACATTCATGTACAAGAGTCCTTACTGCCAAAAAGGAAATATCAGCAATTCAGTATTTCTCCTCTATCATTCATGTAGTATGACAGAAGTCCATTAAAATGATTTTTTTAAAAAATAATAAAGTGATGTTATAATAAGTACCCCAGCGTCACAAAAGGTATAAAAATGTGTTGAACATCTGAAATAAAATTTAGAGGGAAATCAGATTTTTGTAAACTTTAGGTCATTTCTTATATCAAATTCTCACCCCAGTGGGAAAGAGAGTGGGGAGGGGTCGGCAGCTTTATTTTTATTCTTGGTAGCCTTCTTTTTCCTACCTAGAACCTCACTTTATGCTATTTCACAAATATTGAGCCTCAATCATTTTTAAGGAGCTAAGGACTCTCCTGACCAGGGCACAGTGTTAGGATCTCACACATAATACCAACATCAGTGTAATGTCACTGCATCATAAAGGTTGAGATTAGAAGTTTCAGGATATCTGAAAAACACTTGGACAATAATTTTTTCGAGAGGTAATATTTTTGGCAATTTCATTTTAAAACAATTTATTCTCAAGCTATTATTCTGTGTGAAAATACCAATTATAGTCCCAGGCATTTGCTTTTGAGATTAAAAAAATAAGTCGACTAAAAATGGAATTTTATTCACTTTAACTTATGAGTTGTGATCATAAAGCAATATACTAATTTTTAATATTGACATAATAGAACATATACCTCTAAGTGGGTATGGTCCTTCCAGAAGTCACCTTCAGTGTACATTTATTCTAAGGATTCTGCTACTGCTCTGCTCAAATTTTCTGGTATTGGCTCAGAGACAGTTATAAGTCACTTAAGAACTAAGCCTTATTTCTTAATATGTGAATCTAAACTCCATTACTCAGCTAAGCCTCCTTTTTATCAGAGTTGGACCTTGAGGACTTTATGTTGTTTCCAAATAGTAAACGTATTCAGAAAGATCAACATTTACCACTACTGGGAATATTCAAAAGAATGAGCTGCAGGCCATCCAGGCAGTTCACAAAGAGTTCCCCACATTTAGAGCACTGGCGTTATCACTGGTTCCCCAGGTAACTACTTTAGAAGGGGCCAGCATTCAGGAGCATAGGACGATTATGGTGTGTTTACTTTTTAAAAAATGAGCCATTTCACTGTTATAGTCATACTACACAAGTGAGATGGAACTTCAGGATTTACTTTCATTTTCTGATATTACTTTTAAATTAATGGTTTCCCCCAAATCATCCAACTCTGCTAAGTTTTTACAACAGATGTAATCCTCGATAACTTGATAGCAATTTGTTAAAATGTATACTAATCCTTATTTCCTATCCGTATACCTGGCTTAGCATCTGTAGAAGAGGATGGATAAAAGATCGTCGTAGACAGTAGGACTACCTTGAAGGTCTGGTCTCATGCAGCCTAGTGCAATTAAAAACAAACAAGAACAATTCTAGACTTTGTGTTGTCACTGACCAGCTGTAGGGTAAACTGTAAGTATTTAATCTCTCTGATTCTTAAGTCCTCCCATCTATAAAATGAGAGGGTGGACTAGACTCAATTCTGGCATACTAATCTAAGTCATTTTCACTGGTTGCCCAGAGTGTGTCAGAAGCATGGTCTTAAGGAAAAGATAACAAGAACGAAGTCCTGGACTGTGGTTAAATTTGTAACCGATTATTTCTGATCATTAAAACATAGTATCAGCTTGTGATAAAACAGGTTCTGGAGGTCTCCCATAACAGACTTTCCATACTACTGAAATAGTCGCCCCAATGCAGAGGTAAACAAATCTCGGGTCTACCCAGGTCACCCAGGACCATCTTCTTAAACCCCTCCCAAGGGGTTTCCTCCTCATGTACTAAGTCACATTACATTCCAAGGGGCTGTACAGTCACATTACATTCAAAGAACACCTTGGCTGCCCTGAAGAAATATAGTATTTGATAAAGGGAAGGAGGCATTTGTTTTATTAGTTTCTTCCTCCAGGAAATAAGAGAAACAGCACTGCTGGCTAAAGCCCAGCACCCTCAGATTGCACAAGGATCCTGAGAGGCCATGGCTTTGCTTCTCAGCCACACTGGGAATAAAACCCGGGGCACTGCTGAGGCAATTTCACTGTTAAAATGTGCAAATGCCTAATTAGAGTTACAGGGCCTACCATAAGTCGAAGACTTAAGTAATTGGCTAACACATTTATTTAACTTTTTTAAAAAAGAATACCAAACTGGAAAGTTACTCACAACTTTTCGTCTTTCAGAATTGTTGCTTCTCGTTTTGCTTTCATTTTGTCAGTGTGTGCTACAGTGGCTTTTAACTTCTCTGAGCCAGTTGTTTTACATTATTACCCCTTCTCACAAAGAAACATAAAGCTTCCCTTCAAACACCCAGAAAGAGTCCATTCTTTCTCTCTCTTTCTGTTATTTGCATTATCATGGTCAACAAATACTTTCACAAAAACATTCCAAGCCACAGCAGAGCCCTCCTCCTTCTTAAACATTCCTTCCATTTCCTGAGAGGGGGATGGGCATGGGGAGAGGGGAGAGAGGGGTGACTGGAACCCAACAAAGACAGGGCTTGTGGTTATCCTTAAGAGGTAATGCATCACTGCAGAGTTTAGATGGCCAAATTTAAAGTACGGAATCAAATTGCTGTTTGCAGTTCTTATGACTATGAGGCCAACACTTTGAAATTCACATCTCCCTGAAGTACCTCAAATAACAAGAATAAAAATGCCAAGAATGAAGTTAGTCTAGGCTAATCTTTCCAAAGTGTAAAGAAGTTATAATCCCACAATTTAACACACTTCTCAGGTTTTGTGTGTTCTCTTTCCAGTCCGGCCAAGCTCCTGGGGTCCAGTATTTGAAGTATTTGAATTATATCTTCTTGTGCTGACTGAAAAAAATTTCCAAAAGACTGGAAAAGTGACTCACAATTCAAGTGGATGAAACAGTTGGTTACTTAAAAGATACAAATGAGGACAAATGAGGACACTGCCCTACAGTAGATAAAGCCGTTTACATTCACAGTACAAAGGATGAGACACCAGGATGGATGGCTACAAGATAACAATGCATTCTGGGTTCCTTTGTGATACCTGGAGAACAAAAAGCCCAACTGGGTCGCAATATATTTACATGTTTCTTGGCTTCTTCCTGACTAGCATCACTCTTCTCCCCTAACCCCTAACCTTTTAAAACTACATATTTTTAAGTCACAGTAATATTCAATCTAAGAAAAGTATCTTATTAGAGTAATATAATTTCTTAAAGATAGCATATTTACACACATCTAACACATGAAAATACTCTATTTTATACTAAATTCCAGGTTCAAATGAACTACAATACAGCATTTGCCTTGTCTGTAGCGTGAGGATTGTTCACACTGGGGGATATGGTGGGCTGTCCCCTGTAGTGACTCACTACTGCACCAGACAAGTCCAAATCAGTCCGTATGGACTTGTTTAGTTGGGAAAGGATCAGGAGCAAGGGGTCTGGACTGAGAATTTCTAGACAATTGGGTTCACATCCACTCCTTTGATGAGTGATCCTTCTAAGACTATGGTGAAGTCCTGAATGGTCTGCAGGATGCGGATGAGGGAGTTGACAGTCATGCGGTCTCGCAGGAGGGCGCTCTCTTCATACATTCGGGTAATGGCAGGGCACTCGGCTAATAATGGAATCCACTGTGGGAGCAGGCGATCCCTGCAGGCTCAAACAGAAACAACTCCTGAGCGCTGCTAAACTCACTACAGAGAAAAGCACATTTTGGTGCTTTCAACTGGGAACAAGACAGGTGATAAAGATATGGGGTTGGATGTTGCAAAATCCAGTCAAGCTCTGAGGTCAGTAAAGAGGAAAGCAAAGTCAAGAAGCTGGATATTTACTGGTGAGAAGACACAATAATTAGGCAGTGTAAACTAATGGGAAAACCCACCAAGTTCTAAAGGCAGGTACAGACAATTTGGTCATAAGGTCTCACACACATTAAAGAAATTTCCTATTCTGATTTTACCAGTTTAAAAAAAAGGCATAGTGATTTTTTTTTTAAACAGGGGTGTTATTCAGACATCTGTGACAGACTGTGTCAAAATATACTGGGAAGAAAAACTACATTAAATATTAGGGATTAGATTTTTAAAAAAATGTATACAACAACGAGGTAAGGAATAAAACTAAGGCAGAAAAGCATTAAGTAGATTTTATAAACCAGAAAACGATTTATATTGTTCTAATAAATCAGAACTGTGAAGAGATAAAAGTAGATAAGGATCATACTCAAAAGGAACTTTGAAAACACAGCTGAAATTGGGCCCCTTTTATTAAGAAAAAAAACACAGAACTCAGTTCTGTAAACTAGCTGTTTCAGGAGGACAAATCTCTTATCTTCAACGTTCCCTCAATGAAACCCTGACATTAGTGGTATCTATTTTATCACTTAGTGAACAGCCCTTGATATGCATTTCATGACAAGAAAACAAATAAACAACAACAACACCAAACTCATTGTCATCCGGTCAGTTCTGATTCATAGCAACCCTACAGGACAGAACTGCCCCATAAGGTTTCCAAGCAGCAGCTGGTGGATTAGAACTGCTGACCTTTTGGTTAGCAGCCAAGCTCTTAACCACTACACCACCAGGGCTCCTGCATGACAAGGACAGCCATAATTAGATCATCCTGAATCTCATGTTGGGGCTCTAGGGACTTAGGGGAAAACAAACAAGATATCAAAAAAACAAAAACAAAAAAACCCCAAGATACAGATAACTTTAAAAAATCCCACAATATTATTAAATTTAAAGCAATACGGGAGTACATATGCACTATAACCAAAAATAAAACCCATTGCTGTTAAGTCGATTCCAACTCATGGCAGTGACCCTATAAGGACATAGTAGATCTGCCCCATAGGGTTTCCCAGGCCATAAGTCTTTACAGGAGCGACTGCTACACCTTTCTTCTGCAGAGTGGCTGGTGGGTTCCAACTGCTGACCTTTCGTTAGCAGCTGAGTACTTAACTACTGTTCCATCAGAACTTATATACAAGCACACAAAGTATATATATACATGTGTATGTGCTGGTTGGTCTAATTATCTACTAACCTACCTAGTACCTACTTACCTATCTTTGGAGCCAGTATAGTGTAACAGCTGAGAGCTTGCGCTCTAGAGTGAGAATGGGCACGAATCTTGCCTCTTTCTAGCTGTGACCTGCAGAAGTTTTCTTATCTATGCTTTGATATTCTCATCTATAAAATGGGGATACTGGTTGCTACTTCATGTAGTGGCATTGGTGTGATTAAATGAGATGATGGTATCTAAAGGACTTAGCACAGTGTCCAACACATAGTAAGTATCTAATAAATATTAGTATCATAAAACTTTGAATGAAAGAAACCCAAGGGAGAGCTTTG